>NC_138507.1:30889914-31539914 GCF_964252035.2 Podarcis erhardii | reverse complement strand
GAGGGAAAAAAATCATCATTACTCTTCAGAGGAAGTAGGAGCATTATCCCCCCCCCCCCAGGGGTGGGCTTATCCAGTTCAGTGCTGTCTATATTGGCTAGCAGCAGCAACCTGACACCTTTTGAATGAAAAGCATATGCATCCCTAAGATATGCCCATCCTCAATGGCTAGAATGAATTCTATTCATTCATCTTACTAAAGTAGATGTCTGCTAGGATGGTGTAGGATTGTTAGTATAAGGAGGAATGGCCCATTGGGTGTTGGGGGCAGTGCATTAGGCCTTAGCCCTAGCTCAGAGGGTCAGATACTGCACCACACGTCACTTACTCCAGCTTAACCTTCAACCCTGGCTTGCACCGGTGCAGGACCTTTGCTTGCTACTCCCTGGAGGGGCTCCAGCAGTTGGGCTGGGAGGTGGCACATTGGATAGCAGGTGTGCTCTCCAACCACTGATCCTCTAGCTTTGTCTAGCTCAGTCTTCTGAACTCATTGCCAGAGGCTCTTCATGGTTCCCAATAAAGGTCTCTCCCAGTCCTACTTGCTGAAGCTGAGGACTGAATCTGGGGCAGATCCTGTACCACGGAGCAATCCACTTAAGCTATGAGCCTTCCAAAACTATATCCTTTTTCAGGAAAGAGAAAAGTCTCAATAAAGGCAGGATTATTCTTTAACTTGAAAGTGTTCTCATGTTTAATAACTTCCACCATATGTGTTTTCTTCTGTAGGGAATATTATATCAGATTGGTACAGTTAATTTTTCTGTCACCCGAATATTTGAAAGCAAGTTGTTCAAGATCGCATGGAACCATCCCAGTTTCCAACTCATGCACATTTCGATACTGACTTGCCAAAATCTGTGCGTTCCTTCTGTTGGGGCCTCATGCCAGTTCAACTCTACTATGTAAATAGCATGCTTATTTATCTGAACTTTCAGCTTCTCTGGAGCGACTGATGCTCTTTCAAAATATTTAAACTCTAATCACACTGAAATCTGCCAACATTTTTATATAATCAGGCTGGGTAGGAGATGTAGGGACAGACCTCTCTAATAGGGCTTGAAACATTTTCATAAGGCTTTCTCCCTGGCAGAAACTACACATTGTGCCAATTTCCCATTGAGGAGTCTGAGACTGAAAGTCCCAGTCTTATCCCTGGCAGGCAAATGTGTTAAACTGGGGCCTGTAAAATATTTGACTTGCCTTGTTCTCCTCTGATCTGCCCCAGATGTAAGTTTATGGATACCTATAAGACGCACCAGACCACAAGACACACCTAGTTTTTGGAGGAGGAAAACAAGAAAAAAAAAATTCTGAATCTCAGAAGCCAGAACAGCAAGAGGGATCGCTGCGCAGTGGAAGCAGCAATCCCTTTTGCTGTTCTGGCTTCTGGGATAGCTGTGCAGCCTGTATTTGCTCCATAAGAGGCACACACATTTCCCCTTACTATTTAGGAGGGGAAAAGTGAGTCTTATAGAGCAAAAAATACGGTACTTGGAACATGGGGGAGAAGCAGGGTCCTCCTTGACTTCCTTATCACCATTTTATTTTCCCCAGTATAAAAATCCAAGTGCATTATCCACTTTCACACAATTAAAAATTGACCAGTTTTGAACTTCAGGCTTGCAAGGGAGGAAACTGCCATCTTGGGACCACCAAAAGATGCTAAGACTCAAGGGACAGCCATAGCTCAGACACTTTATATCTAAAGTGTCCATCCCTAGCATTTCCAGGTAGGGTTTAGGAATGTCCTCTGGTCTGATATCCTGGAAAGCCACTCTCAGCCAATACTGAGCTAGGGGGACAAATGCACTGCTGACTTCGTATAAGGCAATTTCTTGTACTCCTAGATCAGAGACAGCCCATATGGTACCCAGATATTGTTGGACTCCCACCATCCTTGACCACTGGCCATTCTGGCTGGGGCTGATGGTCCTTGGAGTCCAATAGTACCTGGAAAGCTAAAGTTCCCTGTCTGTAGAATATATGCTTCCTTCAATGCTTCTAAGGCCGTTCTTGCTGCAAATAGCCAAGGACAAGGGTTGCAGATGTGAAGAGTGTTCCTGCCATTCTTAGTGGTTGTATTATTATTTATTTTTCATGACATTCATAGCCCATTGCCTGCTAAACAGCAGCCTATTAAGGGAGAAGGGGGAGTGACTGCGCCTGCAGTTGATCAGGCTTCAAGGACTCAGAGGAGAAGGCACTGATGAGAACCAGCTGGCTCCAGCCTTCTTAGGCAGAGCTTCCAGCAGCAGTCAGATGCTGGAAACAACACTTGTAGTTCATGGCCCTACCTGACTGCATCCTGCTCATCTTGACCCTTGAGTCCATGATCACTGGGTTCCCTAAGCCCAGGACCATCGGACAAATGCAGGTGGCTGTTCGCCCAACCCTAGGACTGGACCTGACTTCAAATGTTGACTCTGCCTCCAGACATGTACAACTCAGAAACTCTTCTGCTTGGCTGGTCTCCCATGCCACTGAGCTCTGCATGTTGTTGCTCAGCAACGAGACTACAACACCCTATTTCCTCCAAGGCTCTCAAGGTGTCATACGTGGGTCTTCCCTATTTAATCTTTACAGCAACCCTGTGATGTAGGTTAGGCTGAGAGATGGTAGCTGGCCCAGTGTGAACCACCCTGAGATCTTCGGATGAAAGGCTGTATACAAAGTCAGTGAATGATTGAATGAATGAATGACATTTCCCAGTGAGGTTCATGGCAAAATGAAGAATTCAGCCTAAGTCTTCCTAGTCCATTCACACAACGTTGGGTGTTGGCATCATCATGTTCCTGGGGTTATTGGTGCAAAAGCTAGTCAGCCTGCTCCTGTATCTGTATGATAAAACTCCCCAAAAACCAACCCTCTCCCTAGCCTAGGTTGAGAATTGCCTTGGTTCTGTTACAGTAGTCCTGTTAATCTCAACTTTTATTGCGAAAAAGAGAGGAAACGGGATCCCCGGAAACTACTTAATCCTTTGCAATTAAACCAGTTGGTGAATAGGCAGAAAGTGACAAAAAATAGCTTTCAAAGGAAACAGAGCAGGCTAAGTAATTGATTGTTTTAAGTTGTATTTCTTGCAGCCTAATATGGGATTTTCTTTCTGTCTTTAGAGAGGGCAAGAGTACACAAGTAAAGGAATGAGGTCATTCCACTCAATTCCAAGCTGTCTTTGTTCTTATTTAACTGGGATGACTGGTGTCAGGTGCCTTTTTGCCCTGGGTGCCATTTCAATTTAAAATGGAGAAGTTTTAAGACATGGTTCTTAGAGGGGTGGGGGGTGTCTTTCCTTTAGAACAAGCATAGAAACACCACCGTGCCAGGAAATGTGTGACTTGGCGGTCGATGTCTGATTCCAGCTATCTAGTTGGAAGCTGAAATTGCAGAACTTTGTCGCTTGCATCTTCTGGGCTCAAGAAGAGGTAAGCCACACAACCAGGAGATCTGGGGAATGGATTTTACAATTGCTCAGCAATTCTAAGAAACTGGAAAGTCCGTGCAGTTTTGACATCAGCGGTTGATAGTGGATTTGCATCAACGTGCTTGAATGTTCAGAGCATGCACAGCCCGACTAGTAAGTCGCGGGAAAAGGTTAGGCTTTTGCATTGCGATCAATTACATCGTTTCTGCATTGCGATTTAAAAGGCACATGAACATGGATTAATTCAAAATAATAGCCAAGTCCCAACACGTTTCTAGCTTCAGGATAACATATGGGGACACACACACACCATAGCTGTCAAGCGTCCCTTATTTGGCGGGACAGTCCCTTATCCCGGCGCCATGTCCCGCTGCTGTCCCTTATTGATGATGTCCCTTAAATTTCCCGGGTTTCAAAGGAAGCAGCTCCTCTCCCTCCCTGCCTGCCAGCCAGGGAGGAGGGAGGCTCCAACTGTGTTGGCTGAGTTGTTCACCCAATAAGGAGTCTAAGAATGACTGGTGGGTGGAGCCTGCATGCCTTGTGCCGATCAAATCGGCCGCGTTGCCTGGGGACTCGCCTTTGCTCAGCGCTTCCCAGTGGAGAATGGCATGGGTTTCCTTGCTGCATCCCCTTTGCCGGGTTGCTGCGCTATGGGAACCACCACTTGAGGCTTCGTTTGGCTGCTGGTTGATGAAAATCCCTTATTTTGGCTGCTGATCCCTTATTTTTGAGGCTGCTGGTCCCTTATTTTCAAATCTGTAAGTTGACAGCTATGACACACACACACTCTCACACACACAAATACAAATCTAACGTTAACATTAATAATGAATGAAATGTCCAATGCCTATTCAGGAAGGATTGCCCCTATTGTGAACTAGCTTCATTTGCCGTCACTCTTCACTAACTTCTTTTGTTCTCAGTGAGGTTGTCACAATCTGGCAATGCCATCGTCTCTAGGAAGGGTAGTTTGAGGAAGGAGGCTCACGATTAATGGATAGCTCAGTCGGTAGAGCATGAGACTCTTAATCTCAGGGTTGTGGGTTTGAGCCCCACGTTGGGAGAAAAAGTCCTGCATTGCAGGGGGTTGGACTAGATGATCCTCGTGGTCCCTTCCGACTCTACAATTGTATGATTATATGATAGGAGCAGGTGCCTTATATAGGCAAGCATGATGGGAGCACAGGATGCCTGAGAGTGTCAGTGCAGAAGCCTCCCTTTTCATGGGAGAGTTATTATTACTTTACAAAACCACTCCCTTTCAGCCATGTAAAAGAGTTTGTATTGGGGAGGGGGAACTCTTTTAAATCTTTAATAAAAAAACAACCTGCTAAGATCCCTCGTTGCTATAAAGAGTGCAGATATAAAGGGCAGAGCAATGTACTAATTGTAAGGCTCAAAGATTGAAGAGCTGCAACATCGCTGTTTCCTTCTTGTAATCTTGCAGGAACCTCCTGTTGCTGGAAGATCATTTCTATGAATGCTAATGACCCTGATCTCACTCTTGAGCATCTGTGCACAGTGTCTGATCTGTGGTCATTATAGCATGTACCTATCCAGCCCAACTGTGTGGTATATGATCCTTCCCAGTTCATAAGGCAGCTCATGTTGGGCGAAAGTGAGCTGTGCTTTGGATCACAGTCTACAGAACTGTTGCCAGATGAGACCACGAAGGCGATAAGCTAAAAAAAGCAAAGAAGCAAATACTGGATAAAGATTTAGGGAGGGTTCTCAATACTACCTCGTCTTCACAGGATGTGTCCCAAAACCTTTAATTATAAATATCCAGTACAGTGGTACCTCGGTTTAAGAACAGCCCTGTTTACGAACTACAGTGGTACCTCGGGTTACATACGCTTCAGGTTACATACGCTTCAGGTTGCAGACTCCGCTAACCCAGAAATAGTGCTTCAGGTTAAGAACAGAAATCGTGCAGCGGCGGCGTAGCGGCAGCAGGAGGCCCCATTAGCTAAAGTGATGCTTCAGGTTAAGAACAGTTTCAGCTTAAGTACGGACCTCCGGAATGGATTAAATACTTAACCTGAGGTACCACTGTATCTGGTATACAAACTCCGCAAAACCAGAAGTAGTGTCCTAGTTTGCGAACTTTACCTTGGTCTAAGAATGGAATCCGAATGGTGGAAGGGCACGCGGTGGCAGCCCTCATTAGGGAAAGCACGCCTCAGTTTAAGAATGGATTTGGTTTAAGAACGGATTTCCGGAACGGATTAAGTTCATAAACTGAGGTACCACTGTACTGTAATTGTTAGTGATGGTGCAAAGATTTAAATATGACGAAGAAGCAGAGGGTGGGGAGGAGCTTGAAAAACAAAGGTCTTCCATTTGCCAAGACAGATCCCATTCAGAATTGGACACTGTCCTTTGACTAGATGGTCAAAAAAACACAACAGCTCAGGCCTAGTGATCACAGCAACTCCAAGTGGCCAGCTCAGGAATTTATTTTATTTATTAGATTAGATTTATATGCCACCCGTTGTCATAAGATCTCTGGGCAGTCCACAGAATAAAATACAGGGTAAAAAGAAGTAAATAAGGAAAACAAAACAGCAAAACAAACCTGCCCCCTTCCCACAGATACATTTAAAAGGCTGTGGGATTTTAATGAGCCAAAGACCTGGTTGAAGAGGAATGTTTTCACCTGGAGCCTAAAAATATATAATGAAGGCACCAGGCAAACCTCCCTGGGGAGGGCATTGCACACATGGGGGGGGGGGCACCACAGAGAAGGCTCGTTCTGGTGTTGCCACCCTCCGGACCTCATGTGAAGGAGACACATGAAAAAGGGCCTCAGATGATGAACTCAGAGTCTGGGATGGTTTATATGGGGAGAGCATTTGACCAGAAACGGTCTATTTGGTCAGGTGGCTTGTACAAATTAGATGGGCGAGACTGTGGCTTAGGAGTATGTTGGGTACACAGCCCAGTGTGTCCCCATAGAGAAACCTAGCCTTGAATGCCTATCTCACCCAGGATGTGAATATCATAATTCCACTATTTTGTATCAGTCTCAGTGCTATCTACACTGCCTCACAGTGGCTCTCTGGGTTTTCAAAATGGAGTCCTTCCTGGAAATGCAAGGATTTGGACTGGGGCGTGTGCTCTGCCAGCCCATGGTCCTCAAATATAGTATAACTTTCTTGCCTCAACCAGTGCTATTTCTCTAGAAAAAGAGGTGCCGAAACTCACCATGAACTCCCTTGTTCTCTTATCATGGCAATGGTATCTAACCTGAGATGTGCCAGAACTCAGTTTCGGCAAGTCCCGGTTGAAAAAAAGCCCTGAATTCTCAACTTGTATATGCTAAGAGATTAAGCCTCTTTGGCTCTGCCCACAGTTCTGAGTGCTGCCCGTGATGGAGAACGTGTCTGTATGATTTATTAAGCAGACAGATGGGAAGGACTTCACAAGGAAACATTAGTGGCCGTTCATTCAAAACTATGAGGTGAATCCTTTAGTTAATGATACATGACTGCCTGGAAAAAGGAAAAAAAAAAATAAACCCCAACCCAAACCACAGGGTCTCCATGATAAATATAGAGTGGAGATAAATCATACCTCAGTTTAGAAACACAATACGTGCTGTAATTTCCCCCATTTCCCCTCTAGAGACAGATAAGACAGATCACTGCAGCGAACAGGAATCATTCATATCACCACATGCACACCCACTCATGAGATTTAAAACTATCATTTTATTTGCTCTGCATTAAGATTCACTTAGTTTCTCGAGGCCTCGAGGAGCTGAGCAAGAGCTGAAATGTCATCCTGTTAACATTTCGAAGGGCTGTTCCCTGCCCAGTTAATGTTAATGGATGTACCATCAAGATCAATGTACTAGCTAATAAGAACGAGGCGCAGTGACTGTCACACCAACTGCTCTGTCACAACAACAGAAACAACATGCTATTTGGACTGCATGCCAAACTGTGCCTTGTTCAACAGAGTCCATAGCTGTAAACATAAAGTTATTGTTTATTAAATTTATCTGTCGTCGGCGATGTAAAATGTCTCAAAGTGACTTACAATTTGCAGTAAAAAGGTTCAAATACAAAAGTTTAAAACAAACATCAGAAAGAATAAAACGTTATTTTTGAATAGTGCTCATCCTGAAAGGATAAATCCTATCCCAACCTACTAAAACGCTTGCTGTTTTTAATAAAAATATCCTTTGTCCTTTCAGGATGAGCACTGTTCAAAAATAATAGTGCTGTAAGCTGCCCAGAGTGACTGGGGAAACCCAGCTAGATGGATGTGGTATTAATAATAATAATAATAATAATAATAATAATAATAATAATACCACAATAAGCTATAAGAACATAGGAAGAATCCCCCTGGAAAACAGCATCCTGTAGGGTAATATCCTGGAAAATGAACCAGGCCACAGAGTTAAATCTTATATGGGAATATCTAATTATTTTACAGGTGTATTCCCCACCTAACCCAGAACTGTTACGTAGCCTTTCATACAAGCATGGCAGAGAGAAACACAAGAAGCAGAGAAGTCAAACATGTGCATACACTCATGAATGCAGATAAGAAACATGCATCTCTCTCTCTCTCTCCCCCCCCCCTCTCTCTCTCACACACACACACATGGATTCTTCTTCTTCTTCTTTGGCGATCACTCGTAGCCGAGTAAGATTGTCTTCCATAAACATGGTTTTAACAATGAGTCCATAAGTGACTGTGGAGGCCAATTCTGGATCCACACGTCCTTCCACAGTGGGGAAATTGGTTCCCCGGCGGGAGTTGATTATGGTGTGGATTTGTCAAGCGTGCCTTCCTCTTAGCACGTTTCTCCCTTGTGTCCTGGGTTTGAGTGTCTTCAAAGCCCTTTGGTAAAGGCTGTTCTCTAATTGGAGCGCTCGCAGGCCGGTGTTTCCCAATTGTGGGTGTTTATACTACATTTTTAAAGATTTGCCTTGAGACAGTCTTTAAACCTCTTTTGTTGACCACCAACATTACGCTTTCCATCTTTAAGTTTGGAATAGAGTAGTTGCTTTGGAAGACAATAATCAGGCATCCTCACAACATGACCAGATCAACAAAGTTGATGTTGAAGAATCATTGCTTCAACACTGGTGATCTTTGCTTCTTCCAGTACATGGGCATTAGTTTGCCTGTCTTCCCAAGTGATATGTAGAATTTTCCGGGGACACCGTTGATGGAATTTTCCGAGGAGTTGGAGATGGTGTTTATAAGTGGTCCATGTTTCACAAGCATACCATATGATTGGCTAGTTGTCATGTGGTGCTACATATCATAGAACCCATTTTCACCTGCAGTTCCTCCATGCACCAGGGCTACCTGTGCAAAGTCTGCTTCCTAACAGGTATAACAAGTAGCTGGGTCAGGCTGGTCATTTGAAACCTTGGCTGGAAAAGTTTGATGTCCTCACTGGTGATGCCTCGCCTTTTCAGGAAGAATTCCCCTGTTTTGCATGTTTATCATTTTGTGTCTTTTATGCTAATGTAGCAATAAAACATTATGATCCTCATCATCTGGCTCTGAAATAGCATCCACAATGACAGCATTCTCTTCTAAAATAATAGGCTATATCCAACAAGTCATAATCAGAACAGACCCGATAAAAATCAGTAGACTTAAGTTTGTGATCTCCATTAATTTCAACGGGTCTACTCTGAGCATGGCTTAGTTGAACACAACCCAATGATTGTGAATCAGGATTGCATTAGCAAAGTTGACAAACCTGTCCACACTTAGGGGGACGTCCCATATAGAACACTTAAGTATACGTACATAGGATCAGGTTAATATTGCTAAATCAATAAATACTACATGCTTCAAAACAAAACATCAAAAGCAGTCTGAAACAGAAAGGGGGGGATAGACACCACTTACACTACATTAATCACCCAGCAGTTTAAAGATCCCCCTGTCTTTCTTTTTATCCAAAATTCAGATTATCTTGCTTTAGAAGCAGTTCCCAGGGGCATCTAGATAAATGAAGTTTGTTCTGTGACTGACACAGTTTAAAATGTGTGTGTGTTTAAAGTAAAAATAGCAAGAACAATATGAAAAGATTGGAGCGCTATCCTTTTGCTGTCCTAGCTATTACACCAGTAGGATCAGTGAGCACGATTTGATTATACCTCCACATATTTCACTCTGCCTGTAGTGTTAAGGGAAGCCATTTTCAAGCTATTATTTAAGCCCTGAGTTATGGGCTCTGTTTTGCTGCATTATTAAATTTAAATACTGTCACAGAAGGAAGAACAGTTCCGTGAAAATGAAAACGTGGCTTTCTATATATTTTTCTACTAGGACACACCAAGATACGAGCAGAGATTTGGAGGATCAGTGAAACCAGAACATCTTTCTAACTGGCTTACATGAATAACCTTAAAGCAAAATTCTTCTCAGACTGAAATGTGAATGCTATTCCTCAGTTTAAGAGGAACAGATCTTGTCCCAGAAAAATTAAGACAGCGAGACTGAATGTGTATATTAGGAGAAAATGAGCACTAAAATGTTGAAGAAATTTCATGAGGATTTTTGTTGTTGTTTATTAATTTGCAACATGATATGGAAATGTGGAGAACCGCATTTATGATTGGAAAAATGAGAAGCTGAGAGAAACTACAATGGCCAGATCAGTGGTGGAGCTTCATACTCCGGCACCGGGGGGAGGAGAGCAGGCGGGGGCGGGGCTGGCGTGCATCCTGGGGGTGGCAGGGCTGGTGTGCCAACTGCGATGGCACCCTACCAGGATCGCACTGCAGGGGGCGGTGCGCTCCCCCCCACTCCTCTTCCTCTGCCAGTGGGCCAGATATGCCCTCCCTAGCTGTGGGACCGAAAGTGAATTGAATTTGGCAGAAGCTAGAGTAAGAAACAGGCTCAGCTAAAGCATAGAATCATAGAATTGTAGAGCTGGATCCTTTAGGCCGGTGTTTTCCAACCTTGATGCTCCAGCTGTTTTTGGACTACAACTCCCATAATCCCTAGCTAGCAGGACCAGTCAGTGGTCAGGGGTGATGGGAAGTGTAGTCCGAAACAGCTGGAGACTCAAGGTTGGGAAACACTGCTCTCTTCCAAACCTCTTCAAAGCATCCTTGTAAACATTGCTTTCAGCTGATACCTGTTCTTTCGCTTGCCTGTACAAGGCAGTAATGACTTTTTTGAACCCAATCCTTCATTAGCCCCTGTTTGTGCCCATCACTTCCACCCATGCCAGGAAATGGAAGGAAGCATCTTTATGCCAGGTACCACCCCCAGGCCAAAATCACATTGTTTAAAATCCCTGCCTTATATGTGTGTGTGTGTGTGTGTGTGTGTGTGTGTGTGAGAGAGAGAGAGAGAGAGAGAGAGAGAGAGAGAGAGAGAGAGAGACTAATTCATAGTTTCATAGTGCTGGCTGATTCAAGATTGCTGTTTTTAGCTCATTAACTGTTCCACTTTATTAAATTAATTGCTTAATTAGCTGGCTAAAGTGAATTATTTCAAGTTTCAGTTGATGAACAAAAAGGATAGTTTCAGGTTACTTTAGGTTAGCTCCCCCCCCCTCCAGCTAACTATTGGAGGAACAAACCAAAAGCAACGTTTTCTTGAACAGAGGGAGGGAAACTTCCTTAGGTGTGCATAGATCCCCTCTCTATTTTCTGTGCATGGTAGGAGTGGCACAAAATTTTACATGCCTTATTTAATTATGTCCTCTGTTTAACGGATTTCTCATAATAATTGTTCTCTAAGTGGCACAGTTTTAAACCAGTATAAAATCACAGTTGAACATATTTTAGCAACAGGTGTAACAAAAGACAACGCTAAATGCTCTCCAATTTGTGGGCTGTAAGGTGATGTCACTGGAATGCCTGAAACAGGGGCACCAACTTGGGCCCCAGGTTATGGGTGTCCAATGGCACCTGTGACATAATGTGACACCGTGACATCATGTTAATCACATTAATTTTTTTTAGTGGGTGCCCAGGCCCCCAGCGCCCCTTATACTTGGCGCCTATGGCCTGAACAGTAAAAACGGGACAATGAAGTCCCCAGGCATGGCTTCTGATGTTTACTGGGCTGCTCAAGGGTGCCTGGTTTATTTCAAAGGTGAGCATCCTCCTTGATCATCTCTTCTTAGGGAACATAAGCCAGGACAATGGATGAGGGGGTCAGCGTCTCTTTTCCATAAGCCCCTATTTCTGTTAATATTAGATCCCAGAATCACTCTTTCTGTGTGATTGGGACACTTCTGTATTTTAATTGCTGCTTTCATACTAGTTTGGTCATCAGTTGGAAGTAACTTTTTGTTAACCTGGTCTGAGTCCCTCCTGCTCTCTTCCTTTTTTTGTTCTTGAGCCAGATCACTTCCTTGTTGCTGTTCAGAGTCATTGAATTTATGGGTTGATGGCAAAGGGAGGAAGGTTTCACTGTCGATCCAATAAACAATTTAGCAGGGCATATGGTCCTGTTGCAATGGAATGTGAGATCAGTTGATGAAGAGCTGTGGTGTGGGCCAACAGAGGCTTCAGTTCGTTTATCATTATTTTTTATTTTATTTTTAAAAAAATTATCCCAATTTTACAATACAGTACAATACAGTTACAGTACAATACATCTTCAATCAATATATGCAGAAAAAGTTCGTGAAATGGATGTGTGAAAAAGGTGCATTCTCAAGGAACATGTGGAAGAGCCCTCAACGGTTCTCTCTCTCTGAGTTTGTCTTGTCTCCTTTCCTAACTTACTTAAGTCTCACCTGCATTGATGCTACAGGAGCCAATTAAAATGAGAACAGTGCTTTCAATATGGTTGATTAAGGGCCAGAAAAAATACTGAAAATAAATAGAAAAGGGGTATGGAAGACCATGTAATATCCCCATCTGGTGGCATCCACTTAAGCGGTATAATCAACCCAAACAGCTCTGTTCTTCTCTTGGAAATATCTGTTGATGGGCAATTCTTGACATACACTTAATTGAAATAGCAGCAAAGCAAAACATAAACCCCTCCCCTTGACATATAAATGTCTGCGGCTAATACAATAAAGAATTGATGCTTTTGAATTATGGTGCTGGAGGAGACTCTTCAGAGTACCATGGACTGCAAGAAGATCCAACCTATCCATTCTTAAGGAAATCAGCCCCGAATCCTTGCTGGAAGGACAGATCCTGAAGCTGAGACTCCAATACTTTGGCCACCTCATGAGAAGAGAAGACTCCCTGGGAAAGACCCTGATGTTGGGAAAGATGGAGGGCACAAGGAGAAGGGGACGACAGAGGACGAGATGGTTGGACAGTGTTCTCGAAGCTACCAAGTGTGACCAAACTGTGGGAGGCAGTGGAAGACAGGAGTGGCTGGCATGCTCTGGTCCATGGGGTCACGAAGAGTCGGACACGACTAAATGACTAAACAACAACAACAATACAGTGGTACCTCTGGTTATGTACTTAATTCATTCCAGAGGTCCGTTCTTAACCTGAAACTGTTTTTAACCTGAAGCACCACTTTAGCTAATGGGCCTCCTGCTGCTGCCGCGCAGCCGGAGCACGATTTCTGTTCTCATCCTGAAGCAAAGTTCTTAACCTGAAGCACTATTTCTGGGTTAGCGGAGTCTGTAATCTGAATTATTTGTAACCTGAAGCGTATGTAACCCTAGGTACTACTGTACAATAAAGCAGAGACATGTGCAGAGCTTCACAAACGATGGTTCCCTAGAAAATGAGGGATAGCCATGTCAACTGTGTTTTTGTGTTATAAACTTGTTATGATTTCTCTTATATCAAAAGTCTAGAATGTATTCCTAATGTCTTCAGCTCCCACTTCGTCTCGGATTTGATATTTTGTTTGGAGTTGCCATATGTCCTCTTTTTCCAGGGCACGTCCTCTTTTTCTAGGCGAGAGCCATCATAGAGATCCACCGTTAAAAGCAGAAGTTGGCAAATGTGTCCTCTTTGAAATATGGCAGCCCTACATTTCATACCTATTTTATGTGGTGATTTAGTTCCATGTTTGATTTTGCATTTTAATAAAACATTTCTTTAAAAAATCCCAAAACCAATAAAGCCGAACATGCAAAGTCGAACAGCTGTACAATATGTCGTTTTCCTAGCATAACCGTTCTTTGTGTGTGTATGTAATGGAAGTTCAGTGTTTCTTTCTTTGCTATTTATGCACCAATGAGTTGTCTTCATAATAAATGTACAGTTTAATTACTTTTGCAACGACCCCTTTCTTAAAACTAAACACAGGCAGTTCATTTCAACGGCTACCAACAGTGCCTACTAGTTTGCTACAAATTCTAAATTCAATTGCAAATTGGCACGAATTATTCCAAGTTGAATTTAGTCGTGGTTTGATTTATTAACAACATAATTACCATTTCATTAAACACTGATTTTCTAAATGCAGTGTTATTTTCAGCTGATTGGGATGCAGGAAGTAGCTGCTTCCAAGCTTATCATCATAATTGACTGACAGGCATTAAGAAGCCACAGAAAAGCTCTGCTTCAATCATCCTTTTAACAAAAACTTCAAGGATAATTGAGCCTCTTTTGAAAGCAGACTGTTGAACAGGAACATAGAAAGCTGCCATACACTGAGTCATAATAAAGGTCCATCGAGTTCAGTATTGTCTATATACCAAAGCTTTCCAAAGTGTGTGTCCCAACACGTTAGTGTGTCGGCTGCAGTGTTTAGGTGTTTTGCACAAACACTTCCTTCACTCCTCCGGGGGCTGGAAAGGGTTTAGTTTAACCTCCAGTTTGCTAGCAAAACTGGATTACTGTATCACGAAATGATACATGTCTGAAAAATGTGTCACCAACATGGAAACTTTGGAAAGCTCTGGTCTACATTGAATGGTAGTGGTTCTTCAAGGTTTCAAGCAAGAGTCTTTCCTAGCCCTAAACTAGAGATGACAGGAACTGAACCTAGGACCTTATACATGCAAAACAGATGCTCTACCATTAAGCTACAGTCCTTCCACTACATCACAGTTGCAGAATATCTGGCACAAGAAATTCTTATTGGATTCCAAAGGTCCCAGAGTGGGTTATAACATCATTGCACAATTTTTTTAAAAACGGTTTAAAACATTGTACTTCTGAATGCCAATGAGCACAGGTGATGCCATTACAATAGTAATAATTCCCCCCCTTGGGTTTTTCAGAAGCTCAGCTCTAGATGAAAAAAACTTTCCTGCACAATGTGGGATACCCATCAATACTGAATGTCCCAAGTGGACATGTAATGGATGTCTGATGGGTGGGGGTGCAGAGTAGTGAAATAAAAAACAAAATGATGGGAATTTTGAAAAAAAACATAATCAAATGAAATTGCGTGCAGAATTTGGAATTTGAGCAACTGGAAGAAATGGTAACATATGAAATAGAGGATTATATATTAAATGAAATGTATGGTGTAGCAGGGGACACGGGTGGTGCTGTGGGTTAAACCACAGAACCTTGGACTTGCTGATTGAATCTCCGCGATAGGGTGAGCTCCCATTGCTCGGTCCCTGCTCCTGCCAACCTAGCAGTTCGAAAGCACGTCAAAGTGCAAGTAGATAAATAGGTACCGCTCCGGCGGGAAGGTAAACGGCATTTCCGTGTGCTGCTCTGGTTCGCCAGAAGCGGCTTAGTCCTGCTGGCCACATGACCCGGAAGCTGTACACCGGCTCCCTCAGCCAGTAAAGCGAGATGAGTGCCGCAACCCTAGAGTTGGTCATGACTGGACCTAATGGTCAGGGGTCCCCTTTACCTTTACTTTATGGTGTAGCAGAGGAATGTGTATTAGGTGAAACGTGTGAAATTATGCAGTCTACAAAAGAGATGGGTATAAAAACAGCATGGAAAGGAAGGTGGGAAGTCAAATTATGAGAGAAATGTATAACAAATTTGATGTTTGAAATTAATTGGTTAAGTTGTGAAAATGTAATAAAAATCTTAATTAAAAAAAGAAGTTGGTAATATTGGCTTCTGAACAGAGAAAAGAAATGGCAAGTTGAGAGAAAATTTACTGCCGTTCAAAAGAAATGTGGTTGATTACTAATATGCAGGGATCATTTATATGCACCCAAGTACCAGCATTTTAAAAGCCTGCTGATGCATTTCAGACCCATATAAATGATTTTTTAAAAAAACATTTTAAGAGCCTGAAGAAGTATTTCAGGAAAGGAGGGTGGAAGAAGGGCTTCTGGATCTTGTGGTTCTGTGCATGAAGGAAGGATAAGTGGAGTTTTGAAGAGTTCTGAATATTCACACCATGAGCCTGATGAAATGGGAAGGAACTTGACATTCCAAACTGATGGCCTTGTAGCAAATGTGTGATGATCACACTGACTTTCCCTGAGTCATAGCAACCCTGTAATTCACCTTCTTTTAAGGACACATTGTAGGAGTTTTCTATCAAAATATTAAGTGAACTGCTGTTTCCCTTAGAGGCCATTTTTATGAGACCCATTAATCAATCTGTGCTATTTGTGGGTTTCCAGATGGGTTTTGTGTGCATGCACAGGAAGACCACATTAATCCTTCAGGGCTGAAATAATTATGGAATCCAAGGCTACATTTAATAGAATACACAATGTTTCAAAATCCTAGGTGGGACAAATACTTTACTTATTTAGAAAATGTTATGCCCCACTACAGGATAGACGTCATGGACTGGTTGGATGCAGAGGAATGGTGGAAGGAACCAGCTGGGGAACCCCCAAGGGAAGAAGGCTCAAAGCCCGGGGACTGAGGTAGAGTGACAATGTGGTTGGAGGGAGAAGAGGGAGAAACCTAGGAGGAAAAGGTATTGGAAGCTGAAGAGGTAAGAGGGTTAGTGAACAGGGAGAGTCTGTGAATCAGAAGCTGAAGTCCAGACTCAGAAGCTGAAGCAGAAGAGGAGGGAGACCAAAAGGCAGAGTGAGTCAGGCTGGTGAAGAAGCCAGGGTGTCTCCCCCTCCTGCTGTGACCAGCTCCCTTCCCTCCTAGTCTACCAGGTCCAGAAAAGGTATGAAGAGGGAGGAGCAGACACACGCGCATTGTCTTAGTCTCAGATTGCTTGGGAAGGATCCGAGGGAGGAAGAAATTTAGGCAGCTGCAGGAAGACAGGCATCTTCAGCTTCCACAAATGCCTCATAGGGGCAAGACCTACCGATAAGAGTTGCTGTGCCCGTTAGACCTGGCTCCCTGAGCAGGCCTTGTGTCTTCTAATAAAGAGTTAACTTCACATATTCCTTGTGATTTATTGTGGGGCTTGCTAGCTCTGGTTGGAGGGGTGTGATTCCTCAGCTGGAGTAGGCTTGGAACAGGTCTTATCAAGCCCAGAGGCTGCAATCAGCATGCAAAATATAAAAGGGCAGCAGAGCTGAGGTGTTGGTTCTGCT
This sequence comes from Podarcis erhardii, assembly GCF_964252035.2. Taxonomy (NCBI): domain Eukaryota; kingdom Metazoa; phylum Chordata; class Lepidosauria; order Squamata; family Lacertidae; genus Podarcis; species Podarcis erhardii. The sequence goes on along the minus strand of NC_138507.1, from coordinate 31,523,136 downwards.
CAGCTGCCCATGCTGATGAGCCTCGGCTTGGATGTTCTGGTCCTCTATTGGACTGTGCTTCAGGTTTGACTCTGGACTGCATTTTTCTGAGCTTTGGACTGACCCCGGACCATGTTTCCTGACTGTTGAACTTCAGACTTGACATACTGACTTGCTGCCAGGTAGGCCAGGGGTTTGGACATTTTCTTTCTCCCATCTTATTATTATAACCCTGTGAGGTAGCTTAGGCTTCAAGACTGTGACTGGCCTGAGATCGTCCAGCGAGCTTCATGGCTAAGTGGGGATTTGAATGAACCCTGGTCTCCCAGATCCTCTAACCACTATCCCAATTGGCTCTATAACAATAGCCATTGTTATATATCCCACAACACATCCAAATCTACATTTCCTCCCAATTCTTTTGTAATGGCTGAATAGTGCATATTTCTGTTTACTGCTTTTCTGGCATGTAGGAGAATGATAGTATTTAAAGTATTCATTACTTGCCAGTAGTTCAGTCTTAATTTGGCTATGTAACAGAAGAAAAAAAGTGCACCTGGAGGATCCCTCCCCCATCTCAAACATCACTGTATTCTGGGAAGGAGTGTCTTCATTTAAACCCTGTATGCTTATCTTCTGATTTTCTCATGTGCTCTAACAGCCATAACACATGCGAATGCCCATTCAAGCAAACAATGGTCTATCAAACCAGTAAAAGAAACCACCCTTTCATTTTCTATAGCTAATCAGCCCCACCAGTCATATCCAACGTGTGCACCTTGTATTTTGCAACCAAAAAGGCAAACGGCTGGTCTTTAATATTTTCTCCTGTGCAATGCAGTACTGTTGGCTGACTGTAATGCGAAGTCCCTAAAATGATCAGCAAGCAGAGGGGCTCCACGCCTGCTGAAGCTGATAAACTGTAGACTCTTGAATCCCCTTTCAGGGTGATGTTACAGTAACCCAGTGAACAGGATGCAAAAGCGCGAGTGACAGAGGTGATGTCTGCTCTTGAGATGTTGCTAGGAGAAGCAAACGTGCTGAAGCCGAAAACATATCATATGGACCACAGCAAAGCAACATAGGTCTGCAGGCTGAGCAGCTGTCTTGTGAGCTCTTGATGGAGGTCAGGAAAGCCCTGATAATGTGGTAGTTTTGCATACAGACCTTTCTGTTTACCAAGACATTTCTTGATTGTTTATGCTGAGTTGGGTGTACACATTGCTGTGTGAACATCTGTATTGGCAGTGGTGTTGCTGATAGTTTTTGGGTATTCTTTAGTTATGCTATTGCTAGTCCTGATTGGGCCAGGATCCCTAGATGTGTGTATACATGAGTTCTACGTCTGTATCAGTAAGCATGGTATGATGCTGGCAACCATCCATCAATCATAGACTCATAAAGTTGGAAGGGTTTTCAAATTTCTTGCCTCTTGCTAGTTTCCCGTATGAACTGTTGAGCTCTTCCATTCTTTCTTAGCACAAATTTAGCAGAAATGCCTTATTAAGCTGATTTTTGCATTCATTGCTGCCTGGAATGGCTTCTTTGTTTGTGACAGTGCATTCCCTTAGATATGTGATCTGAGCCTTCCCTCCCATTCACATATGAGGGGTCCGTTATTTGAGAACAATGAAAATTCTTATTAACTTGAGTGCAATGACAAATGTTTATAGGCCTCCTAAAGGCTGAATAAAGCAATAAAAGAATATCTAGAAATCAAACACTATTTGGAGATAAAAGAATACATGCTGCTATCATTACTAGTATCCGTCAATAAAATCACTGGTCGAGGCTGATTGTAGGTAACATCCAAACATGAAAGAGAGTAACCACAGGTTAGAGAACAGGCTCAGAATATAGGCAATCAAGTGGCCTAATAGGTGTCCCATGCCCAAATTCTTGATCAGTAAAGAGCCACACATTCCCACAGCTCCAGGTTCAAAACAACAGAGTTTCATACCCAGTTTACGAGAGAGCTCACCCTTTCCCCAAGAGTAGGTATGGGGAACCTGCAGGCAGAATTTGGCCCAGGGTGTTTTTGGATCCACAGTGTATCCCTCACCCCCACCCATGTCCCCATGCAGCAAATTAGGCTATTTTTTTAAATAAAAAACCCCTCTCAATTGTGCTAATTATCAAACATGTGCATGGGGTAGAGGGAGTTTTTTTTGGGGGGGGGAGAGCAGGTGAGCAGCAGGCTCTCCCCAGTTTTCTCTGCATGCTACAGCTGAATTAGCATCTTTGAAGAGGGATAGTTTTCCATTTTGAATTCTAAATTATTATTATGTTTTTAAAAGAAACCCTGCAGCACTCTAGCCCTTGAAAGGTTATTACAGGTAATGGCCATCTCGACTTGGCTTCAACTGAGTGCTTCAGCAGAGGGAAATTAAGGAACCTTCTGCCTGCTGTGCATTCTGAACATTAAATGCTCTGCGACGCATTCTGAAAAATCAGGCTGTCATTTATTTTAAAAAATGGCCTCCTCCACCTACACTATTTTGCAGCTTTATATTAGTGCTATAGTGCTATTCTTGATAGCCCTGGATTATGGCAGGCACTGTGATTCAAGTGGCACAATGCCATGAAACAGAAAAACCTCAGCATCTGTACTGGTTCCCTACTGCCCTCCAAGCACAATCAAGGTGTTGCGTTATATGGTTTGTGATTTGCCTACCTGAATGCATCTCTCTCTCTCTCTCTCTCTCTCTCTCTCTCTCTCTCTCATAAAGTAAGCCCCAGTGGTATGTGGTGAATTTTTTCCCATTTTCCTTAAAGGAGCCCCAACTACAGGTAAGTGCATATAGAGCCATACCTACACTGTATCTTTAAAGTCGTATCATATCACTTTAGGCTGTCATGGCTTCCCCCAAAGAATTCTGGGGAAGTGTTAAGGGTGCTGATAGGTGCTTGGAGACCTCTATCCCCACCTCCCGAGCTACAATTCCTAGATTGATTGATTGATTGATTGACTGATTGCTAAACCACTCTGGGGATGAACTACAGTTCCTACAGCTGTTTAAAGTGGTATGACACTGCTTTAAATGTACAATGCAGATGGAGCCTGGGGTTACACAAGGGCTTTAACTCCCGTTTAACTCAGTGGGACTTAATTCTGAGTAGACACGTATATGCTCTATAAAACACTGACTTGGGCTTGTCTGTTTGCTCATTAAAGTCATGATTAAGCTATTAATTGGGAATGTGGTTTTAGGATATGGATTGTTTATCTCAAAATTCATTGTGAGATATACTGAAAACCATTTTGAATCCTAGGAAATGGACAGGCTATGGATAAAAATAAATACACAGATGATGCCGTATTCAGACGGCCTGAGGTTCACTTAGTAAAAGTATGTATAGAACTGTGTATTGCAGTTCACAATCCAATAAATAACTGCTTAATAATCTTAACACATGCCCTCCTCTGCTTCAGCCTCAGAGTCTGAACTGCTCCCTGTCACAGGTTCTTCCTGCTCATTATAGCCTGTTATCCTTCAATGCCCAGCACCTCCTCCCAATCTTCTCCCTCTGACCTCATTAGTATCCCACCACCAATCCTGAAGCTTTGAACCATCCTCCTCTGGGATTTCCCTTGGGGGTTCCCCAGCTGGTGCCTCCCACCACTCTTTGCCATTCAGCCAATCCCTGACAGGCAGCAGCAGAAGTGAGAGTGCTACTATAAATGCATGTGTGTATATTTGGTGAGTGGTTTACTCTACTGCCTATTGGATCTGCCTGTAGTTTTTATGGTTCCCCATCTGCTTTTGTTTTAGTTTATATTGATGTTTAAGAGGACACTTTATCTAATTGTTCTGTGTGCTACTCTAAAATCTGGATTTTTAAATTGTGTTTTTGGTATTGATTGACTTGTGATTTTTTAAAAGAAAAATAGAATAAAATAAAGGATGTTATAAAGGCATCTCTGAAGTTTGAAGTAGTAAATAAATTACCTAAATAGATAAATAAAAACAGATTTTCAAAAATGAATCTACCAATAATTCAATGCTTTTTTTATTACAGTGTCATGATGATTGCTAACTAAAAGCAATTCTAACTCATTTGTTCAATACATTGGAGGCATTATTATTTCTAAAGCAATAAAGGATGTTCTCAAACAAACTTTCCTGTTCTGGACTAAACAATAATAAAGGAGTTAACTTGGGGAAAGGCAGAGCTCTTCAAAGATTGCACTCCTTTTTTTATTTTTGAAAAACACCCACAGTTATTCTTGGAAGTTAATGTACCTTTTTTGCTTTAGTCCTTAACCCCCAATTAAAACAGAATCACCAGGGGTGCTGTTTAAGTGAACAAATGAGTTATTTTACCTGCAAATGGATAAAAAGAAAAAGAAAAGAAACCCTTGCAAGCAATTGGAAGTTGAATACCCTTCAGCGAAAAATGCAAGAGTATTGTGCCTCCTCACGAAAATCAGACAAAGCTAAGTCAAGTGATATTCCAAACAAATTGAAACAGCTTCCAGGGTATAATGAAAGCAAAGCTTGATGTTTGGAATGATGAGGATATAAGAGTTCAGCTCCAAACACCCAGGAATTAGCAATAATAGTTACATGACGCACCAGGGTGCTAAAATAGTCTAGCACAATGACACATTGGCTCTGCATGGTGGAGGTGTCATGCATGGTGATTAACGTTATCCAGTTTTGATGGATGGCTTTCAGCTATTGTTGCCTGAGGCAGCTGCTAAGATTTGTGAAGGGTTTGGAGCCCACCATTAATTCACTTGACCCTCTCCCACCATGGCTAGTGAAAACTGCTGAGCCTCGGTTAAATACTCTCTTGACAGCTATGGTGAATAGATCTCTTGAGAAGGTGCTAAGGTCTAATGTCATAAAGGAAGCACTGATATAATCATTCTTTAAAAAGCCTGCCCAGATCGTCCCAGATTCTTAGAATGTCAAATTTATGATTATTTTTTGCACGAGGTAATTGATCAGCTAGTACTGGGACTGCTCTAGAAATTCTTTGAGGAGATGGCTTTTCTGGGCCCATGTTGTTGGCATCCATCTGCCTCTGGAGAGGATCACGGTGCCAGCTGTGGCTGCAGAGACTGGTCTGTCATAACTGCTCCTTCCTGCATTGTTTTTGCTGCAATAGAAGCATCAAAGTGATCTCTCTGGGGCACAAGCCTGGGCAGTGTGTATGGAGGTCCTGGGCTGCCCATATGACAAGACCCCACTCTTGGCCTTGCTGATGTGGTCCAAAGGAAAGCAGAGCAATACGTCTGGCACCAGGAGTTGCCTGAAGGAGACATACAAGACACCATCCAATCGTCTTAGGGACCCCACTCTGGATTTGTGTAAGGTTTACTTCTTAGCCTTTTCTTCTCCCAAAGATGTCCCACAAAGCAGCAGGACCCATATAAGTCAGGATTCAGGGCACAATCTATATTGGTTGCCCTGATCAACGATCTACAGATGGGCAGAGATAGTGTGAATATTTTTCATGTTATTTCTTGGCCTCTCAATGCCTTCTGACATATATAGACCATCAAATTCATCTGAGGTGCCTGAGATGGGCAAGATTGTGGTGTCTACTTAAGCCAATCCATCCCTTGGGACCACTGAGTTCAATTGGGCTTATTCCCATACAGGTGATTATAGTGCAGAGGTAGAGTACATCCTAAAACCTTCAACAGAGGGGTTTTGTTTTTTTAAGAGAAGGAAAACATTGGATTTTTAGAGTGGAAAATCTTAAAGCAGACTACATCTGTTTTCACTGACTATAATGCACGTTGTTTTCTTCAGTGTGAAGTTCCAGATTCACTGTAGTAATTTAGAAGTGAAGTGTTATTAGCAAGCAAACAGCCATATATGTACAATATCTATTGGCTGAACTTAACCTTTTTTGACTGAGCAAACCAAATGAGAGACTTGCTCTTTAGATTTTATGCATTTTAAACATACAATATCCATATGGGCATGTGTGCCAATCAGGCTGCAGAATAGGAGAGAGGAATTGGCATGGACATGGTGGGTGGGCCGTTAGCAAAGGAGATTTGAAAAAATGTGAAAATGGTAATCATAGGAGCCAACTCCTAGGGACCAAGGTCCCTTCAACCCCCCCCCCCCCCAATAACATACTTGTGGGGGCTGGGCATTCAAATAGCGTGTCTTGTGATTGATTAAGCAGGGCAGGGCTTACTTGGCCCCCCCATATTTAATTCAAGTTGACACCCCTGGTTGGACTATATGGAACTTGCCAAACTAATTGGGAGACTCCGACACCAGAGAGGAAGAAGATTGGGAAAAGTTTAAGGAATATTTGAAAAAACATGTTAATATTTAAATCTTAGAATAGCTTTGGAAGTGGATTTAGGCTGTAGGGTTAGAAGTAGAAGATAGTGTATTTTAAAATAGTATTACTTGCAAGTGATAAAATGTGAAGATTTTTATGGTTAAAGTAAGTGTGATTTTTTAAAAAAGGTTAGAAATTATGATACATGTAAACTGCTAAAGATGAGGTAAAATGAAAATCAGATAGTGGGGACCTGGGGAAGCCCACCTAACAATGTTTAGAAAAAAAAGGATAAGACAAGAATCTGTCTGTATTGTTTGTTTTCCTGTTTGTGTTGTTTATTTGTGTTATAAAATGAATATAAAACAACAAAAAAACAAATTGGCACCCCTGGGGGTAACTGTGTGTGTGTGTGCAAAGGGGGCTGCACAGCAGGAGAAAGGACGCAACATGGAAATTGGGGGGTGATCTGCATGCAATGGAGAACTGAGGAAAAATAAGAAGAGAGAGTGAAGGGAAAAGAGAGCGAAGGTGAAAATGGGAATCTAAAATGGGTTGCGAGAAAGGAGAGAGGTGGGGGAATGGGAAAAAGTTTGAAGATGAAAGGGCATGGCAAGGTATGATGAAGAGGAGGGGATGGTGGCTTCATAACTGGGCAGAAAGTAAAAAAGTGTGCTTAGCAGTTGGAAGGAGGAAGGTGCAGGAATTTGCCATGGGTGTGGATTGTGGGCAAGGGAGGTCGTGAAAAAGGAGAGAGGAAGCATGGGCATGGGGCAAAGGCGAGCTTTGTAGGTATGGAGTTGGGAGGGGAAAGTCTAGTGGTTAGTTTCGGAGGAACGACAGTGGGTTAGTGAGCAGAGTGAGCAGGGGCATGACCCCATGTAAAATAAATAACAGCAACAATGTAGGAGAGCTTAGTGTGGGGCAGTCTGGTCATGCGTATGGGCTCTCTGTCTCCCAGCGGTTATTGCCATTTTTGAGAACAACCTATAAAGAATGGTGGAAACCAGACATTTTCTTTGGGGCATTTTCTGAAGCTTGAGTTTGTTCAGAAGGAGCACAATAAATTCTGACAGATGGTGCACACCAAAAGAAGAAGCGCCTTTTGGAAATGGAATGGGTCAGATTTTGTAGCATAAACACTACAATCTCAATGTTTTCCTAGGGCAATAAAATTTTACTGAACTCAGAAAATATAATAGTGCAAAAGGCAAAAGCAGTGTGTGTGTGTGTGTGTGTGTGTGTGTGTGTGTATGTGTGTGTGTGCATGTATGGTGTCTCATCTCTAAGAAAGTTCACATTCCTTTCACAACTTTGATACATTGTTCTTGGAGGCATATTTTATACGTAGGACCTTCTAAAGTTAAGCTGTCTCGATATATCAGATTTTTATTATTTTAAAAAAGGAACTTTCTATTTTTTGGCACCAAATGTATTTTACCTCAGGACTGTTCTGAACGTAATGGACCATTCAATGTTTTGGCAGAGATATTAGTAGAGTAATGATAATGGAATCTTCCAATCCATACCTGTGTGTCAGAAGAATTGAAAATAGCTCTTTTCCCAGTTGAGATGCACCTGAGTTATATCAACACAGAATTTGAACTGCTGGAAACACATCTCTCTTTTTTTAAAGTTTTTTTTTAACCCTATTCTGTGTTATTTTGTAACTTGATTGCCCAAATGTCTAATTTTTGAACGAATGCTCCAATTACTTGAAGAGATGCAAATTGACATATCAAAAATTTCCAGTAATGCAACCAAAAAGTGGAGCTGTGAGGAAAATATCTGCCATTTACTGGAAATTAGCTATTTAAGTTTCCTCCCCATATTGGCAGTTTGACAGCCCTGTGATTATCACAAGATTTGTTCCCATTTTCTTGTTTACTTGCATCTCCCCAAGCAGATTATCTGGAGGAATTCATCAAATATTGTACATAAATAACACTTGGGACTGATGAAGAATGTGAAGTATTTGGCATGGAATGACTAGATAAGGTGCAGAGCAAAGGTCACCAAGCTTTCTGGGTTGGTTGCGGGGGAGGGGGAATTTGGAATTTGAGACAAGTATGGCTGAGGTGCCAATTCTCAACCCACATACCTGGAGACAAATCCAACTGCAGAAAAGGAAGGAGGCCTAAGCTCCATGATAGAGCATTTGTTTTGCTCATTTCTCGGCACATCCAGTTAAGGGACCTCAAAATGAATGACCAGAGGTGGTGGTGGTGGTTGACCTTTCCTGGAAGCAAGACTGACCAATTTTCTGACACAATATAAGGCAACTCCCTTTGTAAATTAATGAGACATATATCAGAGAAAGCTCAGATGGGGTTGAGCTGGTGCAGTTGGTGCCCTTGTGCAAATACAAGGAGGATCTTTTCCAGAGGTCCCCCATCCCCCACAACCTTCCAGAACATATTTTTAGAGAGCTGCAGAAAGAGGGAGAGTTGGAAAAAAATTCACTACCCCATCTCTGCTGGCAGACACCTCCTACTGGAGCAACATCACTTGGAGGACTAAACTGGATTCTACCCAGAGTATATTCTCAGTGTAAAACTATATTCTAAGGCTATGTAGAGAAATAAATGTAAACCATACATTGCGACAAAAATATTGCAATGTATCCTCAGCTGTTCAACAAGAGGAGTGCTCTTGCTTCGCCCAGTTCTAAAGATAGGAACATATGGTGCAGCCATACCTCACTCTGGGGTATTGTATATGCTGTTGGTGACTCTAGCATGTGATTTCACACAGACTCGATTTGTGTGTGTGTATGTGTGACAGAGAAGGGAGAGGAAGAGAGGGATGGGGATGGTAGTTCAGTGCCAGAGGACATTCGGAAGTCCTGGGTTCAGTCTCAGATAGCAGAGCTGCAAAAGAGGTTCTGCCTGGACATTGGAGAGCTGCTCCACATCAAAGCAGATCACACTTTACCTAGATGGATCTGTTGTCTGATTCATGAAGTTCAAGCTCCTTATAACTTGACTGTAGGAACTTCGTGAGCCCTAGTATCCCTAGTAGTTTAATTTACTCAAACAAAACTAACAGAGTTGAGGAGAAGGCTTCCAATCAGGCCCATGTTCTGGTGACCAGCCAAGTTATTTTGGCTTCATAGGGAGAAAATTCCACAAGCACCTTCCCCCATCACCATTAACAGTAAAAATGCAATGCTAATCAATGAATAACTACAAAATATTGGCCTCCCACTACCTAATAGTTGGGCCAACTCTGACAAACTCTCAAAGTTAGAAAGGTAGCCAGTGAGTGGTCTATAGACAATCTTGGTTTGTACATTTATTTCCTCATTCTGAAAAACCTATGGAATTGAGAGAATGCATTAGTGGCAGGCAGATTTTTGCCCAGTTCTACAGATAGGAACATATGGACAAGTTCTTCCGAAGTGAATGGCTCCTGTAACCCATTAATATCAGATGGGGTTTCTTGCTGCTTTAGTCCTGGGGACTAAGGGGAAGCAAAGGAGACTTCACTGATCCCACCTCCGCGCTCCTGACTGAGATCTTCCAAGTCCTGCTTTCTCCCTGCTCACTGCTATTCCTTCAAATGAGCAAAGGACTCAAGCTCAGGAGGCACAGCTTTGAGGCAAGGCAGCTCCCTTGCGAAAACCAGCTTCAGTATTTACCGGCTCATGGTACCATGGCAACAGAAACCCCTCCAGAAAGTGACCACGGAGGAGGCTGGGAAAGGTTGCCAGGTACCCTTTGACTGTCAGCAGAGCCAGGTCTTCTTCCTTAAATAAATGTAGAGTGAGGAGGTGAGGAATCATAGGAACATAAATCCAAAAGGAAGGTCGGTTCCCTAGGCAAAAAGGAGGGCTAATTTAGAAAGTTCACTTTGTGCAGAGATCTGTTCCCACAGATTGTAAATCCCAGGCCTGAGTGACGATCTGAAAATCTAAGGAACACATTAGGCCTCATATAAATGCTGGAGTCAATTTAATGGGTGAGAAGGCCTATTCTTTCCCCTGTTTTTCCATTAATTGCAATGATGCCTGTCTAAGGTAGAAAATGGTTTATCACAAAGATTCAGTGTAGGAAACAATGTAATTAATAAGAATAATGCTAACAACAGGAAGATAGTGTTTATCTAGTGTGTGGCAAATGTCCTAAAAGCTTCACACACATTCTATCAGTAAACCTTAGAGCAGTCCTATAAGGCCTTGTCTGCACCATATACATTTAAAGCAATGTCATACCACTTTGAACAAGCATGGCTTCCAACAAAGAATTATTCAAAGTGCAGTTTGTTGAGGGTGCTGGGAACTGTAGCTTTGTGAGAGATCACCTTACAACTTTGAGTACGCATAACAATCTACTGTTCTCAGGATTCTTTGGGGGAAGCCATGACTGTTTAAAGTGGTATTATACAGCTTTAAATGCATAGTGCAGACAGAGCCTAAGTGAGACCAATAGTATATATCGGGAAAGAGGTCCTGACTAGAACCCTGAAGCACTCCATGCTCCGACATTTTGTTGCTGATCCCACTTATCGTTGTGTGTATGAGGAAGATAGAGTGTACTGAGAGTCTATTTCGGAAGCCTGTTAGGAGTTGCTTAGAAGAGAAAGGCATGTTAGGCGAAATCAGAAGCTGAGCCATTAGGCAGGGTGAGAGTGCTGCCTCAGGTGACAGAAGTTCCCCAGGGCGGTTCTACTGCCTCCACCAGCAGCAGAGAAGCAGCCCTGGATTTTGGGCAAGATCGTATCCATTTGGGGCATGTTGCTACGAAGTGTGCAAAATTTCACATGATTCAATCTTGCCTGAAATCAGCACCAATGGCAGTGCCTCTTCTCTGCCAGTAGCAGATGTGGCAGGGCACATGGTGACAGCAGAACAAGTGGCAGCGGCGGGAACAGGTAGGTGGTGGCGGGAGTGGTGGCAACAGTGGCAATGAAGCACTTTCTGTTTCGTCTCAGGCACCAAAGCGGGACACACTGCCTTGGGTCAGAAGACAAAGTCTGCAATAGGAGTTATGGAGGGAGTAGCATGTTACCTTGGCATCCATGTCTAGAATATAATTGCTGAGGAAGAGCCTGCCTGGCTGAGCTTCCAGAGTAGGCCACAAAGCTACACGACAGGGACATTCATAGAAACACCCCTCACATGTTGACAAGAGGGAATAAGTTACACCTCCTGGCAATGCTGTTACGGGCGATCGAAGTCCCAGCTGCGGACGTCAGGACCAGGGACAAGATAGTGGGTTGGGAGCAGGAATGAGAGTCCAGAAGCCAGGGGTCTGAGGGTCAGGAAGCAGGGAGTCACAGAGTCAAGGGTCTGAGGGTCGAGAAGTAAGGAGTCAAGAAGCCGAGATCTGAGACAGGAAGCGTGTTGCTGTGGCAAAGAGCTGAAGGGAAATGCTGACCTTATATCCCTTCCCGGCTCTTGCCACCAGGTGCAGTGAGTTACCAAGTGGCCTCCCCTGTGCGGCCACACCTTGCCTCTCCAGAACAAACTTAGGAAGGCCCCAGTCCTGGAAAGCCCTACTGGTCACAGGGCCTGGCTCCTGCACGCACTCCTGACAAATGCTTTTCACCAGAGTGCGATGCAGCTCTGAGTGCAGAGTGGCCCTATATGAGGAATGATCCTGAATCAATCTGCTTCACATGCTAGTTCAGGGATGGGGAACGGCAACTCCCGTCAGTCCCAGCAAACATGGTCATTGGTCAGGGGCAATGGGAGTTTTAATCCAGCAATATCTAGAGAGCAGGGTTTCCCAAACTTGGGTCTCCAGCAGTTTTGGGACTAAAATTGCCAACATCCCTGACTATTGGCCCTGCTAGCTAGGGATGATGGGAGTTGTAGTCCAAAAACTGCTGGAAACCCAAGTTTGGGAAACCTTGATCTAGAGTGTCTAAGGTTTCCCACACCTGTGCTGGCTGAACATATGGCAGACGGTGATGATGACCTCACCCCCCACACCATCAGTTCACAGAAGGTATTCATATGAACATTCCTATTGCAGTTTTCATATTATACATATGGAATATTGAGGGTGAGAGTGGCTTGCCTAATGCTACCTAGCAAATTCATGGACGAGATGAGATTTGAACAGGGGACTTCTAGGTACATTCTCTAAGTCAGTGATGAAGAACCCTGTGGTCCTCTAGCTGTCATTGGATTCCAGCTCCCATCAGCTGCAGCCAGCATGACCGACGGTCAGGAGTCATGGGGGCAGTGGTAGTTCAACATTACCTGGAGGTGTTGTGTGAAGGACCACACTGGTGTGCATCACAGCAGTCCCTCAGTTTGATGCCTTAATAATGGCAGTCAGGCAGTGAATTTGGCAGGTGTCTCCACTTCACAGGCGTGTGTGTAAACTGCAGAAGTTGTTTGCTCTGTCAGTTTTCACATAGCCAGACTTATCTCTGAATGCTTTGGCAAATGACCAACTGTGATTTGTTTGTATTTTCTTAGATGCTTTCCTCCTCTCTGGAGTCATAAGGAAAGATCATCAGCTTGTTCATCTGTAGTGCGAGATCATTAACTCTAGGAGGAAACAAATGATTCTGCTCTTTAGGCAGAATGCTTTTTTTGGACAAAAAAGAGAGGCAGTTTGTGACAATCTGTTGGCTTCAAAAACAGGGAAGAAATGGCTGTGTTCACTGCTGGTAGCATACTAATAGTTTTTGAATGGGTCGTTTGGGTCTAGGTAGCTCAGTTCAAACAATCATGTTATGTGATGTGTCAATTCTACCCAGAAAGGCCTTTTAAACTATAACTTTCCCAGGGATGCTCAAAGGCCGGAGACATGACATTTGCAGAAACTTTCTCCTATTTCCATTTTATACAGGCCTTTAAATGATTGGCACCTTTGTGGTGAGGAGAGCCAGAGGCAAAATGGATATTGGCGGGCAACGTCACGATGTACCCTTTTCACCTTCAAGGTGATGCTCCTAGTATAGAGATAAAGCACCTGAGTGGAAAGATACATTATGATTTATATTACGGCAATGCCCAGAGGCCTCGGGTGGAAACAGGGCTCCAATCACAATCCTAGAAGATATAGAAGTGTAAATGTGTCAGCTCTGGAGGGCTTCTGCTGTTAATAGACACGGAAAACTGAGAAGCCAAATGATGGGATCGGAACCAAAGGGGCAGAAGGTGGAGACAGCATCTCAACGGAAGAGAGAAATACAGTGCCAATGCCAAAATGTAAACAGCTGCTAAGTACGAGCCAGAGAAGGAGCCAAATCTTGGAAACCAGGGCTTTTTGTGATGGTACTCAGTGGTACAGAGTACTGGCAGCTCCCCCCCCCCCCACATTGCCATCCATGACATTTTAATATGCGAAGCGGCACCTTAGTTTTTGTCAAAAAGAGCACCTTTGGAAATCAGAGCCTGCAAGGAATATGGATGCCCTGGCTGGGCTTCCCCAGCCACTCTGGGCGGCTTCCAACAAAATATTAAAATACAGTAATGCATCAAACATTAAAGGCTTCCCTAAACAGGGCTGCCTTCAGATGTCTTCTAAAAGTCTGGTAGTTGTTGTTCTCTTTGACCTCTGGTGGGAGGGCGTTCCACAGGGCAGGTGCCACTACCGAGAAGGCCCTCTGCCTGGTTCCCTGTAACTTGGCTTCTCGCAGTGAGGGAACCGCCAGAAGGCCCTCGGTGCTGGACCTCAGTGTCTGGGTAGAACAATGGGGGTGGAGATGCTCCTTCAGGTATACTGGGCTGAGGCCGTTTAGGGCTTTAAAGGTCAGCACCAACACTTCGAATTGTGCTTGGAAATGTACTGGGAGCCAATGTAGGTCTTTCAAGATAATAATACTGTTTCTGTTTCTGAACAGGATATAACAAGTCATGTAGGTAGTTTCTTTGTTGGTAGCCCCTAATATCAATTCATGTGTGAATGGTCAGAACATGGATTATTGTTGGCTCCATGGGTGAAAAATTATTGGGGAGTCCCAAATAAGTAGTGATGACCTTTCCAAAAGATGAAGGAGATGCATTAAAAAAAAACCAACAACCCTGAGTTGCCTATTCATTAGCCCAGGGATTTTTCCCGGGGAACTCACAGAAACTGAGTTCCGGCACCGCTCTGGTGTGTGCCATTTCCACTCTAAGAGAATGAGGAAGGTGTTCATGGTGAGTTCCAGCACCTCTCTTTCTAGAAAAATGGCACTGCATTCACTCTTTAAATGGTGCAACTTCAGCGAACCAAGTACATGACCTGTGTACAAATCTGCATACATCTGTGAACTTGCTGAAGGGAGAACAGTTCTGCTGAACCATTGCTACTCATGAAGAACATTCATATTCACAAGGAAAAGTGCTTTTAATTTAATCACTAATTAACTAGTAATGATCCCATTGAAAATTAGAAGTAATTATATGCTAAATTTCCCGCGAACGCTCTGTTTACCGTTTAGAATTAGCCCTAGTTAATTTTGAGCTTTCCCCCCTCAAAAACCCGCTTCCCCTACCCTTATTTGTATGAGTTAGGTTTAGTCACGGCTGCATAACTGAGATAGTTTTCAGCCTGGTCTAATGGTGAATAAGCATCCTTTAGCAAAGTTCAGAAGCATCTCGGCTAATATGGGGAAATAGTTCATATCCTCCCCCAGCCCATTTTGAAATGTATACCCTATTATATTCCCAGTAATGCCATCAGAAGTGCGACAGGAACTCCAACCCCTCTCTTCATGAGGGATATTCCTAGATTCAGGGAGGTTATGTGTATGGCTGCAGAAAGCAGTTTGGGTGAATACTGGCTGTCTAGAACCTTGAGTTCACTGAAGGACTGTCATATAGCCTTGATGACTCACAAACCCAGACATGGGTCCTGCTCAACAGATAGGCCCAGAAGTTATGGGTGGCAGCCTTGGTGGTGTGTTTAGGTGCTCAAATCCCCATGAGCATTGTGTGTGGGGAATGAAACACTTAACGTATTTTTCGCTCTATAAGACGCACAAGACCACAAGATGCACCTAGTTTTTGGAAGAGGAAAACAAGAAAAAAAAAAATCTGAATCTCAGAAGCCAGAACAGCAAGAGGGATCGCTGCGCAGTGAAAGCAGCAATCCCTCTTGCTGTTCTGGCTTCTGGGATAGCTGCGCAGCCTGCATTCGCTCCATAAGACGCAAACACATTTTCCCTTACTTTTTAGGAGGGGAAAAGTGAGTCTTATAGAGCAAAAAATACGGTAACTTCAAAGCCTGCCATAAGTGTTCATGATGTCCCTTTTCACAAAACCAGGCTATCTATGTTTATTTAAATCGAGTCAATCCAGATTTGAACTAAGCTGCCTCCCCTGTGTGTGCACCCACACAGGCTATGAGGATCAGATTCAGGAAGTTTCCTGAAGTCACAAAATACAGGGGCCAATAATCTAGCACAGAGTTAATCGTGCTGGCCTGCTAAAACCTCTCCTCACTTGTGTGGTTCTTGACACTGTGCTGTGCTGGTGTATACAGAAGGAAACGAAAACTAAGGGATGGGAGTATTATTTAGGCATTTAATATAGCATTATTATTTTTTTGGTCCAAGCAATCCAGTTTATCTTGTATGTGAGGGAAAAAAGACCGCTGAAGAAGTCAGATAAAGCTTCTGTGCCTTCCTGTCAGTTTCTCCACTGCAAGTAACAAAAGGATTCCTTTTAAACGTGTTCCAGTAGATTTATTCAGTACAAAGCAAAATAACTTTTGAAAGGGATTCTGATATTTGAGGTTTTTTTCTTTAAAGACTGCACTGCTTTCTGGGGTGGTTCCCCCCCCCCCCATTTCTTTCCTTCAGCCCAACAGATATAAATTCCCTTTTCTGATTAAAACGCCTACAATGGTTTTTTTTGTTTGTAACACTCTTCGTTGCTAACTTGACGTTGGCGTAGTTTATGCTAAATGCAGCATGGATTTAGAAATGGGGGGGGGGGAAGCCCACAGAAATGAAATTCAGAGCAAATGAAAGAAGGTGCTGTCTGAATTGCTTGAAGGAAACCAATATTCATATGCCTGATGTGTGTAGCATGTATCGGAGAGGGGAGAAGTCTGTGGGTTTTGTTTTTGTTTTGGTACTAATTGCTCACATAATTATAGATTCTTTACTATTTCTGGGATTACATTAGCTTGAGACCAATATAAATAATCAAGTTATTATTGTTATTGTGCCGTACACTTATTAGCCATTTCTGTGCAGGAATGTGCAAGAGTAAAACCCATATAAAAGTACAATCAATAAGTACAGCGCAATTAAGATAAAATAGAATTCCCGAATGAACTAAAATGGCAACAACATAATTGAAATTCTACACATAAAATGGATAGTCAATAACAGCTAGTCAGGGGGAGATTTTTTTTTGAAATAAAAATGCCTTCATCTGCTGGCAGGAACCTTACAGAAAAGTTGCCTAGTGAATCTTCCTCTGCAGGGCCCCCTAAATACTAGAAGCCGGCATTGGGGAAAGCTTCCTTCGTGACAAATGTTGCAAACAGGACTGCAAGTTCCATTTTTGTAAGCTCTTGGAACTTCATTGCCAGCCACAAGTGGTGCCATTCTGTAAAAGACTATTCCTAGTGCTATTTTTCTAGAAAAAGAGATGCCGGAGCTCATGATGAACTTCTCCCTTGTTCTCTTAGAATGGCAATGGCACAAACCTGGGACATGCCAGAACTGAGTTTCGATGAGTTTCAGCTGAAAAAAGCATTGGATCAGTGGCATAGCGTGGGGGGTGCAGGGGGGCCCGGCCGCACCAGGCACAACATCTGGGGGTTAGTTAGGGTTAGGGGGCGTAAATCCACGGGTTAGGGGGCGCAAATTACTTGCCTTGCCCCGGGTGCTGACAACCCACGCTACGCCACTGCATTGGATACAACCATTTGGCTGCCATATTCATTTGCGTGCATATGAGTGGGTGGGTGGAGATTATTCATGCCAAGTTGAGCTCCTGAACTTTCCCTGGGGGCTACATTGTGTCCATACATCAAACTTACAGCTACCCTCCAAATATTCACACTGCTGGAAGAAAACTAATTTGTTCCTACAGGTTGGAGGGAATGATACATTTTGCTTTGTTTTCAGAAACCACCCTGTGAAATATAATGAAAGTATTTGTGTGAAGGGGAGTGTGTGTCAGAGATCTCACTTTGACAGATAGCTACTTAATACACATGACATTTGTCCTGCATTTAACATGTGGCACAAGATTGCACCAATCTTTAAACTTGTGCCACAATAAACATTTGCATACCCCTTGTACAGCATACAGTGGTACCTCAGGTTACAGACACTTTGGGTTACAGACGCTTCAGGTTACAAACTCCGCTAACCAGGAAGTAGTTGCTCCAGGTTCAGAACTTTGCCCCAGGATAAGAACGGAAATTGTGCGCCAGCAGCGCAGTGGCAGCAGGAGGCCCCATTAGCGAAAGCACACCTCAGGTTAAGAACCGCTTCAGGTTAAGAACGGACCACTGGAACGAATTAAGTTCTTAACCCGAGGTACCACTGTATAGGATTTTTCACACGAAAATATCTTCATGACTGAAAGTTTCAGAGGGCAGCCTTTTTTGTCTCTTTCGGCGTATAACAACCAAGAGTCATCCGGCGTCTTAAAGACTTACCAATATATAATAGCAGGAGCTATCATCGGCCAGAGCCTACTTCGCCAGATGAATGTGGGTCATCTAGTTTCTGCAAGAAACTCTGAAAACGATAGTCTCCTTTTCCTATTATTTATGGAGTACAATGAATTGTGCCACTCTCTTCATATAATACATTCGTTCCCTGTGTGTGTGAGAGAGAGAGCGATATAGTTATGGTGCCCTTTAGTGGATGAACTAGAGAGGCCCATCTACAAATAATTGAAGTACTTTTCTTTTAGCTCTGCTGGGAGGCACCCCAGAGATACAACTCCAACTGCACAAAGCATTGATTTATATAGCTGTTGTGCCTCCTGAAAGGGTTTTGTTTAGATTTTAAAAAAAACCCTGATATGTTGTTGCTCTGGTTAAGTACTACGTTCCTATCTTATATTAGTGAGCCAATTACCACTTGGAATGATGCTAGACTTTCTTCATTTGGAATATGTCACTGTGCCGATTTCTAATTGTACGTTCTAGAATTCTGAAGCTGCTTGTTTCGTTTTGCCTAGGCGTAGACTATCGGAAGGAAATTAGTAAGAATAATAATGAAATCCATGGCTTGACCCAATGTTTTGGCATTATCTGTTAACAGGTATTCTTATAAGCTGCTGCATTTGCAAAGGGAATATGTATGGTTCTTCCCACACACACCCCTGCCCCAGTAATAGAATAATAAGCACCAAATCTAACCACTCTCTAAGAATTAAGTTGTCTCAATTACCTCCATTAGTCAAAGCCTACATATATTTCTCAGCTGAACTCACGCTATGCTTGATAAAAAAAAATGACTCTCCACCCACACCCCTGACATACTGAATAAGATGGCTTTTAGGTGCACTAAAATGTCTGCTTAGATATATATCTGGCTGCTTAAATCACATCTACAGGACTGCAGGGCTACTGAGTGCTTAAATCACATCCACAGTATACTTATTTTTTTTCGTGACCTGATGCCATTTCCCTTGAGTTAGTCACCCTCAGTAATGAACAGCCACCAACGTGGCCCCCCAGGGAATGGGGAGGGGAACCCTCCAACAGGCTTTCTGTACTGATCACAATCTAAGAAAAGCTTACTGGGAAGAACAGCATTCTCTTTCTCTCCCCACCCCCAATTCTCTTCTCTTTCAAGGCATTTATAAACCCTAACTCATTCAGGGTTTCTTGACTTTCTGTGACCCCAGGTAAGTGACACAGACTTCAGCCTGAGTACCCAAACCTGTTTTTTTTCCCTCTGAACTGGCATGTCCCAGGGAGGGGGAATTAAATAAAATCTCAAACATGTACAAATATACCTGGGCAGCAATAGTGCAATTATCTCCTTTCATTTTCCACCAGTAAATTCTGAAGATGTCATTTAAGACTAATTTTTTAGCATTGATGGATTGCTCTCTGAGTTTTAACACAATTAGGAGGGGAAGTTTCCCCTGTAATTATACAAACTGTATGCCATATAATTGTAATCACCTTGTAGTTACAGGCATATTCATCTTGCTTTTAAAGATAATTGTTTGGACTTATTTGTTGAGTTGCTGCACAGCGAGCCATATTTGTGTGCTAGAATAACACTAAATATGATTTTGGCATGTGAAATTTCAGCATGTGAATTTGCAGCATGTCAGGAGTTAGAGGAGCTCACAGGACCTGCTGCCCAAGCAAATAAGTGTTTAGAGACAGATTGATACACAGACCAGGTCCAAATGGCCCAGTGCGTGTGCCTAAATTGCTGCAGTACATGTACAACACATTTCTAACTTTTGCTTTCAGCTGCAGTGCTTGATGATGTATGCTGGTGGATCCTGAATGGCTTAGTGGGAGGTGGAGCCTCCAAGGGCTTTGTGATACCAGTCGCAGTCCCACCCTCCCCCATGCAGTGAGTACTGTGATGTGTGACATAATGAACCCAACAGACAATGATCTGGGTCAAAAATGACCACAACTTTATTGATTAGAGGTATAGGTGGAATTTTGGGTCAGGGATTGGGTGTATATTCATTCTTGCCTCCCGCAGAGGCAACATCTCTGGACAGGATCCGTGTGCTCCTATTCGTCGGGTTTTGTTGCTGCCTTCGGTGCTGTCGGCGCATGGCGGATCCCACCACAACATTACACGGCACTCCGGATGCGGCGCCAAAAGAGTTAGCTGCCGTGCAGCTGGGATAAGAGCCAACAGCCGAGCAGAGCAGAGCCTGTCGGAGCACCATGGGCTCTTCTGCTTCTGCGGCTCGGTGCGAGTTTGGGGGCAAGCGTTGGAGTCCGGGGAAGAGCCACCTGCAGCAGAAGAGCCTGTGGCGCTCCGACAGGCTCGGCTCCACTCGACTGTTGGCAGCTCTTTCCCGGACTCCAACACTCAGCCCCGGACTCTTGGCCTGGGCTGACCTTAAGGCAGTTGGAACAATTGGGCCAAATTGGGCCCTGCGGGCCGCTCCTAAAGAGGCCCCCACACCAGGGCAATCTAGATGGATTTTATTTATATCAATGAGATTTTGCAGACTTTGGTTGTGAACTGCGGCCTTACAAAAACACACACACAAAACCCCCTAAAGTTGGGCCCCACTTCTTCAATTTGGGCCCCCACTGGCTAGCCCTGAGTCTCATAGTTGCTGGGCCTGAGTTTCCCTGCCCTTGCATGAAGTACTGGGTTTGCAATTTTGGGAGAGGGGAGGTTGCCTGTTGGGGAGTGGGCAGGCTGGCGAGGCCCCCTAGATTTAGAGGCCCTAGGATTCAGCCTACTTAGCCTGTACATAAATCTGGCACTGGCTATATCCTATACAGGAGCAGGGCCGTCTTAACCATTGGCAATAGGGGTGCACGGCACCAGGGCGCCAGGCTCTCAGGGACACCAGGCCGAGAGTCCAGGGCTGAGCATTGGAGTTTGGGGAAGAGCCGCCGACAGTCGAGCGGAGCAAAGCCCGTCAGAGTGCCACAGGCTCTTCTGATGCAGGTGGCTCTTCCCCGGACTTCAACGCTCACCCCCGAACTCACACCGAGTCACAGCAGCAGAAGAGCCTGCGGCGCTCAGGCTCAGCTCAGCTATTGGCTCTTGCCCCAGCTGCATGGCAGCTAACTGTTTTGGTGCCGCACCCGGAGCGCCGTGTAACATTGTGGTGGGATCTGCCGCGCGCCGGAGGGCTGGAACTGCTTCAGGGTTCGAGGTAGAGGGAACGTTCTTTGATATGTGGTGGATTTCAAAGCTCCCAAAACACAAAGTGCTTTTTTAAAGTTTAAAAACAAAAGGGGGATTACAGGAGTTGACATTAGGAACTTCAAAGCCCTTCAGCTCTAGTCAGAAGGGCTAATGGTCAGGGATGCTGTTGATTTACTTTATTTTATAGCTCAATTCCAACGAAGCAGCTTATAGCAATCCCACAGCACAATAAAAACAAATTATAAAAAAAAATTGTTATGTATAACAAATATTTTAAAAACAATTTCAAATCCCATGCCTGACTCTGAGTGGTATTATGGGCATTGTAGTCTAGCAAAATCTGGAGGGAACCACATTGGACGCCCTGCTCTAGATAAATGACCGTTATCAAGTTTATACAACCTGTGTTTCTGTGAAGAGTGCAAAGGAAGATATTGTTCTGCAGTTTTAGACTCGAGAGATGAACAAGCTGTGGCGGTGACTGCAAGCCATAAAGCTTTGAGGGATGTCTACTCTGTAGTCTTATAAAACAAATTGGTGATTTCGATCTAAACAGGCAGGTGCCCTGACCTCAAAAGGCAAGTAACGAAGAAACCAGCCCAAACAATTGGCATTATTCTGGGATGTTTTTGGGCAAGAGGCCATTATTAATGCAGTAACCCCTTCAGGACTGTTGAGACTGTGTCACATTGGGGGGAGCTCTTACAGTCTTTCTGTTGTCTGTATTTGGCGTTGGGATAATTGCCCATATCCAGCTTTTGGGCATGTCACCTTCTGAGCAGCCATAAGCAGTGTAACAGAAGCAAGAGCTCCAAAAGTCAGATAAAAGAAAAATAGGCAGCAAGCTTTGTTGAGGCTGCTAAAATCTATAAATGGTAAGTGGGACTGTAATCACTACGGATATTATAAAAAGCTGAAGGAAATAAAGCCCAAATGTGAGGATAAAACCATAAATGGAAGTGAAACTCAAGCACCAACCTTCAGAAAGTGACAAAAGTAATTTTCTTGCTTTCTTTCCATTTAATGGAAGGAATGTAATCAGCAAGGGGGGAGGGGGCGGAAATGTGGATAGGGAAATCTCTAATGGAATGAGAAGGAAACGTTAAAGTTATGTAGAATAGTAAAACCTAATAATACTTCAAAAATACTTTTATTTTATTTTAAAGGGTCTGTGTTGGTTCTGAGCTGACCCAAATGTACATATTGGATTAAACAATGGGCAATTATAATGTTCCAGTTCAGGCATCTTAGAGGGCAAGAGCAGAAAGCCCCAATCCCTCTCTTTTTAAATGGCCAGGGCTCCTATAGAGATCCATCTAATAAAAAGCAGCCCTATGTGCTATTAGAGCAACATTGGAAGGTGTCCCAGCTGATTAAAGAGCTCTGTTGCTACCACTCACCAGAAGTCACCAGTGTCAAGCAAAATCCAAGAAGGGTCTTGGTGTGAACAGCTTTTCCTCTTAGGAAGACCCCATCTGGAAACTAGTGAACATTATGCTCTGGAGATCACTTGTGGGTTAAAGGTAAAGGGACCCCTGACCATTAGGTCCAGTCATGACCAACTCTGGGGTTGCGGCGCTCATCTCACTTTATTGGCCCAGGGAGCCGGCGTACAGCTTCCGGGTCATGTGGCCAGCATGACTAAGCCACTTTTGCCAAACCAGAGCAGTGCACGGAAACGCCGTTTACCTTCCCGCCGGAGCAGTACCTATTTATCTACTTGCACTTTGACATGCTTTCGAACTGCTAGGTTGGCAGGAGCAGGGACCAAGCAACGGGAGCTCACCCCGTCGCGGGGATTTGAACCGCCAACCTTCTGATTGGCAAGCCCTAGGCTCTGTGGTTTAACCCACAGTGCCACCCGCATCCCCACTTGTGGGTTAAAGCAATACTAAACCATTCTCTGTACCAACTTGGGTGGTTTGAGGACCACATTTACCATTGGCCAACCCTCCAGGATAGCATGGGATAGACTTGTAGGACTGGTTCATATAATCATATAGCTGCTTTTCCCTCCAACAATACATCATGCATATACCATTTTATTTGTATGCTGCTTTTCCATACCTAAAACCATGTTCAAGGCGGCTTACATGAAAAAGATTACATAACTACAAAAGCAGCCATAAAAAATAAACAAAAGATTACATAACTGCCAAAGATTACATAACTGCATAAAAAGAAAAAGATTACATAACTGCAAAAGCAGCCATAAAAAATAAACAAAACATTGAAAAGTTGTGGTACCCGCTCTGTGGCACGCCCTCCCATCAGATGTCAAGGAAATAAAGAACTATCGGACTTTTAGAAGACATCTGAAGGCCACCCTGTTTAGCGAAGTTTTTAATGTTCGATGTTTTATTGTATTTTTAATATTTTGTTGGAAGCCACCCAGAGTGGCTGGGGAAACCCAGCCAGATGGGCAAGGTATAAATAATAAATATATTATTATTATTATTATTATTATTATTATTATTATTATTATTATTACACAACCAAATTAAACAATTTCCACATAACTCAAGAGATCTAAAATCAAGATAGAAAAAAATAATATCAGTAACCTTCCCCTGCACAACAACAACAAACCCTAAATGTACTACTACTACTACTACTAATAATAATGTAACACCCAATGGACATATGGTAACATTTGACATAATTTCTGGTGTGTTCAGTTATATGATAACACATCCAATTTGTATGACCTCCTACTCTCTCTATTTTTTAAAAAAGAAATATTCATAAAATTTATACAGTGGTATCTCGGATGGTCCACCTCCGCCACTTAATGGATCCAAATGGTTTCCAGAGAGTGGTAGGGAATGCTTTATCCCATGTTGATGGCCTTTAAGCTGATTCCCTGGTGGCCCGCTGGAATGCGGAATTAACCAGGGCTATCGACTGTCTGGCTCCGAAGCGCCCTCTCCGATTGCATGGAGCCTGGACAGCCCCGTGGTTTTCTTCGGAGCTGAGGGCGATGAAACAATCGCTGAGACGGCTAGAGCATCGGTGGCAGAAAACTCACTCCGAATCTGACCGGACACAGGTTAGAGCTCAACGTCGAGCCTACCAAGTGGCGATAGCGACGGCAAAGAAGACTTTCTTCACCGCCTCTATTGCATCTGCAGAAAATAGTAACAGGAGACTCTTTCAGGTGGTTCACAATTTAACGGAACCACCTTTACCACCGGGGCCTTGTAAAGACCCCAAGATCTCCTGCAACGATTTTGCAAGGTTTTTTGCAGATAAAATCACTCATATTCGGAAGGAGCTAGACACCACCGTGGGAGCAGGGCTGGGGCGGGAGAGTGCTAGAGCTCTGTCTGGTCAAGTTGCGTGGAATCAATTTCAATCCGTTACCCCCGAGGATGTGGACAGGCTGCTTGGACGTGTGAAACCAACCACCTGTCTCCTTGATCCTTGCCCATCCTGGCTAATAAAAGCAAGCCAGGAAGGGCTGGGTGATGGGCTCTGCGGGGTGTTGAATGCTTCCCTCTGTGAGGGAACATTCCCAGATCCTCTGAAAGAGGCAGTCATTAAACCGCTTCTTAAAAAACTATCTTTAGACCCGGCCAGTATGGCCAACTATTGCCCAGTCTCAAATCTTCCATTCTTGGGCAAGATGATTGAGCGCGTGGTTGCTGAACAACTCCAGGCACGCCTGGAGGATGCGGACCATTTGGATCCCTTCCAATCGGGATTCAGGCCTCATCATGGGACTGAAACTGCCTTGGTCGCGCTGGTTGATGATCTCCGGCGATCTAGGGACAAAAGTGAGAGTTGTTTCCTAGTTCTGCTGGATCTCTCAGCGGCCTTTGATACAATCAACCATAACATCCTTCTGGACCGTCTAGAGGGGCTGGGAGCTGGGGGCACTGTTATACAGTGGTTTCGCTCCTTCCTCCTGGGCCGTGTTCAGAAAGTGGTGTGGGGGATACGCAGGCTGAGACCCTACCTGCCCACGGACTGTCTCGCCAGAGTGGTGCACGCTCTAGTTATCTCCCACTTGGACTACTGCAATGCGCTCTACGTGGGGCTATCTTTGAAGGTGACTCGTAAAATAATTGACCACCACTAAATTAGACTGGAATTTGATGATAAGTGAGATTAAGGAAAACATAAACCTTTTGGAGAATTGTTAGATTATATTTAAATGAGTGGAAATAAGATTGTAAACAAGATGATAATTTGCTTGAAAAAATTTTTCAACGATGTAAGTGGAAGCAGGAGACGTGAGGAAGTCCAAAGAAGTTATGAGATTTTGTTATGATATAACTAATGTTGTTTATTATTTGTGCATTTCTTTTATATCTTTGAAGGTGACTCGGAAACTACAACTAATCCAGAATGCGGCAGCTAGACTGGTGACTGGGAGTAGCCGCCGAGACCACATAACACCGGTCTTGAAAGACCTACATTGGCTCCCAGTACGTTTCCGAGCACAATTCAAAGTGCTGGTGTTGACCTTTAAAGCCCTAAACGGCCTCAGCCCAGTATACCTGAAGGAGCGTCTCCACACCCATCGTTCTGCCCGGACGCTGAGGTCCAGCGCTGAGGGACTTCTGGCGGTTCCCTCATTGCGAGAAGCAAAGCTACAGGGAACCAGGCAGAGGGCCTTCTCGGTAGTGGCGCCCGCCCTGTGGAACGCCCTCCCATCAGATGTCAAAGCGATAAATAACTACCTGACATTCAGAAGACATCTGAAGGCAGCCCTGTTCAGGGAAGTTTTTAATGTGTGATATTTTAGTGTATTTTTGGTTTCTATGGAAGCCGCCCAGAGTGGCTGTGGAAACCCAGCCAGATGGGCGGGGTACAAATAAATTATTATTATTATTATTATTATTATTATTATTATTATTATTACCTCGGGTTACATACACTTCAGGTTACATACACTTCAGGTTACACACTCCGCTAACCCAGAAATAGTGCTTCAGGTTAAGAACTTTGTTTCAGGATAAGAACAGAAATTGGGCTCCGGCGCTGCGGTAGCAGTGGGAGGCCCCATTAGCTAAAGTGGTGCTTCAGGTTAAGAACAGTTTCAGGTTAAGAATGGACCTCCGGAACGAATTAAGTACTTAACCCGAGGTACCACTGTATAGCGTTTGATTGCAGGAAACTTCACTGTGGTTTACAAAACAAATAAAACAATAGAAATGAACTGAAAACACCCCTCCCCCCATTCTAAATATGGGTGTACATACAGCCATAGTCTTTGCTCCACATGCTATCATTTGTACGTTGTAGAACAGGATGCATGTTGGCAAGTCTATAAAACTGAGCTACAGACTTCCAATATCTCCGTCCAGACATTTCTCGAGAACATCTGAAGATTTTTATAATCTTCTTTGGCTGCTTATGACGCTACTGGGCTGCTCTTAGATTCAGCAGGGTGCTATAATCTTCAACATGACCTACACAGCAAGGTTACTTACAGAGGGGAAGTGGAGCACTGTTCCAGAAAGACAAAGAAGAAGAAGCGGACCCCTATAGTGATGGTAGTGGAATAAGATAAACTCCCAGGGTTACCCTGTGATGCTCTTAGCATGGAACCAGGTCAGAGACCATGAAAAGGAAAGAACCCTGTGGAGCCAATAGTGGCATCAGCCAGTGCTACATTGGGGAGTTGAGTCAACTGTGTTCGAAATGAAAGTCTGACCTTGCAGAAGTAGCAGGTGAGAGACTTGTTTTACTAGCCCACACATAGTCCACAGAAGCGGTAAGACCAAAGGAGGAGGAGTACCAGGAGGAATGGATGAAATTCAAAGACTATCTAGTTAAATATGTTAAGATAACTTAATTGGAAAAACTTGCAAATACCAGATAGGCTTAGGATTTAAATAGGTGATGTTAGAGAATAATATGTTTTAAGGTAAAATGAAAAGAAAGAAAGATGTTAAGTGAATAAGTTAATATTACGAGAAAAATTGGTTTTGGAAAACTGTTACAATGATATACACTGAAATTTAGCTAGGGGGATTCGAGGAAGTCACCTAACAATGATACTAAGATTGGATTATGTTCAATTATGATTTATGTTTGTTTGTTTAAAATTTTGGAAAATCAATAAAAAAAATTGGAAAAAAAAGAAGCGGTAAGACCAAGTGCTGATTTCTGCATCTGTTTGAAAGAGCCATGGATTCAATCAATTCTGCTAGCAAAACAGGGTTCTCCCCACTCCTCACTCCCTGCATGCTTCCCCCAAATTGACTGGGGAGTTTCAAGTGAGCCTAACTCTGCCAGTACAGCCTTGCACTGACTGGACCCATGCCATAGCACATCCCAGCTCCCAGAAGCCCTCTGCCCGTGGAATGACATCATCAAGGTGAGGGCATGGCGAGGGGGACTCCAATCTGTGCTAAGCAGGCAAACAGGATGTCTTCAGCTGCTTTGAACCACTTGAAGGGGGTGGGATGGGAGAGAGAGAACAAAGTCACAAATGTTCAAAAACGGAAATGCAAATATTGTTCTTACGTCTAACAGGCTTCAAGGGCAGCATACCGAGAGCAAAACTTCCAGAGACTTAGCTCCTTTAAGTCTAAATTCAGCCGTCGTTATTGTACTTAGTTTTATTTTGATTCTTTTTCAGAAATAACGAAGTTAAATGTGTTCTGGGGATATCTCTCGGCATACAAAGAGGGTAACAGTGTGAAGATACTCTCCTGGAAAAAGGTTAATTCTCAAAGAGGAAGCTAATTATTAATTCATGTAGCTTCTAAAGCCTGTTTTCTTTCCCAATTAAAATCCATCTGCTTCTTAGGATTTAGTGTGCATATCAAATGTGATGTTTCGAAACAGACTGTTTCCTCACATCCCTCCCCCCCCCCCCAACGAAGTTAACATCCTAATTAAGGAGAATGGCGCATGCCTCGTTCTCTTCTTCCCTGACTCAGTTAGTTTTGTAGCAGATTTACTGGGCACCCTGTGAACCGACTTGATGATTAATCTTCGTTTAATACTACTTTAATGTTCTAATAAATAATTACTTATCTGAAATAATAAATAATTAGTTACTCATCGTTCCCTTAGTGAACTCTGTGGCTTCATTCCTAAGTGAATGGGAGGAAGATGGTGAAAGGAGAGTTTTCCATGCCCTCCTCCGACCTGCAGCTAACTGCACCCTTCCAAAATACCTCTTAGGAGGCACTTCCTGAGCAATATGGGATGGTGGGTGGGTGGGGGATATTGGGGAAGTGGGGAATTGTCAGGCAGATAGAGGGCTGTATCTGACAGGCAGAGTAATTCAAACTCCACTCAGTTCCCTCTATCCAAACACTCGCTATATGGAAATCCACTTATCGAAACATGAGGAATTAGCACCCCAAACTCATTATACACACCATAGCTTCAGATATCCAAACAGCCGGACCTGTGTGTAGTACTGTAAACAGCCTTACGCAAGTCTTACTTTTTGTGTTTTGCTGGTCCACAGCAGCCATTTCTCTAGAAACCCTGGTGGGAGTGAGGGAAAGGAAGAGATTGGACAAATGAGAGCATTTCCCCCTTCATTCTCTGCCTTTTGCAAGGTTTCAGAGGGTTTCCTTGGTTTCCCTCCATCATCTTGGGGTCAAAATTTGAGTAGTCAGGAACACATTAGAAAATTTTCCATAGGAATTGATGGACATTGTTGATTTGTATGTGAATGCTCACCTAACAAATGATTTCCTGATAATGTACCGTGTTGAATAGCAAGAGCTGTGTACATAGGAAACAGGTTTGGTCAAACTCATGCTGGTAGCTTCGAGAACACTGTCCAACCATCTCGTCCTCTGTCGTCCCCTTCTCCTTGTGCCCTCCATCTTTCCCAACATCAGGGTCTTTTCCAGGGAGTCTTCTCTTCTCATGATGTGGCCAAAGTATTGGAGCCTCAGCTTCAGGATCTGTCCTTCCAGTGAGCACTCAGGGCTGATTTCCTTCAGAATGGATAGGTTTGATCTTCACACATTGGGGATACTCTGGCTTAAAATCTGCTGTATCCAAACTCTATTTGGGAAGAGCTAGGGCCAGTGGAAAGTGTCTGATGAAAGGAAAATAAAGCTGCACATGATATTCATAGCAGTTGTGCAATTCATAGTAGCATTGTCAATGTCACCCAGCCAGCATGCTTCACTCACTAGGCACAGACTGCATGTCCAAGATACACAAAACCAATGGCATGTAAACATGCACAGACAGTTCGGCCAAGTGCAATCCTGTATATAAACACAAAAATAGCTGCCCCAACAACTGAACGCCACGTGATCACAGTCCTTAGAACTGCGCCCTAAGAACTGCCAAATTGTGGCACCATATGTGAATGGTAATGTAGCTACTATTCTGTCACTTGCAGCAGGACACAGCTGACCAGTGGTGGTGACCAAGGTGCTGATCTTCACAATGGTTTCTGGAAGTGACTCCTTGGCAGCGCCCCCAGCCCAAGAATCTCAGGATTCTCTGAGACCAGCTGGTGAAAGAGAGCCATTTCCTTGGGTCTCAGCTCGACTCATGTCCCGTATGAGCATTGGGAGGGGCTTATAGGCCAGAGGGACCTTCCCTGGTTCCAAATATGGCAACCATGGCAAAAAAAAACTTGCTTAAGAGTTATCATGGATTCCTTGGCTGCATGTTGGCCTGGTATTCTCTCACCCCTCTGCAGATCCTGTTTTCCCATCTGAGTGTTTATTAGGCATGTCTAATTAAATCCACATGACTAATGAAGCTGAGGCTCCAATACTTTGGCCACCTCACGGGAAGAGAAGACTCCCTGGAAAAGACCCTGATGGTGGGAAAGATGGAGGGCACAAGGAGAAGGGGACGACAGAGGATGAGATGGTTGGACAGTGTTCTCGAAGCTACCAACATGAGTTTGACAAAACTGCGGGAGGCAGTGGAAGACAGGAGTGCCTGGCATGCTCTGGTCCATTGGGTCACGAAGAGTCGGACACGACTAAATGACTAAACAACAACAACAAACTTAAATCCATTCACCCTCAGTATATTCACTGAGGATCTACACACAACAAAATTCATACAGTGGTACCTTAGGTTAAGAACTTAATTCATATTGGAGGTCCGGTCTTAACCTGAAACTGTTCTTAACCTGAGACACCACTTAAGCCAATGGGGCCTCCCGCTGCTGCCGTGCTGCCGCCGTGCGATTGCTGTTCTCATCCTGAAGCAATGTTCTTAACCCGAGGTACTATTTCTGGATTAGCGGAGTGTGGAACCTGAAGCGTCTGTAACCTGAAGCATCAGTAACCTGAGGTACCACTGTATTCTTATCTCTTGTCAGACTTTGTTTTTCATCCACAAAGGAAAACCATTTCTATGGTTGTTGGGGTTTTTTTTTGGGGGGGGGACACCACTCTGCCTTTTTTAAAAAGGAAGCTTTATTCATTTTAAAAATAAAGTCAAAATACAAACAACATCAAACATGCTGGAACGAAAGGGGGGGGGGGAGGAAAACTACAATGGATAGAAGGGAGGGGAAAGAAAGGGAAGCTAATACCCTGCATTAATTCATGCAGTGCATCTCTTATAATCACAATCCACATCATCGAGACATCACTTTATCCTAATCTGCTAAAATACATCCTGTCGACAAACTTAATTGAACCTTTGGGGATCCATGTTCTGTCTCTGTTGTAAATGACGTACCGTATTTTTTTGCACCATAACACTCACTTTTTTCGTCCTAGAAAGTAAGGGGAAATGTCTGTGCGTGTTATGGAGCGAATGCCTGCGGGTGGCGGGGGGGATCTGCTGCAGTCGTGAGCAGAGGATCCATGGTTCCCCTTCCTTCCCTCCTCCGTGGTTACAAAGCATGGATCCACATGGATCCTCAGGATTTTTGCATTGGGCTATTCCAAACTCACTGTCAGATCACATGTCTGTGGCCACAGCATGAACCACAAAAATCATATATCCACTATTTCGTTTAGAATTTTTTTTCTTGTTTTCCTCCTCTAAAAACTACGTGCGTGTTATGGTCTGGTGTGTGTTATAGAGCGAAAAATACGGTATCTCAAACATCCTGACTTAAAGCACAGCTAATTTCTTCCTTTTGTGAACCATTTTAAAAACATGATGCCGGGGCTACAGTTATGAAAACAAGTGTATGCAGGGATTAATGGCATGGCTGCTAGACATCTTATAAATGGTGCACCAGCAATATTGCAGCCTTTTGGGAAAGGTGCCCGTATTCACGCATTATCTCGAACCGCTACCCGATTGCTTTTAAGGACATTGCACCGAATACTTCTTCCACATTGACAGGATTTCAGAATATTGCTGGCATATACTGAGAGAAGTAGCTATAGAAACTGTTTCTTTTGTTCCCCCTTGAAATGTCTTCTGGAGCCTTTGTATGAGCAAAATTAGGATTGCTTCTCTTTTGGCAGTGAATCCTTCACTGCCTGGCAGTTTCAAAGTCTAAACATGATTTCAGAAACTAAGCAGTTGGGGGCCTTAGTATATCAAATATGTAGGATGGCACAGTTGGGCAGTAAATTCTGCAGACTACAGAGAGATCATACAGTTCTTCCCCTGCTTTCAGCTTTACTGTCTCCATACGCTGCTAAAAGACTGAATAGCTTGTGTAGGTACAGTGCATTGCTCCTGAGAAAAATGACACATTATGGGTGCAATCCTGTTTGGTACCTTGCACTCATAAGGAGGGTTTTCATCCATCCACTGGGTGCCTCTATTAATGGAAAACATCAGGTGTGGGGTAGGAAAAGTTGTGGCTGGGTTCAAAATGGGTTTGTAGGCATGGTCGATCAGCTGTAAGAGGCACTGAAATTCCAACTACCAGATGTAGTGGAAATGCAGAAGACAATTGTATTTCGAGGAGTTAGGTGGCATGTCCCCTTCCCTTTAACATCCCCAGTATGATTCTTGTGTTTCACACACCTGTCGGGAGTTTATTGGGTTCTTCTGTGTTGAAAGTGCTGGCTGGATGGCGGCTGCAGGTAGTGGGAGACTCTCAGCCGCTCTGCTGTGGGTTAAACCACAGAGCCTAGGGCTTGCCGATCAGATGGTCAGCGGTTCGAATCCCCGCGATGGGGTGAGCTCCCGTTTCTCGGTCCCTGCTCCTGCCCACCTAGCAATTCGAAAGCCCTTCAAAGTGCAAGTAGATCAATAGGTACCACTCCGGCGGGAAGGTAAACGGCATTTCCATGCTCTGCTCTAGTTCGCCAGAAGCGGCTTAGTCATGCTGGCCACATGACCCGGAAGCTGTACGCCGGCTCCCTTGGCCAATAAAGTGAGATGAGCGCCGCAACCCCAGAGTCGTCTGTCAGGGGTCCCTTTACCTTTACCTTAATGCCAGGTGCACTTGATTACATCAA
The DNA here is from genome assembly GCF_964252035.2 of Podarcis erhardii. Taxonomy (NCBI): domain Eukaryota; kingdom Metazoa; phylum Chordata; class Lepidosauria; order Squamata; family Lacertidae; genus Podarcis; species Podarcis erhardii. Next base: position 31,490,839 of record NC_138507.1, on the reverse strand, counting down.
GGCAGGCTATAAAAGTCATAAGTGGGAGGGGCCAGGTGAGCTTCTGCCCAGATCAAAGGACCTGATGCTGGGAGACCAATGGTCGGGGTCTTTCTCCTGCTGCTCTACCTGGGGCTCCGGGCAGCTGAAGGGGAGATTGGGTAGCCCCGGTCAGGTATATTTTATGTTATGCTTTGTATGGCTGCTGTTTATTTGTTAATAAAACTGTTTTGGTTCTCCTTCCACCTCCTCATTCCTTTTGTCTTGATATCCTTGGAAAGAACTGCTGTATTTGGCAGCACACCAGCTGATTGTCAGAGCTTCATAGCACACTGCAGGGCTTTCTCCAGACATTTCCGCCCCCTGCAGAGCAAGTGATTTGGATTCAAAGTGCTCCCTCTGGGGCTTTGAATTCAAACTTCTTTGCCTAGAGAGAGAGACTCTGAACCTTTAGGTGAGTCATTGTAATGACTGCACTGGGAGCAACTCAAATGGATAGGCTATTTGTTGGTTTTGGGGAATAAAAGGAGAATTCCCTGGATGCCTAGATCCAGATTTGGGGCAAGTACTCTTTGGTGAGAAAGCCCCAACAGAAAATTAAAATCACAAAATATGCAGCAAAGTAAAGCATGGAAATATAGCCTTTTGGGCCTTTAAAATACCCCCTTCTAAGTTTCTTCCAAAGTTTCCTACTTCCCCTTAGCAGAGAAAGAGAGCACACATTTGAGAAGTCAAAAATGGTTTACTTACAAGCATCAAAGAACAGATTCATGTGCTTTTCCATACAGCAGTAAGAAAAGAGAGGCAGTACAACTTGGTTTCAAAAAGTGGTAAAAGTTTCTAAATGATATACAGTCATACCTCATGTTACGGACGCTTCAGGTTATGTATTTTTGGGTTGCGGACCGGGGGAACCCAGAAGTACCAGAATGGGTTGCTTCCAGGTTTCGCCGCTCGCGCATGTGCAGAAGTGCTAAATCGCACCTGCGCAGACGTGGCACTTCAGGATGCAAATGCTGCGGGTTGTGGATGTGCCTCTGTCATGGATTACATCCACAACCTGAGGTTCCACTGTATATATAAACACAAAGATGGCTTGCTGAAGCCATGCTGTCTAAGTTTGGAACATTTAGCTTATACATCCTTCCTGGCTGGTTCACAGGCTGGAAAAAGATGGTGGAAAGTGGGATAACAAAGTGTTTGGTAACTCTTTATCCCAAGGTGAGAGGGTGTGACCTAGCTAAGCCTGGCAGGACAGCTTACTTTATGGTCTTAGCCCCTTCATGCATCAATTAGAGTTAAGCATGTTGGTTATATGAGGCTGGATTTATCCCACAGTATTAGCAGTTCTGCACTTCAAAATGTCAAGTTATGTCTCCTATATATTTGAGAAGATACACCCTGCACCCCCTCCCCCTGGGGATATTGGGTCATATGGCACATAGTTTCTGATGCCCAGCAATTGATGCTTACACCTAAAGGATTAGCCACTGTCTCTGTGGCTGCATAAAGCACTTGTTTTTAAATGCTGACATGTTTGTCAGCTCAATTATCTAACAACCCATTGTTTAACCTTTAAATGCCCTTCAGTCCAGCAAAGCCTGCCAAAAACAATTGTGAAATGCTGCATTGTTGTTGTTAGAATTTATATACCACCCTATACCCGGAGGTCTCAGGGCAGTTCACAGAATAAAATCAAAATATAAAACCACAAAATACATATTCAAAATAAAAACAACCCAATAACACACACACCCTGCAAAAAACAAACAATACATTTTAAAAGGGCATAGTATCATTAACATGCTTTGCCCAATAACACTCAATGAGCACATTCTCTTTACATTTGGGAGAGATTTGATTCACATTGCTATTTAACAGCAGTCACACAGCTAAACACCTACACATTGCCTTTCACAGCATATAGTGCTCTTAGAATGGTTGCACAGTTGCTGATATGCCCCATGGAATGCAAAGATTTCTGTTTTTAACCTTGCTGCAGGGTTCTGAACTTCAGATTTTGGGGGATAGGGGCAAATGTTTTCCTTATTCAGGGGGAAAACAACACTGAGGCTTCCTCTTTGGCCAAATGTGGCTATATTTCTTGAAGGGGGGAGGGGGCAACAAGATTGAACCCTGTGGCACCTCAAAAGCCAAAGGCTGTGAGGTGGGAGAAACGATTGGGCACTTGGCGGATTGCTGGTTATATAAAAGCACTTTGGGAGAATTGCTTGGATTTGTGGTATGAATAATGTCAAAGGAGAACCATTTGTGATGCAACATTTTGTTCAGAATTAATATCACAGTGCAGAAGAATCTGGAAGAAAAGGGGATATATGTGCCGTTGTTGTCCTGGTTTGTCTGCAGTCTCTGCTTTAGTCATGATATTCATCTTATGCTCATCTAAGTTTTCCTGCCCACTCTGCCCTCCTGAATAATCGGCTGCATTTCTCTGAATTTCTTCTAACTTGCCAATTTCCCCTGTTAATGTGGTGCCCAAATTCATCGTGCTATTGCAGATGAAGCTGTGCCAGAGTCACATTTTCAATTTCTTTTCATCTAGTAGTTGCTGCCACTCATTGCATTCCTTATTTTCTCATTTCTTTCTCTTATCTATTTTGCTGTATGTGCGTGTGTGTTTCTTCCAAGAGAATATTTCAGAAAGATTTTCCACTCTGTATTTATTGGCTGGGATTAATTAAGAAGCTCTGCATTCTAGTTACTGTAGGAGAGGAACTCTCTAGGGAGAATGTTAACAGATTTCTGCATTGGTCATACACAGTGCTATTTGTCTAGAGAAAGAGGTGTCGGAACTCACCATGAACACCCTTCTCATTCTCTTAGAATGTAATTGTGCTGGAACTGAGTTCCGGTGAGGTCCAGCTGAAAAAAAACCCTGGTCAAACACAGTGTACATTGTAAGGTAAAGGTAAAGGGACCCCTGACCATTAGGTCCAGTCGTGACCGACTCTGGGGTTGTGGCGCTCATCTCGCTTTATTGGCCGAGGGAGCTGGCATACAGCTTCTGGGTCATGTGGCCAGCATGACTAAGCCGCTTCTGGCAAACCAGAGCAGCACACAGAAATGTCGTTTACCTTCCCGCCAGAGCGGTACCTATTTATCTACTTGCACTTGGACATGCTATCAAACTGCTAGGCTGGCAGGAGCAGGAACTGAGCAATGGGAGCTCACCCTGTCGCAGGGATTCGAACCGCTGACCTTCTGATCGGCAAGTCCTAGGCTCTGTGGTTTAACCCAAAGCGCCACCTGCGTCCATGTATATTGTACTTTTACTCAAAACCAAGGGTCATAGCTCAGTTGATTAGCATATGTTTTCAATAAAAAATGCCCCAAATTCAATCCTCTCCATGTCCCAGCAGAGCTGGGAAAGTTATGACTGATTGAAATACTAGGCAGCTTCTGTCAGTCAGTGTAGACAACACCGACAACAATGACCACTAGTCATTGTCTGGCTTGGTATGAGGCAGATTCCTATGTTAATTCCTATGTTATGTTGTTATAGCTCTTTAATGTCATAGTATGGGTAGAGTATCTCAGCCCCCCCTCTATCTGGCCATTGAGACTCTCTGTGGGCTACAACCACTTCCTAGGCCATACGCTCTCACTTCCCTTGCTGTGTGCCCTCAGAGTGCTTTTATCTGGCTGGAAAGTATCCTTGAGCTGTGATCACAGCTCTTATATTTGTGTGTAGAAACCTTGAATGTAGTCTATCACAGAAAGGTAAAAGCCACATTTGTTATTGTTATGTAATGAGTTGAATAGGACCCAAAATGCAGCAGTCTGATTGGTCCTAGAACAATAGGATTCAGAATGCAGCAGTCTGACTGGTCCACCGAAGCCATCCAATCCAGCTCCAGGTGGAAGGGAATCTGCAACCTGATTGGCCTACAGGAGAATCCCGGAATTAGCCAATGACGTGGGGCCCATTGTGTAAATAATGTATATAAGGCAGACATTCTGGGGGAACTTCCATTCCTCCTCACCACTATGAGCTGAATAAAGAGCATGAAATCCACTCTCGAGTCAGAGTATATTTCAGTTATGCCTCCCTTTCCGCCTGCCCAAGCCATTCCCTCAGAATGAAAAAGTTCCAAGTCTTTGTCATAGTGCATCAATGTATCTCTTCATTGTTGTTCGTCTTTTTTCTTATTTCTGTTGATGCCCCACCCCCTTTTCTATGGCGTTCCTCCCCCTCCCCTCCCCCTCACAATCCTCTTTCTCCTCTTCTTCTTCTTCGAACGGGACACCTCTATTTTCATCGGAGAAATGTTGGAGGGTATGCATCTGCCTTCAGGTCTAGAAACTTACCTTTTTTTAACAAGGAAAAGCTGAAAATTTCTCAGTGTTGGATTAAGTGAGCAAAAAGAAATTCCCTGCTCATATGGAACATTCGTGAAATTGTGGTGTGCATTCTGCCTGTACCAGAAGCCAGCATAATAGGCCGAGAACGTCAAATGGCAGCTATGAATAATATGTGAATTGTGAACAAGCATTCCTTTTTCCCTTCAAAAAATGTGGGAGGAAGGGTCATAGGGGCACAAAACCTGAGAACGTTACTAAGTAGCAGGAAGCCAGCTCTTTCCCATACATATCAGGTGCCCAGGTATGCTATCCAACCGAATAAAGTCCAAATTATGTTGGATCTCTTATAGTTTTCAAGAGCAACAAAGCTAGACAACCCCTAGTGTGAACAGCAGGAGCTTGGAAATACCTATTGGAGGTGCTTCAGACAGCTGGCCATTTTTGGAGAAAGAATGATTTGCCACAGGAGTTTGTTTTTATATCACTTGGCCCCTGTGTCTTCTGCACTGGAGTCAAGCTATTTAAGGTTATAAAAAAAGAAGGCCTAGCGAATGGAAGATGGAATGATCAGACAATGTAGATATAGCACTCTGAAAAGGTCAACAGAGTTTGCCAGTCTCCCGGAGTACAATAAATATTACCCTGTGATAGATTAGTGCACACTCTTTGAAGGCTTACAGCTTTCTTAAACGGGAAACCCAGTAGGAAATCTTCCCCTAACTTAAGCAAAGAACCTTAGAGACCTTCTTTAAATGCTGTGCTTTTTGTTTACACACACACACACACACACACACACACACACACACACACAATTTTAACATTGCAGTTCTTGCAGTGACTTTAATGCTCCCTCTTACACCAAATGCCTGAGTTCTTCTTCTTCCTTTTTAACTAAATGTATTTTGTGCTGTTAATGCAAAGTTTGGGGTTGGCTTTTACAGCCCAACTCTCCACCAATGGATTCAGAGTCCCTGTAAGTCTGTTATCAGTTAGAGAAAATTGAGTGGAGGCAAGTTGCAGTGAAAGCATGGAAGGTCTTTATTTTTCTGTTGCAACAGGGCCCCCCTCCCACCTTACAAGGAGGACCCAGAATAAAGGTGTGCAAGAACCTTGAAAGACTTTTGAAAATGCCCAGCCCCTTAGCCAAAGACCACCCCAAAACATCATACACATGTCACAGGAAAGGTCGGTCTAAAACAGAAATCTGAGTGTGGCTTGTCTTTTGTTTGACAGATACCGGATAATAGTCACTGATTGCATTACAACTACCTTCAAAGGTAGCCCCACGTAGAGCCCATTGCAGTAATCCAAACAAGAGATAATCAGAGCATGCACCACTCTGGTGAGTCTGCAGGCAGGTAAAGGTAAAGGGACCCCTGACCATTAGGTCCAGTCGCGGACGACTCTGGGGTTGCAGGGCTCATCTCGCTTTATTGGCCGAGGGAGCCGGCGTACAGCTTCTGGGTCATGTGGCCAGCATGACTAAGCCACTTCTGGCGAACCAGAGCAGCACATGGAAACACCGTTTACCTTCCCGCTGGAGCGGTACCTATTTATCTACTTGCACTTTGACGTGCTTTTGAACTGCTAGGTGGGCAGGAGCTGGGGCTGAGCAACAGGAGCTCACTCTGTCGTGGGGATTCGAACCACCGACCTTCTGATCGGCAAGTCCTAGGTTTTGTGGTTTAACCCACAGCGCCACCCGCGTCCCTCTGCAGGCAAGGTAGGTGCATGAAAAAGCGCATGAGAAAGGAGCTTCTTGAAGGCTTTTCCAATGGAAAAGATCGCACAAATGCTAGCTGCTTTTTGCCCTTCAAAGTGTGGGGAATGGATATCTTCCCCTGCACCAGTCTTCCACTTCCCTCCTCCTCCACAGCTGCATTTTCAGAATGAGAAATGATTGCCGTCAAATTATGTGCAACTGCATGCTGTGTATATAGCCTGGCCTTTTAGCTCCTTGGCTTTCCTGAGTCTTTGGATGGCTGCAAATGCATGGTACTTCTGAGTCATGCAGAAAGCTTTTAAGGAGCTATCATCACCCAGCTTCAGTGGTCTGAATCCCCTCATCTCCACAGCTCACTCATGCCCACAATTAAGTCCATACCAATTTGCACAGCAGACAAAGATGAAGGCCATGGACAGAAACGCATAAACATGGCTTACGTCCAAATCATACCTCTCGTTTTTTTTTTTGGCATAGCTTTAAAAGCACTGACTGAACCAAGAGTACATTATATTCCCACCTCCCCTGCAGACTTTCCTTTATGCATTTCTTGGAACCACTGGTGATTTCAGCTTAAGACAATAGTTCCCTCTTGCTTGAATGATGCCTCTTAACATCCACTACTCAAAGAGGCAGGCAACCTAACTGTAGTTAAACACAACCAATGAATGCCTACTCTAATGTGGCTAAATCTTTCAGGTGCTTTTAGCATTGTTGATCGTATAGTTCATTGGTGTAGTGGTTAAGAGCAGTGGACTTGTAATCTGGTGAACTGGGTTTGATTCCCTGCTTCTTCACATGCAGCTGCTGGGTGAGTCACACTTCTTTGACTTCTTTGAAGTCTCTCAGCCTCACTCACCTCACAGAGTGTTTGTTGTGGGGGAGGAAGGGAAAGGAGATAGCCTCTTTGAGACTCCTTAGAGTAGTGATAAAGCGGGATATCAAATCCAAACTCCTCCTCCTCCTCCTCCTCCTCTTCTTCTTTTCCTTCTTCTTCTTCTTCCTCCTTGTCTGGCTCCACAGGCTGCACACTCTTGAAACAGACAGGAGAGAGAGAGGGAGGCAGAGGCCAGTTGTGTTATCCTTTGGATATATAATCCTACAGTTTCTTTACACTCTGAAAAGAGAGGTGCGGCTGCTAGGACACTGGAATGTGTGCTCCTTCCATGTGCTGCCAACATCCTGCTCATGACTCTGGCACTCTGCTGGTGGGATCCACTGAAACAATGGCCCCTCCACAGTAGGATCCTACCCTCTATCCCTTCCCCCTTCCTCTTTGCCAGGAACAGGAGACAGTTCTCAAATGAATAATTCATGGAATCAAAGAATCTTAGAGTTGGAAGGGACCCAAGGTTCATCTAGTCCAACCCTCTGCAATGCAGGAATCTCAGCTAAAGCATCCATGACAGATAGCCATCCAACCTCTGCTTAAAAACCTTTAAGGAAGGAACTCCATAACTTCCTAGGGAGACTATTCCACTGTTGAACAGCTCTTTAGCTATCATGAATTTGTTGATCCTTCTCCTCGGTGAATATGCCTACAAATAAATAAAATAATAATGATCTCCTCTTCTCTATCCTCAACACCATTATCTTTCCTGATGTTTCATCGGAATTTTCCTTCTTTCTCAGCACCCTCATGAACTGATACTTCACTGTAGGAGAAGCTGTGACAGTTAACTGGTATAATTTGCAACATGGGCATGTGTTAAGTTTCGTTGTTCTCGGTAACGTTTTTTTTTTTAAGAAAACCATTGTGTCAAATTGTAAAACTGCTCTTTTTTGGCAGCCCAGAATTAGGTCCATTGATAACGCTTGCACATAGCAGCAGTAAATTTGTCAAAATCTGCACTGAGCGCACGGCGGACTTTGATCAAAATAGCACACTTTACATAACAAGGGTCATCAGAACGAAGTACTGAGCTAACAAAAGCAATTGAAGTCTTCACGAGGACTTGACAGATTGGCACCATTCTTGCAGTCTCGGTGGATATCTGGTTTGATCTAATTAATAACAAAAGCACAGCAGTAGAACTAGGCAAAGAGGAACACATGCCACAAAAACCTTCAAAGAGCCATTAGAAACTCCCTGTTGCCACAGATCCAAAATGCAAATATTTTAGAATTCTACGGCAGATCCACAATGTGCTGCAAACAGAGGTTAGGAGTGAACAAGGTGTGTTAGACTCATAGAATTGTAGACTTGGAAGGGACCACCAGGGTCATCTAGTCCAACCCCCTGCAATGCAGGAATCTCAGCTGAAGCAACCACGACAGGTGGCCATTCAGCCTCTGCTTAAAAACCTCCAAGGACTTCCCGAGGGAGACCACTCCACTGTCAAACCAATCTTACTGTCCTAATGTTTTTCCTGATGTTTAGTTGGAACCTCCTTTCTTGCAACTTGAAGCCATTGGTTCGAGTACTACCCTCCAGGGCAGGAGAAAACAAACCCGTTTCCTCTTCCAGGTGACAGCCCTTGAGATATTTGAAGATGGCTATCATATCTCATCTCAGTCTCCTCTTTTCCAGGCTAAACAGACCCAGCTCCTTCAACCATTCCTCATACGGCTTGGTTTCCAGACCCTTGCTCGTCTTGGTTGCCCTCCTCTGCATCTTTGTCCTAAATGTGCCTGTCATTCATGCAGGACGACCATTTAAAGATCACAGAAGTAGAAGGAAAATTGCATATATTGATGTATATGTATGGATACACATTTAGAAATAATTATTTAATAATAATAAATAATAATAATAAATTTGTATTTATACCCCGCCCTTCCCGGTTCAAAAAACCGGGCTCAGGGTGGCTAACAACAAATTGAAAACACTTAATTGATGCAACAAAGAACAGCATAAAATACAGTATTATTTAGAAATAATTTAAATAGATATACACTATAACTCTCTTTAATATGAAAGACTGACCAGATGACCTGACTACCTGCTTTCCAGGTGATACTTGTTGTTGCTGGAAACCTCTTCCCATTCCTCCTTCCTGTGGTTCCTTATCTTTAAATTGGTCTTGGACTGGGCAGACCTTCCAGCAGAGAGTGGTGCCTTCCAATAGAAGACTGTCCTCTGTAGAGTAGAACACATGGTCACACTACATTGGTTAGTAGCCAGAGAACACTCTTGAGTCTCTTTTACAACATAAACCAGTTCAAATGGATAGGTAATTCAGTCAGCATATTAGCTATTCTCTTCCTACGTGGGGGCGGGGGGGGGGTAAAATGATGTCCTTTACAGGCCTTCAGTTCTATAATTTATCATTGACTAGTCCCTTATTTATCTTTTTGTTTGGTTTATAAAGTACCAAAGTTTCAGTGCACCTTTTAGGAAGTCTTGGCAAATGCCACTGTTGCTGACCCAAGCACTATGCATCCGAGGGATAACAATGCTGTATTAATTAATCTCCTGTGATAAATTCTCAAGAATTAATAGTGTGTGGTAACTGATGCATCATAAAGCACAGCCTTGTTTTTCATGGTGCTGGAGAGTCTACTAGAGAACGTATTTTGCAGAGCTGTGATCTGTTAAAATGTCATTATGGAGCAACAGGGAAAAGGAACTTTTTAATACTATGAACAGTAGATCTTAAGAATTAGCACTCTGCTTCATAAGTTGACTTACTCTGCCTTACCCCTTGATAGATAGGAGAAAGCTTCTGTTGCGTTTTGGGGCCTGCTGGTCTCCTTAAAAACAAGTCCTTATTTACAAAACAAAGTTATTAAAAGCTGCTTATTTTCCAGGATGGGTTTTGTGGACCTATTTGTAACACAGGTGGAACAAGTGATAATAACATCTAGATATCCTTTTGTTACAATACAAGATTTAAAATGTATTCATACTATATTGCATGCTTTTTTAAAAAGCTACCCAGTACAACTAGGTAGCTAGTACAGCACTCACAACAGCAATGGATGACATACAAAAATTCCAATTGCTGTGTTATATTTTTAGTTGAAAATGCATATATATATATATATATATATATATATATATAGTCCCTTAGAAATCATTCAGTGGTGCTTTTTTTGCATTCATTTGCTGATTATTTACATTTACATACTTTTTCTCTACTTCCACAAATCTCTTCACTCAATAATCACATTATTTCATTTACATATCAGTCATAAATGGCTTTCAGTGCTCTGAATATTCAATATGTATACACTGTCTGCATATGTAAGTCGGGACCATTACTTCAACAAACTCAGAGTGAGGAACCATCAGCCTATGTACGTAATCCATCTGCCATCCTTCCTGAGTCCCCCCCCCCCAAAAAAAACCTCCTGCTTTTCCACCCTCAACTCCTGCCTCAAATTAGCTGCCGGAGAACAGCAGATCATTGCTTTTCTGAACACTGAGCATGGAATAAAAATGAGCTTACCTGCTGGAGATACAGACCAATCTGTATACAGAGATACAGAGCACTTTCCCAGATTGTTTGACTCTGAGAAAGTGTCTGTATCCAGTACAAACATGGCCTTGTATCCAGCTTTAGGACATGTCTTCTGTTTGAAGGGCTGTCAGAGGATAGTCCTCTGTTGAATGGATGTGCTTCCAAATCTAATTGAGACACAAAGTAACCATAAAAAGGGAGAACAGGAGGGAACTTGAGGTTGCCCATCAACAATGAGCCACAGAAGGGCAGCAGACTGTGCAGAGAGGCACAAGTGTCTTTCTCACACTCTTTCCACTATGGTGAGATATACAATAAAAAGGTAAAGGACCCCTGACAGTTAAGTCCAGTCGTGAACGGCTCTGGTGTTGCGGCGCTCCTCTTGCTTTACTAGCTGAGGTAGCTGACGTTTGTCTGCAGACAGTTTTTCCGGGTCATGTGGCCAGCATGACTAAGCCACTTCTGGCGAAACCAGAGCAGCGCACGGAAACACTGTTTACCTTCCCGCTGGAGCAGTACCTATTTATCTACTTGCATTGGCATGCTTTCGAACTGCTAGGTTGGCAGGAGCAATGACCAAGCAACAGGAGCTCACTCCATTGTGGGGATTCAAACCGTCAACCTTCCAATTGGCAAGCCCTAGACTCAGTGGTTTAGACCACAGCGCCACAATATTTCTATTTATATCGGATAATGATTTCCAAATTTGCATCTCTGCACATATTAAATAGTACATGCAAATTTTATGTGAGTCTGTGCCCAGCCTCTCTCTTTTGGGCAATGTGCAACCGGCCACAAAATGCAACATGGAAACACAGAGGGCTGCCTGTGGAGGAACTGACCACTCTGCTTGTTGAAGTCTTCGGTAAGCATTAACAGGGGCTTGTGAGGGAAGGCGAGGGACAGAGGGACAAGAGGAAGTGATTCTAATAGGCTGAGGGAGTGCAATGAAGTCATTCTATTCCAGACTGCAAGAAGAAGAAGAAGAGTTTGGATTTGATAGCCAACTTTATCACTACCCGAAGGAGTCTCAAAGCGGCTAACATTCTCCTTTCCCTTCCTCCCCCACAACAAACACTCTGTGAGGTGAGTGGGGCTGAGAGACTTCAGAGAAGTGTGACTGGCCCAAGGTCACCCAGCAGCTGCATGTGGAGGAGCGGAGACGCGAATCCGGTTCACCAGATTACGAGTCTACCACTCTTAACCACTACACCACACTGGCATGCAGACTTAATGACAACAGCAATGATAATGGAGAACAGGGTTGCAATGACTGCCCATCGCTGGAAAACACTAAGAAGACTGAGCTTTGAAAGCTCTGCAGCACATACAACACAGTTCCTTTTTTTCAGTTATATTTTATTAAGTTTCAACATTTTTAACATATACAGTCAAAACACAATTTCGTCTTCTCTCTTATTTTTGTCCACCCCATGGAGTTGTTTCTCCCCTTCTGCTGCACCCTATCTATCAAATCAAAAACACAATATTGTAATCCAATTACTTCTGTTGCTCATAGCTCCAATCCTCTTTGCAATACGATAATATTTCTTTAAACAGTCCAAAAAAGGCATACGTTCTTCCACAAAACGCTCATCATGAGATTCTCTAAATTTTTCCAGTTCAATCACATACAGCACAGTTAATTTACAGGAGAAATCCAGGCCTTCATATACATTAGTATGAAATAGCCATGAGCTAAAGCACACGGGTGGCGCTGTGTGTTAAACCACAGAGCCTAGGACTTGCTGATCAGAAGGTCGGCGGTTCGAATCCCTGCAACGGGGTGAGCTCCCATTGCTCGGTCCCTGCTCCTGCCCACCTAGCAGTTCAAAAGCATGTCAAAGTGCAAGTAGATAAATAGGTACCACTCTGGTGGGAAGGTAAACGGCATTTCTGTGTGCTGCTCTGGTTCGCCAGAAGCGGCTTAGTCATGCTGGCCACAGACCCGGAAGCTGTACGCCGGCCAATAAAGTGAGATGAGCACTGCATCCCCAGTCATGACTGGACCCAATGGTCAGGGGTCCCTTTACCTTACATTAAAGAACCTAAGCAAAGTCCTACTGAATTAGGCCGAAGGTCCATCTGGTAGACCCTCCACATGTCCCTATTTTCCAAGGACAGTTCTGGATTTACAGAAGCCATCCCACTTTCTGATTTCATCCCAGCCCAGAATGTCCTGCTTTTCCTTGGGACATCCCTATTTTCATCAGAGAAATGTTGGGAGTTGTGGAGTTATGCGACCCCAGAGGCAGGGGCGGAGCTACCTGTCCCGGCACCCGGAGCGGTGCAAGGGTGGGGCTAGCCGCCTGCACAGCGAGCGTCAGAAGAGGCACCACTAGCCGTCCACAGCAGCATCATCCCTAGCGGCCCACTGCCTGCGCAGCAAGCGTCTGGGGGTGCAGTCGCTCCTTCAGGTATACTGGACTGTGGCCATTTAGGGCTTTAAAGGTCAACACCAATACTTTGAATTGTGCTCGGAAACGTACTGTGCTCAAAAACGTACTGTATATCATATAATAACGTATATTATGTTTTTATATATGTTGGAAGTTGCCCAGAATGGCTGGGGCAGCCCAGTTTGATGGGCATGATACAAATAACAAAATGATGATGATGAAGTTGATGATGATGATGATGGACATCCCTGTTTTCACTGGAGAAATGTCGGAGGGTATGATCTAGGCCAGCATCCTGTTGTGACTGTGGTCAAAGAGATGCCTCTTGAGGTGCCCGCAGCAGGACCTGAGTGCAACAGTACTCTCCTCTCTTGCGATGCCCACCAACGGGTATTTGGATCCCTACTACCCCATTGCTCCTCCATAAGGATCTCTCCCTAAGGATCTCCTCCCACTCCCACTACACATTTGGAAAGGCTCTCTGCATAACATATGGTCGATTCATTTATGAGGCGATAATCTGTCCCACACTTGGAAAAAAAGCAAACAGCACTTCTTCTTTCAGTTAAAGATATACTAATTGCCTTATAATGTGTTGCCAGCAGTTTAAGCTAAGCCGTGCTAACAGCTGCAAGCTTTTGAAGCTTCCTGGTTAGCCTTGCAGTGCAGCCCTTTGCAGATTTGCTTGGCTGTGAATCCAGCTGTGTTCAGTGGGACTTAGGGAAGTGTGTATACGATGGCAGTCTTTGGGCCCACCTCCATCATAAATCTAAAGCAGTATTATATAACTTTAAACTGTCATGGCTTCCTGCCCAGAATCCATATGAGTGGGGTATTTTGAACATGCAGACAGAGAAGGTACTTCTTCTTTTTTAAAAATATTTTTTATTAAGTTTTCCATTTAACAATCCAATCATATCACATTAGTTATACCAAATTATACCAATACATATCATAAAGTCCAAATATTTTGCCAAATTTTAAATTTTTTGTTGGGGGATCCCATGCTTCGAGTTCAGTAAGGGTCCAATCATCTCATATTTCTGCTGCTTTTGGTGTTCACAAGTCCCATCTTCCGATCTTCTTGTTGTTATAGTTTTTCTTCTTAATAACCTCTGAGTTGTTTCCACAGGCGAGTTAAAGCAAACATTATTATGTTTCTGTGTGAACTTTATAAGGCTCTCCTGAGAAGGTACTTCTTCACACAATGCATAGTTAAACTATGGAACATTGTGCCACAGGAAACCGTGATGGGCACCAACCTAAATAGGAACAACTGGTGTGCATGTTACCTCATAGAACCATAGAGTTGAAGGTGATCGTATAAATAAACAGCTGTGTGGAACTTTTGGTCCTCCAGATGTTGGATGCTATACTTAAGGATTTTCCTGGACATTACTAGGATTTCAAAGGTGGAAATGATGTCCAGGGGGAATTTTCCAAATGTGGAGCTTTGTCGTGGATCTTAGGCAACTGAATTGAGAAATCAGTTTCTTCTCAACCATTTTCAGGTTTCCTAAAAAAAAATAAAAAAAGGTCAACAACCTTTCAGGGTGTCCTGGTTTTTACTTTTTGAAATATGGCAACCCTACTATAGCGCCCATAGATGTGAACTCCTAGGGGCCTAGGTCCTTTCCCCTCCAATAAAATATTTGAAGGGACCAGGCCCCACAAAGTTGATGCACATTGCTGCCTTTCTTTCTTTTTCATGTTTGGATTTTGTTTCCCAACAAGTCCTGTAAATGAATTGCAAAATGGTTGCTGGATGGCAAGAGAGCTGGGATTGGGCAAAAACCTCCGACGTTGTTTCTTACAGCCCTTGTGATTGGAGCTAGAAGGGGTATGCGGAGGGGGTGGTGGTGGAGCAAGCAGTGGAAATCCTGGCACCTCAGTGTTCCAGAAAAGAAGAGGAAACTGAGATCTGCATTCTCTGGCTGCTTCTGCAAAGTGTGTGTGTTTGTGTTGCACAGTTTATCTGCCACACGTACTTCCAACAGCAAGAGAAGCTCTCATTGACAACCCCAGCTGTTGGCTCCTCTCCATTAAACCCCTCCCAGACCCACAAGCCAGGGGAGGAGAGAGGAAGTGGGGTGGGAATTCTAGGGCTTTTTTGAGCTGGACCTCAGTTCTGGCACCTCTCAGGTGGGTGTCATTGCTATTATAAGAGAACAAGGGAGGTGTTCGTGGTGAGTTTCGGCACCTGTTTTTCTGTAAAAATAGCACTGGTCTCTACAATCTCTCACAGAGGTTTGCATTATTCTTTTCCTTTAAAAAAGTTACAGAAATGGAATTTTCCAAACATCCACACAAGCTCTATTTTTAGTTTGAAAAATATTATCCAGTCTAATTTTTGTCCTTTATATATTTTATTTGTATTCCTATGGTTTGTCCTTTTTATGTTTAATTTGTGCTTCTTCTCTGGTAACATTTTAACACCCCCCCTTTCCCTGACAAATGCAGTATTTTACTTTGTCATAACAATAAAAAACATTCGCCGCCTATGAGAGAGAGAGTGTGTGTCTGGGGAAGCGGGGAGAAGCAGATGATGAATATTTCATCACTGTATGCTGAGAAGCTTCCAAAACACAGTTGACTACAGAAAAGGGCCAGTTTGAAGCCCAGGTCGGATAATAAGTATTCATCCCCTTTTATGAAAAAACCTGTAGTTTGTGTTTTCTGCCAAATAATTACAAGTTAATAATTCATGGGATTTTTAATATTTTTTTTACCCCTTCAGATAAAACAATGGCTACTTTTTAAAGTGTCATAATACATGGAAGGTGTATAAGTGAGGAAATGTAATACCTGCCAGATTGCCTCAGGAAGGCCCTGTGATTTCAAATCTTATTCAAAAGCCAATAGGTGGCACTCAGGAGTCACCAAAAAGTTATCACGTTCTCACTCCCTAAAATCCCTTTATGCGGTGTCTTGTCTTCCCTAGGGCAAGAAAGGCTTCAGAAAGAGGAGAAATGTTCTTAATCAGAAATTGGAAAAAGGGAGTTCAAAATATTTCAGTTGTATGTCAATGAGAACATAAGCTACTCCAGGCTCATAGGTTTTGTCCCCCCCTCCTTTTTTTGAAAAAAAAAGGTGAAGGTGAAGGAAATTTACTAAAGCAGTAGCAATATGTGGCCTTCAAGATTCTGTAGGACTCCAACTCCCATCAGCCTCAGCCAACATGGTCAATGGTCAAGGATGGGGGAATGGTAACTCACCAATATCAGGAGGGTGGCAGGAAGGTAGTTTTTTAGCACTGCAACTCTCCAGTAGTTTGACTTCACCCCCAAAGGCACACTCTTTCATTGTCTTCCAAGAACGATGGATGTCAACAAGTGTGGCAGCCATATCTCCAGTAGGAAGGGGTTCCACCACTGGTGATGCCATGACAGAGGAGACCTGCTCTGTTTCAGACTGCAGTCACTAATAGGATCACAAGCAGGGTCTCCACACTAGGTTTTAGGGCATGGGTCAGCCAATTCTGGGAGACGGGCTCCTCCAAAAGAGCACATGGCTTCTATTCCTTTTACTGACGCAGGCCCACATATGCAGTGCTTTTTTTCTGGGTGGACGAAGAGGTACGCATACCCCTAAACATTTTGTGAATCTAATGGGAGAAGAAACTAATTTTAAAAAATGAAAACAAAACATTATTTCCTTCTCTAGTATGGTGAATCATAAGTTCCATTGCTACCCCCAATGGTGGCTTCATTTCCTGTCAGTCTCAGATGGAAGCGAGCGTTTAATGTGTGAAGTAGGAGTTGGAATATAGCATGGGGAACGGCCAGTTTCATTGTATTTACTGTATTCATTTTTCCCAATTTAAACTATATAATGGTGATTTTATTGAGTGGAAATGAGAGTACCCCTAAACATTTTTTTTTTAAAAAAAAGCACTGCACATACGTATGCCAAGAACCAATAGAGATATAAGGAGGAATGCCCAGAAACAGGATATTGTACTACTTCTGCATATTTCTCCAATAAAAAGAAAATTTGGAGAACACTGTCTGTTAAAAGTGCACCAGTCAGCTGTAATTTAAGCTCTCCATACACGATGATTCATGGCCTCATCATTATCATATCCTAATAGCATTACTGAAGCACCAACATAATTAAGATCACTATCTTAGAAGATATTTTCTGGGAAAATAGGAACCTACTAGTGTGAAGTCCTAGTTTTCCCTCTGAGTTCTATATATATCAGAGACAGAAGTCTGGGCCTACTATAAAATAGACCTGCTGATGTGCCTGGATTACCATCAAGGCAACAGAAGGGAGGGGGAACTGCACAAACAGAGGCAAAGGGCCAGTAGCTCAATTAACATACAAATATAGCATCACATTAGTTTTTTCTGCCTGGATTAATGGGTGGGGCTCCTGGCTATTGCAATACTTTTAGACTGAGATTCACTGATTGGTGCAGAGAACTGATTGGCCAGAGAGTGGAAGACTGACAGACATTTTCGTGAGCCTCTCTTAAATTGCTGTGGGTTGTGAAAGGGCCTGTGGGACAGAAAAGAGTTTGACGTTGAGATTTGGGTGGAAAAGATCTTTTTAAAAAGATCACTTGGCATTTCACTTGGTAAGGCTAAATCGTGGTTGTCCTAATGGACCAGCCTCCATTGACTTCATTCAAGGAGTAAGGGAATGGAACAAAAGAGAAAAGAAAAGAAAGGAGGCCCCCTTGCTTCTTATACATGCCTGGGCATCTGTTTCTTTTTGGCCAGAAATGGATGCTGTGTGCCTTCCACCTTCCTTTTTCCTTTTCCTTTTGTAAAACCAGGACTGGAGCTGCTTAGGTTGTGGTTAAGTGGAACGCATAAGACATTTAGACTGGATTCCTTTAACTCTGCTGGTTCTGGTGTTTATTTGCTTCTGGAGTCAAATTCCATGTATCCTGTGGCCACCTGAAGGATTGTATCCAGTGCTAGTACTACTCAGAGTTGTTGACATTCATCTGCCTCAGGAGACAATGGAAGAGTGTGCCTTTGGGGGTGAGTTTTGGGAAATTGCAGCACCTGCTGTGGCTGTGGAGTCCAATACAGGAGAGACATGTTTCGTTGCAGCTGGGGCAAATGAAGGTGTCTGGTTGTGCTGGTGCAGATGCATCATGGCGTTTCTTCTCTCTGCGCTCCTCCCAGTGGTCATTCCTCCTATGGTCACTGCCATGGATATACGATCCAACTGCCTGTCTCCAGGCACTGCAACCATCTGCAAGGGATTCCAGTTTGGTGGGGTTGATGTTGTCAGTCTTCGTGTCACATTTGCGGGGATCTTTGTAATTCAGAGCTGCTATCAATGGGCCTGGTGCCTGAAGCCATCTCCCCAAAGAAGAGTAGACCTACTGAAATTAATGAATGTAAAATAACCATGTTCATTGGCTGCAAAAGGGTTTACTCTGAGTTAGGCTTGGCTACAAGCCCCTAAGTTTATATTTTCAACTGAAGTTACTGTTGCGGAATCATCTTAA
Source organism: Podarcis erhardii (assembly GCF_964252035.2). Taxonomy (NCBI): domain Eukaryota; kingdom Metazoa; phylum Chordata; class Lepidosauria; order Squamata; family Lacertidae; genus Podarcis; species Podarcis erhardii. Next base: position 31,472,542 of record NC_138507.1, on the reverse strand, counting down.
TAAATACCAACATAAATTCCTTGCTGGAGAAGCAGATGCACTCTGCACATTATTATTTGTTTTTGAGGCTCATAATTCTGAATCGCCTCTCTCTTTAATATCCTTCAGCTTCTTCATGTTTTGATAAGGCAGAATGCTACCTGTACATTTTCCTTCTCAGTAAGCCAATTGGAAAGATTCTTTTCTTTGTCAGGAGCTCAGCCTACACTCGAGTAGGACCCTGGTAGAGACACATACCTGACTGGCATGTTCCCTCCCTCTTGGTTGATCGTTCGAGAGCTTCAAAAGCTTTCTTCTGCCCGAACATCACAGTGACCGATGCCAACAGACATCGGCACACTTTGGGATCCGCAGAGTCTTCGTAGTTGCGTAACAGAGCTCAGCAACTCAGCATTTTGGCTAATCTACTTTCTTCACATATAAACACACATGGAGCACTGCAACATGGCTCCCTCTCTCTCTAGCATCAGACAGCAAAGAGAAAAAGAACAAAGGACAATAGTCCCACTTCACAGAACACAGTAGCACAAACATCCTGTCTTCATCACTTTCCACTCTGTGGAGTCAAAACATATACCGTCATGTGACAGACAACAATCCCATGACTGCAATAATGGAACAGGAATTCTAACACCTTAAAAAACAACAACACTAAACCAAACAGCCCACCAGAAGTTCTAGAGGTTCATGAAAAGATTGTCCATCTTATTAACCAACTTAATCTTATGTATGTAGCTCTCTCATAGTTTCAGATGTAGTTTTCAGAATCCCATAGACAATAGATTCTCCACTGGGCAAGAGCAACTAGAACTTTAGAGAAACAAACCATGGTTTGTTTGATCATCTATAAGACAACACATGGTTACCTCGTGGTTTGTTAAACCATGGATTAGGTTTATGTGCAAACCAGACCATTGATACTGAACAGTCCTTCTGTTTGATCACTCGAAAATCCTTTAGCTTATTCCATCTATTTGTGATTCACAAAGATATATCTAGAAGTAATTTGTGAGTAGTGGAGATAAGTACTTTGTTTGCAAGAGCCTCCTGCAGACCAGCTGCCCACCAGAGCTGGGGCAGAATGGTTTCGCAAAACCTTCACCGGCTATGAATTCTTCTTGAAACTTGATGTGTTATTCACAGAACAATACTGCTTTTCATGGATAAATACTGAACATGTGTGAGGCACCATCAAAGTGAATAAGCCAAGATTACAAACCTGGAGAGCACTCTCTTTTTGGGGGGTGGGGTGGAGTGGAAGGTCACAAGCTTTGTCCAAATGCTTACCGGAAAAACTCAGAGAGACCGCCCAAGTACCAACTGAGCCAGGGGAAGCATTCCAATCACTACTTACTTATCAGTAGATCCATTGACATTAATGGGACCGCTTGTCGGAAACTGATTTTCAGGGTTGTAACCTTTTCAATACAAATACAAGAGTTTACGTCAATATGCCCGGTAGTTTGGTGAGGGGGAACATTACGGCAGATTGCCTATTCTGCTTACTCTTGGGATGCTGCCAGCTACATTGGTTTTATGACACAGATGAATTTGTAAACGGCATTTAATGGTGTATCAACATGTTTCATTTACTCGACAGCAGCTTTTGTCTGCCTTAAGATTTTGCAATTTGTTCTGTTTGCTTCCCATTTTTCTCTCTGGCTCATGAGCCATTCAAAATCGCTTGGCATGCATTTAAATGAAGTTGACATTGCTAAAACAGGAAAAGATAGTGTGTGGGGGGTGTGGGGGTGTTATTGGGCTTTACAGGATCATGTTGATTTGTTGTTTGCTCATGTGCGTGTGGAAGTATACACTTCTGGGTTTGTTGCGCTTGCAACCCGAAAGTTACGTTACCTGAAGGTTACATAACCCAAGGTACCAGTGTAGTGTTTTGTTTTTCTTTGATGGATATATAGATTGCTTTTTAATGTGTCCTTCCAAACATTTTAAATTTAATTCTAATCTTGCAATGCACAAAGCTGGCAAGTGTCAACCAGTTTTTGTTGCACTATTCTAACCTTGTGGTTAGACTAGATGGCAGAAGTTAGGCTGTCCCTGTCTAGATAGGGGTGAAGCTGAAGCTGATGGAAGGCACTCTGCACCACTGAGGCCACCTGAGCCTCAGGCAACAACCATGGATCCACAAGCACCCCCAGGGTTGCATACCCGCTCCTGCAGAGGGAGGGCAACCCCATCAAGAACAGGCCACCTCCCACCCATCTGGTCTACAGAACCACCCACTAACAGTGCCTTAGTCTTATCTGGATGGAGCTTCAGTTTGTTGGTTCGTGTCCTGTCAATTACCAAGGCAAGACAACAGTCCAGCACATCCACTGCCTCACCTGCAGATGTAAAGAAGTAGAGCTGTGTGTCATCAGCATATTGCTGACAACATACCCCAATACTCTGGGTGATCCCACCAAGTGGTTTCATGAAGATATTAAACAGCATGTGGGATAAAATTAAACCCTGAGGAACCCCACATTGAAGGCTCCATGGGACTGAAGTACACTCTCTGAAAGTGACCATCAAAGTAGGATGAGAACCACTGCAAAACAGTGCCACCCACCCCTAACTCTTACAGCCACTCCAGAATGATACCATGTATCAATGGTATTGAATGAGGTCATGGAAAATTAACAAGGACACATTTCCCCTGTCTCTTTCCTGCCATAGGCCATCATACAGGGTGACCAAAGCAGTTCCTGTGCCAAAACCAGGGCCAAAAACCCTTATTTACATTTGTGTATACTTAGCAGTTCGAAAGCACATCAAAGTGCAAGTAGATAAATAGGTACCGCTCTGGCGGGAAGGTAAACGGCGTTTCCGTGTGCTGCTCTGGTTTGCCAGAAATGGCTTAGTCATGCTGGCCACATGACCCGGAAGCTGTATGCCAGCTCCCTCGGCCACTAAAGCGAGATGAGCACCGCAACCCCAGAGTCGGTCATGACTGGACCTAATAGTCAGGGGTCCCTTTACCTTTACCTTTATACTTAGGGACATTCATCAATCAATGTCTAGTTTTGAGATAGATCGACATTGTTTCTGCCACCCCTATTTGGAATGCTGGAATCAGAATATGATCAACAATTTTCTCATGGGAATGGATAATAAGTAACTCTGCTTATACAGTACTGTAAAAAGGTAAATGTAAAAGTAAAGGAGCCCTGGATGGTTAAGGCCAGTCTAAGGCGACTATGGGGTATGGTGCTCATCTCGCTTCAGGTTGAGGGAGCTGGCATTTGTCCGCAGACAGCTTTCTGGGTCATGTGGCCAGCATGACTAAACCGCTTCTGGTGCAACGGAATAAGGTGACGGAAACCAGAGTGCACGGAAATACCATTTACCTTCCCATTGCAGTGTTAACTCTTTATCTACTTGCACTGGCATGTTTTCAAACTGCTAGGTTGACAGAAGTTGGGGCAGAACAATGGGAGATCACTCCATCACACAGATTCGAACTGCTGACCTTCCGATCAGCAAACCCAAGAGGCTCAGTGGTATAGACCACAGCGCCACCCGCTCCTTGCCATGCAGTACTGTACCTAGGAATATGAAGCTTTAAATTCTATTTCTGTCTGTTCTTTCACAACTTGTAGGAAAGCATTTTTGGGAGATTGATAAAATCCAAAAAACAATACAGCCCTTATAGGGGAACCGTGTTCTTTAAAATAGAGAGAAAGAGAGAAAATGTATGCACATTGTATTGGAATTAAGTCATTTTGATTTTTTCTTTAAAGGAAATAAGTGTATTTTAGGATTCAGTGAAGTGTTCTGTATTAATATTTCAGACTTGCATGCAAGTAATTGATTTTTGATGCAAAGTGCTGTATCTGCATTGTTCAGGTTCTAAGTTATCAACAAGTCAAATTGATCTCTGCTGTTACAGAGGCTTATTTCACTTGAATTCATTCTCATTCAATCATCTTTTTTCCTTTTTAAAAAAATGATGCCGTTTTATGCTGCACATCAAATCCTAAACTCTCACAAAAGGTATACAAAAACAATAGCAAAGCAAAACTTGATGCATTGGGAGTTTTGTTTCTCCCTCCCTCCCTCTGCCCTTTCTCAAGAGGATTGTAATTCATATGTTGCATGTGGTTTCATTTGGTTAAAATCACAGGAATAGTAATTACTGAGGTCCCTGTGAAGAAAACCATAGCAGGAGTAACCCAGAGGCTCCTATGATAAATCATTGCTTCATTCTGAAGGATAATAGACAATGATACAAGCTGCACCATTTAAGTAGAAAGCCAATACGTTTTGTATTAATTCGTAAGCTAAAGATCAAAATGCACAAAGAGAATACACTGAATGCTGTATCCTCCCCAGCAGTTCTTCAGCAGGGTGCTCTCATCTCTGACATAAAAAAGAAGAATGCTCATTGGGGGTTCCTGTGAATTTACAGGGGTTTTTTCCCACCAGGATGGATCAACAGGGAGGAGGGATTTAACCTTCTTCTCAACTTTCTGCACACTTTCTCTTTTTTTAATTATTTTTAAATACTTTTTATTAACTGGCCAATCACATCAAATTAATGTGATGCACACTTTCTCAAAAGGAACCCTCCCTTGAAAAACTGACAGGGAAAAACTGACAGTGGAACCTCGGTTCCCGAACACCTCCATTGTCACACGTTTTGGTTCTTTTGGTTCTTGAACTTTGAAAAATAATAAATGCTTCTGTTTTTGAATGTTTTTCAGAACCTGAGCGTGTGATGCAGCTTCCTCTTAGTGCAAGAAGCTCTTGCAACCAATGGGAAGCCGCACCTCAGTTTTCAAACATTTCGGAAGCCGAATGGGCTTCCGGAACAGATTTCGTTCAAGAACCGAGGTACCACTGTACAACATACATATTGGTGTCTTCCCCTGCTTTAGGACTAACAGCAACTTGGAGATGCAATTCTGATGCAGGAAAAACAGCACATCTCCATAGCACCGTGGAGGATCCTACAACTGCTTTTCCCTTCAGGGCCAAAAGGGGAAACATGGGAGTTTGAGCTGTGGATCTTCTAATGCGACGTCTATTTTGGCTCTTACTGGACCATATCTCAGTGTACCAGCTGTAGGAACATGCAGTAATTGGTACCATAGGAGGAAATAATGCACAAATTAATGGGGGAATAAATGTTAGATGCATTGAACCAAAAGCCCACTCTGAAATGCCAACCATCTATTCAAGGGGAAGATGAAGAGGGAGCTCAGAATTCGGTTCCTCTTGCTCCTCCCTCCGAGTTCCCTAAGATAAATGATTGGCATAATCTGACAAGGGCTGTGCATCAAACAAAGCCAATGTATGGCTTCCGCCTAAGGGAACGATGCATCTGGCTTTTTAGTTGCATGGTGCACTTCTGCTAATACATGGGTGGAGAAACTGTGGCCCTCCAGATGTTGGACTCCAACAGCCATCAACCCTAACCATGGCCAATGACCAGGGATGTTCAGAACTGGATACTCCTGCTCTAGTAGATTGGACTGGTGTTCAGAGTGACCTGTTTCTGCCTCATGCATGCATCTGTAAATGTTCTGTGACTTAATGTGCAAGAGAGGTGTTGGCACAAAGCAAACATTTTGATTTGATCAAGGCCTTGTTTTCTTGTGATGGTGTAAGACAAGTTAATCCTTATTGCAGGAGGATATATATCATTATTTCAGGACACATTGCCATTCCTTCTGGTTTGTTGAAAACAGAAGGCTTAGTGCTCATGAAATAATACTTCTCCACTGATTGGATTTCCATTTCATATCCTGCTGAACAAGTTTTGGGTGGAGTGTGGGCATGCATGGGAAAAGCATGATTATGCAGTTATGTGATTTTGGTTGATAGCTTTAGCCTGGAGTCTTTTCCTTAAAGATGAGCTTATTATTCAAGTTCTGCTGAGAGCTCTTTCTTTCTTTCTTTCTTTCTTTCTTTCTTTCTTTCTTTCTTTCTTTCTTTCTTTCTTTCTTTCTTTCTTTTATAGAAAGCTTTCGTTTTGGAGAGGAAGCTTGTCATTAATGGCGACTGGATTCTGCTAATTCTGCAATCATTAACTGCCTGTTATTTAATAATTTAAATAAAAGATGAAGGGATTGCATTTCCCATTCAAGCCCCCACCTGCACACCTAAGGAACTTGGGGTTATCTTCATTTTTCCTCCTCCAGGTATTTCTGTGATTGTGGGTAGTATTCAACTACCGTATTTTTCGCTCTATAACACGCACCCGACCATAACACGCACATAGTTTTTAGAGGAGGAAAACAAGAAAAAAAAAATTCTAAACGAAACAGTGGATGTATGATTTTTGTGGTTCATGCTATGGCCACAGACATGTCATCTGACAGTGAGTTTGAGGTAGCCCAATGCAAAAATCCCACTCAGCGGCTCTTCTCCCGCTTTGCTGTTTCAAAGCGAGCCACAGAGGAGGGAAGGAATGGGAACCATGGATCCTCTGCTTACGACTTCAGCAGATCCCCCCGCCATCCGTAGGCATTCGCTCCATAACACGCACAGACATTTCACCTTACTTTCTAGGAGGAAAAAAGCGAGTGTTATGGTGCAAAAAATACGGTAAGTTTTGCTCTGAGCAGACCCACTGAAATTAATGAGCATGACCAATTTTCACAGAATCAGTTTCAGAATTTTACCTGCCTTTTGGAAGGAAAGTTGACAGGGTAAAAATGTTACAAAACTACCCAGTGACCCATATAATTAGTTTGACACTACTGCAAAGGCTCATATTCCTCCTTCCACTCGCATGATAAATCTAAGCCAGCCTTTCCAATTCTAGTACTCTCCAGATGCATCATCTCTGACCATTGGCCAGGCTGGCTGGGGACGCTGGGAATTGTAATCCAAAACATCTGTTTGGTGAAAGCTGATCTAAGTTGTCTCTATTCCTTTAAGAATACTTTCATTTATCTTTAACTACAGCATCTTGCTGACAAAGGTCCGTATAGTTAAAGCTATGGTTTTCCCAGTAATGAAGTATGGAAGTGAGAGCTGGACCATAAAGAAGGCTGATCGTTGAAGAATTTATGCTTTTGAATTATTGTGCTGGAGGAGACTCTTGAGAGTCCCATGGACTGCAAGAAGATCAAACCTATCCTTAAGGAAATCAGCCCTGAGTGCGCACTGGAAGGACAGATCGTGAAGCTGAGGCTCCAATACTTTGGCCACCTCATGAGGAGAGAAGACTCCCTGGAAAAGACCCTGATGTTGGGAAAGATGGAGGGCACAAGGAGAAGGGGATGACAGAGGATGAGATGGTTGGATAGTGTTCTCGAAGCTACCAGCATGAGTTTGACCAAACTGCGGGAGGCAGTGGAAGACAGGAGTGCCTGGCGTGCTCTGGTCCATGGGGTCACGAAGAGTCGGACACGACTAAACGACCAAACAACAACAAATACGTATCTAGTTATTTCTAAGAGTCTTCACTATAGTTACCCTAGTTGAGGGATTTTTGCAACATCTGGAGGGCAAAAAGTTCCCCACAGCTGTTACCTGGTTGGATTTTTGTCCCTCTAGCCTGGCACTGACTATTTTGTCTGTCAGCAGCTCTAGAGGATGTCAGCCAGGAGTCTTTCACAGCACTTGCTTCCTGATCCCTTTTAAATGAAGTGTCCTAGATCTTCTGTGTGCAAAACACAACTGAGCTATCATCCATTTCACTTCCACTTGGTCTTGCTTCGCTGACCAAGGACTTCTCCAGAGGACGGATTTTAGGCTGTCCACATTGCCAGCCAACTCAATCTTGATGGATATTCTCTGGCTTTCACTCTGTTGCTTCCTCATAAATATTCCATTTTACAATATTCTGCTCCTGATTCCTATTTAACAAAAGGTAATTGGATATTAACATTGCATAATTCACTTCATTACCAAGTGTGGTTTCTACTAATTGAAAACCCCATGTACTGTATAGGTCAACCCTGGATTTTGCTGAATTAAAATTAAATCTGTATAAGGTGAAGTTCTTGTTTTGAATTAGTGCCATTTAGATTTAAAACTCTGAAGGTTGTTTCATTTCCCTGACCAAATTGTTAAAAAATAAGCGATCCGTTTCTGCCACTGTTTCTCAAGAGATTTCTGTAGAGATGCCAGCTGAGGTAACAATAATACATAATACAAAGTCAGATCATTGATCCACCTAGCTCAGTATAGTTACACCACTGATCCATCAAACTCAGTACTGTGGACCCTTTAGTTAGTACTGCTCTGGATATGTAACTTTAGGGTTATGAACGTGGCAAACCCGGAAGTGTATACTTCTGGGTTTCACCGTGCGCGCATGTGCAGAAGCAGCGCCTCTGCTTACAGACTTTTCAGGTTGTGGATTCACCCCTGGAACAAATTTAATTCAAATCCGGAGGGTCCACTGTATTGTGCACACTGACAAGGCAGCAGCTCTCCAAGGTTTCAGACAGGGGACATTTCCAGCCCTAACTGGAGATACTGGGGATTGAACCAGGGACCTTCTGACATGCAAAGCAGATGTTCTACGACTGAGCTATGACCCTTCTCAATGATTCCCAGCATTTAACTTTAATGCTCCAAGTATGCATGTATGATGCATTTTCAGGATGAGAACAATGCCAGTCAACTACAGTGCCACCTCGGGTTAAGTACTTAATTCGTTCCGGAGGTCTGTTCTTAACCTGAAGCACCACTTTAGCTAACGGGGCCTCCTGCTGCCACTTCTGAAGCAGAGTTCTTAACCTGAAGCACTATATCTGGGTTAGCAGAGTGTGTAACCTGAAGTGTATGCAACCTGAAGCGTATGTAACCCGAGGTACCAATGTACTCCTAGCGCCTTCTCACACACATTTCCAAGGTGGCCAGGGAGATAGGGGGAAAGTTAGGGCCAGATGTGCCAGCTTGCGAGGGCAATGGGGTGGTGGTGATATAATGCACATAAGATAGCATGGGAGCATCACACCTCCCTCCCTAAACTGGGCAGAAGCTTCCTGGGCTTTGGGAAGGAGGCGCTAAGCTTTAATACTTTAATACTCCAATTTACCAGGAACATTTAGAGAACCAGCCTAGGCTTCCTAGTCCACTGACTGCACTCCACCGATGGCAATAGATTCTTCATCTGTGCATATGCAACCACACCCTGCAAGTGTGCTATTTCATTCATTCTCACAGCTGTGTCCACCCATTTTTCAGATAGAAGACTGAAGTTGAGCGATAACTCATTGCCTAAAGCCACACGGTGAATTTATGGCAGATGGCTTGTTTTAACCTACAGGTCCTGGATCCAGAACTCAATATTTTATCAAAGAGACCATGATGGTTTTGGGGAGACATCTGCTTTTGTAAATTAGAAAGTGAGACTGATAGCAAGTTCCAAAAATCACACAGTGCATCTAGATCCACTTGTTCAAGCATATGTACAGACAGACATAGTAAGTGGTGACAGGAGAAACAGATGTAATTTTTGGATCATTGTGCGACTTCCACCCATCTCAGCTGTACGATTCCTTCATGCGTGGCGTGATTAAAACCTCACAAAATGTGCTTGGCTCTTTGGAGGCAATCAGACTTTCTTCCCACCTCAAGAAGGCATCTGTTGTTCTTTCACAGGTGGGAGGAAAGGAACATAAGAATCTAGCGAAATCTGTGTCGCGAAACACAAAAGGATTTGCTTGTGTATTGTTTGAAGGTGGTGATTACCTCTCAATGCACCCTGTATTTTACATGCCATTGCCACATCTGCACTGTAATTTTCTCAGCTGTGGAGACATTTACACATATAGCTCATTTTTTTGTGTGCAATTGAGAGATAGCGCCGGAACGGCCTCACAATTGTTAGTGATCAAGCTGATGGCTCGTTGGAGATCATTCTGCTATTGTAATCACAGCTCGCCTGCCCTGGCAAAGCCTATCCAGCTGCATGCCTGACCTTGCCTCGAATGAACTTATTCATCTGGGCGGTTCATATTCATATCACTGCGTTCTTTCTCAGTAGAATTTCAGATGATGGAATCCCTCTCCATTACATTGACTTTGTAGTCAGTTGGCAAAGGCTACCCAGAAGTCTAGCAGATCAGTGAGTTGGTCTTTAGAGTCATGCAGATAAAGGTTACCAGTCTCTGAAACAACTGGAACATGAACGCATGTTTAATATATGCAGAAGCCTCATGTTTCCAATCTTTATATCATCCCTTGCTTTCTGTTAATAGTGTCTTCTAAAAACCTGTGTTTGGAGGCCCGCTGGCTTGGCCCCAGGAACATGGGTGCTGACATTACATGTACACACCAGCAGGCATGCTGATGTCAGACGCCCGTGGCGGTGGGCTTGCTGGTTTCAGGCGCTGAAATTTGTGGGTGTCCGGCTCCTACATTGGGATTTTTGTGGGGGCTGGGGAACTCAGGACCTCAGGGATCTAGAGCCTATGCGTCGTGGGCACCTTCAGAGTATGGTCAGCATGTCAATGAGGAGCAGGACCTTTACTGTGGTAGCCCCCAAGAAGAGGGTGCCATACGTCCAGAATCTTGGGAACTCTACCCAAGCTTGTAGAAAGCCTCTCAGAATAGGTTATAATGAGTCACACCATTTCAGGCCTTAGGGCAAGGATTCAAAACCTGATTATCTGAGAAGGCGTTTTCTTCAGTGAATGGGCATTTTGCATATGGCTATTGTAACCAATCTTTTGATTTGCTACTGTTGATCCTCAAGTTCAATTTTAGTAGTCTCTCTCTCCCTCTTTACTGTTTTTGATAGTGTGTTTTAGTTTTGGAATAGCTGTAATCCACTTGAGACTATAGGAAAATGTGGTAAATACTCTTAAATATAAAAATTAAACAACAACGTGATCTAGGGAGTTATTGAAATTGTGGGGATGAGTAGCTCTGCTGACTATCCCCAAAGGACCTTGTTTCTGAATGACACACAGAATTTGATGATGTATTTTCTCCTTTCTGGTGTATTTACGAGGCACTGAGTGAGAACAGATACAGATCTGAATAACTGTAAGCTCTGTAATAAGGAATCATATCACTTCAAAGGTTTCTATGACACCTATGGTTTCCATCTTTGTGCCACTTCTCACATCTTAGATGGCTTCTTCAGGTGTCTGTTTCACTGTACATGAAGTCTGAATTCTACAAACTTACATACTGATGCATCATTACTGGTACATTTGTAGGTGGGGGGTCTCACAGCTGGTTACAGCTGCATTCTAAGTATATGTGCAGTTACCAACTTGAGTTTGTCTCTGTGTAATATGAGAAATGGCCATAATTATACAAGGTTTTGTCAACATTATGGCTGATTAGGCCTTGAGATCAAACGATAGCACTTGTATCTGTGCACAAAGCTACATAAAGAGGACATATGGCGATTTATTGCTGATAATGTCACTTTCATGGAATTCTCTCACCTTGGAGTTTTGCCACACTGTAAGCTGAACATTTTCTGCAACTATTGCCACTTGTCTTGCTGTACAGCCACACATGCAGAGGGTTCCTCATCTGTAAAAAGGAACCTACAATGGGAAACACCTTTGTTCAGGAGCAATGTTCCCTTTAGAAGAAGAAAATGAGAAACTTTGCACCATTATGTGTGGGATCAGAATATAAGGCATGGCAGGTTACAATCAAAAGCAAGCTATGGGAAATACCGCAACCCCCTGGTATAAAAACCCAGGTTCAGTTCCCAACATCTCAAAGTAGGGCTGGGAGAGATCCCTGTCTGAAACCCCGGGGAACTTCTACTAAGACATGTAAGTTCTTAGGCATCAGTGGTGGAGGAGGAAACTATCATTAGCCTGAGCACTTCTCTAAACAGAGAAGACCCTAAACAGAGACAAACCCTAGCTCCAAAGTTTTTCTAGCGCAAGGTTGAATTTGTAACTTGGGAAACAGCCATACTTGGTTGAAATCACAGTTTACCTAACTGAGCGTGTTTTTAAGACGAGTGTGGAATTGCTGTGGCTGCATTTTTCCTTCCAGTCCAAAGAGTCCTATCGTGGAGGATTACATCAATTTATTTCATAATTGGTCTGTGTTTCCAAGGCAGAGTGAAACTCAGCCAGGAGAAGACAGAAATCCACTCTGTGTGGCCAGAGCTCTCGGGGGTGGATAGATTGGCCTTGTGGTTCAGAGTTTCGCAGGATGGGCACAGAGTTTGTGACACAGCTGTAGCAGAAATCTGTTTCAGTTCCTGGGGGGAGGGTATCACATCTTTCCTTATGACCAGTGAATTGTGCATTCTATCTAGGGATGCCTGAAAGATTCAATCTTTGCAAATTCCAATAGGAACCAACCTGATCTGTACCTCCAAACTAATGTGATGATCTGAACGTAACTTTTCATTGGAAATGTTGCAATACCATTCTCAATTCAAACTGCATGTGAAATGCATTTTTTTTTATTTTAAACCATTTAAACATGATTTCTGTTGTGTGTGTGTGTTGTTTTTGTTTAATGAGGAGTGGAAACATGTGAAAGTGTCATGGAATGGACATTGGCAGATTCATCCATCCTGACTTTTGTCATTCCCTCTAATAGTGAGCTGTAGTGACTGATTACCTATTACATGGAAATGCACCAGGCACACTTAAAATAAAGGAACTAGTTCCCACATATTCCTTAGGTATGCAGAAATATATCAGACTGCAAGTTAAAAGAAAAATATTTTTTAACAACCAAACATGGGCCGGACAAAAAAAATAAATTATGAGCTCCCAGGCGGTATGGAATGCTGATGACTGTTTAGCAGAAAGAGAGGTCACATCTTCACCTTACATTTAAAGCACTGAAATTAGGTTTGAAAGAAGCATTTTATTGTAATCAATAAAATAGGATATGTTGCTGTATTTCAGCGATTAAGGTTGGGATGTTTTGGCGGTTTTCCACCCGGACGCTGCTGCCATATACGTTGGGGAAATTACAGACATATGGCAACCCTGAAATAGGATGTAGTGTGTGGCTGGGGAAACCCAGCCAGATGGGCGGGGTACAAATAATAAATTAGTATTATTATTATGCTTGGTTGTGGTTTGAAAAAGTACTCACACACCTAAAACAGTTGGCACCCTTGGTCTATAAAACCCAGATGGCAGGCAGATCATAGCCTTCTTCAGGTGTTACTTCACAGCAGGTGTCAACATGTGGCAGGGGCAATGGAGACGATTCCCTTGGTTCCGCCTCCTTCACCATCATTTTGTTATTATTATTTATTGAATTTACATACCGCCCTATACCTGGAGGTCTCAGGGCAGTTCACAGAATAAAATCAAAATATAAAATCACCAAATACATAATCAAAATAACAACAACCCAATAACTCCACCCCCCCAAACCCCCCCCCCACTACATTTTAAAAGGGCATAGGATGTTAATTTTTAACCAAAGGCCTGGTTAAAAAGGACTGTTTTTGCCTGGTGTCTAAAGGTATATAATGAAGGCGCTAGGCAAACTTCCCTGGGGAGAGCATTCCACAGACAGGGAGCCACTGCAGAGAAGGCCCGTTCTTGAGTTGCCAACCTCTGGACCTCTCGAGGAGAAGGCACATGAAGAAGGGCCTCAGAAGATGATCTCAGGGTCCAGGTAGGTTCACATGGAAAGAGGTGGTCCTTGAGGTTTTGCGGTCCTGAGCCTCTGCCTTCCATCTCGTGGAGTTATCTGTGGAGGTCGGTCAGCATTTCCTGCAGAATGGATGTGGGGGGGGGTTGGGATTGGGGAATCTGTGGATACAAAAGTATTGGTGCTTCATACTGGCAGCTTCCATGAGTGATGATGGAGGGAAGGAAAAGGAGCTAGTCATTATGCTTCCCCTGTTGCCCAGCTTACTGTTGCTGCTTAGTGATACCTGAAGAAGGCTTGTGGGAGTCTATTCCACAAGTCTACAAGTGTGAGCACTTGAGTAGTGGAATGTCAGAAAGCAATCTAGAACTGCTACTGAATCCCAGTTACTGGGAACCACAAGCAAGCTTACCTCCTGCTTGCTTGCAAAGTTCACCCAGGCCCCTGTGAGAACAGGTCGCTGGTCTAGGTGGGCTATAGGACTGCTCCAGCAGGCTCTGCTTAGGTTCTTAAAGACCTCCCCCACCACCAGCAGCTCTTGTTTTCCTCCTTTACTTCACTTGTTTGTTTGTTTTTTATCAGAGGCATTTGCCCACTACAAACTGTGCAGTCAGCTGGCACTGAAAAATCTAGCTCGGTGTTTGACATAGATACCATAAAAGCCCATGACAAAGCTCAAACAGAACAACCATTTATAGAGATTAACTAGTTTGTTGGATTGCCCTGCAAACTGCAGTTTAATGAGCTGGAAAGTCTCGTTTTTACAAATGCTAACATTTAAAAGGACTAAAGGAACAGAAGGCTATATTTTATTGATGTTTTCCTGAATAAAAAACATATATCTCATTGACAGCCAGCGTTAGCCTCCCAATTTATAACATGCCTACACACCAAATGGCCACTTAATTTGAACATCAGTCAAAGTTGTAATGTCAGGGCAGGCTTTGCAGCTTCCTTGTACTGTAGTCAAAATTTTAAACGTGAAAATTAATCTCTCAGTAGTGCATGCGCATATATATATATAGCATTGCTGTATTTAGTGTAATATTTTGCCTTTTAAAAATGTAAATATAAGTCGCCATCTATTTCATTAAGAATGAAAGCACGTGCTCAGCTTTAAATGTGATATGAGTTAATTGAGAAATAGCTCTGTTATTTGCGATGCTAATTAAGTGTCAGATTTGTCTGATGTGAGGAGTTGCCATTGCTGAGCTGACCTCAAATAGCCCCAGTGGGAGATGGATAGTTAGATGCCAATACAACTCCAGAAAGTGAGTCTTTTCAACACTTGTTTCTGTTCTGTTTTCTCATTCCAAAGAATGAATAAATTGTAATGACTCTCATGAAGCCATTACTGCACATGTCTGCGGTTGTATCTGAGCAGTGATGGAAAACCTGTGGGCCCTCCAGAAGTTGCTGGGCTCCAATTTCCATCCACCTCAGCTCAGCCTATAACCAATGGGAAGGGATGATGGGAGTTGTAGTCCAACAACAGCAGTATATTCTTTTATTCTTTAACCCACCTCAACCAACTGTTGTATCAATGCTGGCAAACCAAAGTGAATTTGAATTCTATCTCATCATGATGAGATACAGAGATCCCTCTATTTAATGTTAAACTCCAAAGGTAAGCAATGTGTTTTAGGCACAATTGTTTTGCTTGCCTTTTTTGTGCCTTGAAATAATCAGAGATACGTGCTAAGGAGGAATGATCACATACGGTATGAAACTGTCATCACCTGGGCATCTAGAGAGCGAACAGGGTCAAGAGGAACTCCCAAATTTGAACTTGCATTTTTAAGGGGAGTACAGTGCCATCCAGCACAGGTTGGAGGGAGGGAATAATGTGTGCAAATGCTGTAACCAAGCTCAAAGGAGGATTAAGCTTGGTTTTTTTTGCTGGGATTGAAGTCTGAGAGGACAACCCAAAGGCACACTCAAAAAATGTGGGTCTCAAGGAGGCACTTGAAAGAAAAGAGGCAGGTCACACCACATTCATTTGTCCAGTTTACACCACCACATTTCAAGAAGGACAACACTGACAAAGTCAAAACAAAACAAATTCCTTCCAGTAGCACCTTAAAGACCAACTAAGTCAGTTCTTGGTATGAGCTTTCGTGTGCATGCACACTTCTTCAGATACACTTCAGATACACTGACAAAGTGTTGGGTGTCTAGAGGATGACATCCAAGGTTTACCTGGGTATATGTTTCACCCAGACAAGCCATTTAAATTGGCCACCAATTTAAATGGCTTGTAATAGCAACTCCACAAGAGAGAGAATTCTGAGCACATTATGGGTGCATTCAGATGTTGGAAATATTGCATTAGCATTGCTGATTATAATGTTGGCACTTTTGTCCCATTTTTTATTGTTCCTTTCACACCGCAGTACCTGTTGCATTATGAAACTGAGGCGTTTGGACCAATATACCGGCTCGTCTAGCTGAATGTCACATCAGTGGGTGTTGTGCCGCACAACAAACACATGTCATTGCTACTACCCCACCCTTTCTGCATACATCTGCTTCTCCCCTCCCCCTATGATTCCCCCATGAAAATAACAGGAATGAACTGTATGCTGCTATACTGCCCCAAATGTTGTTCTTCACTCCTGTCATTTTCTGAGTCAAGGAGGGCTGCAAATAATTTTTTCCTGGAATCAAATCACATGGAAATGTGTGCTAGACATGTGTTATATTCCATTCTTCTGCCAAACTAGCAGTTTGAAAGCATACCAGTGTGAGTAGATAAATAAATAGTACCACTGCAGCAGGACAGTAAACAACATTCACAGTTGTTTGCGTTCACAGTGTTCTGTTGCACCAGAAGCGGTTTTGTTATGCTGGCCATAAGACCTGGAAAGCTGTCTGTGGACAAACACTGGCTCCCTCAGCCTGAAAGAGAGATAAGCACCACACCCCATAGTTGAATTCAACTGGATTTAACTGTCCAGGGGTCCTTTACCTTTACCTTATCTATATTCCATTACTTTCCCAGGAGTGGATTTATGTTGAAAGCTCAAAGATAATGCAAAAATTAACAGTCAGGGAAGCAGTTGGGGAAATGGAATAAACTGTCATGTGAATGCAACCTGTAATTATGGTCACATTCACACAATACATTTAAACCACTTAGACCTCTTTTAACAGTCATGACTTCCCCACAAAGAATCACAGGAACTGTAGTTTGTTAAGGGTGCTGACCTCACAGATCTACAGTTCCCAGCACTCTTAACAAATTACAGTTCCTAGAATTCTTTGGGGAAGGCCATGACTATTAAAATGTGTTCATAGTGCTTTAAAAGTTTGGCATAGATATTTTCTGCCTTTCTTAATTTGAGGGTTACAAGCAAGGGAGAGATGTACATAGGCAAAGGAAGTAAAAAGGCCCATTATCACACAGAGGATTTAGACTTCCTAAAAACATTTTATTTTTCAAAGTCTGATTGTTGTGCTTGCCTTATTTGCATCTTCCAGTATTGCTTGTGATTCATTGCTCTTCCCTTGCTCCCATAAAGAATTCTGCTATGCATATCTCCAGCCATTTAAGTGTTATTAAATTGAGGAATTTATTTGTGGAGTGTACCATAATTATCAGTACTAATGGAACTGCACCTTCATTCTAAGTAAGGAATGTTTGCTCAGGCACATCAAGCATCCACTACAAAAGCAATTAAAGAGTTTGATGTTCACACAGTCGAGTATTAATATTAATGTGTGAAAAACCACATTCAAATCATTTAGAAGTGGTGATGAAAAGCCTCCGGAAAAGAAACAGATGAACAAAGCAGGGACAGGATTATGGCTTTGCTGAAAAATATTAGAAAAGGGAACTCTCTGAGCAGCCTCACCAGGGATAGAAGGTCCTAAAAATCTAAATGTATGAATATTATAAAAAAGTAGTTTCTAGGTGTGATTTTTCTGCTATAAAACATCAAATTATGTTGTGAAGTGTGTCAAGATCTAGCTCTAATATACACACTGATTTATTTTTAAGAAAGCTGTTGATGTCAAGAAGTCCCTTTACGGGTGATAAATGTAATGCGGTATTTGAAACCATCCTGAATAATGAAATAGTTACTGACCACAAAGTGCAATAAGGCAGTAACAGGTGAAATAGTGGTTTGATGTCGGGTGTGAAGCCTTTCTGACAGAGACTGTGTAATGTTGGTGACCAGGGAATACAACTGTATACCAAGGGCTTATCCACACCTACCTCTCCTCCACTCTTGCCAGGCACAGTCCATGCATTAAAGCTCTGTGTCCAAGCACACACACCCCTTTTATTTTTTTGCTCCAGAGCTTCCCCCGCAAAAGCCCACTCTTTAAAGCTGAATTGGAGCAAACATCAATCTGCAGGAATCCGAAATTGCTGATTCTTCTGATTGAGTTTTCATGGGGAAAGCTCTGGGGCAAAAAACAAGAGCCCTTGGACACAGAGCTTTAAAGCCCAGACTTGTCGCAGGATAGAGTGGGGCAAAATGTAAGTGTGGACAAGCCCATATCCTCCAAAATTTCTCCAGTGAAAATAGGGACTTCCTATTTAATAATAATAATAATAATAATAATAATACCCCACCCAACTGACCAGGTTGCCCAAGCCACTCTGAGTGGCTTCAAACATATATAGCAACATAATTTAACATCAAAGGGAGACATTGTTCCCTGTCTCCAGTCCTATGTGCCACCCTTACACTTAGGCTAGGGGAAGGAACCTGTGATCTTCCAGATGTTCTCAAACTCTGGTTCCTATCAGCCTCAGCCAGTTTGGCCAATGATGATGGGAGTTGTAGCCTACCAAATATTTGGAGGGTTAGCCATCTCAGCTTTAAAGGTAAAGGTAAAGGGAGCAGCACACAGAAACGCTGTTTACCTTCCCGCCGGAGCGGTACCTATTTATCTACTTGCACTTTGACGTGATTTCAAACTGCCAGGTTGGCAGGAGCAGGGACCAAGCAATAGGAGCTCACCCCGTTGCGGGGATTCAAACTGCCCACCTTCCGATCAGCAAGCCCTAGGCTCTGTGGTTTAGACCACAGCGCCACCCGCATGCTTTAGCTCATGGCTATTTCACCAGAACTCTGAGTTGCCCGGCAGTATATATGCAACTTTGGGTGACTGATGACTGCTTACCATGCATAGACCAGGTGACTTTTCCTCCTCATGCGTTCTTAGCTGGGCTGTGTTTCATTATGTTCAAGCAGGGTCAACTATTATGTGTCTGGAGGCCGCTTTGTCCCTCTTATATTGGCTGACAAAAGGATTGATTTCATATTGTTCAGCTAAAGAGATCCTGCTGACTTCCTTTATCGATCAGATCAATACACCTGTGGGCCATTTCTTTATTTCCTGCTTTGTGTACCACAATGACACCAGTTCTAGTTTGAAATTACCCCCCTCCCCCCCCCAAAAAATTGTATCTTGTATCTGAATATTCTCTTTGTGCATCGTGGCTTATCTTTCAGAGCTGCTGCAAATTTAACAATCTGCTTTCCTTCAGTCCATTTCATCCCACAAACATAAAGTGTGTGTGTAAAGGCAAGTCTAAATGCAGCCATGTTGGGCAAACCTGTAGCACAACAGAAGTGGGGAACATTGTTGCTAAGAGAATGATGGCATTCCCATAGCAACAGCACTGCAGCTCTGTGCTCATGTGAGATGGATATATTAGGTGAGAAAGTTTAATAGTCCAGGGCAGAATTGCATTCCCTTCCACCAAAGCATCTTTTCTTGTTAGCACCAAGCACATTTGTGCCTTATGCTATAAGCCAGTTGGTCAGCCCTGTGTTTTAGCATATCTTAACAAGTTGTATAAATTGTGACGTGACTTCCACAACGCTTGCAGTTAAGTAGCTTTCCCCCTTTGAAGCTTCAATATGGCAAGCTTGGGTGGGTCAGTGATGAGTTGTGGGTTCAGCCATTCATCAACTTATTACAGTGATGTCTTAATGAACTCGCTTCAGAGCCTGCTTGGAGATAACAACACTGATGAATCAACACACAGAAAGGGCTTTAACACATGGGCTGCATTTTTGCACTGTCAACTGAGATATTGTTGTGCTATGGCACTGTGGAATCCAGGGCCAAATTATGATTCAAGTCACTTACTGGAGAAGTCAGGGAGAAATTGAAAAGACCTTGGCTTGTAATAGTTAAGTCATTGAGCTTGCAGAACATATTCAATGGAACTTCCGCTCCTCCTCCTGGAGCCAATGTTGTGTAGTGGTTAAGAGCGGTAGACTTGTAATCTGGTGAACTGGGTTCGCATCTCCGTTCCTCCACATTCAGCTGCTGGGTGACCTTGGGCTAGTCACACTTCTCTGAAGTCTCTCAGCCCCACTCACCTCACAGAGTGTTTGTTGTGGGGGAGGAAGGGAAAGGAGAATCTTAGCCACTTTGAGACTCCTTCGGGTAGTGATAAAGTGGGATATCAAATCCAAACTACTACTCCTCCTCCTCCTCCTCCTCCTCCTCCTCCTCCTCCTCTTCTTCTTCTTCTTCTTCTTCTTCTTCTTCTTCTTCTTCTTCGCCTCCTCCTCTGACACACCCCTCCATATCTATTCTCAGGGTTCCCCCAACCGCACACAGCAGATTCCAGAATGGGGGGGACACGTGGGGAGGGGAGTGAGGGAAGCTTATACAGTGGTGCCCCGCAAGACTAACGCCTCGCAAGACGGAAAACCCGCTAGACGAAAGGGTTTTCCGTTTTGGAGGCGCTTCGCAAAACGAATTTCCCTATGGGCTTGCTTCGCAAGACGAAAATGTCTTGCGAGTTCCTGCGGGTTTTTTCCCCTTCCCCCCCTTTTCTAAGCCGCTAAGCCGCTTATCAGCTGATCCGCTAAGCCGCTAAGCCGCTAAAAGCCGCTAAAAGCCGCTAATAGCGCTAATCCGCTAAGCCGTCAATGGGCTTGCTTCGCAAGACTAAAAAACTGCTAGACGAAGAGAATCATGGAACGGATTCTTTTCGTCTTGTGAGGCACCACTGTATTGTGCTTGTGAAAGTAAGTCCAGTCATGCAGTGATTTAATTGAATCCAACTAGTTGAGTGGGATTCAACCCCTTATATTGTGCTGTTCAAGAAATTAGTTGCAACATAAAATAACAAGGCCCATTTCAATTGTGCTTACCAGTGAGGAGAACACTATCTAGTGTACCTTCTAAGCAAGCAGTCAGGGCTGGAACACAGGTTAGATATCTCCATAACGAGCGATCAACACTTAACCTGTAGTGTTTATGTGTATGCTTACCATATTGAGTTGGGCTATGATGTTATGAATCCCTATACCTCCACCCATGACTGCCAGGCTATGCTGAAGGGACCTCAGTTCTCACAATATGATGGCCAAGTTTGGAAGTATCCTAAATGCTACCTGGAACAGGCGAGGATAATGTTAACTCTTCCCAGGAAGGAAAACTTCATGGGGACTGCAATATGTGCTCCAACTTTGCCACTGAGCGCATGACCCATGCAGCTGAGAGAATCTTATGAAAAATCAACACAACTAATAGACTTGCAGTGTTTATGACTGCTCCAAGAAAATCTAGGAGGATGCTCCAAGCTGCTTCTAATCCTTTCTCTAAATTTGCCATCCATTCAGTTCCATGAAAAAAGAAAGAAAAAGATTGCGATCTTTCCACTGCAGCTGGTAAAAAAGAAAAAGATTACACTTGAGACCTTTTAAATCTCATCTGACATGGTGGTGGTTGAAATGTCCTTCCAAATACAGTTTGCATCCCCTGCCCCCATACAGAATATAGGCACACACATATATACAAACATACACACATATACTGTATTTTCGCTCCATAAGACACATCTAGTTTTTAGAGGAGGAAAACAAGAAAAAAAATATTCTGAACGAAACAGTGGATGTATGATTATTGTGGTTCATGCTGTGGCCACAGACATGTGATTTGATGGTGAGTTTGGGGTGACCTAATGCAAAAATCCTAAGGATCCATGTGGATCCATGCTTTGTAACCATGTTTTTGCGCCATTGTGGCCCCACGCAACAATGGATGCGTGTTTTTTCTGGTGCAGGCTATAGCCATGGACATGCTATGTGATCTGATGGTGAATTTGGGTGACCCAATGCAAAAATCCTGAGGATCCATGGGCTTTTACCTCCCTCCTCCCAGGCAGCCTCCTTTATTGCTAGTGTCCCTTATCTCACTTCCGATCGCTTGCTGATCAGCGGCTTTGTTTCAATACCCACTTCCCTCTTTCAAAAAAAAAAAAAAAAAAAAAAAAGCATGATCTGCTTTTCGCCTGTGGGAAATTCGGCTCCAGGGACCATGCATTTGCTCCATAAGACACACAGACATTTCCCTATACTTTTTAGGAAGAAAAAAAATGTGTCTTATGGAGTGAAAAATACAGTATATGAAATTTCCTTTCATTCAATATGCCAGTACTTGTCTGGCTGTTTGGGAAAATAGTTTCAGGGCAAACTGGTTTCCAATATGGCTATTTTGGTGTAACTTTAGTGATGGAGGGAGGGATGGATATGTATCCATCTCACAAATGCCATGGACCTTCTGAGTATATGTGACTCTCTGTCATCCACTTTAAGCAAATCACCTTCTATCCCTCTTGTTAAAACTTTCTTTCAAAAGAGGTTGAAGGTAAGCCAGTTGGTGGTTTAAATATTTTAAAGCTGCCAGTTAAAAAGATGCTTCAGTGCATAATCATTGCATGTCGTGCTCAATAAATTATAAGTCTGTATCTTATAATCCACAACAAGGAAAGGTTCATCTGCTCCACAGCTACATTGCAACCTTATGGTTTATTACTCATGCCCTTGGCTGTATCTTTTGAACTCCTCAAGAACCAAGGCTGTCATTGTTCCCTGGTTGAATTAAGAAATCACAAGATTGCCAACACACCCAAGAAGACTTGAGACAACATAGAAACAGGTTGAATTCATTAAAATATAACAACCATAGAATCTGCAATCAGAATAATTGAAGCAAATTAACCAAAACCAATGAGGTTCTGGCGGAGAGGTGGATCGATGGGAGCACTATGCAGCAAGGCCTGAGGAAACTCTTCCCCCTCACTTTGTGCTCCTTGGGTATATGAACTTGACATACTCACAATGGTCCCATGGGTCAATGTTCAACCCAATGCACCTGACAGGCCCAAACACCACCCCAGCTCTGATATTACTTTGATATTTTCCAAAATCCACTCATCCATCTGGGCCAAATGCCAATTAGCCAAAGTATTTTAAAATGTAACAGCAATGCATTAAAATAGCATGCAAGCAGCAGCCAATTTAAAATGCGAGTTATATTATGCTAGTAAATAGGTAAGTTTTCAGGTGGTGCTGAAAGGTGAACAACGATGGCACCGGTTGTATGTCAGGGTAAGCGAGATTCATAACTAAGACTCTATCCTGGTTCACTGCACAATGAACTTACCTGACTGACTCCAACTACAAAAGTTGAGGCTGCAGAACAGACTCTTGGGCTGGGTATTGCTTAGGGTTTTTGGTTGGGGGGGTGGCGATGGATGTTGTTGCTGTTATTGATATTATTATTTTTGTATCTTTATTGCAGATGCTATTTTTTATGTGGAAATTGTTCAGTTTGGTTGTGTACTTTTTATGAATGTCTCCTTTATTGTTTATGACTACTTTTGTTATGTCTGGAATTATGTAAATTTTAATATGTTGCAAGGAACCTTGATCATGGTTTTAACTTTGGAAAAGCGGCATACAAATAAAATGATTGGTTGAAGTAACCAAACCCCTAGTTCTTCAGGGTTTTATATTTTCAAGTCAACACCTTGTGTGGTACTTGGCAATATATAGACATCCATGGCAGTGCTTTCAACACTGGCGTTATGTGATTCCAACTTACCGATGGCTGCATTTTACACCAGTTGGAGTTACCAGACTATCTTCAAGGGTTACCCCACATAGACACAGGTGGCACTGTGGTCTAAACCACTGAGCCCGTTGGGCTTGCCGATTGGAAGGTCGGCAGTTTGAATCCTCATAATGGAGTGAGCTCCTGTTGCTCTGTCCCAGCTCCTGCCAACCTAGCAGTTTGAAAGCACACCATCGCGAGTAGATAAATAGGTACTGCTGTGGTAGGAAGGCAAACAACGTTTCTGTGCGCTCTGGCTTCAGTCGCAGTGTTCTGTTGCACCAGAAGCAGTTTAGTCATGTTGGTCACATGACCCGGAAAACTGTCTGTGGACAAACACGGCTCCCTTGGCCTGAAAGCAAGATGAGCGCAGCAACCCCATAGTCGCCTTTGACTGGACTTAACCGTCCAGGGGTCCTTTACCTTTTTCATTTTTTACCCCACAAAGAGTGCAGTGCAGTAATCTAATGGAGAAGGTTACCATGGATTACTGTGGCGTGTGTGTTTGTGTGAGGTCTATACAGTCGTATCTCCGCTTAGGTATCCCTCTGGTGACGTAAACTTCAGGATATGTAAGCGGCAAACCTGGAAGTATATTTCCAGGTTTTTGCCACACGCACATGCGCAGAAGTGCTCTACTGTCAAGCGTGCGTGCGCAGAAGCGGTCTCCCCGGTTGCAGAAGCCTCAGGATCCGACTGGAGCTCCGGAACAGATCCTGTCCCCAACCAGAGTTACCACTGTATGCATAAATAGTGTGAGCACACACAAACCTTTAAAAGCTCAAAATAATATTTAGGACAGGAATCCCCTAAATTCGGCCCTCCAGATGTTTTGGGACTACAACTCCCACCATCCCTGACCACTGGTCCTGTTAGCTAGGGATGATGGGAGTTGTAGTCCCAAAACATCTGGGGGGGGCAAGTTTGGGGATGTCTGATTTAGGACAAAATGTACTCACGGGAAGAGTTCAGTGCATTGACAGCCACAATGAAGGTGGCATGCTTGCAACCAGCTCAGCAGGGAACAGCAGTTGTAAGGCACTCCTGGATCATGGCAAATAAGTTGTTTAAAGCATGAAGTCCCCACAGGTTAACTCTTTCACAGTCAATAAGTTGCACGGGCCCTAGGCTTATTCCTTTGGACAGACAGTCACCACCCCCTACCCCGGAGCTGACAGAGTAGTCTCTCTTTTTAGATCTGACTCAGACCCTTTTCCTGTGAGTCACTGCACATCATTTGTCACTGCCTCACCACTTCCGAGCATTTGCCTTTGGCACCGGGGAGACGGCTGGGTTGAAAAACAAAATATGATGAAATAACTGTAAGACAAGTGAATTATTCAGGGATTTCCATCCCCTCCCTTTGTTCTAGACTTGCCTAGAATGTAATAAGACAGGAAAAGTTAGGTGCCTCCCTCCTTACGATAGAAAGACTTAGTTCTTTTTTTCATGGAAACATTTGAACCCGGGGCATCCACAATTTTCAGTGCGGCTACTGAGCAGAAATCTCTGCTGGGTCTGTATTCTGGCATGCTGCTTTGCAGGCATAGCATGTTCCCAAACAGGGCATGATGTGCTAAAGAGAACATGTGTGGACTTCAGCACATGGTGACCACAAGTACATGAGTACTTCAGTCTGTAATTGAAATGAAATGTGGGCTGACAAAAATACACAGCTGCTGTGGTTGTTAGAAAGTTCTCGAGTGATGGATTTCCTTCAAACTAGTGGTCTGAGCAATGACCACCTTTAGGTCTGCATAGGACTTTTCCCCAAGGTCAGATTTACCAATGAACCTTTTGCTAGATATGAGCGAATCTGTCATTTCGGTTTATCTCCATTTCTCTTCTCTCCACCCTCAATCTCAAGTTCAGTTCTCCTCATGTCTACATCAGCTTGTGATTTTTAATTTTTTTTTTTTATGTCTTCATAAAAATCACCAGCATTTTAGAGTGAATTTATTCACACACACACACACACACACACACACACACACACACACACAGACAGACACGTACCTTTGGTTAAGAACGTAATTTGTTATGGAGGTCCGTTCTTAACCTGAACTGTTCTTAACCTGAAGCACCACTTTAGCTAATGGGGCCTCCCGCCGCCGTCATGCCACCGCCACACAATTTCTGTTCTCATCCTGAAGCAAATTTCTTAACCCGAGGTACTATTTCTGGGTTAGTGAAGTCTGTAACCTGAAGCGTCTGTAGCCTGAAGCATCTGTAACCTGAGGTACCACTGTGTGTGTGTGTGTGTATGTGCATATAGATATAGATATAGATTAGATAGATATAGATATCCTAATATATACAACTTTGCAAAGGGTTGTTGTTGCTGCTATATAACCCATGCTTCACCAGCAGATCCCAGGGGGGTCACAACAATCCAAAATTCATTCTCAAAAAATTGAAAATAAATGACAAAACACAGGAATAGTATGAGTCCTGAAAACACGCATCTGAAGTATAAATGGGCAAAATGGGTAGCAAGTGTACCTTCAGCATTCACTAATACACCTCTACTGTCCATCACAGCCTAGTGGAGAGGGAATTCCACAAATAATGCATTTTTGCAAGCTGTTTTTTACAAGTATATGCTCATCACAGACGAGGGCCAACTTGTGCATGAGAGCCCCTTCATGCTGAATGTCGTATGAGAGCTTGTAGCTTATCGTTAAGTGAATCTGTGACCAGATTTCCTTGAAAAGGATTGTGTGTGAGCTGATGTATGATGGGCATAAAGAGGTGTGCTGTGTTTCATCCTTATTGCTACACCCAACCAAGCCATCCCTTGGTATTGCAAGACCCATAAGAAGAGCCAATGGCCCATCTAGTCCAGCATCCTGTTCTCACAGTGACCAACCAGATATCTATAGAAGCAGGACACGAGCACAAGAGCAGTCTGCCAGTCCTGTGGTTTCCAGCAATGGGTATTAAAGTCAAGGACATGAGGCAGGAGTTGATAATGCAGGTGAGCTGTGCACAGGTGAGCTGCAAGCAAGCTGCCGGCCAGCTCTGTGGAGGCTCCTTTTATTGACACAATATGCAAACCCAGGCAGATACATTTTGGGCTGTGACCTTTACACATCTTCCAGTCCTGAGATCGTGGGGTGGTACAAAGTTATTTTGGTACCTGTTTCCACTGCGTCATTTCCCCCTTGTACAGTGTATGATGAAGGAGAGAAAGGTCTCAGAGACAAAGGTCACAGACTGGGCACCGCAGACTACTGAGACCGCAAAAGGTTAGACAGAGGGCATGATGTTCAGCTGTGGCTTTATCTGTGAGGGGGTGTGTGCTCCGCACCCCAAGGTCATGTGTGCAGGCAGGCTGAGGCTGCTTGCGGGTGGGGAGTGTGCTCTGCACCCAGCGATCATTCCTACAGGGTATTTAGGAGCATATTGCTTCCAACCGTGGAGACAGAGCATAGCCATCATGTGTAGTAGCCACTGACAGTCTCCTCCTCCTTGAATTTGTCTCTTTTGAAGCCATCCAAGTTGGTGGCCATTGCAGCATCCCATAGGAGCGGATTCTGCTATGCACCGCATGCCTGATTCTGCTATACACCGCATGCATGTGTGACTCAGCCCTAAGCTGATCTGGTAATGTAGTCATTATGACTACATTATCACATGAGCACTGTTCCACAGCATTTGATATTTTCATTTACATACATTCATTCGAAAACAGATGGGTTTATGAAGCAATTCTATATCCTCCCACCATGCTGACGAAGAATTCTACGAAACAGTAGTCAATATCCGGAATCACTGTTCAGTGTTGGACATCATATTTGCTGGATACACAAAGTTTCACAGCTTATCTTTCATCGCACAAAGTCTGGTACCTCGCTTCATTTGAAAATTTTCAGAGACTTTGAGACTAAAGATTTCATTTTGTACTTGTTATGGTTTGAAGGAATTCTATAAAGATTGTCTATTGTGTATGTACATGGTCATCATGTTGCCTAGACATTGCTGACTAAGCTGATCTGGAGTAGGGCAGAGGGAACCCGGTGATGATTCTGCCAAAGCCTTATGAGTAATGGGAAAGAGGAGACTCAGAGGAGATATGGTATCCACCTTCAAATATTCATTCATTCATTCATGCATTGAATTTATATACCGCCCTATACCTGGAGGTCTCAGGGCTGTTCACAATAAAATCTCAAGGGCTGCCACATGGAAGAAGGAACAAGCTTGTTTTCTCAAACCAGTGGCTTCAAATTACAAGAAAGCAGATTCCGCCTAAACATCAGGAAGAACTTTGCGACAGTAGGAGCTGCTCAACAGTTGGTCTCCCTCTGGAGGTGGTGGACTCTCATTCCTTGGAGGCTTTGGAGCAGATGTTGGGTGGCCATCTGCCATGGATGCTTTAGCTGAGATTCCTGCATTGCAGGGGGTTGGACTTGGGGGTCCCTTCCAACTCTACAATTCTATGAAATAGCATTGGACTAGACAGTCTTTTTGTCCCTTGGAGCTGTGTGAATATGACCCTCTAAGACTGTGGCCTTCTACATCCCTGCTTGGGAGTTATATGGCCCATTAAAGTCAATGGGAGTTAGAAGACATACATAGAATTGCACTATGGAGCTATAAAAAAAACCCTGCAGTAAAAGCTCTCAGAAGGTTCATTGTTGCATGAGAATTGAGGAAGTAGCAGAAGTGGGACTCTCTCTCTCTCTCTCTCTCTCTCTCTCTCTCTCTCTCTCTCTCTCTCTCTCTCACACACACACACACACACACACACACACACTTACCTTCCTGTCTTTATAGACAGCCAAGCAGAAAACAGTATCATATCTTCTGTTTTGGAGCAGTAGTTGTGAATTTGCTCCTTGGAGATGACAATGTGTAAAACTGAAAGTTGAAAGTAATTTATCTCCCTTTGCACTTATTTGAGCTAATACCTTGTTCTTGCTAACTTAGGTGGTTGGAAAAATAGAACAGAATAGAATGGCTGGATACACTTTTCACCATTTTTCTTAATATAGATTTATTTCTCTCTCTCTCCTTCTAATGGAGCCTAGAAGACAAGGGAGGGAGGGAAGGAGAAAGAGAGAAAGATTTTCCTGGAATTAGAGAAAACTTTCCAGCTTAGTTGGGCCCTGCTGTAGAAAGGCATTTTGGGTAATACCACTTTTGCTAATGGAATTTGAAGACCATGTGAAACAATTTCTTTCTTTTTGCTGTCCTCTTGAGAGCAGAACTTGTCAAAGAAGTAAACCTGGTTTTGACAAACAGTTACCATTTCAGTTATGCTTTCCTTGCGTTCATTTTTTGACCAAAGTTATGTACTGATCATTCCCACAACTTTCTTACAATTTATCTTTGCCTTGCTGTTTTTCAACTTAACAATGGACACTTAACTCTTTCCCAATATCAATGGAGCTTAAAAGCACCCTGTTAGTTGTATCGTGCTTGGTATTAATTAATACATATTACAGTCCTGGGCTCAAAACTTCCACCAAACTATGTGGAGGAATTCAACTCTTGTCTTTAATCAAAACTGAGATGCAGATTGCTCCTTTTGCTGAAGGGATCTTGAGTTAAGGGGCAGAGCAAGGTGGGTGTGGTGGGTGCAGTCTGCCCTGCGTGTCACCTCCGAGGGGGGGGGTGTGACAAAATCTGTGCAGTGCTAAATATTTGTGAGAGACACTGTTGGTTTGGCACGCACTGGCTTTCTGCAAAAAAGAAAAAAAAAAGATAAAAAGAAAGCTCAACCATTTTGGCTCCCCCCAAAATATGAAATAAAGTCAAACCATTTTGCAGGCAAAAATTAATAATTTCAGTGTGGGGTGGGTAACAATAAATTTTCCGCACCAGGTGCCACCTAACCTTGCTTTGCCACTGCTTGAGTTAAATCAGTGCCAATGAAGAACTTTAACTGAAGGCTGTTTCACTAATGAAGTGCTTCCTTGGCTAGCCATCTGCAGCATTTGAGTTCTGAAGTGCTTCCCTCTTCAGCAACCAAACAATAGTGCCAGCTACAACTGCAAATCAGCAGTGCAGGATAGGTTCACTCGATTACATAGAAGACAGGGAGGGATCCCATGATGTGTGGTGGGAGGGCATCCTGGTGGTATTGGGGCATCAGATATTTTGGATCCTTCTCTCCTACGGCAGAGAGGAAGGTCATACCTCAGAGAGGGAGATATGACCTTGTAGGGCCCCAACCAGCCACTGTAGAACTCACAATGCCCTTCGCTGTAATGACATTGGGGTTCAACATTGGTGGGGAAATATGCATGTGCAGGAGCAGTTCGAGGGAACGCTTGGATCCTACCGACCTAGTGAATTTCCATTTCTCCAGCATTGCCCCCAAACAGGAGACAATATATACCAGCATGAGAAGTCATGCATGTATTTCCCCTTCTGGAAGCAGCTCCACATGAAACACCTCACTGGTCTCCCTGAAGTCTCTTCTCAAAATTCATGTTTTTCTCAGGAGGCCTTTGGATTACCTGTCTAGTCCAGGGATGGGGAACCACGTGGTCCTTAGGCCAATGTTGAGCTACAGCTCCCATCATCTGTGGTCATTGGCCATGGTGGCTTGGACCGATGTGATTTGGAGTCCAACATCATCTGGAGGACTTTAGGTCTCCAGCCCTGTCTTAATCCCTATATGTAGTTGTAACTAATACAAAGTACATATGGTTGAAATCATTACATATTCTTTTCCTGCCTGTCCTTGGCTCACTTTCTCGCGTCCTCTGCTGTTTATCTGTGTCTCTGTGTTTCAGATTCTAATTCCCTTGGAGTTTTAGATCTGTCATATCTCTTCTTTGTAAAAGCATCACAGTCAAAGATCAGCAAAGAGAGACAGTGTGGTGTAGTGGTTAGAGTGTTGGACCAAGACCTGAGACACCAGGGTTCAAAACCCCACTCCACCATGAAGCCTACATTGAGCCAGTCACTGCCTTTCAGCTTATGCTCTTTCACAGGGTAGTTGTGAGAATAAAGTGGGGAGGAGGAGGACTATGTATTGCCTACTTGAGCTGCTTGGAAGAAAGGTGAAATAAAAATAAAACAATAAATATATTATTGTTGTTGTTAATGTCTCGTGAATGGCATAATGTAGAATATGTTGTGAACTATTTACATTGTAAGGTGGGAGTTGCTTAGCAAACAGACAGTCAACATGCCAGTCCCATTTGCTTTCTAAGTTGCAGCTTCTCTCTGATTCTACTCCAGAGTAGCTTTTGATCTGAAAACTCTCAGCAAAAGAAGTTCACATGCATTTTAGAGGTCACTCATAAAGCCTGTGGAGGAGGAAACAAGCTTATGCTATCTGACAAATATGCAGTGACTTTTCTTTCATATTCCCGCGGGGCTTAATCTTTACTTTTGAATCTTGAAAGCAAGTTGGGAACCAAACTCCACAACCCATCACAGAGCAATTATCCTTGGTACTCCAACTCCCTTGCCATTCTTTTCTTGAAAGCTTGACTGACTGCTCTCTACCTATGAATCAAGCTGAGTTCACCTTGAAGCCAGCCATTCATCGATGAGTTAGAAAATCAGCTTTGGAGACCGGCAGTTGTGGGCTTCAAATGACACATTTGAAAACAAACAAGTTGGGTTTCAGGTCACTGAGAATGGAAACTGCCATGGAACAAACGGCTTTATCAAAACCAAAAACGATTCCTTCTGCCCCAGATGATGAGTCTTCTTCAAAGACAAATTGGAAACAGAATTGCTTCAACCAAACAACTGCAGTAAGGACTTGTCCACTCTTACTTCTCCTCTGCTCTTTCCAGGCACATCTCACAACTTATCATTCATCCAACCTCAGGACCTTCAACTGTTCATGCAGAAGAGGAAGATAAATCTGATACCATCTGGTCTGAATCTTTTAGAGGAGCTTCCTGCTGGTTATTTGTTGTGCTCCTCAGGCATGTTTTTATCAGCATCCTCAGGACATCATTGGGGATCAAAATACCCATCCCCATATTCTCTCTTTTTTAATATGTATTTTTCTTTCCAGAGTAAACCCAATAGGGTCTTTTTTAAGCCTGTCGCAGTGCAAAGGAAACACAGTGCAAATGGGTGGGGGAAAGGGAGTCTGAATGAGCCCCCTTTCTCAGGGGTGGAGCAAGCTGGGGGCATTAGGGGTGGCCCACCCCATGTGTCCTCACTGAGGGGGGTGACATTCTGTGTGCCGCCCGCCCACGATTCCCACCTACCCCGAGCCATCGGGGGAAGGGGGTCAGTTATACCGGCGGCCTTCACCCCATCCCCCTTCCTTTTGACAGTCCTGTGCTCCCATGTGACTGGAGGAGGCAGGAAGAGAGATGACGTGAAGGAGGCTGGTGAGCAAACAAGCGAAGGATGGAGGGAAGGAGAGAAGAAGAAGCTCCCTCAAGTCAGAACCCAAACCCTGTAACCCTAAAAAAGCTTAACAACTGTGGTCAATCCTTCCCTAGAAAAATCTCAACATCTCCAGGCAATAACAATGGGTAGATCACAGTCAGTATTTTTATATTGTGAGTAGATCGCAGTCTCTTGGGAGTCAAACTAGATTTCAATGTGTGTGGGGGATGACAAGAAATTTTCTGCACCGGGTACCACCTGGCCTTGCTACTCCACTGCCCTTTCTGTGCTCCTAACAACTCCTTGATGGGCAGCTCCCTTGCTAGCCTGAACCTACTGATCTTGGACTCACAAGGTGGAATTTTAAGTCACATGGCAAGCCTGGCAGGAAGACGCAGACACAAAGTAGAATTATCCTGTTGCAGAAGATGTTCCCCATTGCTTCTCTGCATGAGTCATTGCCATGCCAGTATTGATACAGAAACAAAGAGGCAGGTAATAATTCCTTCTGGCGGCACTCTGAAAGGGAACCTTTTGAAGCTGAAGTGTGCCTCCAGTTTGAACACAGAAAATAAAACACACCTCAGCTGCGAGACATTTGGAAAACACCAACTTAGGCTAATACTTGCTAAGCATCCTGCCATAAAAGGTACACTTAGGCATTAATTATGGCATCAATTATATATAATTAATCATCAGCATGACTGAATAATATTATGTTAAAAATTCTTTCAGGAAAAATAGCAGTAATGGTGCCACAGAAACTGGCATATTTATGGCGAAACTGAGATATATCATGAGCTTTAAAACCCAAGGCAACTTAGATTAGCATTTGAATGCAAAGTTGTGTGTGGACATGGATGTTGAACACTGGGAAGGAGCATGGCTATATTTTCAAAGGCAAGCCTGAATCTGTAAGAAATGAAAGTCCTCCAAAGTCTTAGTTATAAATATTTTAATTTGTGCACATGAAACAAGAGATGACCATATTTCATGCCCCCCCTAGTCACGGGCATCTAGATCTGCAATTGAAATGAATAGATTGTACATTGTAATGCCACACTTTCTACCTCACACACTCAACTGCTATTGCCTTTGAATTAAATTATCAGCAAGAATATCAGTCTGAGCAATCTTACTGTAGAATTCCTGCAAGCAGTCAATCTGAACTGTCTAAAAGAGGAACTGGGTATAAAATGGTAAGAACTAGGCCGGATTAAAGTATATGGACACTATACGATAAGAGATATTCCCCTCTTTACACGATTCATGTAATCGCTCCCTTTTCCTGGTCTTAGCTTTTGTGAAAGTAGGGAGCTGCAGTTTTGGTGCAGCAGAGAGGGGTTGGGGAAAACTGAAGTCAGTGTGTGAAGAATTAATACTGTATCTCCTAAATATCATACTGACATGCAGGCAGTTCCTCCAGTTGGAACTGGAAGTGGAGAAGAAGAAGAAGAAGAGTTTGGATTTGATATCCCACTTTATCACTATTCGAAGGAGTCTCAAATCGGCTAACATTCTCCTTTCCCTTCCTCCCCCACAACAAATACTCTGTGAGGTGAGCAGGGCTGAGAGACTTCAAAGAAGTGTGACTAGCCCAATGTCACCCAGCAGCTGCATGTGGAGGAGCGGAGACGCGAACCTGGTTCCCCAGATTACGAGACTACCGCGAGTTAACCACTGTACCACACTGGCTCTTGAAGAGAGAAGAGAAATTTGGCAGGAGCGAGCAAAAATTAAGGGTCGAGAGTTGGAGCACTTTAAATGAGGAACTTACAATGCAAAAATGGGAGCAAGAAAAGAAATTGTTGCAGATCCAGGATATGTGGTTGAACACAGACCAAGAGAGAGAGCAGAGTTCCAGGAAGTCATTGGATTCAGACAATCTAATGAAAATATTCAGAAATGGTGTGGAAGATCACACCATTTGCAGAGTTTCCCAAACCTGGGTCTCCAGCTGTTTGGGGGCTTCAACTCCCATCATCTCTAGCTAGCTGGACCACAGGTCAAGGATGGTGGGAATCCCTGAGAACTGAAAGAGGCAAAGGAGCAACAAGCTTTGTATGGAAGAAAAATTCCACAATGAACTAAATGCCCATAATAAGAGCACACAAGAATAGGGTTGCCATATTTCAAAAAGTGAAAATCTGGCCACAAAAGTTAAGCTGGGGTGTGGTGTGGCAAAGTTGTTGAGCTTCTTTTAGTTTTGCTACAAGTTGTTGAGCTATTTTTAATGAAATTAGTCAAAATCAACACTTCCAACATGGGTTGCCATACACCTGGATTTTCCCGGGCATTTTGGCGATTTCCACCAGGACACTGTTTCCAATGGCTGAATCCCAGACGTATGGCAACCCTACACAAGAAGAGCCTATTAGATCAGGCCAATGGCCCATCTGGTCCAGCATCATGTTCTCACAGTGGCCAGCCAAGCATAAGAACACTCTCCCCTTCTGTGGCTTCCAGCAATTGGTATCCAAAGCATGCTGCCTCTAACCACGGAAGCAAAACATAGCCTCCAACTTGGTTAGTAGCCATTGAGAGCTTTGCCCTCCATGAATTGAAAGCCACCCAAATTGGTAGACATCACTGCCTCCGGCGGGAGTAGCAATATCAGGTTCATGCCTCTGAGTCACGGGCCTCATGATGTTTTGCCATTGTAATGTGTGCAAGAGATGGATTGGAGTTGCAAAGCAAAGGGTCGATGCAAGCTGTAGAGAGACCTCTGAAAGGGGTGGACAAAGGTGACAAAGAAGCACAGGATTGTTTGGCTGAGACAGAGCTTTTTAAAATATTTCTAGGTAATCTCAAGAATTCTAAGGGTGGTTGATTACTGCCTCTTTTGGGAGCAAATTCCACAGTTTAACTATGCACTGTATGACAAAGAACTTTCTTTTGTTTGTCCTGAATCTTCCAATGTGCACCTTCATTGGATGTCCCCAAGGCAGGGGTGCCAGCTTAAATAAAATATTGGGGGGCTCCAGGTAAGCCCTGTCTTGCTTAATTGATCATATGATATGGTGCATCCCCCACATTTGAATGGCAATACCTACCAACTTTGGGGAGGCCTAGCTTTGTCAGAGGCTGGTCTAGATCGGAAGATGGTGGAATGCAATCTCAGGGAGATCAGCTCCTAACAGAAGAGGAGGAGGAGGAATATTCTGGTCATTGACCGTATTAAAGATATTTGGATTTGGATCCCCCCCCTCCATTTCCAGCGTATCCAGAAGCAGAGAGACAGGCAGACACAGAAGCTACACAGTTGAGAGATGAGCTACCCAGTTATGAGATAGTAGCTAAGCAACCAGAAGGGAGGGAGCAGCTGGGTGATACATCAATAGAGAGTGGGGGATAAACCCCTCCCTCCCCCTAACTTGGAGGTCCAAGCATGTCAGAAATCAAAAGAGACACGGAGGGGGGGGACTTCCTGTTGGCACGCTTCTTGCTGCAGAAGTGGAGAGGAGTCAAAATAAGCAACTGATATCCTTGCGGAGGGTTGCCTGTTTGTGCTTGCAACTTAATGCTGTAGTAAGGTAAAGGTAAAGGGACCACTGACCGTTAGGTCCAGTTGCTGATAACTCTGGGGTTGCAGCACTCATCTTGCTTTACTGGCCGAGGAGCCGGCGTACAGCTTCCAGATCATGTGGCCAGCATGACTAAGCCACTTCTGGTGAACCAGAGCAGCACATGGAAATGCTGTTTACCTTCCCACCAGAGAGGTACCTATTTATCTACTTGCACTTTGAAGTGCTTTCAAACAGCTAGGTTGGCAGGAGCAGGGACTGAGCAACGGGAGCCCACCCCATCACAATGCTGTAGTAAAAGACTATAAATCTACCAAATGCTCATTAATTCTTACCATTGAGCTACCAGAAGGGAGAGAGGAACTCCCGTATTTGATAGCCTCCTCAAATATTTTATGGGGAGGCGAGGGGTCCTCAGCCCCAAGGAGTTGGCTCCTATGCCCCAAGGTCTAGTGTTATGAGTGATGGAGAAACGCGTTTCTCTATCCACATTCTCCATGCTATGTGTAATTTTATAAACTCCTATTGCGTCACCTCTTACCCATCTTCTCTCTAAACTAAAATCCCCAAACATTGTAACCTTTCTTCATGAGGGAGTCGCTCCACTCCCTTGATTCCTTTGCTTGTTCTTTTCTGAATTTTTTGCATTTTTACAATATCCTTTTTGTTCTTATCTTGCTCCCTTTATGAAGTGGCATTAAGGCTAATATCCAGCTTAGTTTATATCACCTTGCTGGTAAACCCTAATATTCTGTTTATATTTTGTTGGCTGTGGCTCACCGGGTTGATGTTTTTGAGCAGGTGATTCAGAAAATCCAAGCGTTGTTGAATACAGGATGACAAAGATCTGTGGGTGCACTATCCAATGCCATTTTCCATCAGACAGTGAAAACCGTGTGCTTTCTGTTTGGCTGGATCACTGCCAATTGCTCTCAGTATTTCTTTCTTGATGGTTAATAGCTAATTCAGAACCCACCATTGATTTCACCGACTGCATCAAATGACCTGTTAAGGTGAGTGGCTATTACTTAGCAACCACTGCGACAACTAATTAAGTCGTACAATATCTTCTGAAGTTCAGAGTCAGTGTTGGCAAAGTTCAGCCTTCCTCAAATGCTGAAGTGCCCTACCCACCTTTATATGTATCCTGGTTAATTGTCGCCAACATAAAATTACATGCTATGAACAAAAACATTTTAACTCACACACAAATTAGAAAAGTGATGTGTGGTTCAGGAGGGCTGAAATCTACTTAGTTTCCCCTCTCCCCATCAGCAAGACCCGTTCATGAAGGAGTTTGGCTCAGAGGACAGCAAGTGGCAGTATGGGGTGGCCCATTCTTCCTCACCTGAAGGTCTCCAAAGCGGCAAGAGGTTGTGACAAGTGGAGCAGCGCAGATGGACTCCATTGCTCTCCTGGTTTCCTAACACCATGGGACATTGCAGAAAGTGTAAGGCAAGACTATTTGAATAAATATTGTAATATAAAAAATTAGAAATTACTTGAAAGAAACAAATAGGCCTAGAATTAAATTAAATTATAATTAAATAAATGGGATTTAGAATGTTAAGAAAAGTGAATAAGATGGACTATTGTTTTAGTTTAATAATGATATTGGAAAGCTGTTACGTTTAATTACAAGGAAACTCAGAAGGGAGGGATTTGAGGAAGTCAACCAAGATGTTTAAAAGGTTGGATTTGTGAAGAATTAAGTTTGTTGTTATTGTTTATCTATTTATTGTTTTCCCCTTCCCCCCTTCTTTCTCTCTCTTTCTTTTCTTTTCTTTTTCTTTTTCTGTTTTGGTGTATCATTTTGCTTTGTGGTTTGTGTTATCACTGTGGAAAATCTAGGGAAAAAATTAATTTTTTTAAAAAAAGAAAGTGTAAGGGAAGAGGAGTGAGGAGGTTGGCATGGTGCTGCGGTATAAGTGTCAGGTTGACACAGCTATGCTGAGCCCTCCCGCAGTGCCAAGTCCCTTTCCCTCTGTCTTACCACTAAGATATTCCACCCTGATAAACTCATTAATCCAAGCAGTTTCTGGAAAGTTGGCTGGTGGATTTAGCAATGGATGCTGAGGTCTATTCTGCCAATGATCGGTTTACTTTATAGGGATGGAGAAATTTTGATGCTCCTCATTTTTAAAGTGAGCTGAGTTAATTCATCAGTCCCAGACTTAGTGGTACCTCGGGTTAAGAACTTAATTTGTTCTGGAGGTCCGTTCTTAACCTGAAACTGTTCTTAACCTGAAGCACCACTTTAGCTAATGGAGCCTCCCACTGCTGCCACACCGCTGCTGCACGATTTCTGTTCTCATCCTGAAGGAAAGTTCTTAACCTGAGGTAGTATTTCTGGGTTAGTGGAGTCTGTAACCTGAAGTGTCTGTAACCTGAAGTGTCTGTAACCCAAGGTACCACTGTATGTGAATTGAAATGCTGTTATCATTGGGACAACACGCTTTTTGGAATTGTGTGGTGCAGTTTCAATTTCTTTCTTTATTTAAAAAACATACACGGAAACATATATTTTAAAGTAAAATGCATTGGTAAGTGTACAAAAATGCTTACTTCAGAGGAATACAAAATGTATACTTTAGAGGAAAGTGTGTATGATTTAAATAAAGGTGTTCTGTGCATTTCTTTTTTAAAATAATCATTAAATTATATCATGAGATGAACCTGCAATTGAGCAGATACAAAATTTGCATGGAATGGCTGATCTGCCTATCCATAGTCCTCAGCAACCAATACAGTGGTACCTCTAGTTGCGGACACAATCTGTTTCAGGTTGCCATTCTCACCCCAAAAAGTCCACAACTAGAGCGGCACTTCTGCACATGTGCACGGGGAGAAACTGTTTGCCACATTCGCAACCCAAAAAGCCGCATCGTGAAGCAAATGCAACAAGAGATATGACGGTAAATAGCTCTCTGGATCTCTCAGTTTTTATCTACAAAGTGCTCGGCCTCTACAAGGTAATGAAATCAACGGACAAGAAGCTGACGGCGGTATTGAAAAGCTGTTGTTCATATCGCTGGGTGGGTTATTTTCATAGATTGAGCCCCAAAGTCTGATGCTTCCAAGAAGGGCAAGGAGCATTGGCAGTGGTTGGTAGCAATGTGAAAAATATTTGATATGGCACAAGAGATTAAAATGTGCTGCAGGAGAAGAAGAAAACAATGTATAAAACATTTCCCTCCATCCTTAGGGACTACTTCAGATGCACATAAACAGGGAGCACTCAGGAATGATTCAGATCTGTGCTTGACAACCCATTTAACATTGCTCAGGCGAAAGTGTCCCCATTACCTTTGAAGCCTGGGAAGCTGGAGATGATGTAAACATGAAATTATAACGAAGAGCATGGAGATGTTTGGGCATCTTTGCACCGGCACATATTAATGCCACAGCAGGGTCTGTTGAACCAATGTGACCATGTCTCTGTGTGGGTTCTTTTCCCAATATTTTTTCAGTTTTTTCTCTTATTTGTTTCTCTTATTTCTCTTATTTGTTACCCTATTGGTAACAAATAAATCAGATTTTCAAGCAGAACTGAAATCATACTATTCTTAATAAGACAAATAATGCCAGACTATATCGGACTCGATTTCATTATTTGTG
This sequence comes from Podarcis erhardii, assembly GCF_964252035.2. NCBI lineage: Eukaryota > Metazoa > Chordata > Lepidosauria > Squamata > Lacertidae > Podarcis > Podarcis erhardii. The sequence goes on along the minus strand of NC_138507.1, from coordinate 31,433,696 downwards.
TGTTGGCAGATGTGTGTGAAAGTTCGCAAAGGGCCATTTTCACCAGCCTACTTCATCCCGCTTCGAGTCATCTGGATTTGAATAGGCGGCTCGTGTATGACAAAATGAAATTTAAAATACCCAGTGTTCGGTGGATGGAATAAACATCCCCTCTGCACATGTACTGCATCCTCTGGGTATTTGAACACGAAATATTAACTTCATACATAAATTAAATAGAGCCATTTGACATTTCAAACAATCCCCAGTTGTTGTGCCTTGTCACTTAGCGGGGCATGTGTAATAAAAAAAATAAACAAATCATTAACTTGTTAGCTGAATTAATTGAAATGCGAAATGTTATTTTGTAAAGTTCCTTCTAACTGCCCTGAGAATCTCTTTGTGTATTTGGCTACACTTTGAATGATTCATGAGAAAACTTATGCATTTGATGTGTGGGGGCGGAAAGACTCATTTCCTTCCTTATCATGTTCGTTTTATATGACTATAAGTGATGGCAACAGAGAGTTGCTTTCATTGATATTAAAAGCTGGAAGAAAGTTGCACTCAACCCCCAAATTTCCTTCCCCCCCCCACCCTAAAATGAGAAAATAGAAAGCCTTTAAGCTTCAAATACATTAAAATGCAACAAGCTGGATTTGTGAATGTGCGTGTCATTTACAAATTGGCTAGGCATTTCAAATAGACGAGATCCTTCTGAAGCTCATACTTAGCTTGGATTTGTGCAGCCCATTTTCTGCCTATTCCCTGGTTGTGGAGGACAAAGCATGATTCCCCTCCAAGGACTAGTTGAGATCTGTAGGTAGCATTATAGACTACATTGGGCTTAAATATAGCCCATAATCCCTTTGTTGCTCTTTTCATCTCTGTAAGGAAGTATAGATCTTTCTTGCCATTCAGTCATAGGTCTGGTGGTCAGAGTCAAAAGGGAAACAAAGAATGGAAAAAATGAAAGAAAATAAACAAAAACCCATGAAGAGGAACAAGAAACAGCTGGAGATCAATGCATAATTGCAGGGTGTAGGTGGGCAGCCTCTGCCCTGTATCCATCTACTGGCTTAGCTTTGTGTAGCCCTCAGCCTAACTTTAGAAGTCTTCTGCTAGCCATGAGTTCAGACCTCTGGCTAAAGTAATCACTCGCTCCTCCTGAAGCCTTTGGGAGAAAGAGGGAGAGAAGAGGGTGATAGAAGGAGATGAGGGCAGGGGATGGCACTGCCACCTTGAGATGGGTGAATCTCTGGGTTTCAGTTTCTCAGATCACACTCCACATTTCCACATTAGCTTCCAGATTTTCTTTTTAAAGCCCTCATGAAAATTCATCAACATTTTAGCGCAAATTTCTCCCCATCTGCACTTTTCCGTAATCAGTTTTCTCTAACGTGCATGTTTGTTGGTTTTTTTGCTAAGCAATTCCCCCTTATATAATGGATTTTTGTGTGCTGTTTTCAATAATGTATACATTTTAATGAAAAATGCATTTTTGCATATGTTAATTGACTGGAGAACCGTGTTGCAAAATTCAGAGAAGTGCTGAAGCTTGTCGCTTTTCAAATGTCCAGTAAAACTGGGATCACGATCTCTCTATGGTGGGCCCTAGTTGTGTCACTAGAGAGCCAGTGTGGTGTAGTGGTTAAAAGCGGTAGACTTGTAATCTGGGGAACCGGGTTCGTGTCTCCGCTCCTCCACATGCAGCTGCTGGGTGACCTTGGGCTAGTCACACTTCTCTGAAGTCTCTCAGCCTCACTCACCTCACAGAGTGTTTGTTGGGGGGGGGGAGGGAAAGGAGATGGTTAGCCGCTTTGAGACTCCTTAGGGTAGTGATAAAGCAGGGTATCAAATCTAAACTCTTCTTCTTCCTCCTCTTCACTGGCATGGTATGGTCTGGTTGGAACTAGCTGGCACCTGAATGGGCACATTTCCATGCCAAAACTTCTTAAAAGGGTCAATGACTACCCCTACCCAAAGGTTTATAATCACAAGAAAAGGGCTTGGGGGATAAGAAGGTATAGAGAAATCAAATCATACACAGAAAGAATGTAAACTAGGAGCATTCCTGGAGTATCTTTGGTCCTGCTCAACTTCTCCCTAGAGTGTCTTGCAGTTTAGCCAAAATATCCTTAGGCCATAGTGCATTTCCTTCCCTCTGTTTTTCTCCTTTTCACCCCTTGCTTGGGTAAAACCATCAAAGGGAGAAAGTGGTGATAGCAGGGGATATAATGTGTGTGCAGATCTGCTTGCTGGGGCTATACCAACATAATGTAGAAGGTGAGTTAGGATCTGTGAATCTTTTCCATTTTGCCAGCAGAGCATCTAGCTGATTGGTTGTCCAACCAAACATTGAAATGTCAATGGATAATCCATTTCCCCAAGATATGGTCAGTGTGCTAATGCTGTGAAGGTCAGGCAGATAACCTGCCACAGATATTATTTTTGGTGCTTTACTTTACTGCTTTGTTTTATGATAACACAGCTCCTCAGCGTAGCTTCAAGGTTGAATACTGTTGCTTAATAGGAAATTGACAAGCAAAATGTGAGCAGCAGGTTCAGATTCTGAGAGCTGGCCATCCATGAAGCGATAAGTGAAATCTACAACATCCCTACAACTAATGCATGTGCGATCTGCTATGGTTCACTAGGCTTCCGGTCCAGAGTGCGATTATTTTCAAATGTATATTGATGGGCAAACACACAGGGCAGGGGATGGTTCAGTGATCTGTTTCTGGAATATAGGACAGGTTGTGTGGCTCTCATTTCAAATACAGATCATGGTTCAGAGATTCGGTACCTGCCATCTATCTGTAGTACGACATGAAGACAAGTAGTCTATTCAGCTCTTCTTGTTTTGCTCTTTACTTTGCAGTGGGCCATAATTAACACTACAGCCAGCTATTTTAGAAGAGCTTGAGAAAGTGTTACAAAAATATAATATTCAGGGGATCAGTCAGCCCTAGGTTTCTGGCTACAATGGATCACTCCTCCAAAACACCCACAGATCTGGCTAATTTCTGGAAAGGGTGACAAGGAATGAACCTGAACAAATGTCACTATATACATTTTGTTACAAAAATTGAGCACCCCGCCCCCACTCTCTGCTGAGTGGTAGCAAAATTCCAGGGAGTTCCAGGCTCTCACTCAGAATCTGTGTTCCTTTGAGGAAAAGGTGTGGTGGGGACTGTAGTAGCTTTAAGAAATATGATTTATCCACATATTTACACCTGAGTTTGGATGGGGAGAGTGTTGCAGCACGGTCATAACAAGAGAGTCTTTCCCCCAACAACAGTGCAGCACTGGAGTTCAATGCATCTCTCCCAGCCTGCCTTCAGCCAGCCTGCCCAAGATGGATCTCTGACTTTTTTCTCCTCCTTCATCTTCCCAGCACACCTTGCTAAAAACACTCTTTCATTGTCACACCCACACCTCAGACCCAGTTACCCTGGCAACCTTCTGTCTGCCGGGGGGCCCAAGATTCCTCTTAGATGGCCCATCAACACCTTTTGTCATGTTAACACCTCTATCTCAGGTGAGGCACTGGCTCGGAAAGGAAGCTTAGCCTGTACTTTTCCACTAGCCTGAAATCTTTCCCTTCAGTATTCCAAACAATTAAAATCCTACCATTTATTAATTTCCAGGGTTTAGGGGGTCCCATCCTCAAACCTATAATAATATTTTGTTGTGGCTGGGAATGAAGACAAAGAGAAGTGTTACATTAGGGCTGTAATCTGCTGCCTCCTGTTTTCCATGAGGATCCATGCCATCATAAGTACTAAGAGTAACAGATGGAAGCATCCTAACATTATGCAGAGCACCAGCAGTGTATGTAACTTCAGGACACATCTACATGGTACTGATTTTCAGGCACTGGGTGTGCACATGCCAGATGTCACAGAAGGGGAAGTGTGCAACATTTTGCATTTCACCTCCAGAAAGGTTTTACGCCTCTTTGCTTTTTTCAGACCAAAGAAGGCGGCAACAGAGTGAATAATACTTTTCAAGAGACAAATTGCCATTGTAACACCAGGCAGGATGAAGTGTTAATTATCACATACAAAAGGGCACAAGGCAACCTGTAATTAAAAAGGAGGAGAAAGAGGGCAGCTGCCATGTCAGTGTGGGCAAAAAGCAGAAGAGATGCTGGCCTTTGTGTCAGTGGGAGAATTTGTTTGCAGAAAGAGAAGAAGAAAGGAAGGAGGCGAAAAACACATATTAAAATGAAGTAAGGGAGAGAGAGAGATCCATTTGAAGTTTCATGTCTGAAGAAAGTTTCTAGAAAATACACATCATAGCTAAGAAAAGCAGACTACCACCTTTTTTCTGAACCCAACCCATTCACCAGAAACTCACAAAGAAATATTCACAGATGTACAACACATATCTCCCTCCTCCCCCTTCTCTCTCACACACATTCACACATATACCACTTGCTACTCAAAATCGACATTAACACTTCTTCACATCTTGTTTACACACCCACATCCAAAGCACACCACCCAACAAAGCACCCCCATTGAATTTGCTCCTTTGAATTCTATTGAAGGAGAGGAATGGTGGCTGTATACATAGTAGAGTGCTAAGGCGCATGTGGGTCACAGCTCCGAGTGTGCTTTTGTGCACATTCATCCACACATGAGCACTTTTAGTTGAATCTAAATGTTTTCCCTCCATGCTACTGAGTGGTGCTTGATGGAATTATTTGCATGATGTACTGCTTTCCTCTCTCTTTAATAAGTCCTTACATTCCCTGAGTTCCAGAAACCTGAGGTCCATTGTGGGCCTGTTTTTTACCTGTGCGTATGGCCAATTTATTTTCCGGCATATCAGGCTTGCACAAAAAAGCCAACAGAGGGGAAGGGGAAGGAGATCTTCTGTCTCCTTGCTCCTTGCTCCACCCCTAACTGAGACCAGGGTGCCTCCTGGGCCCAGGATTACCACCTCTGCTCAACAGCCACCTTGTATGTCCTCCTCCACAGCCCTCATGGTGCCGGCTTAAGCCAAGCTTTGGAAAGGAGGTAGAAAGCTGCATGCTAGAGCCCTTTTTCCTCATTTCCAAAGCCCAGTAAGCATTTCCCCAGCTTTGGGAAGGAGGACTCTGACTCTGTTGCCACTCCAACGCCTGGTATTCAACATTTAAAAAATCAAGATGTGCTTGCTAATCACATTGTTAACCCAACATGCAGTTAGATTCTAAGTATAGTGGTACCTCTGGTTAAGAACTTAATTGGTTAAGAACTTAATTCGCTATTCTGGAAATTTGGCCATGGGTGATCATTCACCTTTGGGTGGTCTCTCTTCACATAACCTGTGTGCATTATTTCCTCGTACAGTGGTACCTTGGGTTAAGTACTTAATTCGTTCCGGAGGTCCATTCTTAACCTGAAACTGTTTTTAACCTGAAGCACCACTTTAGCTAATGGGGCCTCCCACTGCCACCATGCCACTGCTGCACGATTTCTGTTCTCATCCAAAGTCAAGTTCTTAACCCGAGGTACTACTTCCGGGTTAGCAGAGTCTGTAACCTGAAGCGTTTGTAACCCAAAGCATTTGTAACCAGAGGTACCACTGTAACTGAGGGGTGGAGCATCTGATTATTCTCCAGCAAATGTCTGCGTGAGCCTGCGAAAGCTTCTCAGCTGAGTCACAGACCAACGACAGCAACTGCGGTGCAGAAGATGGATTCTGGTCCATCACTGGGTGACACAGTAATGGCACTGGCAATTTTGACAGTAACTATTTAGTGCCTTAGCGGCCGTGCATCCTGGTAGACAGAAAGAAATTGGTGTGAACTGGGGCGGGGGGGAGATCACAACAGATGAATGCCTGCAGCAACAAACCATTGAAGAGATTTGTAGATGGTGTAAGAAACTATGTCCTCTAAAGTGACCAAAAGCTTCTGGAGGATGCTACAAACAATGCAGGATGCACCTGGATGCCGTATGATTTTGATTTTTTAAAAAGGAAAAACAACAACCAAGTTGTGTATACATTTTAAGAAATAAGTAAATAAATATGATGCCTTCAAAACCACACTGTTGTGCACCTTCTTCTTTCTTTTCCAAAAAAGGGGAAATTGGATCCCCCCCCCCCATTTTCATGTTCCACTAATAGACAGGTCCTCGTAACTGTTTTTAACAACACTCCCTGGAGGTACAGAAGCAGTGAGCTTCCCAGATACAGGCACTGCTGCGGTCTGAAAGTCAGGGGGAAGGGCTCATCCATAAATCACATTCTGTATTAGGGATGCTTGAAGAATCCAATCTTTGAGAATTCTGGTGTGAATTGACACGAGCTGGGCAAATTCATGAATTAGAGTATCTATTCCTCCAGTTTTGCCCTTCTTCAAGCTGTCAACTTTTCCATTTTCTTGCAAGGAATCCTATTCGGAATAAGGGAATTTCCCTTAAAAAAGGGGGAATGTTGACAGGTATGAAGTGCTGTGATGCCGGTCTTAAAACATACCGAAACACCCACCCTCTATATTTTTGCTCCTTACAGGTAGAGGATGATTTTGAGCTCCAGTGTAATCAGAGGGGAAAGCTAAGCTGCCTTTCTCCCTCTGGTATTCCTCCACCTTTATCCATGGTCTGTTTAGCCTTTATCTTTATTATTTTCACTTAAGAGCATACATGCAAGATTGGGAGGGAGACAAATCTAACTCCTTGGAATGAGTAGCTTGAGCCTTACATGCGGACTTTGCAATGTCAGGAGCTTCTAGACTCAAATCAGTATCCGTAAAACCCTGTTGCTCCAGCCCAAAAGGGTGAGAGGAGAGAAACAGGTTCACGTTGGGTCAAGAGATGAAAGGCGCAAAGAGCAAATAAATAGCTAATGATTCAGTACAATTTCCTCCTGCTGCTCCCGGTTCGGTTGTGCTGATGTGCAATCGAACGCCATAAAACCAGTGAACTGTCCACTGGTGGCCATTAAAGCTCTCCCCAAACAACATCTCGTGTCCGGCTAATGGCCAAACATACGTAATAACCCCCTTTGATTTTAAATTAAGCCTCTCCGTTCCTCCGGGTTCTGTACTTTGGGGATGCATTGCTGCCGTTGCCGCTGCTGCTGCTGCTGCCACCACCGGATAATCAGATAACAATTTCTCAACACTTAAATGGCTGTGCTTAATTAATTAAGAAAATTGTTTATACTGAGATGACGCATAAAGTGCAAATGAAACAACTGGCCTTGTAGGTTTCGGTAGTTCATTGGATTCCCCTCGGCTTTATTTAAAAACACATTTAAAGAGACACCACACAGCGTTCGCCCTCCCCCACCGTGTCTGAAATTGACACCGAACATCAGGGAAACGTGGAACTCTGCTGAGCGCAGTTTTCCATTTAATGCAAATGGTTCCAAGTTAATTTCTAAGCCTACTTGGAAATGATGCCCTCCAAATTCAATGTCTATCAGCCCTCAGTTTTCAGATACTTGGGGGGGGGGCTGTGCTTATCAGTGACACTTACCTATTTAATACTACATCAAATATGCAAAGCCTGAGCTATGGCTTTCAAAAGAGGATCTGGGTTTGAGCTCTATCTCAGTAAGAACCCAGATCCCATGGCTCCATCTGGGCCCAAGTTAAGGAACGTGCAGTCTGCTTACTCTGTGATGTTTTGCCAGGCTAAAGTCTGTAGTTTTTCAAGTATGTACTACTAGTATTCTGATTCAGATAGTCACTGGTTGGCAGTGAAATCCATATCCTAGAGGAGGCAGGCATGCTTCCCCCTTGCATCACAAACATAACATTTATCTCTTTATTATTTTTCCTTAGATTTATACCCTATCTTTCTTCCAACATGGTACATGTGGTTCCCAAGAGATCTCCCATTCAGACAGAAACCCAACCCTTCCCTGGTCAGGTTCAGCAAGGTGGCCATTTCACGTACCTTCAGACAGTACTCTGTGCTCTACAGGCATTCCACACAGAGACCCATGCATGCAGAGACTAGATTTGCACAATTTCTCCATCTCTAGATGAGGCAAGAGATCTCAAAAATCATGTCCATGGGCGTCTGTGTGGAGCTGCCTTCCCCATATGTTATGGGGCATGGTTGTGTGGTGGCTACATCCTGATTTTCCAGCATATTGATGCATTTTTATGTTGCTTCCAGCACATGAATGCCTTCTGAAGTTATTTTATCTGGTGTGCTGCTGGTAGGTTTATCTTTTCTAGTCTTGATTGCAATTTATTGGAGTTTTGCTTGCTGCATCATCATCATCGCCAATTGCATATGTATAATACACATCATATATTTTTATGTATTGTACATATGTATCTGTGAAAGGCCTTGAATCATTGCCAATAAACAAGTAGCAATCCTTCCCAGTGGGACCATTTAGGAAAGAGAGTGAATATCTTCCAATACAGTACATTGTCAGTGATCTCTCTTCAAAGACTCTATGCTGCCTTTTAGTCTTGGGGAACAAGAAAAGAGTCAACCCAACCCCCAAACAAAAGAACACGCAAAAACACAGTTTTATACAGTTATGCTTGCACAAGCCCAATCTCTTATCAATTTCTTCCCTACTAATTGTGTAGTAAAATGCTGCAAAGTTATAAAAGCTTGAAATAAGGTCAATCAACTTTCTTAATGGTGTAGAAAATATCTACTTTCTAGAGGGGGAAAGAAATGACCATGTTTTTGCTATCGCTACATTTTCCTCATTTAGCTAAGTGATGCTCGTGCTAAGTCAAGTGCAACTAGACACTTTTTATGATCACCTGATATTGAAATGAAGCAGCCAAAAGGAAGCCGTGACCCAGAGGAACTTTCTTGCTGTATTCCATGCTACAAGCCCATGCCCTTCTATTGAACACCAATGGGCTTGTTTCCAAGTCAATATGCTACTCATCTACGACGCCAACCATCCTTGCTGGCTAGGACTACTGGGAACAGGAGACCCATCATCTTCAGGGTTACAGGTTCCCCATCCCTGCTATAAGAGGTCGACTAATCTCATGTGGTGACATACATTTGGTTGCTGAGTCCAAGGTCTAGAGAGCTGCTTTGCATTCTTTGACCAGAAAAGGGAGTCTGAGCTCTTGTGCTTCCTCCAGCATTTTGGCAGGTGCAGTTTGTCATGCAGTGATGAAAAAAGGCTGCATCTGTTCATGTCTCCTCTTTCCCCCATATTTTATATGCACAGGGGTCATGTATCTGCTTGCCCTCCTTTAAAAAGCCAGGTGTGGCTTCCCCCCCCCCTCTCATCACAATTTTGCAGTAATGAGAGAAAGCAGGACTGTCCCTTCCGTGCAACACCAGTAAAGGGGAAAAGGCATTAGCTTGGGCTTTGGAAACCCTACAGTTTGTAAAAGATTGTCACTGCAGAAGTTGTCAGATGATGTCACAGGAGAGTGAAGTGCAGATAAGAATATTAATATTAATTTATTATTTATTCCCCAGCCACTCTGGGCGGCTCCCAACAGAATATGAATATGAATAATAATAAAGTGATAAAACATCAAACATTAAAAATTTCCCTAAGCAGAGCTGCCTTCAGATGTCTTCTAAAAGTCAGATAGTTGTTTATTTCCTTGACATCTGATGGGAGGGTGTTCCACAGGGCGGGCGCCACTGCCGAGAAGGCCCTCTGCCTGGTTTCCTGTAGCTTTACTTCTTGCAGTGAGGGGACTGCCAGAAGGCCCTCCATGCTGGACCTCAGTGTCTGGGCAGAACGATGGGGGTGGAGATGCTCCTTATACTGGGCCGAGGCCATTTAGGGCTTTAAAGGTCAGCACCAACACTTTGAATTGTGCCCAAATCCCAAACAACAGGATTGCAATCACCCAATGGTGTCCATTCACAAGCTCCTGTTTTTCCAGAGGCAGATTTATGGGAGTGTGACCGTTTTTGTCACATGGGTACTGAGCCTTGGGGCCCTGCAAGACATCACAACTATGGCATGGTGAATTGAGCAGAACAGAAGGCGAGAGGTGGTGGTGGGGTGCATGCCAAATTTTGGCCTGTCCCTGGTTTGCCTTGTGGGACATCTCCTTCCTATCGTTCCCCCTGCAGAGCCCCACCCTCAAAATCTCCAGAAGGTTGGGAGACCTTCCAGAGCAGACTTGGAGGGGGGAGGCAACTGGAGCACTGGGAGGAGAAGGTGGTGAAGGGAGTGCTGCAAGCAGAGGCCTGCACACACAACACTGAATTCCACCTTTTGCTCAATTTGTTGGTCTCAAAATGGCTGCTGTTTCAGGTTTCCGTTCTCTGCTGGTGTCTCCCAGTACTTGTAACCACGTTCCAGCAACGACAAATGCACTTTTCTTCAACACTATGTGATGCTGTCAAAAAGCAGCTAACTGATGTTATCTTTTGTTTTTGTGTTAAGTAAGAATTCAGTGCCAGAGCTCTCTCTCTCCCCCCCCCCCCCATGTAACAAAGCCACTTCTGCCTTATGGAGGAGGTGGGGTTGCAGGCTTCACAGCCCCTCCATGTGCACAGTGGGTGGAGGCCAGCCCAGCGCGATTGGGGGGATTCCCGGCTGCATCTTTGCCGCCCGCCAGCTGTTACTGTCCCCCCCCCTAAAGTTTTCATCCTTTGACCTTGCTATGGACCTTGGTTGGTCGCCGTTGAAGGGCCTGGTAGGAATTTTTCCACTTGGCAAATTGGCACCAGCCACTTGGTTTTCGCACACAAATCGTACAGATTTTCGTAGCAAATCGTCACAACTTTCTGGGTATTGGCGGTTAGGCATTGGTATTGTTCTGTAGATGGAAGAGGGGAGGTAGTGCCATCACTTGCCCCACATATTGAAGGGTAGTCCCTTAAAGGATTCTGGGGGTCGTGGCCCTGTCCGAAGCCTAGGGAGGTTAGGACCTAAGGCACACCTCCTATCGGTGACCCGGGGGAGTTCCTAGTTGATGTGCATCAGCAGCACTCCCCCTACTGGTGGTTAACCCTTCCCAGACTTTGAGCAGACGGGCTGGAGTCAGATATAGTGGGTTAGGACCAATGCCTAAGCCCATAAAGTTGTGGCCTTTTTTACTCCATTAACCTTAATAATTGCGTCATATATCATTGTTTCCACCGGGGGGGGGGAGTCGCCACGCAATAGAGGTCTTCTGAGTGACCTCTAGCTCTGAAATATTATGTAGCTTGTGCATAAAATGTGAGTTATTAGCACTGTTTCGGCATTGATGCTATGAACAAGAATGGTAACTGTTATCAAGTTATACAGATTCTTACAATGCTGACAGCGGGCATGAACTTGATTCTGTTGCATGGATAAACTGGTGTGAATCTAGTCAGTCTTACAATATTTTTTGGCATCTGTTGAACATCCAGGAAAAGAAAACGCCTCAATCATAAAGCACTAAGCCAGGATTTCTTTTTCTTTTTCTTTTAATTCCCCTCTCTTCCAGGAGAGCTTTCAATAGGAGACACATATTGCTTGGTTGCATTTCTTTTGTTTTTTAAGCTGTTAGCAGGAAGAATCTTGAGTTGCAGCTGTTTAACTTTAAACAGATATGAGGCAAACACCTCCCCAAAGTGGGAAAGAAAGAAAGAGAAAGAGAGAGAAAGAAGTGGTGGTGGTGGTGGTGAAATCCAGTTATTTCCTCTGCTTCCAACCGCATTGCTGAGAAATTACAGGTGCAGCAAACAACCATATCAATCACTCTGATACTTGTGAAAAATTTAACAGCATCAAGCTTTTTAGGCACTGCTTTATGGTCGTAGCCTCACAGCAGTGTTGCAAAAGGGTAATTTGTCTTGGCTAGCAAACCGAAACTCTTCTGGAAATGTAAAGCTGAGAGAGAAAGAGAGGAGATCAGGCAGAGAAAATAATGGGTGCACTATAAAATGCTGGGGCAAAGAACTCCGCCTTTTTGGTCTAGGAGATTAATTGCTGCTCATAAACTAGTCAGTAAGATGCACCCAGAAATGTGTTGACACAACAGAGTACCAGCAAATGTGTGTGTGCTCAGGAAAATTCTCCTAAGTAAAGTCTGCTTACAAAAAACCCCCACCTTTCTATATACCTAACACACCTGTTGAACATTCCCGGTTACAGATGTTGTGTGCTTCCAGGTGTTTTGTGGGTAAGATTAAGGAGTGGAGGGGAGGGAATTTGATTCAGTTCATATTTAAAGATGAACCCACGTACTTCACACTTTCTGATAAATTCGCAAACTGAAGCACAGCCATCCTTTGAAATTTCCACTTCTCTGAATTTTGCAATGTAGTTTTCCAGCCAATGCATACCAAAAAATGCATATATGAGGTGAAAGTGTTCATAGAAAGGGATAAATGCATGAAACTAACATACGAAAAATGCATTCTGTTGCACAAAATCGCCATACAAAAATGTGTGCATTAGGGAAAATTGCATACAAAAATGTGTATACCCACATAAAAATAATTATTATTATTATTATTATTATTATTATTATTATTATTATTATTATTATTATTTTCAAAATTTGAATTCAGAAATATTAACAAAAAAATTTTGGGGGGGAGGGTTAATGCAACATTTCATTTCGGCACAACCCATGTGCTGGTTTGTTCCTGAATTTGAATGCTTACCTTTTGCTTGGCCTCTGGGGCTTGATTCCCAAGATGTTTGGAGGGTGGGAGGAGAGAAGAAAGAGGAAAGAGGAGAGAAGAAAAAGAGGTGGGACAACAAGGGTAGGGTGTGGATGTGGGATCCTGCAGATGTTGTTGGACTCCATCTGCCATCAGCCCCTGCAACATCTAGAGGGTCACATGCTTCCTATCCTTTGTTTAAATGGAAGGAGGTAATGAATCCTTCTCCTTAGGAATAAGTGACAAGCACATATGCACACCATAGGGACGCGGGTGGCGCTGTGGGTTAAACCACAGAGCCTAGGACTTGCCGATCAGAAGGTCAGCAGTTCGAATCACTGTGACGGGGTGAGCTCCCGTTGCTCGGTCCCTGCTCCTGCCAACCTAGCAGTTTGAAAGCATGGCAAAGTGCAAGTAGATCAATAGGTACCACTCCAGCGGGAAGGTAAACGGCGTTTCTGTGCGCTGCTCTGGTTCGCCAGAAGCAGTTTAGTCATGCTGGCCACATGACCCGGAAGCTGTACGCCGGCTCCCTCGGCCAATAAACGAGATGAACGCCGCAACCCCAGAGTCGGTCACGACTGGACCTAATGGTCAGGGGTCCCTTTACATATGCACACCAAGAACTGGAAGAGAGCTCATACAGGGATTGGGGGGGAAAGTAACATACATGGAATGTGAACTAGTATTTGCTCAGGCAGCTTTATAGCTATCCCAGGGTGATGTTGTCATTTGCCTGTGACTTCGGGGGCATAATTTCAGTGAGATCTTTGTTCCTCACAGGATGTCACAAGGCTGAACTTTGACATGCATCAAGCCCAATCTCATCGGGACAACGTTTGCGCTGTTTCCATACTATAACGGACAAGGTCATCTGGCAACCTGCTGGGAAGATTTGCCTGGCTTTATTGACTCTGACCAGTCCAAGGATGATGCTTGCTTCTCTTTTATCAGCTCATATAGAGATGTCGGCTGTGCCTTAAAGTTTCTAATTAAGTGCGTCCTAGAGTTGTTTGTAGGTATTTATGACGGATATAAATGACACTGAAAATGTCCAAGTGTTGCCACGTCCAAAAATAAAAATGCCCAGAATCAAGAACTCAGCAGTGTGGTAATTGGCCCATCAGGACAAGGTAGCGGTGCTGCGTCAGACATAAAATATCATTTGGAAAGGCAGTAGCCAGTATTTTATGCTGATGTTATTTAAAGAGATTATTTTATGTTACTGGAGATGCCAATGACCTGGGCCCCAGCAAGGATAATCCCATCTCTTACTTGAAATTGGCAATATTGATTCCATTCTCACAAATTCTGGAACTTTAACTCATGCCCTTCTCTTGAAGAGGTCAATGTTCTGAACAACCCAACCCAATGTGTATTTACTTAGTCATGGTCATATTTTTATTTGTATGCAAAGGAAGTCCTCCTGCTTTCAATGAGGTTTCATTTACTTCCTAGCATGTGCAGATAATAGGCTTCCAGTTCAAATTTTGAACTAAATTTAGCACCGTCACAAATGTATGTTGATGGCTGAAATATGGTAACCATTTCCCATCATCCCTGGCCATTGGCTCATGCTGGTTGGGGCAGATAGGAGTTGAAGTCCAGCAACATCTGAAGACCCCATGTTCCCCGTCCCTTGGCTAAGGGATCTTTGATGGGTCATGGGTGCACCTCAGATTGTGAGGCAACATCTTTAAGTGACGTTAACTAGCAATTGCCATTAACAGAAGATTCTTGAATCCAGTGAGATTATTTGATTAAGGAAAAGATTATACGGCAGGAGGAGACATAGAGTTAAGCATTGGAGACCATTGTTTGCTCGGGAATTCTCAGTAGATTCATTACTGGTTAAGCTTTCCCCTTAACCAAGTAATTAATATAACCACAGCAAGAGAATGAGGAAGTACAAAATCACCAAGCATGTTAGTACAGCAAATTTGATGTATATCTGATTTCATAATGTACATTTGAAAGTATGAATAAATTGCAGCAGCATAATAAGCATTTTATTCCCAGTCTACTTAATAAAGGGTTTCTCAGAAGAGAACATTGGGAAGCTAATTTTTAAGCTCTTGTTAGTCCAAACACGATGCAGTGACCGCTGCTGTGTGAATGCAGTTAATGTAGGCATGTACTGTACAGTAGTACCTCGGGTTCAGAACTTAATTCGCTCTGGAGGTCCGTTCCTAACCTGAAACTGTTCTTAACCTGAAGCACCACTTTAGCTAATGGGGCCTACTGCTGCCACTGGAGCACGATTTCTGTTCTCATCCTGAAGCAAAGTTCTTAACCCAAGGTACTATTTTCTGGGTTAGCGGAGTCTGTAACCTGAAGCATCTGTAACCTGAAGTGTCTGTAACCCGAGGTACCACTGTAATGAAAATAGGAGATGGAGTGGGAACCCCAATTTTCATTGGGGGCCACAGCAGAGAAAAAGTAGATAAAACTTCTCTCCATTCCTGTAGGCAAAATGCTGCGGGGTGGGGGTGGGGAGCTGTGACTGCATAACCTGAAACCTTCAACAATTAAAGACCATTAGCACAGAGTAATCACTAGCACAAGATACTTCTGTGCCATCTAGGGCTGTTTAATTAAGTCTAAGGCACTTTCAAGACACTACCAGGGTTGTCAAAAAGTAAAAACTGGGACAACCCAAAAAGTTATGGAGCTTTTTTTAGACAACTCCCAGAGTTGTTCAGCCTTTTCTTTTTTTACAAAAACACCAAAAGAAAAGTGATTTTTCAATTGACTTGCCTAAAATCCAGGACAAAGCGCCGTCTTTCAGAAGTTACCCCTGGACGTCAATTCTGTCTTTGAAATCCCGAAAACGTCCAGGGAAATCCAGACGTATGGCAGCCCTGAGTTAGAAATGCAGAGAGACTGTTAATGCCTGCTTCCAGGGCATTGTTAACACAGAAGTATTTCGAAGAATATTTGTACTGAAAGGGTGAGAAAGAAGACATCGTATCATGGTGACCATCTTAAATCGTAACTGCCCTAGACCTCATACCTATTTTAATCCTGAACAGCACTTGTTTCTTCACATTTTCTATATCTACTTTATTATTGGGCTGCCAGGTCAATCCATGGGGTTGTCATGTGTTTGGATTTTTACCTCTTGAAATATGCCAACCCTATCAATGCGCCCACATTGATTATTTTATGAAGATTGCTGTGAAGTGCATATAAAGTGTAAAGATGCTGGAAGTATGTGCTATAACAGAGCAAACATTACTTTGCATGCAATATATGATTCTGGATAGGCAAAGAATTGCAAGTGGCAAACATTTCCGCAACAAGAAGTGCATCAAAACCATGAAACACAATGAACTTGAAAAAAGTTTAATCAGCTTAATAAATTTGCTGCAGCTCCAGCTGTTCTGCCTTCTCTGTCGTCTTCATTTCTTATTTTTCAATGCTTTTATTAAAGATTTTCTTGGATTACAAATTTGAACCCTTTCTCCTCCATTTGACATACTATAGCATTTCCGGTTGATGTCTGGCTGCTTGACTCTTAAGAACCAACTTGCAACCACTGATTCACTTGATTGCAGGATATTTGCTGCTCTGGAAATATGCTAAACAGGAACATGTTTTCTTCTAATGCTACTTTTGCATTATTAATGTTGCTGGGCTGCAGTTTAATAAACTAATTAATTGCCAATTAACCAGCAGATTTTTTTCCCCTCCAGGAACATTCCACTCCCATCAAAATCAACGAGCTTCCTCTGTTAACTTAATAGCAAGCTGGAGGAAACTCCGTGCCCTCTTGTTCCCTTATGTCTCTAACTCCTGGATGTTTTCCAGAAAGTTCTTGTTCTTGTTCTAAGATTCAGTATATACTAAAGGTGGAGAAAAGTTTCAGTTCACATTAATTCACAGTTCACGGACATATACGCAGCTCAGAATGCAGTTCCGAATTGGACCGCACATTTCACTGAATTTTGTGGTGCAGTTTTGGCTCAAAAAACGCATACAAAATGTGTATTTTGTATTACCTTTGTTGCATTAAATATATTTATATATTAAGTGAAAAGCATAATAAATTGATTGAAATGCATATTTTGGAGGGAAATGCAAATAAAATTGTGTAAATAAAAATGTATTTTTCTCCCTGTGTGTGCAGTCTTGTTTTGTTTTTGTTTTTATTAAAAAGCATCCACAGAATATAAGACTGAATTGAGTCCATGCAAAATTGACACGGAGCAGAACTAAGATGATCTGTTCATCCATAGGACATAAGTGTTGACATTTCCATTCCACCTTAAGGAACAGGCATGAGATTGTTGCGTGTCACGTGTCTGTTTACACTCTAGCACAGTATGCTGGGAACTTCCGTTTGTGTATAGCTTTTGCTGTTCTCTCCAAGACGACATGAGAGAGAGATGACATGTTTCTTTGTTCTGATTTATGTTTAATAAATCTGTAGCTGTAGCATGACTTCACATGCCTCACGCCTACTTCTGTGTGCACAGTACACTCTGCTAACTGTGTGCCCTGGCTTTTAAAGTCCGGGTCGCTGATTTTTGTTGGAGCACAGGCCGATGGAAGGAGACGTCCAAGCTGGGCTTGCCAGCTGGCCTCTCGCCCCTCTGCATGTTGACAATAAGTGGGTATGATTTTTACAGAAATGTGTGTGTGTATTCACATCTTAGTTAGAAAAGCATGGAACTATCACATGCAAGATCAAGTGTTTCAGTTTTGAAACCAGGAAAAAATGTATTCATACAGCCTCAGGGATCTATAAAACACACACCTGTTCAGGGTTCCCTCCCCTTAATTTTATAGAAATTGCTTTGCCAATAATTCGCTTTCCTGTAAAACATTCATGCTTTTATTCATGTTTACGGCACCCCTGACAATACAGCGACCATAATCACTTGTCCATTCCCCACCTAAACCAGCACACCTCAAAGAGCATTCAATCTTTCCTGCTTCCCATGGCAAAAGATGAACCATTCAGCTTTTTGTCTATATTAGTTGATTATTTACCATCCTGTTCAACTCTCTTGGGTATGGGCTGTTAGTTTGTCCATTAATATTAAGTCCCAAAGTTGTAAGTTCCAGATCTCAAACATTATCTGTATTTTGAGTCTTCTAATACCTTGCAATTGTAAGCCATGCTCTTGCCATTTAAAATCAGCAAAAGGATTGACACAGATCAGCATATGGCCTAGAATCATAAAATGGTTGAGTTGGAAGGGGGCTCCAACCCACAACCCAGAGATAAAGAGTCTCATGCTCTACTGACTGAGCTATCCCTGTCCAACACTAATAGCCTCCATCTGGAAGCAGTGTTAGCCCACTACCCATAAACCATCTATTCTGGAAACCTTGCTACTGTCCTTTGGATTTCAGTTCAGCATGAGAGAGACAGATCTGAAGGGAATGTGGTGTGGATTACAGTTATAATGACCTTCTATCCAGCATGAAAAATTTAGTAGTAATTTTGGATCTTGCCAAAAGCTGAATGGCACTTTCCAGATGTGCTTAATGCTTCACGGGAGCCGTTCACAGCTGAGCCATAATGTCATCTTTTTCGCACCTGGGATGACGTTCTGTTCTGAATAACTCACTTCAGCTAAAAAGCAGCCCTTGATGTTTCCTCACTTAGTCTACTTATAAAAAGATTAAACAAGATAACCATTATTCCCCCACTATCTCCCCCTATTTTCTACCTATTGCAGTGTTGATACGGAATGTCTCCTACTAATTTTGCTAGCATGTTATGCCCTCCAGCTCCACACAATGTCGTCAGCAGCTCCAGAAATGACAGTACTTCACTTAATGAGGGAAGGCTTTTTCTTTTTCTTTTGGGATGCAAGAGGTGGGTAATTTTCCACACCATTTATTGTTTTGCCTTTTGTATGGAATTTGTATGGAATTAATAGGAATGAACAGCCTGTACCAGTTTTGATACACAAGATTCAGAATTAGTTATGACTGACTGGCAAGGAGGTGCCCTCACCACAAAAGCAGGAGGGCTTGCTGCGATTGCCAATAGAACCATCACAGAAATGTTTTCCAGGGTGATGTGATTAGTTGGGGATGAGAAAGTATGATGTGAACAGGTTGCTTCAATTGGTCGTTTTGATGACGGACAGATCTAAGAACATAAAAACAAAGGAAGAACCTTCCTGGATCAGGCCAATGGTCCATTATCCTGTTCTCATAGCGGCCAATGAGATGGGAAGTCCAAAATAAGGACCCCTTTGGGGTCAATATATAATGATGATGTGGCTTTTGTTGCAGTAACTTGGCTTCCAAAGCCAAGCCATGTTTGCTGCCGCCCCCAGCAGTGAATCATGGCAACTGTTGAAAAACCCCACCGTATCACTGTGGTTCCTTGTATGATCCATAACAGGTGTGACGCCACCTCTCCTACTTCACTGAAGCCTCTTCTCAAAACACACCTCTATCAACTGGCCTGGACCCTGAGACCATCATCTGAGGCCTTCTTTCCTGTGCCCTCACCAGAGAGGCCCAGAGGGTTGCAACATGAGAATATGCCTTTTCTGCAGCGGCTCCTCACTTGTGGAATGCTCTCCCCAGAGATGCTTGCCAGGCACCTTCTTTACATATCTTTAGGCACCAGGTGAAAACATTCTTCTTCTCCCAGGCCTTTGACTGATTAAACAATCTTTGGTCTTTGTGTCTATGGGGGAGGGGGTTGTTGTTGTTGTGTTAGGCATTTTGTGTTTTCATAGTGTAAATTGCTCTGTGATCTTTGGGTGAAGGGTGGGGGGAAAGATGTTCGATTCAGTCCAACAAATACATCCACTTGTGCATTTCATCTAATGCCCTATTTCATTACACCACACCGGTTCTCTAATTTAGCTTCAGTGTGTCTGCCCCATAAGTAAGTAAAAAGTTAGTTGATTCCATTCCATGGTAAGTATGCAGCCTTCATTTCTCCTGCCCATTTCATACTGTGCATACTGTGCATACTGTGCAATGTACAGGAAGCAGAAGAGCTCCCTGAGCTCCTGTTCCCTTCAGCAGTGCACAGAAAGGGTCCGTGAATGATTGATGCATCTTCAGGTCCAAAAATTTCCCAACTAGCCGCAGAGTTGCAAGTCTTACAGTATCAGTGTTTGATGTTCCATTTGTTAGCTAGATTGTGCTGTGAACTGGATAAACTTTTTTGATCCTTCTCCTCTCCTCCTATCTCTCACGGACCCCTGCTTTCCCTGCATCGAACTTACACATCGAATAGAAGCGAGAAATGAAATCCACCTGCATTGAGTGGCTTTTGTTGTCAAGGGCGTGCCTACAATGTTGTGTGTGGAAGAGAGAGGGGGTGAGGAGAAGAATGTGTGGAGAAGTAGGAAGAAAAACAGATACTTCTTCTCTTTCTTTTCCTCCCCAAAAAGGCTGTTTCTTCCGAGTCTGCTGTTATTTGCATAATTTACCATGGCAGCCGTTTCAGATGCTTTATTAATAACCTTTTAAAGGAGGCAGAACCACTCGTTCTGCATAGCTTTAGGTTAGAAATCCCTTGTCATGATTAAGTTGTTGAGGCTGAAAGCAAAGGGTGAGTCATCGCAAAATGGAGAATGCAGAGTAATCTGGTGGCGGGGGGGGGGGGGAATGGAAATTATGTGGTGGGAGGGAGGTTTAATAGAAAACGGTAGTTTTCAATTTTTGAGACAAGCTGACTGTCACAGTGGCTGGTAACATAGAATGAGGAGGATTATCCGTCAGAATCTCTTTTAAAATGTTCTTCTTTTCTTGCGGCAAAGGCTCGCAAAAAAAAAAAAAAAAGGTATTGAGGCTAGAGCTAAGAATCATGTTTCCAAATATCATTCGGAATTGCTTTTTGCCTTGTTTTGACAAGCCTATCATTATAGCAGTGTGGTGTAACAGTTACAGGCATAAAACTCAATGGAGCTTCATACATATTATACCTTTAAAGCTAGGGTTGCCATATTTCAAAAAGTGAAAATATGGAAAGAAAACTTGTTGTTCCTTTTTTTCTTTTTTTCTTTGCAAAGTTGTTGAGCTTTTGTCCTGAAATCTCGAAAGAATTTAAGTTTTTGAGCTGTTTTTAAGGGAAGTCGCCAAAAACAACATTGCCGACGTGGGTTACGATACATCAAGATTTTCCCGGACATCACTGTGATTTCCTGGACACTGTTTCCAACAGTTGATTGCTGTCTATGTCCAGGAAATTCCGGACGTATGGCAGCCCTACTTAGAGCACATTCAAAAGCACATTTCCCTCTCAAAGAATTCTGGGTACTGTCGTTTGTTAAGGGTTTCCGAGAATTCTAACCCCATGAAGAGTGAAGTACAGTGCCCACACTCTTTGAGGGAAAATTAACAACAGTAACAACTCCTGTTCCACCAACAACGCCCCCCCCCAAATCCTAGCCCAATATTCTGTTCAGCCACTTCAGCTTTTGTAGCTGGAGTCAGTCAGGGCTCCACCCTCCCAGGCCAGGTGGAAAGAGGTTAGCAAGGCAGGGAGCAGGTCTTCCAGGGATCACAACCAAGATGCTCTCTATAGGGTAGCTCATCCCAGCTGTTTTTTTGTTTTCCACACAAGAAAACCTGAGTATCACAGGAAAGAAGAATGCGAGGAGTGGTTTTAACTAAAAAAATCCACAGGAGGGGAAAGATTTAAAAAGACTTACCCCTCTCATATACTTTTTTTCCACTTGAGCTTGAAGCTTCCATGGCTGCGGTGAAAAGGAAAAATGGCAGGCGGGGGAAAACCTGGCCTGTTTCTTATTTCCGATAAATATTTTGGGCTCTCAAGTTAGTTAGCAAAATATTTATAGACATAGAATGTATGGTTTCCTCCAGTACCACCTGTTAGTATAATTAGAAATAGTCCTTTGAAGAATCTAGTACTTGCCCAGTAAGCCAATCTCTCATTTATTGATGCTCAAAGCTTGCACAACCACACACAAACGCATCACCGCAAACCCGAAAGTGGCACAAGAAGGGGTGTGAAAATGGCAAAAAAATGGCGCAAAAGCAGTGTCTGCCAATCCCACGAGCCTTTGCAAGTGCAATTCCAAGAGCCCTTGTACTGAACTTTGAGGACTGTGGAGAGTTGGAGTTTCAGCAAGAAGGGTTGGAGAGAGCGATTGTGTTGTTTGCAGGCTTTTTCAATGGCGTTCCCAATATATGTGACTTCACTTAAACACATGGTACCTCAGAATGTAACCCCTGTGTAAATGGGGAGTTGCCTGTACTCATAATTCTCACAAAAGAAAGAAAGAAAGAAAGAAAGAAAGAAAGAAAGAAAGAAAGAAAGAAAAGTCAAACACAATTTTACCACACAAAGAAAAATGGTGACAAAGTACCAATTGTCTACCAACTTTCAGAAACCCAGAACCCATTGGCTAGGGGCATGTTTCCTAGCTGTGTCTTTTATCAAACAGAGAATACTGTGTTTCCATCCATTCCCCTTGTACTCAAATAACTAAAAATAGTAATAGCTGAATGGTTTTTACTGAAGCTTCCCAAACATTCTTCTTTCCTGCAGAGATCAAACACGGAACATCTATAAGGGTTAAACAGGAAATAGAAAAGGTGTATGTGACCGAGAGCAAATCCAGAGGGGAAAAATGTTTGTATTTTTTCCAAGCAACAATTGCAAAATAATAAAATGTACTAGTTTATTCCCCCCCCCCAAAAAAAAATCAGGATTGAAATTGTGTACTGAAGTTTGCCTGATTCTTCATTACTGATATTTAGTCTTCTAAATAATATCTTTCGACAGGCTATGATTTGAAACTACACAGCAGTTTATGCCTCTCTCTTTTTTAAAAAAAGAAGTCTGCTGGCTGTTGTTTATTATGTATTATGTAGTTATGTATGGTTTTAATGTTCTTATTCTTCTTTTAAATGTGCTGCTATGGGTGCCGTAGGCAGATAACACAGCTTTCAGAGAACAGAGCTTTAAATAAATGATAAATCTGCATTCTATGAATGCTTTTTCTTAGTTTTTTTAGCTCCAAAGTGCTACAACAGTGCACTGGAAGGGAAATGCATTGAGCCAGCCTAAATTCGTAATCTTAGGGACTAGAAACATAATTCTCCCCACCCCAGAACAAAAGGTAAAATGTAAATTGTTGCCTAGAAGCGAGATGCTCTTAACTGTTACTCCGTAGTCTGAAAGTTTAGAAAGCTGATAGTGCACTTTGTGAATTTACTCTTTAATTAAAAGGCTTCAACACTTTTGCAATTTTGCAGAATGGATGATGCTTGTGAAAGATAGATTATAATAAGGTTCAGCAATTTACCTCCAAAGGCAGCGTATCAGTATTAATGAATATAGCACACTGGGGTATGAAAGTATTAATGTCTCCCATTTACAAGATGTGTTAGCTGAAGAACTGAGATGTTGTATTATTAGCTCTAAGGCACAAAGCAAATTATTGTAGCCATGAACAAAAGTAAAGGTTCAGAGGCAGGGTCCGTTTCTTCCCACAGTAAATGAGCAACAACGAGTGACCGGAGGAAGCAACATTTACCCCATAAGCCAAGGATTCCCCCAAAATGTTGATCTGATAAACTTTCTTTCAGAGTTTAGCTGCTCTGTGAGCTTAATTGGCCTAGAGAAACACTTATCTGTGTTCATTCCTTCATATTCATTGCTATGTCAGCTATGTCTGGGCTACAAGTTTCAGGTAACTTCTAGGTTAGATTTCTGCAATGTGTTACACTTGAGACTGCCCTTGAAGATACCGTATCTTTTCCTCTATAAGACTCACTTTTTCTCTCCTAAAAAGTAAGGGGAAATGTGTGTGCATCTTATGGAGCGAATGCAGGCTGCACAGCTATCCCAGAAGCCAGAACAGCAAGAGGGATTGCTGCTTTCATTGCGTAGCGATCCCTCTTGCTGTTCTGGCTTCTGAGATTCAGAATATTTTTTTTCTTGTTTTCCTCCTGCAAAAACTAGGTGCATCTTGTGGTCTGGTGCGTCTTATAGAGCGAAAAATACGGTAGTTTGGAAGCTGAAGTTGCTGTAGAATTCAGTGGCTAGATTGCTGACCAGGGCAAGACGGTCTAAACATAGAACACCAAGCCTGCCATGACTGTGTTGGCTACCAGTTAGTTTCCAGGCCCGGTACAGGTTTTGACCTATAAAGCCAAATGCATCTCAGGACTCCAGTACCTCAAGGACCACCTCTCCTCACAGGAACCCACCTAGGGCTCGAGTTCTTTAGCAAAGGCACTTATTTGCATGCCCTCTATTCTTAGTGGGAGCTTCTCGTTTGTGGAATGCTGTCCCCAGGGAGCCATGCCTGGTGTCATTACTATCTGTTACTAGGTGCGATTTTTATTCACCCAACCCTTTGAGCCTTAATTTTATTATTGTAATAATAATAATAATAATAATAATAATAATAATAATATTTATACCCCACCAATCTGGCCAGGTCTTCCCAGCCACTCTGGGCGGCTCCCAACAGAATATTAAAAACATGGTAAGACATCAAACATTAAAAACTTCCCTAAACAGGGCTGCCTTTAGATGTCTTCTAAAAGTCAGATAGTTGTTTATTTCCTTGACATCTGACGGGAGGATGTTCCACAGGATGGGCGCCACTACCGAGAAGGCCCTCTGTCTGGTTCACTTCTTGCAGTGAGAGAACTGCCAGAAGACCCTGAGAGCTGGATCTCGGGCTGAACGATGGAAGTGGAAACACTCCTTTGGGTATTATTGTTATTATTACTATTCATTTCATTTCCATACTGCTTTATATTGTTTAATGAATCTTATGTTATTCTCTTCTTAGATAAACCCCTGCCTAAGGCATTTTTGGCCAAAATGTGTAGGGCACATGGAACTCACCCCAGTTTTGGTATCTGTGAGATTAATTTTTTCTTTTCTTTTTTTGCATGTCATCCTCAGATGCTTGCTGGTTTGGGCACATATTTTTCTTCTTTTGGTTTCCTAACCAACTTATTTTCAGTCTGTTTGTGTCCATCGTTCCTCACTGACCAAGTCTGGGTCTGCCACAGGACTTATGGGGAGGAGCAATGCCTTGTGGACTTTGCCAAGCAAAAGTCCCAATTCATAAATAAAGACTGTAGCCTTTGCTTCAGGAGGTCCCATAGCATAATCTGCCATGGATCCTACAACAGCGTGGGCCAATTTGCAGGGCTCAGTTGCCTTCTGATTTACAGTACATTTGCCTAGGATCATAGCCTTGATTAATCATCCATGATGATTGTTCCAACACTCTCAGACACTCTCAGCTTCTGCAGTTAATGATACTTGGCTGGCTTTGCTCCATCCCACTGATGGGTCTCCCTCACAATAACCTTCCTAATTTAGGAGCCAGTCCAAATCCCATTAAAGTCAATGAAAAGGCTGTAAATGACTCTTAATAAGTATTGGATTAGATCCTAAACGATGACCCTTTGCTCATTCTCTTCGGATTCAGCAGCTCCTGAGATCTGTTGCTGTTAACTATAATATGCTAGCACCTCTTCCCTCTTATTTTCATAAAATGTTTACCACATAGGGCTTCCACTTGGCATAGCCCAGGGTTTCTCTCTCTCTCTCTGCATGAATCCATCCAACAAGCTCCTGGATGAACCGGCTTGTCAGTTCTCGATAAAATAAGAATGTGTGTGGTGCCAGCAGCAGATGTTAATGGGTTTGAAATGAGGAGAGGAACTCTGAAATCTGTAAAACCTTTTCACAAGGAGGACAAAATGCAACAAAATGTGACAGCGGGGTCCTCTCTGTTCAGCTGCTCCATTTCACTCTGTTTTCTGGTTTGGGGCTGTATTCTGGTTTCATTGGGCTGTTTGGAGTTTCATTTTTTTTCATCCTCTATGTTCCCCTCCCCCTAATAATTTTGTACCTTGTGATTCTCCCAAGCCTACTGACATCTCCCTTTTATGCCTGGGGCTGTGTGCACTGCATACATTGAAAGCACATGCCCTCCCCCAAATAATCCTGGGAGTTGCAGTTTACCCCTCACGGCAGTTTCCACTTCACCAGTGGTGTAGTGTGGGGGGGGGGAGTGCCACAGGTGTGGTTGCCTCAGGTGCAAAATTGTTAGGGGGCACAAAATGTCAACACCCGGTTCTGCCTCAATATAGCTGCACACTTCTGTCACTGGGCTCTGTTGAAAATGGCTTCTCCATGCAAACTAGGAGGTGACCTATCAGACAACAGAACAACTCTTCTTTTCTTATCTTATCTCTACAGCTGTGTTCTGCTGGGTGACACAGACACCATTAGGCAGTTGAATCTGCATGCGTACCCTGTCTGTTTCCCTCCCTCCACATGACCCTGGGCACTGGCAACCCATGCTACACCACTGTGCATCACCCTTAACAAACTACAGTCACCTCCAGCCCCAAAAATGCATCACAGGTAGCAGGACTACCTAAACCCACAGCCTACCTAAACCTACAGTACTTTGAAACATGGCCCTGGAACTTCAGTTTGGCGAAAGAGAATAGGAGATGATCCTTCTTTACCAGGAAGGACCCAAAAGCGCTAGCAGATTGCACACATGCTCAGCCTAGGAAGAATGCTACTGGGAGACGATATTTGAGTTGGAGGTAAGAAACTAGTACAGCGGTACCTCGGGTTAAGTACTTAATTTGTTCTGGAGGTCTGTTCTTAACCTGAAACTGTTCTTAACCTGAAGCACCACTTTAGCTAATGGGGCCTCCTGCTGCCGCCGCGCCGCCAGGGCACAATTTCTGTTCTCATCCTGAAGCAAAGTTCTTAACCTTAACTCTTTCTGGGTTAGCGGAGTCTGTAACCTGAAGCGTATGTAACCTGAAGCGTATGTAACCTGAGGTACCACTGTACTTTCTCCATCTCTTGCCCTCCATGCCAGCAGTGTTTGGGGATGGAAGAAAGCACCTGTTCGCACCACAGCAGAGAAAAGTTTTACGGTGTACTGCTTCCAGCTTTTCGATCCAAGCAAACCTCCATTCTTATGCCTATCAGATCAATTAAACATCCCTGACTTCTTATATAACTTTTGGGTTGTTAAGACTGAAATGCTCATCGCTCACTGCAGTTTATCTACTGCAGAGCTGAAATTAAAGGGCCTATCTCGGACAGGCTCGTTAGTTAAAAGCAGGCGCAGTGACTTTGCTTGCCAACAGAATCTGGCAATAATCTTCTCATCCTGCTCTGCCTCTAAGGCTAAAAAAATATTGTAAGATTTACCATAAATCGGGAAGCTACTTACCTGCCACAAAGACAGACTTGATCAGCCAATGCAGTCTAAAGCATTGGAAAGTTGCTTCTAGAAAAAAACTAGTCGCTGGTATGATCACAGCTGTGACACTATCTATAGTTTGTTTCAATAGATCAGGGACATGAAACTTCCTGCTCAGGGGTCAATGTCACTGCATCTGAATTTCATCTCCTCCTCTCTTTTTTGTTGTTTTGTTGCTTTGGCACCCCCTGCAGTGTGACGCCTAGTGCTACTGCACCGGTCACACTACTCTCAAACTACCTCTAGCATGATTCATTCTTGTGCAGAGATCAGCTGACATTTCCCTGCTTTATTCATATATATATATATTCATTTTTTCTAGAAATATTTTGAAAATACAATTTCCCGACAAATGTATGTATTTTGATTTCACCTTACATTTTAAAATTTTATAACTCTGCATTTCCTTCATTACTCCAATTAATAATGACTCCCTAGTTATCTTTTAACATTAATTTTAACGGTTTGGTTTAAGTTAATCCTGCTAGTGGATTTAAATATATACAATAACATTTCAGATAATCCACAAATCTTCCCCAGTCTTTTATAAGGGCCCCCCCCCCAACTTGGTTCCTGATTGCTTCCATAAGTTTTGCCATTTCGGCATAATCCATTAATTTAGTCTGCCACTCCTCCTTGGTTGGTACAGAATCTTCTTTCCCTTGCTGAGCATAAATCATCCTGGCTGCGGTCATGGCAGATATAAACAGACATTTACCCGCTTTCCAGCTGGATCCATGAACCATACACCTATTATTATTATTGCTGTTGTTGTTACTGTTATTATTTATATACTGTCCTATACCCAGAGGTCTCAGGGCAGAGCACTCTATTATTATGTATGGGAGCTGCATGTTTCCTTCCAGACCACTATTCCAGCATTTGCTGTTTGTTTACCCTGGTCCTTGCTCACGAGTAACTTGAGTTCAGGTCTTGATTAGGCTGCAAGCTGGGATCCTGAAGAGCAAAGCAATGACCAATCAAATGCACAAGGCAGAAATGTGCTCAGACTTCCTTGCCCCAGTAGTGGTGAATGTGTGGACAGCCAGATGGGACAACATTGGGGGAAGACTCCTGTGATGGATTGTGCCCTGACATTTTTTAAAATGGACCTGTAATCTGAGGGTCCAGAGAATGGTTTGAAGCACCTGTTGTTTTGCCATGTTTGAAAAGAAGCAAATCCGGACCTAGCCAGCATCTTTGGCTATATAGGAAATCCTATATAGTCCCATGTCTGGGAATCCCAAATGACTTGTGCCCATCTCCTTCCTGGGTGTGGTGGGGGGAGGGGAGGACTAGATGCAATTATAACAAATAACCAGTGTCCCCCCCCTTGGGGTGCTCAAGGTTATGCTGTACCCCCAAAATGTTAAAAGTATAACAACTTCATGATAAATGCTGGCGCTTTCTTCTTCTTCTTTTTCTTTTTAAAAAAGCATTGCAAATAACTGTAGCAACCCTAATATTTGCACAGTTAAATGCCACAAATCTAGGAGCAGATTTTAAAGCTTTTCCGATAGGTGGACCAAATTTGCCCTTAAAATTAATAATGATGCAGCTATCCCTGCAGAATCAGCAGAGGGAAGGCTGGTAAATTGCCTCTTTTAAAGAGGCCATGCATAATGTATCACCATGAAAGAAGGCAGAAACATGGGACATTTCATTCCCATATTAACTGCGGTAAGGTCACTTACCTCATTACACCTTCCAAAGCCACAGCTGTCTTTTCTGGCTCAGACCTTTATATTTCCACATCTCCCAGTCTTCTAACTTCCGATTTCAGTACTTCGGACTGGTAGCAAAATGTGGTGGTTGTGTGTGTGTGTGTGTTTGTGTGTGCGCGTGCGTGTGTGTGTGTGTGGTGGTAGTGTTGGAGGGGAGTTTAAAAGGCCTGGGGCTGATGGGAAAATGAAGTTAGAGGTCCACTATACCAGTGCTGGCTGTGCAAAGCAACATTACCATCCACTGGGATGAGGGGGAGGAAAGGCTAGAGCTGCATGAAGAAAGTCTTGCTACTGGTGATAACAGGGGGAAAGCTAGGGATTTATATTTGGGGGAGAGGTTGCCAGGGTAGATTGCATTTGCCAGTGATGTACACTCCAGCAATGGAGGCTGGTGCATTGGGGCAAAGTAGGCACTACCCCAACAACTCCAGCCTGCCTCCAACTGCCTGCTTTCTTCATTACAATACATCAGGGCAGTGCCATTGTGTCCTTCTCTGGCACCCATGGAGTGAGCACATGGGCATGGGCGTGCACACCAGGCAGGACCAGGGGCTGGGTGCAGAGGGTAAACAATACCTGCCACACCAGCCCAACCCTCACCAACAGCTGGGCATGGGGCATTGAAGGTTCACAGGGCCAGGCTGTACCACCTGCCCATGTAAGGGGGGAGCCAGGCCAGCCAACGTATCCCCCCAAAGCTGGCCGGGTGGGGATTCACTGAGGGAGCTGGGGGGCGGCGGCAAGGCCAGGCTGGGCTCCAGGGCCCAGAGACCCCTGGCGGCAGGCAGGGCGGGGATCCATTTGTGGCACCCCCTCAAAATCATGCCCCCGTGTCAGGGACTGGGCAGATGAGGGGGAGTGGTGGTGGCTGCCCCCCTGAGAAGCTTCCAATCAGGGGGTGAATGAAGGGAGTATCGACCCAGGTTCATGGTGGTGGGAGACAGGACGCACCCCAGAAGAAGAAAGGAGCTGGGGAATGCATAATGCATAGTGAAGAACAGGCATGAGCTAGCA
Organism: Podarcis erhardii; assembly: GCF_964252035.2. Taxonomy (NCBI): domain Eukaryota; kingdom Metazoa; phylum Chordata; class Lepidosauria; order Squamata; family Lacertidae; genus Podarcis; species Podarcis erhardii. The sequence continues at coordinate 31,404,215 of NC_138507.1, read as the reverse complement.
GGTTTCACTAGCCCTGAACAGAATCAGATGTGTTAGAAACTGTCCAGCAGCCAGGTGACATGATGTCTCTCGAGAGTCTGATAGTCCTTTCCCCAGGACCAGAAGTTTCATCCATGTCACAGAGCAGAAAGCCAAACAGTGACAGAAGGATTCCCTTAGCAGCCACCATCAACAGTAGGAGAGGTCTGAGAGCTAGAAAGTTAGGTGCAGGGGAGTGGAGTGGGCACTCTGGGCAACAGCTCAAGCTTCTATGGTCTCCGTGTATCTCTGTTTACTACTAATAATAGAGCTGAGAAGAAGCTCTCTGCATGTCTGCTTTCACTCAGCAGTCAGCCACGTGAGCTGTCTGAAGTCTTCCTTGTGACAACCTGGGACTATGGTCCCCCTGGCCCACCCCCACACTTTGCCTCTGCATCAGGGAGTGGCTCTGTCTGTCACTGGATGTGACTTCACCTACTGTTGCTTTCTCTAGCTTCTCCCTTACCAGTCCCAATGGCCACCAGCCATCATTGCACTTCAGTGCTGTGACAAGTATGACTGCATAGCCGGTACTGGGGTGGGGTGGGGAAGAAGAGGAGAGAAAATCACATTCAAAACTTTGGAGAGGTCTGAGCAGCTAATTCAGACATAATCTCCATCCCACTAGTCCTCAATGCATATGTAGTATTTGGTTGCAGGACTTATTTTGCTGTTGAAAGGATACATGAAAAGCCCACCCTTCAATAATACAATTGCACACTTTAACATTTGTTTTTGTTGTTTTAGTTCAGTCTTTTAGTCATGTCCGACATGTGGGAAACTTTTTGCCCTCCAGAGGTTGCAAAAATCCCTCAACTAGGTTAACTATAGTGAAGACTCTTAGAAATAACTAGATACGTACTTGTTGTTGTTTAGTCGTGTCTGACTTTGTCAGACATGGACCAGAGCACGCCAGGCACTCCTGTCTTCCGCTGCCTCTCACAGTTTGGTCAAACTCATGCTGGTAGCTTCGAGAACACTGTCCAACCATCTTGTCCTCTGTCGTCCCCTTCTCCTTGTGCCCTTAGTCTTTCCCAACATCAGGGTCTTTTCCAGGGAGTCTTATCTTCTCATGAGGTGGCCAAAGTATTGGAGCCTCAGCTTCACGATCTGTCCTTCCAGTGAGCACTCAGAGCTGATTTCCTTAAGAATGGATAGGTTTGATCTTCTTGCAGTCCATGGGACTCTCAAGAGTCTCCTCCAGCATCGTAATTCAAAAGCACCAATTCTAAATATACACAAATGGAACAATTGCAAAAGCTCCCCACTTTATGAGAAGGTGTGTGTTAGAATGCTAGCATCTCCTTTTACACGTTTATGGTAAAGTGGATAATATATATATTTTCCCCCTTTGTATTCATCTCTCTCTTTCTGCAATTAAAATAATAAATAAGATTGTAGTCTGGAATGTGACATTCCTTGTTGTTCAGTCCCATCAGTCCCTTGAATTGGGACAAAAAGAGAGGTTTCAAGAGATACTTTTCACTAGCAGTGGGATTTTATGTAAAGCATAAATCTTTGTATGCTATTTTCCATAGACTTCTCTGCCCAATTCTTGCTCTCAGTCCCAGCTGGTTCTCAATTCAGTCAGTAGGCAGAGGGAAGAAAGTATTAAACAATGCTTTACTTTGCATTTCCTGACTCATTTACTTAATGACTAATCCTTATGTGAATCCTAAAGCTATAATTTTGTTGAATGCACAGTCTCTCCTTCACATTATGCATACACCCTCCAGACCCAGAAGTTCATAACCAGAACTCTGTATGATTATTTTAAAACTTAAATCAGTATTGACCTCCAGGGACCAGGGAAAAAAATCAACCATTCCCCATAGAATATTGTTCTGAGATTCCTTTTTCTTTCTTGGTGGCTCCAGAAAGATGTCAGCTGGGAATCTGGGCAGGATGGGACTTTTGCCTACAAGCTAAGAGATATGTATCAAATCTCAAATTAGCAGCAATTTGCTAGTCGAGATTGGTATCTCTGTTTGTTATATATTGTAGTGGCTTCCAATACACGCTGTTGCATTTCTGGGGGATGCCTTCCTGCTATTTGCAGCTGTGTGAATTGTGCCTGAGAGTTAGGGGAGTTAGGGGAAAGCCAGAAAGTAGATATGGATTCTGGAAAAGAAAAACAAAAACCAAGTTAAAAATGGAATAACCTTCCCATGTGTTCTCTGGGAAAACATTTCAGACATAGGGACCTGTAGGAGAGCAAGAGCAATATCTGTTTAAATCAGGCATGGCCCGTTTCTATTCACAGGAATCACACTCTTCTCCATAGAATTGTCCAGGGAAGACCTGGCATCAGCACACAATATGATGGGGCAAATATTGTGGTCCTGTGTCTCATGACTAATGCTGGCCTCCCTTTAAAAGGAAAGTACAATTTTTTAAATGAATTTATTATTTAAAAACATATCCGTCTGTTCTGTTCTATATACTAATGCAGATATCCTCTTGTCTCACATATAATAAAATGTAAGCAATAGAACACAATTTAATCAATCGGACCGCATCTAGTACATCACATTACAATTGCTACTTTAAGAGTGATCCTGCTTTGAGGATGGTCTTGCTCGCCTCCTTGAAGAAACATTCTATTTATGGTGAGATGGAGATCCAGGGCGATAGGAAGGGCATGAGGAATGTGTGCTTTCCATTTCCCACTGCAATATCATTATGTTAGAAGCTGCTGGGGGCAGCGTTGGGTTATCCAATCTACCATCCTTTTGAAAGCTCTTAGGTCTTTGTGACTGACAATATTTTGGAACCCTGCAGCTGAGAAGGATGGGGATATATATACGCCCCCCCTTCTCACTTACACAGAACAAATACTCCTTGCGACTCACACTTTTAGTCATCTTTAATGTTGCTCTCTCTCTCTTTTTGTTCTCCACAGAGTTCAGAAACATTTGTGCAAGGATTCTATAGATGGAGCAGAAGGAAAAGGCGATTTTGGTTCTCCTCCTGCCACAATTTCTCCCGCCTGTTGTCTCCTTTTGAACATCCATCATTATTCGGTAGCAGCATTTGATGATGAAATTAAAAGGAAACAACAACAACGACCCCTCCCCCGCTCCCCAAAGTGCACATTTAGCCAACGAATCCTGGATTAAAGGACAGATTAATTGTTTTATCAACGAGAACGTCTGGAATTGATATTAGCAGCTTGTGACATGGGAAACATACTCTGAAAATAAAAATATGAAGCACCTGAAGAAAATGGAATGCTTTCTCATATATATATGTACAATCCATCAACTAAATAGATCATAGAATCATAGAGTTGGAAGGGACCCTGAGGATTCATCTAGTCCAACCCCCCGCAATGCAGGAATATGCAGCTGTCCCTTGCGGGGATCGAACCTGCAACCTTGGTGCTATCAGCACCACCCTCTAACCAACTGATCTATGCAGGTGCTTCCATTTATCAGTCATATTTACTATCCTGTACTAATTCCCCATCCCCCCAAAATTAAGAGCTATTTGCCTCACTTTAAAGGCAAATAAATGCATGTCACTCTAAGATTTCTAGAAAAAGTTTTCTAGAAAAACCTCTACCTAGTCCAAACTATTTGGCAAGGTCTGTTAAGTCAGATGTGGTTTTGGGAGATCTGTGATCAGATCTCACATGTCTTAAAAAGTTTAATAGCAGCTACAGTGTGGTGGTGGGGGGATGTTTGTGTGTTCCCCACACACCATTTTCCTTCAGAGAATTAGCACCATTCCTTCTTGAAGCTGCAGTTGGTACATAAGGGGAATCATGCAGGTGTTGTTGTTGTTGTTGTTTAGTCGGTTAGTCGTGTCCGACTCTTCGTGACCCCATGGACCAGAGCACGCCAGGCACTCCTGTCTTCCACTGCCTCCCGTAATTTGGTCAAACTCATGCTGGTAGCTTCGAGAACACTATCCAACCATCTCGTCCTCTGTCGTCCCCTTCTCCTTGTGCCCTCCATCTTTCCCAACATCAGGGTCTTTTCCAGGGAGTCTTCTCTTCTCATCAGGTGGCAGGTACCACAGGTAAATTGCACTTTGTAGGGGATATTTCCATCAGGAACATGGTCTCGAGGCAAAAGATAGATGCTCTCCTTCTGACTCAGTAGAAGGAGTTCCTATGTGTGCATGAGAGAGAGCACACTGCCCAAAAAACAGAGGGGAAACACGCCTCCTCAAAATGTAGTAGAGAGGCTATGGTTTTCTGGGAAACAGCTTGGGGATTTTCAGCACAATCCTAGCCAATTCTACTCAGAAGTCTAGGATTGCAACCCAAGTTAATTTTGAGATCCAGTGACTGCTACTGTTTCATTTGCCAGCTCCTTTCCTTGCACAATGTGTAACCCACTCTCTTGTGTTTTCTTGAGTGGGCCAGAGGGAGCATAATGGCTTTTCTCGCCATTGTCCTTTACTTTTGTCCTTGGGTTCATTTATTACCGTTAAGCACCCTCTTCATCAGGGGAATGTGGTGGCTTTTTGCCTTCCTTTCTCTGATAATGTGTTCATTTGCTTTTTAGTTGGAGAAATGTCACTATGTGGTGATGATTAAATCGGAGATTAAATCAACACAGTCAAAGATAGCAAGCTAGTCTAGGGAGATAAAAGCACACTGACGCTTTGTGTTCATGACTTTTGCGTAATGGATGTGTGGCCCAAGCCAAGCAATCAGAGAGCTGGGCAAAATGGTAAACACAATACCTTGCCTCTCCTGTCTGCAACACTTCACTCAGAAAATGAAGGCGGCTGGTGATTTTCTTTATTACTTGCATATAGCGGTGTACTGGAAGAATTTGGCAAGACAATATCAGCAAAAGAATTGGGGTCACCACCAGACACCACATTCCTAAGAAATTTCCACTGCTGAGACAGATGATGAGACAGGAGAGCCAACTCTACTTTGGAATGAGGCCTCTACAGCCCCCCTCAGTGTCCACTGGGATGGGACTCAGCGCCCCCTCCCAATCTTGAGGGGGCAGAGGAGGCCTGGCAGGATGTTGCCCCGGGCTGTGTGGCATCGGGAAACACTGTGCAGCCTGGTGGGATGCTGCCCAATGTGGCACAGCTTGGTGGCAGGAAGCATCAGGAGACGTCACTCAGACTAACGTGGTCTGGTGGGCAAATGTCGTCTCAGGAGGAGTCTGAGTAGGCCTCTTCTGATGCGACAATTGCCACGCACACACACAAAGCTCAATGTCTGTGATGTCATGCTCACGCACACTGAGTGCACGATATCAGCCCCCACCTCCAACGTCAGTCACGAGTTTTGCCCAAATTGTCCATGCACCAAAACAATATATGGCATATGAAGCAAAGAAGCAAGGTAGTGGAGACTGCTCCTTTGAGGCAAAAGGGGCACTGCCCCTACCAAACTCACTCACGTACCAGTCATTCCCACCTGCTCGCCTTCTTATTTGCATTGAGTCCAGGGGGTGGTGCTGAGGGTTAAACAACAGAGCCTAGGACTTGCCAATCAGAAGGTTGGCGGTTTGAATCCCCGCGACGGGGTGAGCTCCTGTTGCTCGGTCCCTGATCGTGCCCACCTAGCAGCTTGAAAGCACATCAAGTGAAAGTAGATAAATAGGTACTGCTGAGGCGGGAAGGTAAACGGTGTTTCCGTGCGCTGCTCTGGTTCGCCAGAAGTGGCTTAGTCATGCTGGCCACATGACCCGGAAGCTGTACGCTGGCTCCCTCGGCCAATAAAGCGAGATGAGTGCCGCAACCCCAGAGTCGGTCACAACTGGACCTAATGGTCAGGGGTCCCTTTACCTTTACCAGGGAGTGGCACTGGCTGTCAGTGAGGAGGAGGATGTTGGGGGGAACTAGCATTAGTTGGCTCTTCCTGCCATTGGATCTGGTCCCACTTACTGTTTGCCTCTTCTTCCCTCTCCCCATTTGGAGGAACATTTAGTCATGCAATTCCTCCACATGCAGTTTGAAGCGGTATAATCCAGGAACTAAGAAGCTTGAACTAAGCCTGTGAACTTTCCCCCTTCATTTGTTTGTACATATTTTGTTGGAGCAAAGAAGAGACAATATGTATGTGAGAGAACCAATTTTAACCATCTGCAGGTAGAGTTATTTTGCTATAGTTTTTCGCTTGAGGGTACATTCAAAAAAAAAATCTTGACCATGGATGAGTGAAGAGGGAAAACTGTCTGTTGCTGATCTTTGCAACCCTACCCAGAATTATTTTTGCATTTTCTGTTTAGCCAGAGGTAACTATTTTTCCCCAAACCAAGCCAGGTCCACCCCTCCCCTTTAAAAACTTTTGTTTGAAATGCTGCAGAAATCTTCTGTGAAGCTGCCACCCTAAAAGTTAATTTATTCACTTTTAGAAACAATCATTCTGGGTCAGTAATTGGCATGCCTACCTAGAGAATGATTAGCTCAATTAAAAACAAAACAAAACAGATTGGTTCTTCTTATAAATGAATGTTTCACAGTCTTCCTTCTTTCTCTGTGTCGGACCAATGAAAGATTTGGCTAAATAGCAAAATGGCTAATGAGGGGTAATTCCTATGATCCCTGCCTTCCCCTTCTGCCCAAGTGATTATGAATTCAGCCATAAAGTTTTCTCCAAATGTGCAAATGTGAATTTAGCATTGCGTGCATTAAATGTTGCACTCAGAACTTGGGAATTCCAGCTCTTCAAGGGATCATTTGCTTCAAATGTGCTTCCAGTGTACCAGTGGCGTAGCGTGGGTTGTCAGCACCCGGGGCAAGGCAAGTAATTTGCGCCCCCTAACCCTGGATTTGCGCCCCCTAACCCTAACCCTATCCCTAACCCCCAGATGTTGCGCCCGGTGCGGCCAGCACCCCCTGCACCCCCCACGCTACGCCACTGCAGTGTACAGTGTGATTGCAGCCTATGTTGTCCTCTACCCATTCACAACAAAAATTTGATTGGAAGCTCCTTTGGACAGGGACCTGTCTTTTGCTAACATTCAAGCATAACAATGCATGCAAGTAAAGAAAATCAGTGTCCCATGATCAGGAGCAGAGAGAGAAAAGGCTTTTAACCCTTTTCTGCCCACTGTTTTCAAGCTCCAAACCAGAGGTTCCCAAACTTAGTTGGCCTACTGCCTCCTTTTCAGAAAAAAACTACTCAGTGCCCCTTGGAAATCTACCTTCTTTAAGCAAACAAACAGAAAGATGCACTAACAAATTGGCATTCTTTTATGTACAGTGGAACCTAGGGTTTCTAGCATCTCGGAAGCTGAATATTTTGGTTTTTGAATGCCGAAAATCCAAAAGTAATTGCTTCCTTTTCTAACGCGCCTCAGAAGTCAAAGAGCTTCTGATGGGAAAGAAGCAAAAGCTAAGTCAGAATGCTCCGAGTGTTTTATATGTGAATAAATGTAAAAAGGTAAAGGTAAAGGACCCCTGACAGTTAAGTCCAGTCGCAAACGACTCTGGGGTTGCGGCGCTCATCTCGCTTTACTGGCTTAGGGAGCCAACGTTTGTCCACAGACAGTTTTTCCGGGTCATGTGGCTAGTATGACTAAGCCGCTTCTGACGAACCAGAGCAGCGCAGGGAACGCCGTTTACCTTCCCGCCAGAGCAGTACCTATTTATCTACTTGCACTTTGACGTGCTTTTGAACTGGTAGGTTGGCAGGAGCAGGGACCAAGCAATGGGAGCTCACCCCGTCGCGGGGATTCAAACCGCTGACCTTCCAATCGGCAAGCCCTAGGCCTGTTTAACCCACAGCACCACCCATGTCCAAAATGCTGAGTTGCTGAGGTCTGTTATGAAAGCTGCGAAGACTCAGCAGATCCCTAAGTGTGCTGATGTCTCCAAGGCATCAGTCACTGTGATGTCCGGGCAGAAGAAAGCCTTTGTAGCTCCCGAACGATTGACCAGGAGGGAGAGAACATGCCAGTCGGGCATGTGTCTCTACCAGGGTCCTTCTCAAGAGTAGGACGGCTCCTGACACGAGGTGCATTTTTCAATTTTCTCCATTGAAATTGCCAACCGTGCATTGCACCTCGGTTGTTGAACGTTTCAGAAGTCAAATGGTGTTCCAGAACAGATTATGTTTGACAACCAAGGTTCCACTGTATCTATATTTCTACCAATGTCCTACAACATAGTAAAGAAAGATGTTGTAAACAGGCAGGCAAGCTGCGAGCCACTTCCTAGGCCTGGGTGAAGCAGAAAAGGGTTTACCCAAACCCGGGAAAACTCCTTGCCTCCAGCATGACTGCCAGATCCAGGAGAGGCATTGTCACTGTCCCACAATGGCTCACAGCCTGGTAATAGGCATCATTACACAACAGATGAAATACGTAGGAAGCATTTTTCAAATTTGTCTTCTCTTTTCTCCTTTCTTTATGCTTCCATCGCCCCCTTACTTTTATTCAACAGCCCCCAACTGCACCTGAGGCGACAACCACCCCCTGGATCATTCCAGCGCACACATCCAGGGGGTGGTATCTTAGCCTGAAGCACCACTTTAGCTAATCAGGCCTCCTGCTGCTGCCGTGCCACCGGAGCACGATTTCTGTTCTCATCTTGAAGCAAAGTTCTAAACTCGAGGTAATACTTCTGGGTTAGCGGAGTCTGTAACCTGAAGCGTATGTAACCTGAGGTACCACTGTATATATAAAAACAAAATAAAACTATGTAGAGCTGCCTTCAGATGTCTTCTAAAGGGTGTATAGTCCTTGAGTTGGGGGAGTTGCATAACTTCTTACTCTCCAACGTTTCTCTGATGGAAATAGGGACATCCTAAGGAAAAGTGGGACATTATGGAAATCAGAAACTGGGACGGCTTCTTTAAATCCGGGACTGTCCCTGGAGTATAGGGTCTGCACTTGGATGGTCTGCGTTAAACCTTCTAGGACCTGAGAGACTCCCCCATGCTTTGGTGTCCTGGCAGGGCAGCATAATATGTGTTTGGCAGTTCGCAGGGCATGGTCTAATGCTCACTTGCTCAATCAAGCAGACAATTAACTAGCATGTCGGCGTGTCAGTCCTTTGTGGGGCAAATAAAGGCACTTAGTGTGCACTGAGCCATCCCAATGGACAACCCTGTAATTCATAGTTGTTTTGCATATGTTTGTAAGGTGCCCAGATGTGCCAGAAATAACTCCCTGGGAGCCTCAGGAATGTTTCAGTGTATTCCGTACACACACACACACTGGGTTTTCTCTCTGTAATTACATTTGCAGCCAAACAATACATGGTTTATTCGGAGCTTGTTTAATTATTTGCCGATCTCCTCCCACACACCGCATCCCCAAATGCATTTGGGGAAGTGGTGACACAAAGTGGTCACTCGACCATTGGCACAAGCAAGCTTCAGCATTCCGTTTACACCTACTTGGATTATTAGGCAGGCATGACGTGACTGATTGATAGAAGTGCGCAGCAATTTGGCTGTTGTTCTAATTAAAGTTTTTCTTCTTCTTCTCCTGCATAGCATGGGTGATGGACTCAGCTTTGAATGTGAGAGGAAAGGAAAAGGACACATCTGGGAGCATTCAGAATCAGTTTACAGCCAGCATAGATTTGTCTGGGGCCATGTTTGATTTAAGATGGCCTCTGCATGCTTCAATCCATGTAAACATAGGAATATAGGGAGCTGCCTTCCACTGAGTCCGTGTAGCCAGGGGCGGAGGAAGGGGGTGCGGTGGGGGCGGGTTATCCCAGGTGTCACCACTGAGGGGGGTGACAAAATGCTGGGCAGCACTAACCATGGGGCCTGCAATGTTCCCAAGCCATACGTCTCTCCTGGGAGTGACACAGTGGCTTGGGCACCCACAGGCTCTGCGCTGCCCCAAACGGTCTGCCCACTGCATCCCCCTCAGCTGTAGGGAGGCCTCTATAGCTGGTTGGCCCTGCCCCTGGGCACAGGGCATGCACGCTGCCCCAGGCGCCCAATCGGCTTGCTCCGCCACTGCATGTAGCTGGGTATTGTCAATACTGAGGGCTTGTCCATATGTCCGCTTGTTTTGCGGCTAGAAGGCCCGAGTCCGAGCAGTTTTCTGCTTGAGCCATGCTTTCTAGGCATGCATATGAGCGGCTTCCAACATATATAAAACCATAATAAAACATTAAACTTTTTTTTAAAAAAAACCTCCCTCTACAGGGTTGCCTTCAGATGTCTTCTAAAGGTTGTATAGTTACTCATCTCTTTGGCTCTAGGGTCACATGCACTCTGACACTTCTCTGATGAAAATAGGAACACCCTAAGCTAAGGAAAAGTGGGACATTCCAAGATCAAATCAGAAACCAGGACAGCTTTCGTAAATCTGGGACTATCCCTGGAAATTAGGGACACTTGGAGGGTCTACTGTTAAGGATATGTCCTTCCAGTTATCCAGGTCTGTACACCCCCAAGTTATCAAGACATGAATTTTTTTGTGCTGGATTGGGCTAAACTCCCATCTCCCATTTCAGCTGGACTCCAGTGCTAGCTATCCAGATGCCCTGGGACAGCTCATCATCGAGCGAAGCTTCTTGCTAGTCCCTGGCATTGAGCAGCTGGACGCATGTGGTAATCAGAAGATTCCCAAAAATCTGATTCAGTTTGTCTCAGCAGTACATGGCTCTCAAAAGGGCATGAGACCGAGAAACTATGGAAATTTCAGCAGCGCATAGCTTGATTTTTCCATCACCCACACCCTCCCAGTGCTTCAAATTCCTGCCTATAGCAAATCAGGCCATTATCAAGATAAACAGCCTCACTTTTGACTCTTGTCTGGTTGCCACAGAATAATAGAAATTTGTTACCAAGGCCTTAAACATTATCGTTCCCTTTCTTTGGTACTTATTTGAATGTTAATAGCATTCTATATCCGGATGCAAATGCTCAGAAAGAGTAAAAACCAATATATTTGAATTTCATGAAGTTCATTTCTGCTCTCTGGCAGCTATCCATAAACTATAATCTCCCCATGTTGCCATCTCTTTGACTTCATCTTCAGGGTTCCCTTTATATATATGACTCTATACCTATCATTATGAGTATCAGAATGACACTCAAGACCCTAAGTACTTGAGTAGCATACAAATCACACGATAGTGATTTCTGTTTGCTTTGGAATATTACTATGGTCTCGTGGTGGGAGCAGAGAGAGAGGGAGCGAGAGCAGTGAGAGAGAAGACTACTCTCTAGTGGGATAGCACATGGCTTTCCCCAAATAATCCTGGGGATTTAGTTTGCCCCTTGCAGAGCTACAGTTCACAGCGCCCTGAACAAACTACAGTTCCCAGGATTCTTTGGGAGAAGCTATGTGTTTTAAATGAGCCTCTGTCTCCAGATTGCAGCAGAGAAATTATGTATCACTTCTTCGAATGTTGTTATTCTGTAATACTGTGCAGTATATGTGAATATCCAAGTTCCCTGATGATCACAAGACTTGCTAGGCTTCCTTCTTCCTTTCCCTCTTGGGTTGCCTCCCTAAGGTGGTTCTTGCACCATTTTATGCTTCTATGTGTGTTGGCCGGGCACAAGAATATATCAGTTCCCCTTCCCTCAGTTATAGCTCTTCCATTACATCTCCTTTAGGCTTAAAACAAGAGCACTGCTCCATATAGGCTGCAATTCTATAATCCAAGAGTTGGGAACTGGATCTGGCTGCTGGGATGAATCCTCAGTCTTTCCCCTACGAGCAGAGCCACCTGCCTGTCAATCACCTGATTTCACAATGACCCTAGGTGACCCATTTTTACATAGTGCACTCTCCAGGTCCCCTGCCTCTGCCCCTCACACTTCAGAGTCCTATCAGTCCCTGACATTTGCTGAGCTACAGAGTGAAGGTTCTGGACACACCTGTCTGGGGAGTGAGTTCCACAACTTGGGGGCTGCCACAGATAAGGCCCTCTTCCAGGCCACCCCCACCCCACAATGTGTGGCAGAACTCTCTCCTGAATTCATACAAGGTAAATCCAGGCATCTGTTGAAGGAGGGTTGGGAGGTCAAGGAGATGCTCACAAGTCCCACCTCAGACATCTTTGCTTGAATCACCCCACACGGTACGTCTACGGCTTTCCTTGTATCGAGAGGGAGCATGTACTAACATTGATTTGAATGTAAGCAGAACCTCTCATGTGGGATCTTTTGCCCAACCAACCCATGACCCTGAGATTAAGAGTCTCATGCTTGACCAACTGAGCTATCCCAACTTCCCCAACTACACGAGCCATTGTGTTAATGTTCAAGTCAACACAAGCAAAAGCCCACTGCAGACCTTCCCCACTGAGCAAGTCAAAACATTGGGGGCAGGGCTTAAAGTGCCTTTGGATTCAAATTCTCCTGTGCATATGTAGGTAAAGGTAAAGGGGTCCAGTCGTGACTGACTCTGGGGTTGTGGCACTCATCTCGCTTTATTGGCCAAGGGAGCCGGCGTACAGCTTCCTGGTCATGTGGCCAGCATGACTAAGCCACTTCTGGCAAACCAGAGCAGCACACGGAAACGCCATTTATCTTCCCACCGGAGCGGTACCTATTTATCTACTTGCATTTTGATGTGCTTTTGAACTGCTAGGTTGGCAGGAGCAGGGACTGAGCAACGGGAGCTCACCCTGTCACGGGGATTTGAACCGCCGACCTTCTGATCGGCAAGTCCTAGGCTCTGTGGTTTAACCCACAGCGCCACCTGCGTCCCCAGAGAAGTAAATCCTACAAAGGAAAACAGGCCCTGCTCCTGAGAAAGTGTGCGTATAATTTCAGCCTTCAGTATTCATTTCATAAACTCATGGACCTGTAGAGTTGGAAGGAACCACAGGGGGTGTCCTCTGGTCCAGCCCCCTGCCATGCAGGAATATTTTGCCCCACAAGGGACTCAAACCCACAGCCCCGAGAGATCCAAAGTCTCATACTCTGCCAACTGAGCTACTGGGTATTTTTGCCTGAGTAACATTCCTCCGGTCCATGGATCTGGTTAAAGCAATCAAGTAAGAAGTTGCGCCAGGTTCTGCAGGGCCGGTTCCCAAAAAATCGAAACAAACAGACCGTGCGGCGACTCTTGAACTCAGAAACGAGGCAGGGATTTGTCACACGGTAATTAGAGCGTTTTAATAACCTGGTATATGACACTTACACTGCGAAACATTTCAAAGCGGCGGCGGCTGTATTCCTTTAGAGTGCTTTGTTATTAAACAACAGCTGTTGCTAAGTAGGCAGTGTGAATGATAATAATGGCTGCTGATTGCCTCAGCCTTATTGTGGCAGCTCAGTTATTGGTTGCATTTCTGTATCCCTAAGAGCAGCTTATTGTTTGAGGTTACCATTTACATGATAATTCTTTTGTGCTGTGTGTGTGTGTGTGTGTGTGCGCGCTAAAGAGGAAACAATTGACCTCAACCTGTCAGTGGGTGCGAGATTGCTAACAAGGATTAAATTCCATGCACACACAGCTATCACATCCCCTTCCCTCCAAAGTTCTCATGGGTGCATTGATTTAGTGTGAGCACTGACAAACCCTCCAACATTCCTCCAGTGAAAATAGGGACATTTCTCACTTGCCGGCAAATGACCCTTTTCAACCCTCCCATCATTTTTTTTTGGTCCCCTCCCTAAAGAGCATTTCCTATCAGAAGGGAAATAGCTACCAACAGGACACCAACAGGACACAGCACACAAACCCTCCACCCAGTGGCAGAGCTTCAAGCTCTAGCACCAGGGGGCAGAGAGCAGGCGGGGCAGGGCTGGTGCGCATCCTGGGGGCAGAGCATGCCACCTGCAGGGGCATGGCACCCAGCACGGTTGGGCGGGCAGCAGCGGTGGCACCCTACCGGGATCGCGCCACCCCTGCACTTCTCTTCCTTCGCCAGTGCCTCCACCATCCAGAGAAAACCTCTTAATTCCTGTTTTGTGTTTTGTTTTGTTCTTTGTCCTGTCCTATATATTCTTTTCTTTTCTTTTCTTGATTTACAAAAAGAAAAATGCATACCAATAAATAATTTTTAGAAAGGGGCAAGATTAGATAAGGATGCACAAAGCACTTCTTTTTTAAAAAAAAATAATAATCAAGACTCCTTGTGCTCCTCTCCTCTCTGCTCCTCCTTTCTCATCAGATGTACTGATGTTAGAGGCAAAGGCTGGGAAGCACGTGGGTGTCAGAGCAAAGACCAGTGGGCAGACACCTTTTCTTCCACACCATAAAAAAAACCCTAGATTTTCAGCCACATTGCTACTTAGAATCATAGAACTGTTGTGTGGGATGGGACCGTGGGGATCATCTAGTGCAGCCCCCTGCAAGGCAGGAATATATAGCTGCCCCCTATGGGGAGTGAACCTGCGGCCTTGGTGTCATCAGCACTACACTCTAACCCAGAGGTCTTCAACCTTTTCGAGTACATGGCTCCCTTGATCAACTGTGTTATTTCTGCAGTTCTCCTGTGGGGCTCAGGAGCCCAGTTATGTCGCCCCTTGCCTGTAGACCTGGCAGCCTCTCACTGCTTTTCAAACATCCTCCTTTGTGGAGTGTTCTCTCAGCCTCCTCTCCTCTCCCCTGACCAGCCCTAGAGGCACCATTCACCTGGGGAGCTTGGAGCCAGGGCTGCTGCAGCAAACAGGCACACAAGAGAGAGAGAGACGTGAGAGGAGAGAGAGACGTGAGAGGGCATCAGAGGAGGGTGGAAGGAAAGAGGGACAGAGGCTGGTGTTGCCCGTGGCTTCCCAACAATCATTCAAGGCACCCCAGGGTGCCAAAGCACCCTGGTTGAAAACGACTGCTCTAACCAACTGAGCTACCTACTACTTGCTTGGTTTGGAAAAAAATTCATCAAGAGGAACAAAGAGGAAAAGGTACATGATGCTAGGTGATGGTTGTTTGCGTTCCTCACATGTCAAAGAGTACAGGAGAATATCCAAAGAATGAACAACTTTGAGTTTCATGAATGTGATATTCTTGTCCCTCGTGCAACAGGGAAAATAATAATAATAAAGCATTGGTTGATTGGAAGACTCTGCTTATGCCATCAAACCCAGATGACAAGTTAGCTTAATATTTAAAAGGCTGACATCCCCACTGAAATTCTTCAGGTCAACACAGAAATCTCTGATTGGCACAGGTGGGATTTCACACAAGCTGTTATCCCCAGATAATAACCCTTTAATTTGCTCCAATCTTGTTTACACAAGCAAGAGACTAATTGGAGACTGATGTTTATTAAAAGGGAGGAAAAAAGAGAGACCCAGGTTAATTAGAGACTCTTGACATGAAAGAGCCATTTAAGGAACAACTTGTGCATTTTTTAAAAAAGATAGGCTGTTCCCTTTAATTCTGTCACTTCATATAGCAACTAGTTGTTGAGGTGCTTTATAAATTAGGAATATTACGATGACAATGGTGATGATTATGATGTATAAAATACTGAAATATTGAAGGTCACAGTATAATCAAACAATTAAAGAAAGTGATTCAAGATACTAAGAAAGGAGTATGATTCACTACTCATGTCATTAAGGCTTTGGATAATAATATTTGATTTTTCAACAACAACACCCCCCCCAAAAAAAACCCCTCACATTTATTCCAGATGTAAATAAATTACCTGTGAACTGTTATGCCTTACTAATTAAAGACCCCTTAATCCATTCCACCTGGTACCTCCCAGATGGAAAGGTGAGACTTTTCATTGGCTTTGCCAAGTGGATCCTTTCCTGGGAGAACCGATTCCTTCAATGGTTGTGCCACCTGGTCATGATGTAATTCTCCAGATTTGCATCTTTTCCTCTTTCCTCCCCTAGTCTTTCTTACTTTTGTGTCTTGAATGTTACCTTGTAAGTCATTTTGAGGAGAGCATGGCTATTTTATGCTTAGCAGAACTGTTCAGTTCTAAGGGTGGGTTCCAGATGGTGCCCTAGCACTCCTAGAGGGGGAGGAGGCAATTTCTGCTGATTTGATCTCCTTCTTGCAATCCTAAGAGCCACCCCATAGCAGGTCTAAAGTATTTGGAGGCTCCAGAATGTGGTGGGAGGTAGTGTAGGTGTAGAGGGAATTAGTCTGTGGTCTAAATAACTGATTGGAAGGTTGACAGTTCAAATCCGTGCAATGGGCTGAGCTCCTGTTGCTCTGTCCCAGCTCCTGTCAACCTAGCAGTTTGAAAGCACACCAGCACAAGTAGATAAATAGGTACCACTGCAGTGGGAAGGTAAACAACATTTCTGTGCGCTCTGGCACTCGTCACAGTGTCCTGTTGCACCAGAAGCGGTTTAGTCATGCTGGCCACATGACCCAGAAAGCTGTCTGCAGTCAAATGCCGGCTCCCTTGGCCTGAAGCGAGATGAGCGCTGCAACCCCAGAGTCAAGTTTGACAGGAGTCCTTTACTTCCCTCCTTTTTTACCTCTTCCATTTGTGGAGGGTTCTGTGGGATCAAAATGTGTTCCATGAGCACAAGGGTAGCTACTGGTTTCAACCCTACATAAATAAAATTGTAGTGGACAATAGGAATGAGATGGTTGACCCATTTCATTTCTTTACGTTTCACTCTACAGAGCCTTCCACTCCTCCTAAATTTCAGTTTGATAATGTCTAAAAGTAGTTCCAGAACTACTCGGTTTGCTATGTCTTCCTGTTCATTTGTATCTCTCCACTCTACCCCCACCTCTCTTATTAATGTGCACATATGCATCGAAGAAACACTGGGAAATAAACCATGTCAGATGTGACTGCATACATGGCTGGCTTCATATTCTTTTCGTTTGGTGTTCTACTGATGCAAACAAGTGCACATGCCATTTGGTAATGAAGAGGGGAGGAAACACGAAGGAGCTAGAAGCTGTGGCAAACCGTGCAAGAACAAAATTATGCACAAAAGCCAATCAGATTGACAATTGAAATAATTTATAAATATGATTTTTTTAAAAAACAACAACAACAACAACAACAACAGGGAAGCTAAGGTTGTAAGCTGCCTTGAGTGCTGTGAGGGGAATAGGCAGTGCATAAATACATGTTTAATAATAATATAAAAATGTTATGAGTTTGGGTGGGGTAGCTGTATGCAGAGATTCTTCTAACCCCTGGATCCGGCAAGTGCTAAAATATAAGCAATAGCATTCAAATTCCTGGTGCGGTGATAGCCCAAGTGATGGGCTACTAAGGCAACAAAGGAAGTAGATCTGTGCCTGATGGGAAATGGCTTTGCCACCCTCCTTCAACTGGCTGGTAGTTAGAAAAAGACAAAGGCCAGAGTTGAGAGTTCAGTGATGTGAGTCAGATGAAAAAGCAGCAAACTGGAGAGAGAGAGAGAGAAAGAGAGAGAGAGAGAGAGAGAGAGAGAGAGAGAGAGAGAGGCCTGTTATGCATTCAGTGGTCTGTGCCTGACCTTGAGTCTGGACTAAGGATTCTGAGCTCCTGTGTTCTGATTCAATACATGATATCCAATCACAGAACATTTCAGGATTGGGGCCTCTGCCATTGGCCCTTAAACTCCGAGTCATGATTCACAGCTTGGAAGTTTAGACAGCCAACTACGTTGTGTAGTTCAATAAAGGTTCTTGCTGTTATCACTGTGCCTTGCCTCATAGGAACCCACCTATACCTCATTGGTGATGAAGGTGGGATGCTAGGCTAGGTATGTAGCCCTGGCTAGCATCCACAAGCTGAAATCACTGCTGGGGAACTGTCACCTCAGCTGAGCTGAAATCACTGACTGCAGCCACAAGGCAAATCACTCAGAGCAGACGTCAAGGCCACCCAGGGCCACATCAAGGAATTTGATGTCATGGTCCCAGGGAAATGGGACTCCTATGCCACCCGGCTTGAGTTCTTCCTCACAGCCAATAAGGTGACTGACCCCTGAACTGAAGCGGGCCATGCTGTTCAGTGTGTGGGGGCCTACTGTGTTTGAGATTGCTCAGGCCCCAGCCAAGCTGAGTGATACAACATTTGATGCAATAATGCTGAAGCTGAGGACCCCCAGCCATCAGAGACTGCCTGCCCACATGCCTTCTACAAACACAGACCACTGAATAAATAACAACGCTTATTTGCAAAGTAGTCAAACCAACAATGCACGTTTGCTAGATAGACACATGATAGGAGCTGAAGTTCACAGAGTTTTCCTGTAAGTTTGCTGGAGAGGACACTGAGACCCACTTTCACTGTCCTCGGTGACTAGGAAAGGACCAGGGCCGTGCTTAACATGTATCTTGAAGAGACAGGAGTAGAAATAACATTCGATGAAGCAGACATGTACTTCATGCCTGGGTGTGTTGGCACACGAGTACTAAAATGCCTCCTTTTGAAGAAGCTCTTAACTAATCTGTGCAATAACACTTCTTAGTCAAGAGGACACTCCACCAGAAGCAGAAACTAGACTGAGGAGGTAGCAAGGCCAACACTATAATCCGTCTCCCAACAAATACTGAGTATGATGTAACTAACCAGAGCTAAGGACCTTGAAGTCTTCTTGACTTCAGTGGGCTAGTCAAGCACAAAGCTAACTCTCTCATTGGAACCCGTGTGGAAAGTGCTTGTGAAATGGTTTGGCTGGATTGTCATGGCCTTTGCTTGCAATGACAACTGCTTAAGGTCTTCTTAATCACCTCTGCATTTTCAGAGCCTTAGAAATTGTCTTAGCTATAAGGTTACAGCAGTTTTCAAAGTAGTTCAGCTTCATCAGGGTGCCCACAAGTCCTACTGTTAAGAGAGAGGGAGGGGGGAGGGAAATGTTCTCTATTTTTTCTAGGTTATGCATAATTTTACAAACTTCCACCAGGTTACCCCTTACTCGCCTTTTCCCTAAAATACCAATGCAAGGTATTAGTGTGACTCCTGAGTTAACTTAATATGTGGGCCTCTTTTCATCCACTCCAAAAGTGTAAAAATTAAAAAATGGAATTCCTAACATAGGAGGGCATCTTATAGACTCATTTATCCAAGTGCCCTGGCTGAGATAAACAAATGGTTGCAGAAATTAAAATGAGAGATAAGTGGGACTGATATTTCCAGAAAGCCAGATTGATGTGCAGTGTTACTTTCAGTTAGGAAAGCATAAATCCCACAGTGTCACACATTTAAGTATACATATTAAAGAAGAAGGGTGTTCTACAGCACTGTCAATGGCACCCCCTGAAATAATTGGCTTTAAAAAACAACAACAACCTATCACTTTTATTATTGATGGGTGGGTTTTTTTAGGGTTAACATCCTTTGTGGAATCAGGGAGCACTGCTTTGCATGCAGAGCACCCTTCAGTGATACAGACATCCCTATATACTTTGTAGAGAGGATAGCATTGGACCCAGAGAATTGCCTCTTTCTCTGTAGAGAGTGGGGAAGCCTCTGAGCATATCCATTGTAGCAAACAGGAAGAACTGGAATTCAACATGCAAAGTTAAAGAAGTCCCACTGTGAGGGGCACCACCTATGCAATAGAAAGTCCTTGTTACTGAGCTATGAGCAACAGACATCATTAGATTATAATATTCTGGTTATGATTTGATAGATGGAAGATAGGGTGCAGCAGAAGAGGAGAAACAACAACTCCATGGGTAAAAAGGGTGGAAAATCAGCAAAAATAAGAGAAAAGACGAAATTGTGTTTTGACTGTACATGTTAAAAATGCTGAAACTTAATTATATATATATATATATATATATATATATATATATATATATATAAAAAAAGAAAGTCCTTGTTATTGGAACTATTCCCCACAATAATAATTTATTGAACAAGAAATCTCAAGATTGTAAACTCATCACCATCAGGTGTAATTCGCCAAAAACATTGTTCAAGGACTTGGAAGTCTTAAATCACTCAGGTCGCTCATCCAGATAAATAAATGGGATAATCCATTATCTTTGAGTTCTAATCATCTGCCTTGCGTGCTCCAGGTTTCCACCTTCAAGTTTAGTGCACTGCAGTTGAGACCCTGCATTTAAGTTCTAAAAAGAGAGGTGCTGAGTTAGTTGGCCAGCCAGTCTAGCAGGCTATGCCTTCTGATTGGGAAACTCCACTCCCTAAAACCCAAATATTATGGGGAGAAAAGCGACTGTAATTACCTATAGAAAAAAGTATTCTGCATGTAGTCAGTCTACTGTTATGACCTGGTTCTGAAAACAGGTTTCAAGGCTTAGCCTAAGTGGCATCTGGTCAAAACGAAGCCTGAGATTTTTCCTGTATGTCCCACACCTCTCCCTTTAAGTCAGGAAGTGGGAACCTCTCCCCCGATGTTGTTGGACCCCAACTTCCATCATCACAAACATTTGCCATTCTGCTCGGGGATGATGGGAGTTGGAGTCTCTCCATTTGTGTTTCCAGTTGTTTGAATGGTCCTTGGGAAACCTGCACATCTCCTAATAGAATCATTGTCCCAAAAAGAGGGCTAAACCAATCCATAGCCACAAAGGGATTATCCACACTTCTGGTTGTTTTAGGATTTCTAGACGTGGGTCAGAGAAGTTTTCTCTCCCCCCCCCCTTTTTCCCCCTTGCCACACTCTCTGGGAAAACCTCTGGCATCAAACCACAGAGGTGCAAAGGACTTAAATACAATGTTTGTCCTGACATGCTTTAAACCATAAATGCTGTTATTCAAAGGCATAAAGTTTAATTCTCTCTCTTGGGGCCGAGCCACATAACAAAATTAGGGAATCTATGTGATTGGGTCACCTGACTACCCCTTTCCCCACTTTAAAGCACCCCATCCGCTTTAAAATAGAACTGGGGGAGCATTTAAATTGTTGTTGTTTTTGTATTTGTACCCCACACATCTGACTGGGTTGCCCAAGCCACTCCAGGTGGCTTCCAGCATATATAAAAACCTAATCAAACACCAAACATCAAGAACTTCCCTATACAGGGCTGTCTTCAGATGTCTTCTAAAGGTTGTATAGTTACTTACCTCCTTGATATCTAATCCTTTCCCTTCACCCTGTTTCCCAATCTGCTTTTCCAATGAAAACTGGACTGCCTCCTCCCATCTCCATGTATCTCCAGTGTACGGATCATGTCAGGTGCGGTTTATTGAACTACAGTCAGGGATGCCAGCGGTGCTGTGGTCTAAACCACTGAGCCTCTTGGGATTGCCTATCAGAAGGTCGGCAGTTCAAATCCTTGTGACGGGGTGAGCTCCCATTGCTCTGTCCCAGCTCCTGCCAACCTAGCAGTTTGAAAGCATGCCAGGGCAAGGAGATAAATAGATACCACTACAGCGGGAAGGTAAATGGCATTTCTATGCACTCTGGTTTCCGTCACGGTGTTCCATTGTGCCAGAAGCGGTTTAGTCATACTGGCCACATGACCTGGAAAGCTGTATGTGGACAAATGCCAGCTCCCTCAGCCTGAAAGCAAGATGAGCACCACAACCCCATAGTCACCTTTGACTGGACTTAACCATCCAGGGGTCCTTTACCTTTACCTTCTTGAACTACAGGAAGGGAGAAATGTTCACACCTGAGTTGTCATAAGCAAAAGAAAGCATTTCTGGTTGGGCATGCATCTGGATTAATTATCTTCTATCCCATCATTTTTACACCTTTGCAGATTGTGGTCTTAATATTTTAAACAATGGCATATTGTTCCTCCAGATGGCTTTAGTACTAACGCACTGGAAGTCTTGTGCTTTTGTTTATAGGCAGTCAGATCCTTGGTTCTGGCCACAGGCAAGTCATTAACTCAATGCAGCTTCCCATCTGCAGAATAAGAAGCAGAAATGACCTCTCTGTTTCCACAGATGATGCCCTGCCTCTCTATGCATGCAGAAACAGGCTACCACAACCTGCATAGCTCCAAAGCTGCTGAAGCCCCATCACAAGAAAACTATATCAAGCAAGAGAGCCCAGTATCTACCCACCAAAAGTGTGCAGAAGGAGGGGAGAGGAATACAGCAGCCTTCTCATGCAAATCAGCACCACTGCTGATGATTTGACTGGTCTTCCATGTGTGCTGTCCTTGGTCCTGGATGGTGGGGGAATCATCATCATCCATTTATTAATCACTTGCTAAACAGCCACCTCAAGGCAATTTACACATAAGATTATTAAAAGCAGTCAAATACAACAGATACATTCAAAACTCCAAGAAGTACAGAGTTGTCTACTGGAAGGTGGGTGCACTGCAACCCACCGCTGCATGCAAGCAGAGCTTTGTGTGGTTGATATCTGCTTTTAAGAAGAATATCTTATTTTGTTGTGAGTTTTTTATTTTATGACTTTGTTAGCTACTTGGAACTGTTTATGTGAAGAGTGTCACATACTCTTCACATTGGCTCCCAGTATTTTTCTAAGCACATTTCAAAGTGTTGGTGTTGACCTTTAAACCCTAAATGGCCTCAGCCCTGTATACCTGAAGGAGCATCTCCACCCCCATCATTCAGCCCAGACACTGAGGTCCAGCTCCTAGGGCCTTCTGGTGGTTCCCTCACTGTGAGAAGTAATGTTACAGGGAACCAGGCAGAGGGCCTTTTCGGTAGTGGCACCCGCCCTGTGGAACGCCCTCTCATCAGATGTCAAGGAAATAAACAGCTATTTGACTTTTAGAATACATCTGAAGGCAGCTTTGTTTAGGGAGGTTTTTAATGTTTGATTTTTTATCATGTTTTAAATATTCTGTGGGGAGTCACCCAGAGTTGCTGGGGAAACCGAGTCTGATGGGCGGCATACAAATAATAACATTATTGTTGTTGTTGTTGTTCTACAATTTTAAAATAAACAGCTAGAAGAGAGCAAATTGCCCCCAACCAAGTAAATATAGTAGTTTCGATGATCCAGTGAACAGCAATGGAAGACAGCAACTTGAAAACACAGTGGGAGGAAACAACCTCGCAGCATTTCAATCTGCTAATGGTAACATGCCCTCTGTCACGACTAGCTGTAGCTGGATTGACATCAAGGGCTACAAAGCATAATTGGAAGTGCAGAGAAGCTGTCAGCAATAATGCTTGCAACCCTAATCTCTTACCTACCATTTCCAAACCAATAATTATTAATTTCAAGATGGACTATTCCCATAATGTTCTTCTAAGCTTGACTGAAGACATCAGTAAATGGTGCATTATTAGAAGGCTCCCCCCCCCCATGCTATTCTGGAAATTTGGCCATGGGTGATCATTCACCTTTGGGTGGTCTCTCTTCAAATAACCTGTGTGCATTCTTTCCTAGTACAGTGGTACCTGGGGTTAAGTACTTCATTCGTTCCAGAGGGCCATTCTTAACCTGAAACTGTTCTTAACCTGAAGCACCACTTTAGCTAATGGGGCCTCCTGCTGCCACCGCGTCGCCAGAGCACGATTTCTGTTCTCATCCTGAAGCAAAGTTCTTAACCTGAAGCACTATTTCTGGGTTAGCAGAGTCTGTAACCTGAAGCTTATGTAACCTGAAGCGTATGTAACCTGAGGTACCACTGCACTGCACTGTACTAACTAGAAGGGGCAAGGAGACAATAATAGATTGATAAGACAAGGGGGGTATATTCAGATTACTTCCTCCATCAGGGGCTGACTTTTTACAATTAAAAATAATAATTGGTACACAGCAGGCAGAAACCAACATTTTGTTGGCATGGAGATGCAGCGTTAAACAAGCTTTAGCTGGCTGAATTTCTGCTTGTCAAACAGCTATTAAAGGCACAGAACCCACCCCAGCCTGCAAGACTCTCAAGTTCAACTCTTCCTTTAAAAAGTGGGTCTCCCGTGCATCAACCCATATCTGCAAGGTATATGAAAATTCCTAAACACTTCGCAAAACAAGCAGAGACCAGTTTAAAACAAGTATGCTATGATTCTCCCACACACATACCAGAAGGAGGGAGGGAGGGGGAGGAAATCAAGGGTGTGAGCTAATCTGGTGTTGAACATTATTTTTAGACTCTGAGTGTGGTGACCACCTAGAAAATATTTCGAGCTGGATCTATTTGCATTCTAAATGCGTATTTTGGAGAGCACCCCTGCCTTAAGAGGGTCTCTCATGCAGCTTAACAGAAGGGAGCAAATGTGTGCTTGTAGCTGCCCTTCCATTTAACAGGCCTTCCCAAACTTGGGTCTCCAGCTGATTTTGAACTACAACTCCCATCATCCCTAACTAGCAGGACCAGTGGTCAGGGATGATGGGAATTGTAGTCCAAAAACAGTTGAGGACCCAAGTTTGGAAAACCACGATTTACAGGAATAGGGGAGGTTTGTCTGCATGCCACTTCAAAACACTGACACCAATCCACACATATATGGGCACCACTTGAAGACACATGGCTTGCATTTTGAACATGTGAATGACCCCCGTTGAAAAGGAATGTGTTTCAGGTTGTGTGAAAACTCTGCCTTGGGTATGGTTTTGTGATGGCTTCTTAGAGTTGCAAGCAGTGAATGATAAACATGTGGTGGGAACATGGACATCCACCTTTGCTTGGTCTTCCTAGCTCTATCTGCTTTCCTCACTTTGCTAGGACTTTGTTCATTTGCAAAAACACTAATCACTCATAAAATAAATGGGCAGAATAAAAGGTAAAGGTAAAGGTACCCCTGCCTGTACGGGCCAGTTGTGTCCGACTCTGGGGTTGTGCATCTCACTTAAGAGGCTGGGGGCCAGCGCTGTCCGGAGACACTTCTGGGTCATGTGGCCAGCGTGACGAAGCTGCTCTGGCGAGCCTGCACCAGCGCAGCACACGGAAACGCCGTTTACCTTCCCGCTATAAAGCGGTACCTATTTATCTACTTGCACTTAGGGGTGCTTTCGAACTGCTAGGTGGGCAGGAGCTGGGACCGAAAGCTCACCCCGCCGCGGGGATTCAAACCGCCGACCATACGATCGGCAAGTCCTAGGCACCGAGGTTTTACCCACAGCGCCACCCGCATCCCTACAGCGCCACCCATGTGTGCCACCTATGCCGCGTCTGCCACCTATGGGCAGAATAATAAGCTCCAAAGGGGCTAGAAACTTGTTTTTGTTAACAAGAAGATTAAAAGTTGGGAGTTCAAGGATTGTGGCTCACCTAGGAGAGCAATTTCTCCCCCTGGTAGACCAGTAGTGGACCAGCAGCTCTCCAGGAGCCAGAAGTATATTTGGTCCTTGAAGCATCTCATCCAACCAGATATGTGGCAGAATCATTGGGGACCAGCAGCTGATGGCCCACAGAATAGCACCATTCCATGGACCACCACTTTGAGTATCACCATAATAGATAACACCATATGTGAATTGAGTGATTTTACCCATTTACTAAACAGATGCTCTTGTATTTTTGTTGTTGTTTAGTCGTTACATGGCCTATTTTACACATTCTTCTGATTCTGCCTCCCCCTGCCCCTGGCAAGTTAAATACCAGGATTTTGTACCAACCGAGCACTGAAACTATTTCATATCTGCCCTCACCCCCATTTTAATTTTCAAATATAATGATAATAATAATTTATTATTTATACCCCACCCATCTGGCTGCTTTCCCCAGCCACTCTGGGCAGCTCCCAACAGAATATGAAAAACATGATAAGACATCAAACATTAAAAACTTCCCATCTGCCTTCAGATGTCTTCTAAAGGTTGTCTAATTATTTATCTCCTTGGCACCTGGTGGGAGAGTGTTCCACAGGGCAGGCACCACTACCGAGAAGGCCCTCTGCCTGGTTCCCTGTAACTTCACTTCTCGCAGTGAGGGAACCACCAGAAGGCCCTCAGAGGAGGACCTCAATGTCCAGGTTGAACGACGGGGGTGGAGACGCTCCTTCAGGTATGTTGAAGGACAACAAAACAATATTTTTTTCTTTCTTTCGGCATTTTGCCAAAAGTTATCCATTGCCCATTTCACATCCCCCCGGCTGATTTTTTAAAAAGATAAGACTCCTGAAGGACATGAGTTTCTCATGTAAAAAATTATATTTGTGAAAAATAAAGATACAGCGAGAAGATAAAGAGAGAAGATAAAGAGAGAAGAGGATGGAGGCTATATGAGAGGCAGGTTTTTTATCAGGGTGGGAGACCGAGGAAGGCAAAACTCTCTTAGGTGGGGAGTGGGAGAATTCAACTCCCTGAATTTGTGAAGGTAAAATAGTGGCCAAGGGCTACATAGATATATTTATAATTTTGTGTTTTATGAAGGTTATTATTAATGCATTGAACTTTCTTTTTCTCTCTAGTTTTTTCTGTTTAATATACTGTTTATTATTTTTCTTTTCAGTTTAGTTTGAATTTTATGGTATATTAGGTTGAAAACCTTTAATAAAATTGTTTTTTGTTTTTATAAAAGAGAGTTTCTGATGCCTGCTAAGAACAAATGTGTTTAGGCTAGCCTCCATGAACGTGCAATTTTATTTGTTTTTAACTTCAAGATTTATTATTATTATTATTATTATTATTATTATTATTATTAAGCAGCATATAAACACAGTTAAATAAATAAAACACAGGGCTTTGAGGCAGTGCAGACAGAGAGAAAATGAGCCGCTTAAGAGGGCCACTTACCCTATTAAGCTACACAACCCCGTTAAGAGATCTTTGAATAAGACTGGATCACCATAGTCAAGAGTCAGCTCCTTAATTAGCAAGAAAGAAACAGCTTTGTGCTAATTTTGCGACCTGTGAAAGGGCTTTTTGCTTGTTAGGCTCTAAAAACCAACAGTCCAGGAGGCAGCAGAATCCACAAGAGTTTGTTCCAGTAGCAGTGCTATTAGGTTTCAAGCAGCATGTGCTAAAAAGAACGCCCACCCCCCTCAAAAAAAGATCTTTGTAGCAGGAGAGAAAGAAGCCTTCACCAGTTATTGCCTTCCAAGGCTGCAATAACCTTATTGATTCCTATGAAGTGACAGACTGAAGTTTCTTTCTGCATCACTATAGACTTATATCCACTGACTGTATTTGACAGATAATAAAGGCAGAGATTTTTATTTTTAACAAAGATCTGGTTCAGTAAACAATTCCCTGAATAGCTTAAGTTTATGGTCACCCTCCAGATATGGTTTGAAAATGAAATATTTTAAAACAAGCAATCTTAAATTTTTACTGATGTGACTTTTTTATTTTTAATCCCATTAATAAGAAAGCCTTGTAAAGATCTCCAGTGGCACTGAAACTTTACTTAAAAATGGGAAATTCAAATCCAAGGAGCTGCCATATCTAGAAATTAATTTTAATACCTTGCATATGGAAGAATTGCAAATTTAGAGCATGATCATTCTCTTAGTGTTGCTTTCTTCAAAGAAATAAAATTCAACAAAATATAATTTAATCAACTAACCAACCTAAGGCATGATCCAGCCAAAGTTAAACAAAGTTTCATTTCAGTGGGAAAATTTAGGGCTGTTGCGATAAATGGAATTATTTTTATTTATTTATACCATGCCTTTTCCCCTGACAGAGACTCAATGCTTATCTTAATGCTCAATTCACAATGCTTAACTTTGCCTGGCTGAGTCAGCAATCCAATTTCTTGCTCTCCTGAATAATCCAGTTCCTTGTTTTGCAAGTGGCCAGGAAGACATGTAGAGGGCCTGAATAATCAAACAATCATTTGGAAAAACCAACACCCCTGTCCCCATACACTAAGGCTGGCACATTATTTCTAAGCTAAAGGCCATTATGTTTGATGTGCAGGGAGATAAAGGTAAAAGGACCCCTGACCATTAGGTCCAGTTGTGGCCGACTCTGGGGTTGCGGCACTCATCTCGCTTTATTGGCCGAGGGAGTCGGCATACAGCTTCCGGGTCATGTGGCTAGCATGACTAAGCCGCTTCTGGCGAACCAGAGCAGCGCACGGAAACGCCGTTTACCTTCCTGCCGCAGCAGTACCTATTTATCTACTTGCACTTTGACATGCTTTCGAACTGCTAGGTTGGCAGGAGCAGGGACCAAACAACAGGAGCTCACCCAGTCATGGGGATTTGAACCGCTGACCTTCTGATCGGCAAGTCCTAGGCTCTGTGGTTTAACTCACAGTGCCACCTGTGTCCCATGCAACATTACTCCCAATTAATTAAGCACTTTCCTTCCACCCCCATGGAATGAATGGTTGCAATCCATTATATCAATAAGAGGCTTTTTGCTGTTGCTGCTTCTTTTTTACAGAGGTTGCAATTTGTATCACCAACATCTTTGTGCCATTTATTGGCGACACACACACACCAACAAAGCTGTGGACAAAATGTTGGGATATATGGCAAAAGTGGGGAATCTGTGGCCCTCCAGATAGGGCTGGACTCCAACTCATCCCTAGTCAGTACGGGCAAGTGTCAACGATGAGCAGTTGTAGTTTAACAACATCTGGAGGACCTCATTATTAATATAGTGACTGGGTCAACCCAGTCAGATGGGCAACATATAGATTATTATAAATTATTATAATTATTATATTGAGCAATATCTGAGTCGTACTCAGAGTAGACCCACTGAAACCAATAGACTTAACTTCTATAGCCACACTGATTTTAATGGGTGTAGAAGGAAGAGAGGGGCAAAGTCCTGTTGTGCAAGTGAAAGTCATTCCACTTAAGGGAGGAAACTAAACCAAATGGTTTTATCAGAATAAGCAGAGATTATGGGGAAATTGAAAGAACCATGGAAGGGGAAAGAAAGAAAGTCAGTGAATGTATTATTACAATGGTGGATATTTGATGCTGGAAATGCACATTTGAAAACTTAATTAAAATTAAAAGGGGGGGAGGAGTTTGGCACAGCTCATTGATGCAGGTCCCACTTGTTCAAAATGCTAGCAGGCTGTGATCAACATCACCACGTAAGACAGCATGCATGAAATGCACAATACACACTTCTGATCCTCGCCACATTTACACAAACGTTCTTTCCAGCAATTACTTAGAAGCTCCATCAGAAGATTCCTAGGGCTGAAAGCTGAAACCCTACGAACCTAGCTGGAGAACAGCCTAATATACAGCAAACCCACCACTCTCTATTGGAAAAACGACAGTGTGTGGTACTGCAGCAACCTCATGCAACCATACAGATATTTCTACTCAGAGGGAGGAAGGTACTAGACCGCTACCAAGCTGCAACAGTTCAATAACTCACAGCATGCATGCTTTCTGTTTCAAGGCCACCTGAGGGATGCAGCTCAGAACATCTGCTGTGCATGCAGATGGTAATCTCCAGCTGGTACAGCAGGGCGATACCCATCTGAAAACCTGGGGAGCTGTGGCTGTCCCAGTAGACAACACTGAGATACACAGACCAGGGATCCTGCTAAGTAAAAGAGACACCTTCCTATCTTCCTAAAATGATATGGAATGGGAAGGCTTCTGCTGATCTTTATCATAAGATCATTGCTGTCCCCCAGTGGCTGTCATAGAGTTCGAGGGTGATGCTTGCCAGCCATCTAGTCTAATATCCTGCTTGATTCAGGACAGCAAGAAGCACAGCATTCCAGCAGATATCTGTCTATCCTCTGTGACATCCAGAAATACTTCTCAGTTTAAGCACACAACAGCTATCCCAGGACATAGCTGGCTCAACCAACCCCAGTCGATGACAGTCACACATTAATGGGGGCAGGAGATAAAGAGTTTTCCCATCTTCAAGTTTTTGCACACTCATCAGGGAGCAAGGCCTGGTTCACATGTGCACACTCAGGCAGAAGGTGGCTGAATCCAGTGACAATTGCATGTGTGAGGAGCCATCGCAGAAAGAATGCCAAAATAAAATGCAGATAAAATGCCAAAAATAAGATATTAGTATCACCTCAAACACAATGCTGTGATAGTCCTTTCATGTACTCTGTTGCCAAATGTAGTTCGCATGTCGGCTAAGTAACCGGTGCATCTCTGCTCACTCAAAATTGAAAAAACATTTGTGTTGGAGATACCACAGCGACACATTTTCGAATCTGCAATGGCTCATTCGCCCATGCAAGTCAGTTGTGTGTTGCTGTCATGAAGCCACATGCGTGTATGAATCAACAGATCTGCCCCATTTAACTCTGTGGGATGTGTGGAGGTCAGAAGCTTTTAAAAAACTCCCACTCTTAGTTTTCTTTTCACAACTTCATCAGACTATATGAAAACCACTTACACAGACGGCATTAGAGTAATTTTAACCTCTCCCCACAGATGCTCAGTGCTGACCTCCCCCCCTCCCCAGCACATCCACTGTTCACTTCTATAACAACAGTCCAGGAAGCTAGCCATTGGGCAACCAAAGATACAGTGTTAAAATAAGACTTCCTAGGATGCTTGTCAGTATCAAAAAACCCCCCAAGCAATATTGCATAAAAGAGGGAGTGAATGGATTCAGGAATTTCAATGTTCTCTTCTCTGCTCTGTTTGAGAGTGTGTGTGTGCGCGCATTACTATTATCTTCAAAAATAAAATAAAATACTATCATCCACAATAGATTTTATCCCTACAAAATATGCAGGTTGGTACTGAATACAATTGGAATGTATGGGGCACTGGATTGCAGAATATTTTATTATCTTTACGTTCCCGGCTTCCTTGTCCGCACCAGAGTGTAATGCTAAACAAACCGTAATAAGGATTTGACAGGGAAACAAATGAATAAGCTTTCCCTCTAGTGTTGGGATACATTTCCCAGCCTTATAAATGTAACCAAATCAGGTTTGTATACACTGGGTTTGACTTTTGAGCAAACTCAGCCCCAATCTATTTACAGCTTTGTCAAACGTGGAACTATAAATAATGAACAGCTATTGTCTGAAATGTACTCACCTACCTCTGCCTCCCTGTAGAGTATTCTTGTGCAGGCAGAGAAGAATATAGCAACACACAGTGCTAGTACTGTAGTTGTACAATGGCTGGGTAATATGCAGGAGATCAAAGCTGCAGAGGTCCACAAACCCCTTAAGCTAACCGAAGGCAGAGGACTAACCAGCAGAAATCGTGGAAGTTCTCCCACTCGGAGCAATGAGCATCAAATACTACAGTACATATTTTTTTCTTTCGAGAATGGATCTGGCCTCCAGAAAAGCGGGCAAGTCACCAGCTCCCAACTCCTGACGCTCAACAGAAAAAGGTCAGTGCTAAGTATTGCAGAGGGCAGCATTAGTGTACAGGGAACACTGCAGAAGCAGATCTGCAGGATTATTTGCACAGGTAACTAACTAGCTGTGCAGAGGGACTGCAACCATGCATTGCAGTCCTATGCAAGTTGATTCAGTGGCCCCACTGTGTTCAATGGGGCTTAGTCACAGGAAAGGGCACATAGGCTTGCCAAAAGTATTTTAACACCCTCACTTTCAGTGATGGGAGAGAGGCATCAACATTTATGCAGAATCCTGTCATCACAAAACCAGTTGCAGTTTAAGGCCCTGGGTGCATCATTATTTTAAAAAGTCACACACAAACACCCTACAGTGTGTACTCTAAACATCTGTGGAAACTTTATTCCCTTGCCCAAATCTATGCCGCTTTATTTCATTTCTCACTTGATTATGGGCTCTCTCTTTTAGGCTCAAATCCTATGCACTCTTACCCAGGAGCAAGTCCCATTGGGGCTTCCTTCTAGTAGACATGTCTAGGGTTGCACTGTGAACCTTGCTTCTATTGAAACTGTGGGTGATGGTTAAAACTAGATCACTTGCAGGCTCTTTCCATCCTGTAGTTGCTGGGCTCCCATCAGCCATGACCAGTGGTCAAATTTGCTAAGAGTTCTAACCTAACCACATCTGGAAAGCATGACATTGGCTATCCCTGTTGGAGAGGGGGAAGGCATGCAAGGGCCTCAATATTAAAACCCTTTAGACCCTCAATATTAAAACCCTGAAGGCCACCTGTAGTTTCAGAACATAAAAATGGCCCCACTGGATTGAGCCAAAAGCTCATCTAATCCAGAAATCTGTTCTTACAATGGCCAGTCAGAAGCATATGGGATGTCAACATGCAGGATATGACCAAAGTAGCACACTCTCAACTTACAGTTACCAGCATCTGAGGCACCTTGTCTCCATCCCTGAAGGTAGACCATTGAGAGCCGTCAGAGCATTGGACTAGGAACAGGGTTCAAATCCCCACTCACTAGATGACCTTGGGCCAGTCACTGTCTCTCAGCCTAACCAATCTCAGAGTTGTTGTGGGGGTTAATGGAGGAGGGAAAGAATCGCTCACACCACTTTGAGCTCCTTGTGGGCAATAAAGAAACAATAGCCTCATTCTTTATTAAAGCATCCTCCCACAGCCTCTTCAAACCAGTAAGTGGAATGGGGTGGATCCTAAAAAGGTAAAGACATTGAGCTGGTTTCTCTCTGCTCCTCTTCCTTCCCTGTAATTGTAGCACTGGTTGTATGGCTGGCCACCAAGGAAGAACTACAGAGTTCGTTCAGCATGAAACTCAACCCTTTCTCCTTCCCTGCTTGGTCCAATAATCCGACACAGAATGACACCCTTGAAGATCATACTAATTAAACTGGATAAATACCACCACTTGGCTCTGTACTCTCACAGTCATTAACACAAATTAGAATCTCTACTTCACCCATGAGCATCCACTAAAAGTAGGAAAGGAAAGGTAGAATTACATCCCCCCTTTAAAAACAAAACACCAGTAACTATAGGGTGGTTGATGGTGTTAAAGAGGGCTGAACAAAGGCTAAATAGCAAGTCCCACTGAGTTTGAACCCAGGCTTAGTCACAGATGATTTGAGCATAGGATGACAGCCATACAGTGCATATTTGCATATGCTTACTCAGAAGTAAGTCCCACTGTGTTCAATGAGACTATGCACACTTCAGAACAAATCCCAGTGAGCTCAGTGGGGGTTTATTCCTGAGTAAACGCATCATGCCCAGAACCGCTGTTAAATCACCTTGGAGGGGGGGAAACACACACACACACACACACACACACACACACACCTTGAGTCAACCATCAAACCCTAGGAAATCAGCTAAGATAACCAAGGACTCCAGCATTTGCTTATCAATAATAAAATAAGTATATATATATATTTAAAATCTCAGCCACCCTTCTCATGGATTAAAGTCATGAACGCTTTTTTTAAAAAAGGGGGGAGAAAAATCAATTTGAAATTTTATTAAGCACGCTGGGAGCTATGATCAACATCGATAGCCAGGAGTGACTTTGTCCGCATACTTTTGCTAACTGCATCGCTCCTCCCTCCCACCCCCCGCCCGCTTTTCCGCCGCCCGCACCCTCGTCTTCGATAGATATCACTAGTGTGATCGTGTTAGTCGGAGGCGAACCGAGCACTGGCCAATGAGAGCCGGAGGAGCGGCGCTGGTTTCGCTTGGAATGTTGCCATGGTTTTTCCCCTCGATGGAACAGAACGGAAAGGGAAAGTGGGGCGGAGGAGAGCAAGAGAGAAAGAGGGCGGCCACCCACGTGGCGGGGGGACGAGTCCGGGTGGGGCACGCCGGCCGGACCAGAGCTGGCCTCTCCCTGCTGTGATCCCCCAGGCACTCCCTTTTCACTCTTTGCCATCCACGATGGCCAGCTCTTTGATCACTCTCAGTTTGCCGCTGGCGTCGATCCTGCGCTTCTCCCTGATTAGGTCCTCGAGGCTCTGGAAGCGCAACGTGTGCACCTGGTTGTCGGCCAGGTGGATCTTGAGATAGTACTGCTGCTCCCGGGGCTGGGAGCCCGAGGGCGGCTGGAGCTCGCCGCCGGCTTTGAACTCCCGTTTGCCGAAGCGGCACCAGGCGGCGAAGCTCTCCGAGTTCGTCCAGCAGATCTCGTGGCTCTTTAAGCCCAGGTGGCCGCAGGCGTTCTGCACCACCAGCTCCGCCACCAGGGGGCGGTAGCGGTACCAGCTACTCACCACCCGGCCCACGTTGCCAGCGGCCGCCTCGTACAAGCTGTCCTGGCGAATCTGGCCCTGGTGCAAGTGGATGATCTGCCCGCTGCCCACATAGACTGCCCAGTGTGGCGGAGGAGGAGGGTGGTCGGACGGCCCCAGGTACAGCAGCTCCAGCAGGTCGCCCGGCTTGCACAAGGCAGGCAGGGCCGCCACCGGGTAGACGCTCAAATCCCCAGCCTGGGGGTCTCCGCTCACCTTGGAGAAGATGCATTCCTGGCCGCGGAAGGCGGAGAACTGGGTCTCGCTCAGCACCAGCTGCGGAGGGTGGTGGTGGTGATGGTGGGGATGGTGGTGGTGGTGGTGGGTGGGGGTCTCTTGGACGGGGCTGCTGGAGCCTTTCACGCTGTACTTGTCCGGCTGCCCTCCTCGCTCGTCCAGGTCCTCTTCCTCATCCGAGAAGAAGTAAGCCACCCCGACGCGCAGCTCGTCCTTCTCGATGCCAGAGGGGTCCCCGGTCGGCAGCTCGCTGTAATTCAGGTGCGTGATGCGATCCAGTTGATTTCCCATCAATGACAGGGCGAGGCGAGAGCAAGAATCGCCGGATCTGAGCGAGAGGGGAGGGAAAGAGAGAGAGGGGAAGAGAGGAGTGAGAAAGAAGAGTCCGCGCAAGCAACCCGCGCAGCAAAACGACAGGCGCGCACGCCGAAAGGGATCAGGCGAGGTCGCTTCTCCTCCGCGCCTCTGCTTCGTCGAGGAGAGACGCCGCTCCCTTTCTCTCGCTTCTTTTCTCCCTAACACACCCACCCGCCTGCCTGCCTGTTTCAGCCGCTGCAGGCCTCTCGGAGCGCGCACGAGCCGCTCCCGGGCCCCCCGAGGTGGCTCGCAGCAGCTACCCCGCTGCCTGGGCTACCCCGCAGCCTCCAGCCGCGCGCTCGATCCTACGGATCCCCGCGGCGGTGCGCAAAGGCAGCGCTGCTCGGGACAGCGATCGCAGAAGGAACAGCCAGGCGGAGAGTGCAGGGCTCGGAGAGTTGCTTCCCCTTTGTCTCCGGCGCTCCTTTCCCCGCCTCTCGCTTCACTCCTCCGAGGGAGCTTGGCAGCCTCCTCGCTTCCAGTTGCAACAATGTGCCGCTCCGGAGCGGGAGAGGCAGTGGCGCTGCCCCTTTCCCCCTTGACCCCAAGCGATGCCTTGGCCGTGACCTTCCAAGCAGCTTAGCCCCGACGGGGCGGATGCTGGGGAGGAAAAAATAAAGAAAAAAGAAATCCGTCCGTCTGCGGTGCTCGCCCTCTGCGTACCCGGAATCGCCCAGATCCTGCCAAAGCCCCCGAACTCCTTTAAAGTCCTCTGGTCGCCATGGGGGCTGCCGCTGCGGACGACGAGGAGTCGCGCCAGGTCTTCCTCCTCCTGGGCACCCGCCGTCCAAGGGTCCCGACTGGCATGCGCGCCCGCTCTCCCTCCTGCGCCCTTTCCCCTGCCCGGTCCTTCTCGGCTCTGGTCTCCCTTCGGCAGCACCGGCGAGTCTAAAGTAGCAGCTGCTCCGGATACCAAGGCCCGCCCTTGGCCGTGCTCATTGGCTGCTAGGCTCCGCGCGTGGAAAAGTCGAGCCATCCTCCGGAGTGTCAATCATCCGCGCGGCAAGGGTGGGATGCCAGACGCCCGCCGTCTGCTCGCCTTCTGCAGCAGCAGCAGCAGCAAAGCCCCCGGCTGCCCGCCTGGATCTTTGCGCGCCCGGCTAGGGAGGTGAGGGGCTGGCGGGCCCAGTGGTGGCAGCGGCGTGTGGCGAGCCGCTTGTGCTGAGAAGGGAAGCCCCAGCCTCCGCCCCGCCCCCCTCGCCCCTACGCGGTATCCTACTAAATAATGGATCTGCGCAATGTCACGACTTGCAGACGCTCGGTTATCAGCCGTTGTGATTTTCCTGCCTCTTTATCATCGATGCTTAGATTTGGGGAATGGAGGATCTTTTTCTATGAAACACCTGACACAAAAATTCAAACCCTCTACCAGCAGTTAAATCGGCAAAGGGAAAGCTAATTCCCTATGTGCGTTTGTCAAAATGTGTACATTAAATTTAAATGAATGCATCGTTGGGAGGAAGTAGGACGTTTATTGCCCCCCTGAGAAAAGCTGTTGGGGGCTTCCTAGAAAG
Organism: Podarcis erhardii; assembly: GCF_964252035.2. NCBI lineage: Eukaryota > Metazoa > Chordata > Lepidosauria > Squamata > Lacertidae > Podarcis > Podarcis erhardii. The sequence goes on along the minus strand of NC_138507.1, from coordinate 31,368,442 downwards.
TGTGTCAGAGGTTAGGGGGTTGTAAACCCCAATTGCTGCAGAGACAGCATCCTGGTGCCAGTTCATCATAAGAATGTGAGAACCGGACAATAAGGGTTATAACCCTGGTACATCTCATGCCATTGCAGAATTCTGTTGGTGTACCCATTGCACTTTACTTCTGGTAATTGTGCTGTATCCACAGTTTTCTGAGGATAAACGATGGAGATTGGGGATCACAGTTTTGCCCCACTGAATGAGGCAGGGTTGACATATATTTGCTCAGTTACTGTGGGGAAATATATCAGAGGAAGGGAACAGCGGCACTGAGCACTAGCACATGCTGGCTTCCTCATTCACTTCTGCGGAGAGTCTTCTTGGGCAGCCATAGCTTAGTTGGGATGCCTATGCTTTGTTTGCTGAAAGCTCCAGGTTCCCTCCATGGAATCTCCAGAGATGGGGAATACTCCTATCTGAAACCTACAGAGTCACTGCCAGTCCGAGTAAACTGAGCTGGAGGCACCAGCCATCTGTCTCTGTAGGAAGCCTTGTCATTTCTGCTGATCCTTTGGCCTGAACTTTCAGTCCTCACCTGAACCAAAGTTGCATCTGCTCACACCCAGCCTCCGCTGTCCTTAACTGTCACTTCCCTGTTTGTTTGTCTCTGCTTGCTCGCCACCATATTTCTGTTGTACGCTTCTTGGGGCAAGGACCTTATTGCACCAGGTACATTGGTAGCACAACAACAACAACAACAACAAAATGGTATCAACATGTGCCCATCTGCTGGGCCTGTAAGGGATCTGTGCATTAGATTCCCATGTCAGTGGACTGCCTGTGGCTGTGATCTTCACACCTCTTTCTTTGGATCACCCTCTCCCTCCCTTTGAAACAGATTAAGCTTCCCTATGGGAGCAAATCCTTTGAGGACCTCGGCATGTGTGGGGCCTCATTTTGCAATTAGTTCCATGTGTCAATTGTTCTCTCTTTCTCGTGGCTTTCAGTGGATGGAATGCCTTTGTATGTACTGCTGGCATCTCATCAGGCACTTGCTTCGTTTAGATTACTGTTTTAATTAACTCCGGAACACAAGTGCTGTCGGTTCTTCCCTGGCACCCAGAGCTGCCAGATAAACAGGCTGCGTTTCAGTGTTAGAGAGGTTCAAGGTGCGTACAAATGGGCTGCTTAGCCCTTAGATTTTGGCTTCCGTGCGGCTCCCGTGTGGCCCTTGTTCTCTTCCCATCCCACTGAGCGACTGTTTACTTGGCTTCCCAACTGCAGCCGCCTTCCCACGAGCTGCTAATTAAAAGCAGCGCTCTTGTAACCCTAGAAAGAACATCTGATGACAATAGAAGGACACATTCTGCCTGCTATCTGCTTGTTCTGTTTAGATCACAAAGGAGTGAGGAGGAGTATATAAAACAGGCCCATGTGGTGACTTGCCCAGCCTGCCATACCCAGCTAAAACCTAAGCATGGAATTGGAATAAAGAGAGATCTAGCATGTGCCAAAGTTCCCCATTCACTTCAATGGAAGATTGTATCAAGTTAGTGGCTATCCTGTGCCCATTTCTTTGGGAGAAAGCTCTATTGGGTTGTAGCCAATGTTGGTTATACTCAGAGTAAACCTATTGGTGGGATAGCTCAGCCAGTACCTCATGAGACTCTTAATCTCAGGGTTGTGGGTTCGAGTCCCACATTGGGCAAAAGAGTCCAGCATTGCAGGGCTTGGATTAGATGACCCTCACGCTCCCTTCCAACTCTAAGAATGAATGGACATTACTAACTCAGGTTGAAATTAATTGAAATTAGTGGACTTGACTAACTATAGTTGCATACAATCCTTTGAATGCTAATGGGGTTACTTTTGAGTAGGCAAACAGGCGTGCCTTTCAAGACTGCAATCCTATACACATTGACCCTAGAGTAAATCCTATTGCACGGAAGAGGGCTTGTTTTAGAGCAGACGTGCATAGGGTCACATTGCCAGGGTCTTTCCCAGCCATAGTCACTGTTGTAGTGATAGGTTTGTCTTCACAGCCGCTCTTAATATACAAAGTAAACTGCTGTCAGGTAGACTCAGCAGGCTTTATAGCTGTACAGTGGTACCTCGGGTTAAGTACTTAATTCATTCCAGAGGTCCGTTCTTAACCTGAAACTGTTCTTAACCTGAAGCACCACTTTAGCTAATGGGGGCTCCCGCTGCTGCCGCACCGCCGGAGCACGATTTCTGTTCTCATCCTGAAGCAAAGTTCTTAACCCAAGGTACTATTTCTGGGTTAGCAGACTCTGTAACCTGAAGTGTATGTAACCCGAGGTACCACTGTAATAGTTTGTGGGTGGTTTTGAGGGCTGGAAATGATTAGCCAAATCCTATGGGGCTATAAAAGAATCTCAGGCCTTATAAATGGAAAAGTGAAATAAGATTTAATGTACACCTGAGGATAGGTTGTTTGCTTTCCCCTTAGGATTCAGTACCCACAAACACACCTACTTGCAGTTAGTCTTATCTGTTTTATTTATTTACAGTATTGCAATTATTTCCCACCTTTTCCCCAAGCGACTCAAGGCGTCGTCTGTGTTCTCCACCACTCACTATTTTATTCTCCCCAAATCCCTGCATGGCAGTTTTACTCAGCCACTGGAATGAATGCAATCTAACCTTGTCATGTTCGTTAATTTCCACCGTCTATGTTGTGTAAAACTTAGCTGAACGCCGCCTTCCTGTGAGGTCAGTTAGGTTGGGAGACAGTTACTGGTCCAAGAGAACTTCATGGGTGAGCCAGGATTTGAACCCTGGTCTCCCGGGTCAGTTAAGTCTACCAGCTCCATCCGGTACACAGGCTGAGATCCTACCTGACCACGGACTGTCTCGCGAGAGTGGTGCATGCTCTGGTTATCACTTGCTTGGATTACTGCAATGCACTCTACGTGGGACTACCTTTGAAGGTGACCCAGAAACTACAACTAACAGAGAATGTGGCAGCTAGACTGGTGACCGAGAGTGGCCTCCGGGACCATATAACTCCGGTCCTAAAGGATCTTCACTGGCTTCCAGTAAGTTTCCAAGCAGAATTCAAAGTGTTGGTGATGACCTTCAAAGCCCTAAAAGGCCTTGGCCCAGTATACCTGAAGGAGTATCACCACCCTCCTCCTAGGGTCTTCTGCTAGTTCCTCACTGTGAGAAGCGAACTTCCAGGGAACCAGACGGAGGGCCTTCTTGGTAGTAGCACCCTCTCTGTGGAACACGCTTCAGATGTCAAGGAGATAAAGAACTACACAACATTTAGAAGACATCTGAAGGCAGCCCTGTTTCAGAAAGTGGCTGGGAAAACCCAGCCAGGAGGGTGGGGTAATAATGATGATGATGATGATGATAACAACAACAACAACAACAACAACAACAACAACAACAACAACAACAACAACAATAATGGCTTCTGTGGCAGGGTTTCTAAGGTGTGCCGGTTATGTCTGCAAGTGCCCCACTATGCCTTGGATCACACTGAATCATCAAATGGGTACCCCTTGTCCTCCAAGGCTTCCATTGCAAGGTGAAAGTACATTCTTTGGATCAGGATTCAAAGTTGCCAGTGTCAAAGCTAAGCACATCCTTTACAGAAACAAGAAACCATGTTCTACCACCACTGTCAGACTGCCTCTCAATATCACTTGCTGGGAATTGCAGGTGGGCAAAGTGCTGTCATACTCATGTCCTGCTTGTGGGGTCCTTCGGCATCTGGTTGGCCACTGTGAGAAAAGGATGTCGGACTAGATGGGCGACTGGTCTGATCCACAGCCTTGTCTTATCTTCGTGGTGAATTGGAAGTGTGGGGTGGTTAGCACGAGTTTAATTCAAAAATAGATAAATCAATAAATAGTGGCGTGCTTTGAAGGTTTGGCACATTTCCAGACGCAAGAGTCTTACTGGTGAGATGCTGCACATTGAATAGAAGCTAAGAGTTGCAGTTCATTGTGTCCAGCCACTGCTCAATGCAGGATCTGCAGTGCAGGAAACAACTACAGTGTCCCTGAAAAACAGCTGCTCACCTTCTGCTTAGATGCCTCCTGTGCTTCATTCTGATGTGACGTCTTCCCCAATTTTTCCATAACTGTATTCTCCATGACTTAAGATGTTGCATGGAGGAAGAGCAGATAGTAAAATGATTTGCACTGGAATGTATTCCTGAATTATAAATTAATCTTCTTATTGCCTGAAAATGTTATTTCAGGGTCTTGCCATGACACCTGTGGCAAAAGCTGAAGTGAGATGTTGCTTGTCTCTTGTTTTCTGTGGCCACCAGTCCTGCCGATCATTAATCCAATTCTGTTCCCAAGACGCATTAGCACTCCTGCCTTCTTTACTTTCTACACCCACATCTCACATGTGCAGGTTATACTTCCCACGTTGATTGATAATCGAAATGGAGATCACATAGCACACTTTACTAAACAGCTACAAGCAAAAACAAACTGAAATATATTCATTTTTTTTCTTTTCTCCCAGGAGAGAGGATACTGTGAAGAAAGCCACGTCAAAAGAAAGACAATGGATGTAAGGAGAAAGGGGTGCAACTTCATTTCAGCTCCCTGTTATCCACCGTGTCTCCCACATAATTTTGATTGCTCAGAAACATATCAGAACCTCCCCCCCCCCCACCTCCAGAAGTTGCAGGAACTCACACCAACTCCAGATCCAGGCCAATGTTTCAGCCCTCTTCCCACTGGACTGCAGTAGCATAGCCCTGTGTTAATAACTAACAAACATGGCATCCTATTGACTTAAGAAGAGAATAAGAGTTTGGATTTGATATCCCACTTTATCACTACCCAAAGGAGTCTCAAAGCGGCTAACATTCTCCTTTCCCTTCCTCCCCCACAACAAACACAATGTGACATGAGTGGGGCTGAAGAGACTTCAAAGAAGTGTGACTAGCCCAAGGTCACCCAGCAGCTGCATGCAGAGGAGCGGAGACGCGAACCCGGTTCACCAGATTACGAGTCTGCCACTCTTAACCACTACACCACACTGGCTCTTAAGCCTTTCTCATGCACAGATTCCTATAGAACAGGCCACCAGCAGATGTATCTCAAGAGTAAGCTGGTCTTTCATTAGGGAACTCCAAGATTCCCTACTCTGACCTTTTGTATCGTGGGCTTTCTTTAAAATAGTGTCTCATTTAGTATGGTAGTATTTCTTTACTGCCCCAAATCTGAGACTTTTACTTCCAATGAGTTTCCAGAGCTTCCCAAATAAGGGCGTATTCAGAAGAACGGTTTGCCAGCTGAAACCTTCAGGGGAGAGTCACCTTGCAATGACTTTGCTATATTGAAAATAAAGAAGAAAATTGGATAGAATTATGTAATGGTAGTGCCCTGGTTCTCAGTATTATTTCAAGAAGACATATGGAGTGGGCAAGGAATACCAACAACAGGGGGGAAGATGTCATAGTTTTGCAATGTGATAACTGTAAACTATTTTCAAATAATCACACTTTTTAGCAGACGAGAACAGGACAAAAATCATTTCAGGGTTTCCCCAAGACTTCCCTACAAACCCATGCATGCATATACCACCTGCTGATTCATCACAAATTATTAGAACGATGGCATTATTAAAATTATTTTTGCTTTGAAGAAAAAAAATCCCAGTGTAAATTCTGGTTGAATGGATTTTGTTTAATCTTTGACCTCTGTTTTCACTCAAAATACAGATAAACTTCACATTCTTATTGGCATGGAACTGGAAAGGCCAAAGGGCATAAACAGGAGCAGTTTAATGAATTTCTATTACTCCAAGAAGCCTGCTTTTTAAAAAATAAAAGAGCAACAATAATATATTGGTAACAAGGTTTAAAACTATGATAATCAGGCCACATCACAAGAATATAGACTTGTAAAACATTACCCGCAACAGAAGGCTTTCCAAACCATCTTTTTTTAAAAAAAATTGCCCTGGAGAGCCCCACATTTTTGGGGTACCATTCAGTGTGACTATTACTCATTTTCTCGGCAGACACTCTGTCGTGTTCCAAGCCTGCTTGCCTCATCTTTTCTCAACTTGCAAGGAGAGCGATTTCACTTGGGTGTGTCGGCAACGCTGTTGAATATCCACATTGGTTTTGCAATGCCAGAGCACGCTTCGAAATCTTCCTGAACCTTCAGATTGGCTCAGCCATAAGGAGTGAATGCTAATTTATGGGAAGGTATGGACTAACCAGGAAATCAGGTCATATGTACATGTCAAAGTTGGCAGGTGACAGTGGGGGGGGGAGGAAAATCTGTGTTGTGATTAGAAGATCTTGGCTGCTGTTTAAATTGGGGAAGGGGAAGAAAACCTCCTCCCTATTTTAAAACCAACTAGAAAAGTGTTGCCGGCTGGCGAAAAAATGATTCGTTGGAGGCTGCAACGGGGCACTGCTGCATTGGGGGACTGTTTCTGCATAAACATGCCTCGACAGAGCAGGGTTTGCTCCTGCCCGCTTTGGATATTTTGTAAACGAACAGATCGTTCTGTCTGGGGTTGTTGGTTTTTTTTAAATCCAATGTAAATCCTTAATACTCCTTTTGTCCTTGCTTGGAAACTTGACAGCAAAGCTTACCCTGGGGCTCCCTGCCACTCGTGGAATTGCAAGGCATGAAACATTAAACAAGAATGAATGAAAGAAAGAGGAACCTGCTGGATCAGCCTGGTGGCCCAACCACTCCAGTGCCTTGTTATCACAGTCGCCAACCAGATGTCAAAGGGAAGCTGGGGATGGAAGTATCTGTCAGCCTCAGTTTCCCCCCTTTCTCATTTCCCCAGTCTTCAACCAAGTCCAGTTCTCCACATTTCTGCAGCAACTGGCTAATTTTATTTTTTTAAAAACCCTCGTGAAAATTCATCAACATTTAAGCGTGAATTTCTCATACATTTGTAAGCAGTTTTGACTAATGTACACATTTTTGCAAGCAAAACCACGCATGATATTATATTTAATTTTAATGCACACTTTTATGCATTTTGGTAAACACTGGATGGTTGGAGAACTGCACTTCAAAATTCAGATTAAGTGCAAATTTTGAAGAATGCCTGCGTTTCAATTCTCATATTGTTTTAGAAAGTGCAAATTTCATATTTCCAGCTTCAAATGTGGACTGAATTGAATTTAATATTAAATTATTATTATTATTATTATTATTATTATTATTATTATTATTATTATTATTAGTTTTGCCTCTGGGGCCATGCAACATTTACAGGATAGACATTATGTGCTTAAATTTTCTTTTTAAGGATATATTCCTGCACAAACCTCCAACCCATCCCACCCCAAATTTTAAAAATAAAAACAGTCACTCATGTTCTGAAATGTTGATACGGCAATCCAAGTTTAGACTTATTATTTAGAATAAGTAAAGTGGAGTGGCGCACACTGAAGTATTCAGAGCCGTACTTCAATCCATTTCTCTGAGCTAAGCAAGTTATCAAAGTGCTTGCGGTTATAGTTCTCTAATCCATTTTTGCAAACCAAGTAGAATATGTAAGTATTAAAAGTCAATGCAACTAGACGTCGAGGCTGCTGCTGCTGTCATGGAAAGTCTGGAACTGAGTAGCCACCCAAAACTTCCTTTAGCTTTGTGTCCTCTGATCATTTCTGAGTCTAGTCGAATGGGCAGGTTTTGTATGGATGAAAAGGATGCTTAGCCTCAAAGCTTTTATCCATTTGGGAATGATTAAGTAGATGCTGTTATAACTTTCATGAGGTTTAATTGATTGACAGTGCAATCCTACTCATGTCTAGTCAGAAGGAAGCCCCATTAATGGGGTTGCTCCCAGGTAAATATGTATAAGACTGTATCCTTAGTGTTGCAATTCAGTGATAGGCTGTACCATATCAGGCTGCTGTCTGGGGATAAAATATTTGAGGGCTCCTTCACACAAACCATCTCTTAAGCACGCTAAGCAAGCATGTAAAGGAAAAGGCCCTAAGCAATCCCTTTCCTTGTCATATTTGTTCTCTGCCTGTGAAGCAGGGAGGGAGAGCATTTAAACATTCCCTTCCCAAATGCAGTTTGAAATAATGCAGCTTAGCAAAACTTGGATTTAGTTCTGATATCAAACCTAGGTCACATCCATACAGCACATTCAAAGCAATATTTATTAAAGCACTTTAACAATCATGGTTTCCCACAAAGATTCATGGGAATGGTGGTTTGTTAAGGATGCTGGGAATTGTAGCTCTGGGAAGGATCTCCTAACACAGCCTTTCTCAACCTGTGGGTCCCTAGATGTTGAACTACAACTCCCATCACCCCTAGCTAGCAAGGCCAGAGCTCATGGTTGATGGGAGTTGTAGTCCAACAACATCTGGGGACCCACAGGTTGAGAACCGCTGTCCTAACAGCTCTCAGCAGTCTTAACAAACTACAATTCCATATATGGTGGTGTAGTGTGTGTGGATCCACAGGGGCAGTTGCCCCAGGTGCAAAATCATTAGGGGGTGCAAAATTTCAACACCTGGTGCTGCCTCAAAACAGCTTCTGTTGCTGGACTCCATTGAAAATGGCTTCTCCATGTGAACCAGGAAGTGACCTCTCCAAACAACAGAGCAACTCTTTTTTCCTTATCTCTGTGACTGTGCAGAGGGAAACTGTGTTGAATGTGCATGCATACTCCACCTGTTTCCCTCCCTCCCACCTCCCCTTTGAGTGGTCCCGGGCACCAGCAACTGATGCTATGCCACTGACCTCAACTGTCCTGATTAGACTGGGACATCCCATTTTGAGGGGCTGTTCTCTTGCATGGGTCACATGACTTGCACAGGTGTACATCCTGGAAGATGCGCATCCTGGTTTCCAGCCTCTTGTTGGAAGGTTTGCTGTTCCTAGGATTCTCTGGGGATGACATGACAGTTAAAGCAATATTAAAGTGTATTAAATGTACTGTGTGGATGTGACCTTACACAAAAAGGTTTGCCTTTGCTGAAGTGGACAAGCCACCTCTGCAGGAACACTTTGGTTCACCTACTGCAGGCATGGCCAAACTTGGCCTTCCAGCTGTTTTGGGACTACAACTCCCATCATCCCTAGCTAACAGGACCAGTGGTCAGGGATGATGGGAATTGTAGTCCCAAAACAGCTGGAGGGCCAAGTTTGGCCATGCTTGACCTACGGTTACCCTGTCTTGTGTTACAAATGTGTGAGTTGTACACCATGTTCAAAGTGGTATCATATTGCTTTAAATATTTGGTGTGATTGTGGCTTTATTCTCTATGAATGTGTCTAAAGTTCTCTTAAGGCCATCTAAGATACAAACAGCCCACAACTCTGCTCTACATTGTTGGCTTATGTTGGCTTGGCAATGAGCTGAGCTGTTCCAAAACACACATATTCAATCAGTCAGGAAACAGTTCAGTTGATTCCCTAAGCAATTCAAAATTATGACTTTTCCTGGGGCAGCCCTTCAAACCAGCCCGCTAGGGAAACCCATGAAGATGTTTCTCTTGTGCTTTGCCTAGGGGCCTACTTGGAAGAGCTATCCCTGGTAAAATCGCTACTGTGTTTTATGGTACAGCATGACAACCCAAACAACAATGTCTCAGGATGAAACTCAATCAGTGTCTTAATAAAATTATGTTATAAAAATGCAAGTATTCATAAAGCTTATATTTGTATACTAGTGTATAGAATGGAACACATTTTTCATACTTTGTGCTCAGGTGATTATTTTTTACAGTTACCACTAAAGAAAGGCTTTTCATTTCCCACCAAAACATGCTGAATTGCTGTATCCCATAACTTCCAATATTTGTCCAGTGAAAATGAGACGTCCTATTCAACAACTATTGCTATTGCTATTGCTATTGTTATTAGGCAGCTTCCAATGTGTATAAAAACATAGTAAAACATTAAAAAAACTTCCTTGTACAGGTCTGCCTACAGTGGTACCTCAGGTTACATACGCTTCAGGTTACAGACTCCGCTAACCCAGAAATAGTGCTTCAGGTTAAGAACTTTGCTTCAGGATGAGAACAGAAATCATGCTCTGGCGGCACGGCAGAAGCAGGAGGCCCCATTAGCTAAAGTGGTGCTTCAGGTTAAGAACAGTTTCAGGTTAAGTATGGACCTCCGGAAGGAATTAAGTACTTAACCTGAGGTACCACTGTATTGCACTCCATTTCTGCTTGCAGGTTTTCTACTAGTACCTGGTTGACGATGGTGAGAAGAGGATGCTGGATCCAGCAGCAATAGAGAGAGAGAGAGCTATGTTTTTATTTTCAGCTCACTACCCCTTTCTACAACAAACATGGCCCCTTCCTATGTCAACCAATGTAATAGATGCATGTGTAAATGCTCACAGATCGGTTTTCAATTTCCTGCTCCTTTGCCACTGCCTCCCCCCCCCCCCCCGCTCCTTTAGGCATACTGGGTAAAATACCTTTTTGAGTTGCATAAGTCATCGGCTGTTCGTGGATTTTGCTCTTTCGGTGTACTGAGAAGAAGCCCCATTATGCACAGTTTTGGCTGAAAAGCTGCAGGCATCTTGAGGTTGCATTGTTGCTCCGTTAGCTCCCTGCTCTGCCTTCTCCTCCTTTTCTGCCTGTAATGGGATCCTTTATTAAATCTTTCCTCTGTAATTGTGTTGCGGCATAATACCCCCAATTTGTAATATGTATGAATTGCCAGCTGCCCTCAAGGACCCTCATGAAAATTGCATGTTTCATATGATATGAACGGGAACTCCCCTCCCAACTTCTTACTTTGAACAGACATTTATTTTTGGTCCCCAACCCCATCCTTTCATCCATGCCTCTTTGATTTCCTTCCCCCAGCTTACTGTCTCCAAAATCATCTTCTAAATATTATAAATAATATTACATGATTTTTGGATTGAATAACAAGGCAGGGAAAAAAATTCAATCTCAGTGACAGTTGTGTTTCATAAAGCACTCAGAGTTGGGCTTTCAAGGTTTATGATGTTTGCAGAACCTTCCGACTGATTTATTGAGCTGAATTCAATATGAGAGTCATTACTCTTGGTATAACTACCATTTTTGCTGTAATTTGTGCTTTCCTCTTTCAGACAGAGGTCCTTCATGGAGCTAGGTCATCCCAAACTCGTAGCTTTGTCTGAATTAGTTGCCTGGTTGCTTTTCTGGGCAGCTGTGTGCTGACTGCTTCAGGACCGGATCTGTAATCTTGATCTCATGTTCTGAGAGGAAGATAGATATAAGGCATTTTCAGGCATTTGCCTGAGCACACAAATGCTGTATTCTTGGGCAGGAGGCAGGGGAATGGATGCATGTCTTGCCTGGAGTGTCCCTGCACCCACAGCTTAGTCCCTGACCATCGGCGTGTGAGGGGTTGATCTGCAAAGACTCTCTGTGTGCTTGGGTACCCTGGTATCTGGGCAGGGGATCTGTGGTGATGCAGAGACTTTCCCCCCCAGTCTCAAACCTTTATTGGCATGTAGACAAAATTCCAAAAGGTTCAGCACCATAAAATCACACAGCAAAATCTGCATCTAACAATTAAAATGTTGTTGCATAACATTCACAAATCCTTATTGCATGTTGCAGAAGCCTGGCTATTATCTCCATCCTGAGTAAACGTTAGGAAGGCTACCTTACAGTCATCTGACTGCCACTCCCTGCTAACAACCAACTGGTTGATGGACTTAGATCAAATTGTCTGATACAAGGGGCAATGCAAAAAAACACGCACAACTGATTCTATATGATTCTGTCCACAGGGGGCATAGTCTCTATTTGAGTGGTATTTTCTGGAATCTCCCCTGATGGTAGCACATTCAGTCTTGCAAGCCTAGCATGAATGTCCTTCATTAATTCAGGTTGGTCAAGTAGTAGAGATACATTGCCATTGACTGTCCACATCCTACCACCCCCAAACTTGCACAGAATGCTATTCCTCATTTGGCTACTAAGTTCTTGAAATTTGTTGATACTTCGACTCATATTCAAGGGAATATGAGTACAGAGCCCTTGAAGAGCTACCTTGCTCATTATGTACAATGCAAATGGAGACAATTGGGGTATGGATATAAGGTCACAAAAATAGATTGCAACCATGCTGCATGACTGGAGAGAAAACCACAGCAGCTCTACAGCACACCTATTTCAGCCGCTCTTGACATGGCCATTATCCCATCTGAAGCTTCTGTGAATTGTTTCAATGTTGATTAATGACCTGCATTGAAATGGTTGCTGGATATAGGACCCAGCAGCATTGACTAATCACACAAAGGAAATCTTCGCGGGGAGCTTGTCCTTGGCTTGCAACAACGCATCTATGGAGGCCTGCTGGGTCAAGTGACTACATCAAGCAAATGCTGCACTGTTAGTGCAGATCTCGAGTGACTGTGTTGCAGTGTTAGAATGAAATGATGTGATGCTAATACATGTCTGCAGAGGACAGCTTACAAAAGGAAAGGAAATGGAACCGCTGCGGTGGGAGAGGTGAGACTGTCAAGAGTTATGTGTAGTTATGTTTAATCTGGGTTAGAGATAGGCTTTCAAAAAAGCTAAGGACCAAATGAATGGTTGAGGGAAGGAATCACCAGGCAGGGTGGCAAAAAATAAAGACATGCTCTATCGTCAGGATGGAACTTTGTGTGGCTCTGCGGAATTCATCAAAAAGAAGTATTGGGAGACAAAAGACACTGCTTAGGTTTTAAAGGACTCTCGCATCTTGGTTTACAACATGGCAGCTGCAGGAGTCATCATTTCAGCTGATCCCCAAAGGAAGAGTGATGCATGCATGTGGTGTTGTGGTCTGAACCACTGAGCCTCTTGGGCTTGCTGATCAGAAGGTCAGCAGTTCGAATCCACGCTATGGGGTGAGCTTCTGTTGCTCTGTCCCAACTCCTACCAACCTAGCAGTTCAAAAGCATGCCAGTGCAAGTAGATAAATAGGTCCCGCTTCAGTGGGAAGGTAAATGGTGTTTATGTGCACTCTGGTTTCTGTCCTGTTGTGCCAGAAGGTCTAGCGCCGAGGGCCTTCTGGCGGTTCCCTCACTGCGAGAAGCCAAGTTACAGGGAACCAGTCAGAGGGCCTTCTTGGTAGTGGCACCCGCCTTGTGGAACGCCCTCCCACCAGATGTCAAAGAGAACAACAACTACCAGACTTTTAGAAGACATCTGAAGGCAGCCCTGTTTGGGAAGCTTTTAATGTTTGATGGACTACTGTATTTTAATATTTTGTTGGAAGCTGCCCAGAGTGGCTGTGGAAACCCAGCCAGATGGGCGGGGTATAAATAATAAACAATAAATAATAAAATTATTATTATTATTATTATTATTATTATTATTATTATTATTATTATTATTATGTCATGCTGGCCACGTGACCCGGAAAGCTGTCTGTGGACAAACGCCAGCTCCCTCGGTCTGAAGAGAGATGAGCGCCACAACCCCATAGTCATCTTAGATGACTTAACTGTCCAGGGGTCCTTTACCTTTACCTTTTACCTTACTGGTGCAAAATGTTGTGCAATGACACCTTATGTGTGAGATCCTATCCAACTCAGCAGCCCAGTCCATGCTGGAAGGTGTGGTTTAATTATGTCATTTAATCTTTTCATCACTTTGGGCTTCATTTGTGCCTGTAGCAAAAAGGCAGTGTCAGGATACTGTTAGCGGCTCCCGGCTGGTTGCCCAGGCAGTTATAAAGACAAGAAAAAAAATTCTTACAGTCCTTTTTTGTTTCAATCCTTACAGAGAGAGGCTATAGAACACAGCCTCTTGGATAATGGTGTTGTCCTGAGTGAATCTCCAGTCCCGTTGTCTCTCCCACTTCCTCATTTGTCGTCATCATCTATGGGTGCCACTAAGTGCCCTCTGTTTTTGAGCTCTTTGTTCTCCTACTTTTAAGGCTTGCTGGGTTCTGGGAGAAGGAGGATCTGGAATGCTTTCTAATGACAACGTGTCAGCCAGCTGCTGCTCTGCCTCTCCCATTATATCCCAACTCTCCCCCTCCTCTTCCTCTGAGCTGCAACCTCCCTCAACCCCCTGTTGTAAATCTATACTGTCTTCCTCTTCCTCCTCCCTGGAAGGGTCAGGATAGGTAGGCGGTCTCCACCATTCCTCCTCTGCCCAGTCCCTGACAGGCAGCCTCTATAATGGATGCGGCAGGGAGGGGAGTGACTTGCATGTCAGTGTGGTGAGCTGAACCACAGTTTGCACCTGTGATCGAGGCACTCTGATGACTCCTCTGCTATAGGCACATCCTTTTATAAAACAGTTGATTATTATACTTACCATTTACTGCATCATGCCAAAGTAGGCTTCTTAGTGGTTTACAAGTATAAAAACCAACACCACAAACAATAAAATAGAGACGTCCACAGTTAAAACACAAACAGCATTAAAGGATTCGCTTACATAATGAAAATGTGCAATAGAATAATCCCATGACAGCAAGAAAGGATTGAAACAAAATACCAATCTTGTACCAATGAATACAGGCCAGCCCTATGCATGTTTACTTGCACTGTGGAGTCCTGCTAGGTTCAATGGGATTTACAATATACCCAAAGAGTAGTGCTTATAGCGCTTATAGGTAAAATGGCCCTGTTTGTGTCAAACACTTAAGCCACTGGCTGCAGAGTCAAGGTTACATGTGGCAGCAGTATTGGCTCTGTAAAACATATTGTTGTGAGCCTTGGCAGGAAGTGATAGTGAAGCACTTGGGTTTGAGAACTTGAGTACAATGGCAAGTTTTAATTTGGAACTCCCATGCTTGTGTGTTTCATTGTGTTTTAATGCTGCCTCTTTCATCTTTAATTTCACCAAGGGATTCTTCTGCGATGCATTATTAATCCCTGTAACAACACCTTTCCTTTCTTTCTCTTCACAGTTAGACATGCACACAGAGAGAGGTCTAGTGGAAAGCATAATGCTCCTTTGCACAATTATTCATTTCAGTCTGAAGTCTGGGGAACTTCTGTAAAGGAAGCAAGATGAGTAGCCAAATGAGAGCATTTTAAGAACTACTGGAATAAGCAGTGATAATAACAGCGCGCGCGCACACACACGCACACAGACACACACACGGCAAATTCATTTCCTTAGATTCCATGGCTGAGTATCTTGCAATGGAATGGCACTGCCAGTCAATCGCTGAGGAGCTTATCTGCAATGGCTGGGGCTGAACGCTCAACATTCTCGGCATGCGTCGTGTTTCAACACAAGCTGCCATGGGAAAATATTCCTCTGTCATAAACAGAAATGTGAAGTGCCGTATCTGGACACTTTCTGCAGGGATTTGATGAAGATTAAGTAGAGAGCAATTCCAACGAGATGATGAGCTGTAGGAGAGGCAATTAAATGTTCCACTGATTATGGTTAATGGGGCCAATTAGAGAGTGTATTTTGAAATCCAAACGTCCATGCCATTAGGAAGAGAGAGAAGGAAGAGGGGAAGAAAGGAAATAGGATAAACAAATGGCTGCATGAGGGCCATCAATAAAACTGTGTCAGTCTTCCAGAGGCCTTTTGAATCCTTCCTCTTCCCTGTTCGTCACACTCTGCCCCATCTCAGCCAATGCTCAATCTTCCTTTGTTACAATTTTGATGGCCATCCAGTGTTCTTCATGGACAGCCCCATTACTATAATGCCAGAGAGCTGGCTGTCTCCATAGATTTCGTGGAACCACAAAAAATGAAAATCTGGATTCAAAAGTGAGGGGCTTTGTTTGTTTTGTGTAGATGCAAATTTAGAATTTTTATTTATTTAAGATGCATGTCATCATAGTGAGAAAGACTGTGACCAGGTGAATGGTGTGTCTGCCCTGTCTGTTGTTTATGGGTGACTTCATGGCCTTTTCTCTCTTTTATTATAGTTCTTTATCTTCAATAGATAGATACAAAGATAAAAGGATAAAAGCACGCATATACACTGCTTCATGCACTGTCTCCTATTGCATTTGGACACACTGAAGTTTTCGTAACTGCATACATTCTAGCTGGTTCTCTTTTTTTTAACACCCGATGGATGAAAGGCAGCAGCATTGAGAAGGCCTTTTGATAAGGAAGCTCCCCTCACCAGGTTGGGTCACACTTTTTTTTGTTACACATTTGGAATTCTCAATGAAAGCAGTGAGGCTCTTTCAAAAGAACAAACCAAACGCCATTACTCCCGATTATTCTTCGTATATTTGGTTTGCCCGCCACTGGAAATTTTCGCTGTCATCATTTCACCATTCCAATTAGAGCTTAATATTTAGAGGCCTTTTAAAGAAAAATATGTTTTTAGTCTACAAATAATTTAATAGTAGCTTTTCTTAGCAATCCAATTATCCCAGAAATGTTTGCATAGTTCTCTGAGAATAGGAATTCAAAGAAAATTAAGCAGCAACCGTCGTCTGGAGCCCTCAATATAAATTAAGTAGGGATGTGCAGAACCTCCTTGAGAAATTTTGCTAGACTTACCAGTTATTTTGAATTAACAGGGTTGTTTATATTCAAATTACATAGTCATTTATCTACTCTGTTGATTCACCTGAGGTTGGAAATTGCCCCCACCCAAAAAAATCACTTCAAAGGTAACCTGGTGAGAGTTTTGGAAGGAGGGGGCACTTCTGAGAACATTCAGTTGCCATCAAAATGATTTTGTCTCTCCTCACATATTTTGCTTTGGGCCCTGAAACACATGCTGTGAATTAGTTTGCACAGAAGCTGAGCTTTTTGTTGCTTTAACTATGAAATTGATGTCAAAGTTGCTTTAACAACAGATAAAGTGGGGTGTCCCAATCCTAATCGTGACCATGGCATGCATGGTGGGGAGAGTTAATGCTTCCCTTCCTGAGGAGGGTCAGGGTGTGGCCCAGGAAGAGGAAATGTGGCCTGGGGAGACTCTCGACTTGGAGGGCCACTTTGGGTTCCTGGGCCTATGGGTGGTGCTGTGGTCTAAACCAGAAGGTCAGTGATTCAAATCCCCACGACGGGGTGAACTCCCGTTGCTCTGTCCCAGCTCCTGCCAACCTAGCAGTTCGAAAGCACGCCACCGCAAGTAGACCAGGCATCCCCAACCTGCGGCCCTCCAGATGTTTTGGCTTTCAACTCCCATGATCCCTAGCTAACAGGACCAGTGGTCAGGGATGATGGGAATTGTAGTCCAAAACATCTGGAGGGCTGAAGGTTGAGGATGCCTGAAGTAGCTAAATAGGTACTGCTGCGGCAGGAAGGTAAATGGTGTTTCCGTGCACTTTGGTTTCCATCACAGTGTTCCATTGCACCAGAAGCAGTTTAGTCATGCTGGCCACATGACCCGGAAAGCTGTCTGTGGAAAAACGCTAGCTCCCTCAGCCTGAAAGCGAGATGAGCACCACAACCCCATAGTCGCCTTTGACTGGACTTAACCATCCAGGGGTCCTTTACCTTTTTTACCTTTTTTTCCTGGGCCTGAGGTTCCCTACTCCTTCCTCAGGCGAAATTTCTGTGGCACCTCTAATGGCTCATTGGAACATATTGCTGAAAAATTAAACATGAGGCCATCAACCACCAATGCTCCCCTAATGAACTCGGCTGTTGTAAGGATGCAGGGCTACATTGTAAAAGACACATAAAATATACAAGGCACCATGAACATTTAGCAAATGTTTGGCCTATCATCACGCACAGAAGAGCTGCGATACAGCAAACAATAAGGCCTTCCTCGTTACAAACAATGGCACAGCAGTTTTGCAAGGAGCTCTGTTTATTTTAAGCATAAGAGTCAGTGACAGAGGCTGATATAACTAGTCTAGCAGGCTAATCTGGAATTGCTCTCAGAGGCTCTGTAATTGGTTTACACGAACAGTGCCAAAGACTGTTTTGAAATGTTCTTTCATGCTTTTAATCTCCAGTCTTCAAGTTTTCTCGCCTGCCTTGAAACCTGAAGCAGGATCTAGACTTATACAGGAATTTGGAGGAGGCAAATGCCAACAGGGGTGGGGAACCAGAGGCCCATGGGCCAAATGTGCCCATCAAACATTCTCCAGATCACACACCCTTCTCTCCAGGCAAGTCTAGCTCTACTTTGTATTCTGAATGTTTGTGCCTGGTTGGAATGTAACACTGAGCTCAGACAATGCCTCTGGCTTGTCTGGATTGAGTCTAGAGACAAGTGTATGAGTGTACATAGAAACTAGATTACTATGCAAGTATAAAATTTGCATTTTTGCCCCACCCATATTTGCCTCGGGCTCCACCCACCGACATGCAGTGCTTGGAAGATTGCCCACAAGGGAAAGCAGCCTACAGGCTGAAAAAGGTTCCTTACCCCAGGTGCACAGAGTCATTGTTTTGGCCTTGTTGTCATCTCTGATCAAATAGGTTTTGTAGTTTCTGAAGCGCTTCAAAAACCTACAAGGCCTGCTTGGCAGCCTGAGAAGGAATAATGGCTCCAACTAGCTCCCTGGAAATCACTGCATGTATTTGAAGGATGAGTAAGCATGCCTAGGCAGGGTGTAGCGTGGGTTGCCAGTGCCCGGGGCATGGCAAGTGTTGCACCACCCAGTGGACTGGGCAGCAGTCAGTCCCTTTGCCAGCCAGTGTCTAATCAGGGGTGTGTGCCTGGGGGTCACAGCACTCTGACCACCCCACTGTGGCTAGGGTCTGGTTAAAAACAGGTTACAGTCATGGGATCACCTATTCTGGGGCAGACTTGAGTAACCTTCCATAATATGGCACCTTGTGCCCCCAAATGGATCTTCTCAGTTATGGATCTTCTCAATTTTATGCCCTATCATCTCTCTGTGTGGGGGAACCACCCATACTGCCCTAAATCCAGGACTGAGCTAGGTTATAATGTGTTCTAAAATGTTTTTCAGAAGGTATGTGAATTCCTGTGGAAACTGACTTGGATGGTAAGTTAAACATTAGCCAAACATAATCCTCAAATAGTTGTGGTGGGCAAGATCCCAAGGTGAAGGAAGTGCCCGTTCCTTAGCTCTGCTGGCTCCCTTCTGCCAGGGTGGAAGATTATATTTTCTCAATCTTTTCCCACTCCCACTGACTCCAGTGAAAATAAACTATGCTAGCTCTATTGCTCTGGGGCTATTTTGAGCAGAGGAGGGGTAGTGCTGGAAAGGTCTTCAGCATCTGGTGGTGTTTCATCTTACAGCCCTCCCAGGGAGCACAGAATTGCTTCCTAAACCTGGAATCCTAAAAAAACTCTTATTTGGGAACAAGTCCCATTGAACTCAATTAATCATGCATAGGACTGGGCTCCGCTGGGACAGCGCAGCAAAATGCGACTCAGAGCAGTTCTATTTTGGAAACACCCCAAACAGGTGATGACTATATCTGCTGGTTCGTAGCAGGAATACTGCATATCCTTGTGTCCTCATTGCAATTCAAATGCCTGTAAGAGCAAACATTAAGAATCGAAATCAAAGAGAATACTCTCGCCTACCCTAGTGGTAGTGAGAACCTCTCTCCCTCCCTCTCTCCTGACTAGACTGAAAATGAAGCAGGGCCTCTGCTACAGCAGGTTTTCTTTGAGTAAGGTTGCCTCAAGCTCAGGACTTGGGAGGATGTTTTAACAAGAGGCTATGAAAGCCACAACTTGCCTGAAGGAGATAGTTAGGAGCCTCTCCGACACTCTGCATTGGCGAAATGATGGCAGCGAATCTCCCCAGGGGCTGCAGGAGACACAAGTCAGAAGCCTGTTTTTTCTTTCTCTCTGCGGTTTCATCATTTTCTCTCTAACTTTTGTCTTTCTTTCTGCAACAGTAAATAAATATATACAGGTTTCATTTTGATTACCTGACTGTCTCCAAAATAACTGGGTTGCTGTCTGAAAGGGGAGGGCACCAGTTCAAGTTTCCGGGGTGTTTTTTATATGTGTGTGATGGAAGAGAGAAGATTTGCAGCAAAGTTGAAAGGGCTGCTCTTGGGATTATTTAAGATTAAAATGCAATTAAATTAACATATTTTAAGACTGTGGTCAATTCGCATCTCTATACCTTATAATAGTTATCCCAGTTACCAACACACAATCAATCACCCCCTTAAAAAAAGTATTTAAGATACTTCAGTATAAAGGTGGATTTCTGTGGCCCTTCAGGCAGACTCCAATTCCCATAATACATTGCCAATCATCAAGTATTATGGGAATTGAATACTTGATGATTGGCAATGCTGTCTGGGGCCCATAGGAGTTGGGGCACAGCAAAATCTGAAGGGTCACCCCATCCCTACTTTAGTAGAAACACAGTATGTTTTTCTGAATTGGTCCAAGCACCATTTGACGTCACTCTGGAACAGCTCAGGAAAAAGAATAGCTGATGCTGCTTCCCATTCCGACTTCCCGGAGGTTGACAGTGGTGGTGAGGAAAGTAATCATGTAGATTGCTAACCCCACGTGATTGCTTCTCAAAGAAACATGAGATCCAGTCATATGGGAATTGCTCCCATTAACATATAAATTGTTTCTCCCTAGTAACTGGTGGTAAGGTAAGCCAACATTACTATGGACTGTTACAAAAGGACAGAAACAGAGGGTGAGAAGTAAGGTAAAGGTAAAGGGACCCCTGACCATTAGGTCCAGTCATGACTGACTCGGGTTCCGGCACTCACCTCGCTCTATAGGCTGAGGGAGCCGGCATACAGCTTCTGGGTTATGTGGCCAGCATGACTAAGCCACTTCTGGAGAACCAGAGCAGCGCACGGAAACACTGTTTACCTTCCCGCTGGAGTGGTACCTATTTATCTACTTGCACTTTGATGTGCTTTCAAACTGCTAAGTGGGCAGGACCAATGGGAGCTCACCCCGTGGGGGGGGGATTTGAACTGCCGACCTTCTGATCAGCAAGTCCTAGGCTCTGTGGTTTAACCCACAGCGCCACTGCTAATCCAAGACTGGGCACACACTAACCCATTTAAAAGGGGGGGGGGGCAGGATGTAGTTTTACCTCAGTCCAGAATTGTTCATGCCATCCACAAGATCCAGCCACCCACAAGGATGAGTGTGGTTACTTGGTATATGTTTGAAAACTCTCTCCTTGATTAGATTATCCATGCATTTTGCTCCCTGAACACACCCCAGGTGAATGAAAAAGGAATCAATTATTGTGAACTTGATACATGCCCATCCACCTCTCTGGACAAGCCCCTTTTGCCCAGGCTGCCTACATCTGTTTTCATCTATTTCCAAATGGACATGCAATGGGATAACACAGAACCAATCTGCAATGAACTTTTAATTTAAGGATGAAACCATTTTCAGGGGCGAGAAATATGCAATAGATTCAGTGTATCCCAAACTAGCGTCTCCTGCTGTTTTTGGACTACTACTCCCATCATCCTTAGCTTGCAGGACCAGTGGTCAGGGATGATGGGAATTGCAGTCCAAAAACAGCTGTTCTCATCAATTCTCCAGCTGCACATCAAGCTCTGGTAAGCAGACATTTGGTTGCTTCCCCACATGTGAAATTGCTCCAACCACTTTTGGATTTCCCCACCAGGGGCATGTGACCCCTTGGAAGATTGTCCACGAGGGCTGAAGATGGTTCTTTAGCTCTGATATGGACCATTGGCCTGATCCAGCAAACCTCCTCTCTTCTTCTTCTTCATTTTGTATCAGATTCATTCATTCATTCATTTGGAGGTGGCAGGTGTGAGCATAATAGTGGCAATTCCAACTTTTATCCTTATCAGGCCGTGACTTTAACTTGTGTCCAGATTCTGAATTTGTGTGCAAAGCTTCTGTGAGTACAGAGTAAATGCAGCCAAATGTGGCAGCACTTTGTAGTGAAAAATCAAGATTTGGGGACATCCTGGGGTTAGGATTGCCAACTTTTTAACCTGGCCCCAGTTTCTATGTGTCCATAAGCAATTTGACCTGCATTAATTAGCAGGCGATGACTCTACCTGCTGGTTTCTGCTGAGCAAGCTGCTCTTAAAAACATATGAGCAGGCAACTCCCCACCAATTGGCAACTGAATTGGTAGAAACTGAAATCGCAAGTCCCCAAGCTCATATTTCACAGCCCAAACAGTAAAGTGAGGTGACTCCGCCAGCCTTTGTTTCTTTTTCAAGGATTTCCATGTTAATTTCTCTTTTTCATAGTACAGCTGCGTTCAGCTCTGAATGCCCTAGTTATATATGTGAAATTATTCAGCTGAATCTTATGCACTGAATTGCTAGCTATTATTGGATATTCTGTTTCAGCTATGGTGTTAGATCTCTCTGGGTTGCTTTGGAACGCGAGCTCTGGAAGACTGTCAAATTCACTGTGAAGAACTTGGTGGAAATGATTTAAAGCTCGCTAGATGGTCAGGGCCTCCCTGCTGTTTGGGTCTGTGGGATTTTCCTTACTGTGAAAATCTGTGTGTGGAGTGTGTGGGTGTTTGGGGGGAGGGTGTTGTCAGTCGTTTGGATTTAGCAACATCTGGCGAGTCCAGATCTGAAGAATGATGCAAGGAATCTTGCCTTAAGGTGCTTTCCAGTCTGCTGCCTTGCGAGGTATACACTCATTCCTCCTTTGCAGCACGTTTGCTACGATCTGTATCACAAAATGCTCCACAGAATTAAATCATTTATTAGATCATGGAGAAAACGTGTGTTTTCAAGCAAGGCTCGAAAAGATAAGAAAAGCTGACGAGTCTGCGTTGTTTCTTCGCTGCCCACTTTACAATTGCTTGTTTTGCCATTGGCATGGCCAGGCATCTAATGAGGTTAATTATATATTTGATCCAGTGGAAAGGGCTGGGTCTGGGGTCTGAGTTCAAAACCTTCAGAGCTGATTGCTTGTTCAGCAGCATTTGGCTATGGTCCTAATGTCATGGGATGGTTGGATGCAGAGGAATGGTGGGAGGAACCAGCTGGAGAACCACCAAGGGAAGAAGGTTCAGAGTCTGGGGATTGGTGGTGGGACAATGATGAGTGGTCAAAGGGAGAAGATGGGGAAGAGGAGGTGTTGGAAACTGAAGAGGGAACAGGGCTTGGTGAGCTGGGAGAGTCTATGGCAGAGAGGAGTCTAGAATCAGAGGCAGAAGCTGAAGGAGGGGAGGTTGGAGACCAAGAAGCAGAGATGAGTCCAGCTGGTGAAGAGGAATGTAACAACAAGCTACAACAAGCTCCCCTCCCTCTGGTTTCCCAGAGCCAGGAGAGGCATGAAGAGATTGGCGGAGTAGTTAGCTTCACTGTGAGAAGTGAAATTACAGGGAACAAGGCCAGGCGGATGACTAGGGAAGCTGAGAAGGACCCTTGCAGAAACGTGTGTGTGCGTGCAACAGTAGAGGGATAGCTGGAAAGCTTAATGTCCACCGCCACTACGTGGGAGATGGATTGAAGAAAAGGAAATAGGAATTGGCCCTGCCCCATAGCTTGACCAATTGCAGCTAGGCATGGCTAGGAGCTAGGTAGAGTCATAGATCTTTAAAAAGGGTATAGACTTGCACATACTGACCAGCTTCCATTTTAACTTGAAATGTTCCTTTTGGGTTTCTCAGAAGTACTAAAAGGCAAGATGCAGGTCGGGGGCACACTTACTGAAAAAAAGCACTGCCTATTGCACACCTCAGATACTGACATATGCTTCAGCTATTACAATGAGTATTCTACAACTTTCCAGTGCTACCAAAATGAAAGTTAGTTGCTATTCTTTTTTCTCTCAAGGCCCCTCCCTTCAAAACTATTATTTCAAACTATTAACTAATATGTTCAATTACAGAATATGTTTTCTTGGGAATTTCAGAGGAGTAAAATCCCCAGGCTGCTACCAATGCAAATTCTTCCTCCTTTCAATAAATGGTGTATTAAAAATTTTGATGCCACTAATGTACTCCAATAAATAACTTAAATGTGGCCTTTAAATCCTGGATGCTTAACAAACCCTGAATTAGTCTGCCCCTGAAGTACATTCATTTCACAATAAGGAGATTAAGGCAGCAATCCTATGTACACTTAGTTGGAGTAAGTGCCACTGAACACATTGGGGCTTACTTCTGAGTAAAAACACACAGGACTGCACTGCACATTTGAATCTTCAAACTATTTCTTCTAGAAGAAGGAAAACAAGCCTCCCCCCCCACTCCTTAATTGAGCAGATACAAGAATTTGTGTCCCTGAGTAAGTATCAAACCACGAGAAATGTCATTTTTAATGTCACTTTTAACCTGTCCTGTCCTATTACCTTTCTGAAGAAAGCAAGAGGAATGCAAGTAATTATCAGTATAATTCATTAATTTTCACTCCAAGTGATATTCTGAACAGCTCCTGGGTCCATTTACATTACTTTATTTATAATAAATCCTCCCTCCTAGCCCAGTCTTTGATAACTCCAGGGTCGGCAGAACACATCTGCGCAAAAGTTGACAGGCCCAGTTTATTATTTCTCCCCACACTCCTCACAGACCACATATACATGGCAATTAAAGATAATTCAGCACTCAGATATGAACAAAGGAAATGCTAATACGTCTGTCGGAAATGGCAGCTTAAAGAAATAAAAGAGGGAAAACATCAAACAATGGATTCATTGTCCCAGCTGTGTTGTGTGTGTGCTTTTTTTCCCAGAATTTGTGAGAAAAGAATTAGCCATTGCCTGTCTAGGTCCCCCACCTCTTTTTGTGTTTCTTCATTTTCAAAAATTCTTTTTTTAAAAAAATAAATAAATAAAAATTGGTTGTCTAAATTCCACTCTCATTTGACATTACTCAGAAAGGATTTCACATTCCTTTGGTGGCTGAAAAGTTGAAAATTGAACACAGATCTTCCAAGAGTCCCTATTTTCCAGGGACAGTCCAGGGACTCAGCTACATTGATCAAAAAACAACATTTTGAATGGGTTATAAACATTCAACGTCAGATGATGCTGGAGAGTAAAAAATAAATTTAAAAAATTCTATGTGATTTTCCATAGCATTTCCCCCCCTTTTGTTATAACAATTTCAATTCTGACTTATTTATAGCGTGCCCCCCCCCTGTGTGTAGATCCAACCCAGAATTTAAAGAAGCTGTCCCAGTTTCTAATTTGATCCCAGAATGACCCGCTTTTCCTTAGGAGGTCCTTATTTTCATCGGAGAAATGCTGGAGGGCATGTGAACATTTTCACTATTATTTTTGGAAGCCTGAGACAGGGGACAGAAGGCTGGAAAATGTTCTAATGGAATGGAGTCTGGTGGGAAGGGTTTCATAATCAGCAAAATTCTGTTGTTGAAAAAACCCCTCTGTGTACCCACTGGGTTTATCTGATACTACAGGCAAACTGATTCAATACTCATTCCCTCTTTCCCTTCAGTAAGTGTTGAGAATTGTAGCTGCCTGGGAGGTGTCTAAGGCTCTCTTGCAGAAAATCTGGCCACTCAAATAAATAATATTCGTCACTGCATGTTTCTTTCTTTTTTAAAAATTGCTTTATTAATTTAACCAATAAAATACTATCAACTTCAACTTTTTCAAAACAAAAGAAAAAGGAGGGGGGAAACAAAAAAGAAAAGAAAAAGACAGATCACAAAAAACAGATATTTTCCTTTTACACAAATTCTTTCAGGGGTACAAACCAAGTTCTTTGATAATCTATACATGTAATGCCTAGAAAGAATTAACTTTAATATTTATACTTTTCTACTTTACACTTTCTTTCCATTCCTCTATACTGGTTTGTGTCCCTTCTTTGTATTTTTTGACTTCTATCTAACTCTTTGCGGTTTCTATGCTTCTCTCACTTTAAAATAATCTGTATTCAATTGCTGAGATGAATGATCTTTCCCTTAAATCTGTGAACTATTCAAGGCACACCCAGGTATTATTGTTGGAACCATGCTTAATCAGGTAATTTTTATAGCAATCCCATTCTTTTTTAACCTTTTCTCCAGAGTGATGGTTTCTTTTAGGGTTTTGTTTGTGCCACAAAAGGACTCTTCACATTGGGTTTCCCTTTGCTTTGGTGGTAAGTGAAAGTACCTATCACATGGATAACCTTGGATCATCTGGGTATTTCCATCACTACCACCACACCTGCATCAAGACAATTGACACTGGTTGGGGAAGTACCCGTGTGATTCGGTTGACCCATACGATTGCTGTTTTTATACCTTAGCAATAAAATGTGGAATAGTGAGCCATGAAGATGTAGGCTGTGAGCTGCAGAAGTTGTCGCAAACTGGGTCAAGCAGCAGCTAATGTAAACTGGGTCGATGTCACAGCATTCAAGACTTCCAGAAATGGCACAGCATTTGGTGCTGGCTGGCAGGACAGTTGAGGGGTATGCATTCTGTTCTCTTCTTGCATGGCTTTCTGTATGGCTTCGTTCCTTGGCAGGCCATCTTTTATGTTCTCTAATTTTTTATTTTTTTGTTACAAAGCATCACTGCTAGCATATTTATTGTGGACAAGGGCATGGTTTAGGGCAGGGACGTCCAACTCTCAAGAGAATGTGATCTACTCCTGGGGGTGGAATGGCAGTGATCTACCCATTTTTTTTGGGGGGGGGAGTTCATGTTTTTAGGGGAGGGGAGCTTAGAGTTGTTGACTTTTCGTAGGGTGGGGGCTTCCCAAGTTGTTGACCTTTTTTTAAACGGTAACTGTGCAGAATTAAGATAATTCGCTTACCAACAACACAGTTGCAAGCAGACAACAAAGGAACACACACTGAACACAACACAGGGAAAGACCAAGGGGGGCAGAGACATGATTCTAAACAACACGAGCGATAAGGATCCCACAATCGACCACGATCGACCATGGTCATCCAGGCACCAACTTATTGATTTAGGGGTTTAGGGGATTACAAAGTACTGCATATTAAGCAAAAGTTGGGCATATTGCTTCAGCATAGGTTCTCCGTCAGTCTTGTTAGCATGATATTTATTCAGAGACATATCAGGATGCTTGGGGAATCTGGATATATACGAATTCCAATGTGAACTGACCTGACCAGTCCCAAGACTGCTATGCAGATTGGAACATAGTTATCCACCAACTTTTGCACTTCCTGAGTGCTCTGATGCAGTTCTTGACAGTTCTATTTTTCTTGAAAAAGAGGTGCCAGAACTCACCATGAACGCCTCCCTTGATTTCTTATAATGGCAATGGCACCCACACTGAGTTCTGGCTGGGAAAAAAGTCCTGGTTCTTGGCTACACACACACACACACACACACACACACACACACACGAGAAACAAAATAATTTTTAAATGAATATTTTGAGAGACAATGCATTGTAAAATATGCATTTAAATTCAAATTTGCATGTGCGTCTTTGTTGCCATTGTTGCTGTTTTGTTTTCCATCTTTTTAATGACAGATTAATGTGGAAACAACAGCACAGAAAGCATTTCTGGGCAAACACGTATGAAAGTGACACAGAACCAAAATGGATTAGTTGGCCCACTCCTATAGAAATAGTCAAAACTTGTTGATTGGCATTAGAAAGTAGCACGGTTCTACCATTAGGAGATAAACCGAGTGAATAAGCCAAGCCCATTAATGTTAATGACAGCCTAAACCACTGATAAGCACACTGGGGGTTTGGTCAGCCTGCCTTTCCTAATGCCAGAGATGTTAACTAACCATACTATTGCACATGAAGCCTCTAACAGATTCCCCTGGCTTGATACGCATTTCAGCGATTGGCTTGAATCATGTAACCGTTGCAGTTTCATCCTCCTCATTAATATAGCTTAGTGAGTTTTGAAGTTTGCTGGATAGGCAGGCAGGCAAGCAAGCAAGCAGTATCAGTACTGAAAATGTTTAATGCACCCAGATGAGCTTTGAAAAGTGCTTGCTCATTAAACTGCAGATTTTTCCATAGGGCTGAAAGGAGACTGGGAGCCTTCTTGTGCATTAGATGTGTGGTAGCATTAATAGGGTGAAGCTGCTGCTATGGAAACTGCCTTTGGACCATGTATTAAAGAAAGAGTGCAGTAGGCTTGCCTAACTTGGGAATGTCAGGTGTAGATTCTAAGATGTATTTTGGGTCGAGAGAACCGCCATGGCTTATTTCTCAGAAACCCTCATTAATTCATGTAGCAAAATTTCACAGTGGAGTAAAACACTGGGAGCCAATGTGGTGTAGTGGTTAAGAGCGGTGGATTTGTAATCTGGTGAACCAGGTTCGCATCCCCACTCCTCCACATGCAGCTGCTAGGTGACCTTGGGTTAATCACACTTCTCTGAAGTCTCTCAGCCCCACTCACCTCACAGAGTGTTTGTTGTGGGGGAGGAAGGGAAAAGGAGATTGTTAGCCGCTTTGAGACTCCTTAGGGTAGTGATAAAGTGGGATAGCAAATCCAAACTCTTCTTCTTCTTCTTCTCCATTACGGCTTCAGAAACAAGATGTGGAAAAATGTTTATTGAAAAAGTAGTGCCTTTGATCCACACAAGGCCAGTCAGACGGTTTCTTAGTGGGAACCTAAACCACAATTCATCTGCATTCTCCTCTGTTAGACAGGCACCTGCAAGCTTCAGCTGACTCAAAAGGAGCCTAGCACATCAAAGTAAATGTTGGGGTAGCTGCCAAAACCACCTTCTTGGCAGAGACACAGTTTTGAGGCCCAAATTTGTGAATCCAGGCAGTCTCTCTGCTTTCCACACTCCTGTACTCTCAGATATCAGATTTCCCTGTCTCCCTCCTACAATATTGCTTTTTTAACCAAAACTACACATGTGTACTCACCTGGATGTAAACCCTGCTGAACATCAAGAACAGACATAGGCAAACTCCGGCCCTCCAGTTGTTTGGGACTACAATTCCCATCATCTCTGACCACTGGTCCTGTTAGCTAGGGATGATGGGAGTTCTAGTCCCAAACATCTGAGGGGCCAGAGTTTGCCTATGCCTGATCATGAATGACACCATCCCCCAAAGGATGAACAGGTTAAATCGGTTATGATAAACTGGGGAAAGGAATTAGGACATAACATACAAAGGGCAGATTGGGAGGGGCTATGGAGACAGATTTGAAATTCACAGCATGCTGTACTCTGAAAGAAAATTATATGAAAATGATGTACTTGTGGTTTTTAACTCCTACTAAGTTATTCAAAATGCATAGAACAAGCTTCAATATTTGTTGGAAGTGTAAAGAAAAGGAGGGTACCTTTTATCATATGTGGTGGCCATGCAAGATAACAAAGTCTTTTGGGGAATTGATATACAATGAATTGAAAAAAATGTTTAAAATAACATTTGTTTTTTTAAAAAATTCTATTAGGAATTACAGGTTCCGATATCCCAAAAGACCAGAAAAGACTGTTTATGTATGTGACAACAGCTGCAAGGATGCTACTAGCCCAAAGATGGAAAGAACCAAGAGTTCTGACCAAGGAACAATGGCAAGCCAAACTGCTGAACTATGCCAAAATGGCAAAACTGACTGGGAGAATCAGGAATCAAGAAAATAATGACTTTTTAAAAGAATGGGGAAAATTTATAATTTACTTAGGAGACCATTGTAAACAAATAAAAACATTAGCTGGACTTTAACTTGTAAAGAAACGAAAAATATGGATAATTTAGAGAAATGAAAACTGTGGAGAAAGTAATAATATGTGGTTTTAGAAAAAGTGTTTGAAGGACCCATGCAGGAGATGGGGGTAAGTTGCGAGATTCAGAGAATCTCATGTATGGATATGGTAAAAGCTTTTTCACTTTATTATTTTGATTTCTTTTGGGTTTTTTTTGCAAAAAACAATTTTTTTTTTTAAAGAATGACACCCTCCCCATTTCCATGTTGGGAAATTTTCACATGGAGGAAAGCTTGTTTGCTCCATTTTTTTCATATTGTCCTGTCTGGGCAGTGAAAAGGAGCCTGGGTGTCAGGGATGGGCATGATGCTGGTGACTGTACACTGGGGGAAGGGCGGCTGGAGTTTGGAGAGTGAAATCACCCAACAGCTATGTCATTCCCCCCCCCCCCAGCATTTTAGTGCAAATTTCTTCTGTCAAAACAATTGTTATGCAATTTTTGCAAAGCAATCCCCCCCATATAAATTGCATTTGCGTGTGTTACTTTAGGTGATATCGTTATGCAAGCTTTACTCCTATGGACGACCCCAGTTTTATGACATGATTTTTGTTTCAAAAAACCTCGTCCAATATGGTAATTGTCAGGAAAACCGCATTGCAAAATTCAGAGACGTGTGAATTTTTCAAGGCTGGCTGGGTTTTGGTTTGCAGATTGGTTTAGAAAGTGCTGCTTTGGTAGGTTTGCATTTGAAAGCAAGATGAATGAAATTTCTGCCCCATCCCTATTACTGATGGATCATTTTCTGAGAAATTAGCATCATCTCACCTTCTGTTGCTTTAGCCCACGAGGGTTGGCATGTAAGAGAAGTAATGATATCCACAGAGACAGGGCAAGGGAGGAGTCCTTCAGAGATGGATGCAATGCAATCTATTGTTAATATTGCAAGTTAGAGGTGTGGCTGGTTTGGATTGCTAGACACACACACAGTGCTTCACATTAAACACCCCTAAGATCACATCAAGGGTCAATCTTGTTCTTCTGCCCTCTGATCCTCTCCTAGCCGCAGATCCAGCAGTTGTGCTCCACTGATCTGCAAACAGTTGTGTTGTACTTTAAAGGTTTTAAGACTCCAAAAAGGCACTGACATCCAAATCGAGTGTAAAATTTGCATATTTAGAAACAATTTCTATAGCATGCAAATTAAGCTGTTCAGATATAGGGAAATGGAGAAGGTTAGAGGGAGCAAAAAAACACCCTTTCAAGAATCTGCTACATGAAATGATTTCTTAATCTTTCTTCATAGTAATGCCAGCCCTGGGATTAAATCTACCAAATGTTTAAATGTTGAAAGATATTGAAAAGAAAACCCTTTGACTGTTATCTCTTTTTCCCCCCATGAGGAAATATGGTCAGTAGGAAACGAAACACCTCATTAAAATTCTACTAGCTAATTCACCGAATGTCATTAAAAATTTAACAACTATCCTTTTGTGTGTGTGAAGTACTTTCCCGTATATTAATTATCTAATCACAACAGATTCAAATTGATTAATAAGCCATGGGACCTGTGGTTTCAGTCTATAGAAAAAAAGCCCATCTGGTTTCAAAGTGTGTCCTTATTTCAGGAACTGCATGCTGTCATAGGGTCTGGTATTATTGAGAAAAGTGCAGGGCAATTACATAGCAGGTTAAAAACTGACTATTCGTTGTAAAAAAATAAAATTGCAGAAAAAGAATGAAATTGGAAATAATGTTCAAGGTCCATCTCCGAACCCCATTTCCCCACTTTCTTTCACCTCCCCTTTTTCATTCGAGTTTTCCTGTTTATACTGGCTAAATGTGTAAGCATCCTAAAATATATCTGTTTTTGTTGAGGGGTTGCTTTTACAGAGGGTTTCAAGTTCTGTGTAGAAAGAAATTGGGAGGCGGGGAGGTTGGAGAAATGAAATGAGAATGGCGAAACATACATACCTGCGACAAGTAGTTTCATTTTATTGGTTAACAAGAATATATTAAAATTAATAAAAGGAAAATTTTTTAAAGGCAGAAAAGCAAAAATGAAGGAAAGAGAGACGGTAGGATTAAATGGTTGTAAGATAAGACTTTAACATTGATTGCTCTGATTGTACCGAATGGTGTTTTCTCCCAGATAAAGTAGGGTTAGGTTTGCAGCCTAAGGTTCCCAGAGTAGGGATACCTGGGCAAAATGCACAGAATTCAGGTTTGGCCTGCTCTAGTAACCTCCCAGAGTTGCCAGTTCACAGAACGTGGCAGCCACAGATGTGCATTGCTATGCTGTTCATTGGTGATGCCAATGGGAATGAGAGAAGCAAGCATTCCCTCATATCCCATTGCTGGACCCCTCTAGATACAGTGGTACCTTGGTTCTCAAATGGCAAAACCCCAGAAGTTGTAGCTGTCAGCTATTGTTTCCAGGGCGCCTGCACTAATCAGAAACTGCTCCTTGGTTTTTGAACATTTTGTAAGTCAAACGGATTCAGTTCGGCGATTTTGTTTTATCTATTTATTTTGTGTTTTTGTTTTTGAGGCTTTTCCAGTTAATTTGTTTTTGTGACTGTGTGGAACCCAGTTCAGCTACTGATTGATTGATTGTGTGACTGTGGAAATGGATAAAAGCCCCTCATCCAAACAATGACTATCATCAGTGCAGGTATCATCTACAATACTGTCTTATTTATTTTATAGTACAGTACATTTATTATTGCTTTCATTTTATGGATCAATGGTCTCATTAGATAGTAAAATGGGAAAGCACACCTTGGTTTTGGAACACTTTGGTTTTGGAACAGACCTCCGGAACAGATAAGGTTTGAGAACTAAGGGTACCACTGTACTGAAAACTACCGTAATCGTCTCTTTCCCATTCCTTAGCTATTATATTCTGATTCTTCCCAGATGGGACCAGCATAAAACAACAGGATGAAGCTAGCTGTCCCTTACATTAATAAAGATAAAACGACAATAAATGGAATACTAACATAAGCCTGCTATTCTAGGCTGTTCCTGCCACCAAAATTAATAGGATTTACCTCAGAGACATCTGGAAGGATGGAATAATTTGATGTAGCATATACAATTATTCCTCTTTCAGAAATTTAACAAGCATCAAGAGAATTCAGTCAGAAATGGGAGCAGAAATGGCCTCAATTCATCTGTCCATCAGGAGCGGGAACTTGTACCATTTGAGCAAATGCAGGTGGTCTTCATTACCATTTTCATAAGTCTGCAAACATTACCGAAATGATTGCATTGTTTTCTAAATTGTTGTTGATGTATCCCTTCCACTGAGATGTGTTGACATCAACTACATAAAGCTTTGGCCGTCATGTATAGCAAAATGAGTAACACAGATTGTAAAGGTAAAGGGACCCCTGACCGTTAGGTCCAGTCACAGACAACTCTGGGGTTGCAGTGCTCGCTTTACTGGCCAAGGGAGCCGGCATACAGCTTCTGGATCATGTAGCCAGCATGACTAAGCCACTTCTGGTGAACCAGAGCAGCGCAAGGAACCACCGTTTACCTTCCCGCCGGAGCGGTACCTATTTATCTACTTGCACTTTGATGTGCTTTTGAACTGCTAGGTGGGCAGTAGCAGGGACCAAGCAATGGGAGCTCACCATGTCACGGGAATCCAAACCACCGACCTTCTGATTGGCAAGCCCTAGGCTCTGTGGCTTAACCCACAGCACTGCCTATGTCCCATAACACACATTGTAGCAGGGGCCAAACTGTAGTGGAAAGGAAACAGCACTGTTTATGATGAACACAGGATGGACTGAAAATTGCTGCTTCACTGCCCGGTGCAGTCCGCCCCGCCCTTCCGATACCACCACTAACACCAAAGGAAAGTGAATTGGCATTTGTCCACATCCCAACCCATATTCGCCGAAGAAATGAAGAGGGAAGGAGCTTGTGCTTTCTCCCATGACAACAGTCTGTACCTGGTGAACAAGGTTTATCTCAGAGTTTCAAAATGGTGACTCTCAAAAATCTAGCCTGCTTTTCTTGCCTCAGTTGCTACAATTTGGATGCTCCCCCAACCTCTCACTCCATTAAGCATTCTCAGAAGGCCATGGGTGCTTTTGAACGATTCAGCAATTTCAGCAATCAATCAGTAAGTAAAATCAGAGGCAGTGGGGAATCTCTGCAGTGAAGTTATATAAGAAGCTAAGAAACGAAACCTTTGGCATTGTGGAACAAATGCGTTTTTATTGGTTTTGTAAAGCTAGCTGTGTTTATTTCCATGAACTACTTTCCCCCCTGTTACAATGAACACACACACACACACACACACAGAGAGAGAGAGAGAGAGAGAGAGAAATTGTTTCCCAAGTGGCCTGCATAGGTCTCTGTACCTGCTCTCAGCTGTTCTCCAGACCTATAAACCTGTGGTCCACAAGCGAATAGCTTCATATTCTAATCCAGTCAGCATTTCCAAAGCCTCCTTTTGATGCGGCAATAAATACATGCACAGCTTCTAGCAGAAATTTCATCTCATTTAAAACACACACACACATTCAAAACCCAAACACCTTATGGTGTTTCTTTATGTGTGAGCACTCCCCCCCCCCAATTAAAAGTGTGGGGGGGAAGCTTGGCGAAATGTGTAGGCGCTAACAAAACAGTAGTGATGAAAAACACACAGTAATGCAGAGGGGGGGAGAGAGAGCAGAACTTGATATGCACATGTCTTATCAGGGAAACAGATGGACGTACATATGGGTACTGCCATATTTTATCCAAAGCAGGGTTCATAAAACTCATAAAACAAATCTTAGTGCAGTTGCTTCCAGAAGGAAAAGAAAACGCCTGCTTGCTGTTTTCCCAAAGAACACACCTATGACTCTTGGGATGTTGCTGAAATACAGCTCCCATCAGCCCCAGCTAGCATAGCCATCAACCCAAGGAATTCTGGGAGTTGTGGTTCAAATTAATGGTGGTGAGTGTTGTTAGGAAGCCCCTGTTCCCTTCAAAGTCCTCAGAGTGAGTTAACAGACAACCCATCTTCCCAGGGAACTGTGGGAATTGCAACTCTGGGAGGGGAACTATCATCACAATAATACACACACATTGATTTGGGCAAGAGAGTATAAATTACATTATAAGCTGCATATTCAAAACAGTTCTCCCACCTTCCCTGCTAATCATAAGGATCTCCAAATCAAGAAAGTAGCTAATTTTATGACAGAGCTGGGGGAGAGTGGCTGGCTCACATTTTGAAGCATTGAGAAGGAAGGCGAACGATACATGAATCAGCTCTGCCATACTCATGTTTCCCTTTCTGTCTCTGGGTGCGGGCTTTCTGGAGGCAGTCCTACTTCCCGTTCATAAGCCCAGAATCCTCACAACTCCCATTCACATTCAGTACACTGCAAGGTCAAAATCCCCGGCTCGAGCCTGACTGCTGAGTTAACAAGAATTGCCTTTGAGACGTGGGTACGTGACTGCTAGTAGCTAGATCCGAACACAAGCTGATTTCCCAGAGGCCACAAAACATCTGCTAGATGAGAAAAGCTTTTAGGTCACTACCAAACCAGAAGAAAAGATTTCAACTAGTACTTAGGGTAAAAAAAAAAAAAGAGTAACAAATGTAATAATAATAATAATAATAATAATAATAATAATAATAATAATAGTGGTGGTGATGATGATGATGATGATGATGATGCCGTGCTAAGGTGAACATTCCATCAGGACAATAACTTCTGCCTGCACAACAGAATTTCCTCCTCCTCTCCTTCCCCTGTGTCTGTTCTGGGGGTTTGCGTGGCAAGACCCCCAAGCCGATCCACCATTAGAATAAAGAAATTCATACAGATACAGATATTTTGTTTAAGGTTTTTGGGCAAAATTTTGGCCACAACTTTATTGATTACAGGAATGAGAGCGGTATTGGCTTAGGCATTGGCAAGACTATATCTGACTCCTGCTTTGCAGGAAGTCTGTAAGGGTAAACCACCCAAAGGGAAATTGCTTCGGGGGAACCCGCCTGCATCTCCCCTGGTGTTCCCAGAGGCCTGGCCTGGCCCTCACCCTTCAAGCGGACTTCAGACAGGATCCAGGCCCCGGATTCCTTTAACAGAATACCCATGAAATGGAGGGGCA
Organism: Podarcis erhardii; assembly: GCF_964252035.2. NCBI lineage: Eukaryota > Metazoa > Chordata > Lepidosauria > Squamata > Lacertidae > Podarcis > Podarcis erhardii. Next base: position 31,332,938 of record NC_138507.1, on the reverse strand, counting down.
GGCGATGGCCGACCTCCCCTCCCCCATTCAACAATAAGCCAATGCCCAACCGCCAAACCTTACAAAGTTGTGACGATTGCTAAATAGTAGTTAAAAACCAAGTGGCCCGTGCCAATTTGCCAAATGGAAAAAAATCCTACCCGGTCCCCAACTCAAGATGGGCAACCAACCAAAGTTCAAAGCAAGGCCAAAGGACACTTAAATTAAAGGGAGGGTGGGCAGGTGTTTGGCAGTGTCAAGCACACATCACGCTGCCGCTTTTATACTTTCCCCCACAATCACTCTTCAAAATGTTTGGGCAATAGCCCTGGTTGATTGTGGTGCCACCCCGGCATAAGGGTGATAGCTCCATCCATGCCAGAATGGGGGGGGGGGGACCAGTCTGAAGGCCTGCCTGCAACTAGGACCATCTATTAAGATGATCCCATTTCCTGGAGCAGATTTGGGGAGGGTGACAGGGGGAGGAGAGGAAAGGCAGGGAAAGTCCTATGGTGTAAGCATAAATCATTGTGGTGATCAGTGTTAGAAACTGAGATATGAACCCTAGGTGCTAAATGGCACCTTAAACCTAGGTTATAGACGCAGCAACGGAATGTCTAGGCACACTTTTTTATAACAAGAATACAAAGCTGAAAAACATAAAATATTATGTTCATTTTTTACATCGCCTAGTCTTTCTTCTGCCCAGCTCCCTAATATTCTCAAGGAGGTTTCCTCTCCAGTCTTCAGAGAGTAGCTGGAAATGGGGGAGGTGGAAAAAGGTCCTCCTTTCCTTCCACTCTGCAGTTTTAATCTGAAATTTCAGGTGCAGTACTGTCGAGAGCTCAGAAACAGCTCACACTAATGAAATTTCCTGTCGCAAAATGCGCTTAGATCAATGGTAGTTTCAAACACTGGTGGTGATGGGATTATTTAACAGAATACTGCCTGCCCAATAAAAATAATAACTGTGATTATGTTCTGATCTGTGAATTAGTCTGCCTGATATGCCAATTTGCTTAAAAAAATGAGGACCAAACACAATTCTCTATTCCTACTTGTGGTGGAAACTATTTCAATGATCTCCTTTCTCAACAAGCAATTGAACAAGGGATCAAGTACTACAATCTAAGATGGGCAAACCTCAGAAGTCCTTTCTGACATGCAAGCGTTTAATTAACTTTCATTGTCAATTTAAAGTCTCCTTGTGGAGAGAGAGAGAGAGTTAGAGAGAGCTGGGCAAACTTTTTATGCTCCCCACTGTCCAAACCAGTGAGTAATTGTGCTTCCGCCTTCTGAGCACAGGACAAAAAAAAAACCTCTACAGAAAACCTTTTTTGAGAGCAAACAGCAAGAGCCAAGCCTCATGGTCAGGTGGGGATATGTTATAGTTGCAAGGTCACTACTTGGAAAGTAAGGTCAAGTTTCATTGCTGCTGAAACACCTTGGTACTACACATGATACATGTGGAATCAATACCTCTGGTCACAACACAAGGGCTGTATTCACATTGCACAGTCTTCTGCACACCAAATAGTTTTATTTTTCTATGGAAGGAGGGCAGAGGAGATTTGTTTCTGCAAGAAAATCTCAGACTAGTATTTATCAGGCAATGCAACTGTACTGCAGTGTGTATAGGAAAAGCTCACATTCCCCCTTTTTCACATTTCCCCCCACCTCCCAACAACTACAACATCCTATTGATACCTGACCCCACCGCACTCACCATTCCCCCTCACCCTCTTCCCCCTTTTCTTTCTTCTTCTTCTTCCTAATTGTTTAAACCAATTCATGAACCAATAATTGACCACTAATAATGAAATATATGCTGTGGATATTTTTCAAAAAACAAACAAACCCATCCTAAAGGAACGCTCTGGATTATAATGTTGACACCATTAGGGAAACACAGTTATCTGGATCCCACCCTTACTTTGCATTTACACATATTTCTAAAAGCTTCTACACACTATCAAGGAGTGGATTTTTCACCCAGCCAGCTTCAAAATATCAACAGAGAAGCTGTTTTGTGCAGCACTTAAGACTAAATGAGTCTTTAGTCCTTCTGGCATCTCCCTCTAGTTTTCTGATCCTTAGAAGTCTGTTTCCTTGCTTTTGGTTACATTTGCCATTTTCCTTTTCCACTCCTTCCTCATAACAATTAGTATATATATTTGAACCCTTTCTCCTTAATGATCTCTAGTGCCGCTGATAAACCTGCAGTGCTTAAGCATGCTGAAAGCGCATCTGGTTTATTAATGCTTTTCAAGTTAGATAATCCCCACGCTGCTCTGAAACAGCTACCTGATGAATTCCAAGCGACAAAGAGATCAGCACCTCAGCTAAGCGCCTGATCGATCCACTGCTTAATATGCATGAATTTGCATCGCATGTTGACCAATCTTCTGATTTAAGGGAAGGAAACCCAAATTGCAAGCCAGAGAGAAAGCTCAGTGCGCACGTGGTATAAAATTCCAAAACACAAAATAGGACTGTTTGTTTGCAACCTCTCTGATTTTCTGTAGACCTATTATGTGAACTCTGGAAAAATAAAAGAAACATTAATGTTTGCTATCTGTTCCAGTAAGAAACTAGGGCTGGATCTAGACACATTAAACAAAAAAAAGTTTCAGGAAAATGCGTTGTAAACCTCATAATGGGAAATCACATTGGCCAAAGACGGAACTCTACAGCACCATCTGGTGTCACAGTGTTATAATGCATTTAAAACGTTTTTTCTTTACTAATGTAGTTGAGTCCTGGGTGATATTTTTTGGGGAGGGGAGTCTAACATAACCTCCCTAATTCACACACACCAATGCAAAAGCCGACTATTACCTTTGGAAGTCATATTTTTTCCCCTGAAGTTTGCTTTGCCGTTTTCCAACCACCCAAAAGTGTACAAAAAATGTGTGTGTTAGGGAAAATACATACACAAACACATATCTGTGTTAGGGACTATTAGGGGAAATTGCTTGCAAGAATGTGTCTGATGGGCAAAATCGCATGCAATAGGATAAATATACACTTTATTTTATTTTATTTTTTTGGTGCCAACTTAAATAAATTGCAAACTGTTGTGGAACAGGACAAACTGAGCTCAGGATGGGGGCGGGGTGGGAGAGAGACCAAAACTGACAGATCAATCTTTTCTAAGCTGCTTGCCACATTCAGAAGATTTTGTTTTTGGGCTTCATCTATGTGTATTTATGAAAATATGGTATTTAAGGGTATTAGCTGTTTATTTTGCCTTTAAGAGCACCCCTTTTTTTTAAAAAAAAGTGCTTCATATGACCCACAGACTTCATCTTCTATATCTTCCATCTCCTTTGGATGCTGCAAATAGAGAACACCTTTAATATATCACCCACATACTGACCATACTACAGTTATACAATGTACCATATACAGCAGCGCTGGCAAATGAACATTTTTATAGTCATTTGTTTCCTGTCTTCCATTGCTGCCCTGCTTCCAGCAATATATAAGTAAGAAAAATAGTCTGCAGAGGTGCATTCATTATAAGAGCAGCACTGCTTGCATTCTGTTTGAGTTGGCAGATTTAAAGGTGCAGGTCATGGGGTGGGTTTTTGCATGGGGGGGGTTGGGGGGGGAGTAACCTGGTTAGAATTTCCCTTTCTTCTGTGGCCGCTTGACACTGACTTGTTTAATTTGCGCATTTTCATGGCCATATGCACAGCGTTCCCCTCTAGACTTAGGACAAGCTTTATGTGTCTCAAAAGAGCATTTCAAGACTGGCAACTCCATTCTTATCAATCATATTATCAGAGAGCTGGAAGGAACTAAAATGCCTTTTAGTCCAATCCCTTGCCAGTGCAGGCGATCCATCACTGCTAGGTAGCCATCTCGTCCCTGCTTAAGGACCTGTAATGGGTTCACCATCTTTTGAGGGAGGTTGCCTGCTGTTAGACAGCTCATACGATCAGGTAGTCCTCTGCAACGCTTAATCAAATTCCTTTTTCTTTCTTTTTTTGCCATTTGAAACCACAGCTGTGAATCCTGGAAGATCTGCTCCAGCCTTGCTAGCTTTTTTACACCTGGCCTGGGAAGGCAGGACCTTGACTGACTCCAGCTACAAAAGCTGAGGCTGCTGAAGAGTCCCGAGACCACATTGGTTGTGAGTCCTGGAAGACCAGCCCCTGCTTGGGAGGGGGGGGGGGCTTGACTGACTCCAGCTACAAAGGCTGAGGCAGAAGAACACTCTTGTGTTTTGGGATATATATTTTTGGAGAGTGCATTGTTGGTGTGTTTTTTTTATTCCAGTTTGTGATATCAATTTTTTATATCCTCATTTTTAGATACTATGATTTATGTGGAAATGGTTTAAACTGGTTGTGTATGTTTTTTGATGGGTCTTATTTATGGCTTATGATGACTTCTGTTATGTTTATAATTATGTACAGTGGTACCTCGGGTTACAGACACTTCAGGTTACAAACACTTCGGGTTACAGACTCTGCTAACCCGGAAGTAGTACCTCGGGTTAAGAACTTTGCTTCAGGATGAGAACAGAAATTGTGTGGCAGTGGCGGCGCAGCAGCAGTGGGAGGCCCCATTAGCTAAAGTGGTACCTCAGGTTAAGAACAGTTTCAGGTTAAGAACAGATCTCCAGAACGAATTAAGTTCTTAACCCGAGGTACCACTGTAATTCTTTCCTTTTTCAGTGTGAGATTGCGATGTGAGATATGTGATTTACCCAGGAGAACATCCTGGAAAATGTGTGTCCCTGTTTTTGATCTGAAAAAGTTGGATGGTATGGCATTTGAGTGCAGAATCATGGCATTAAACATGCGAAGGATCATACTGTTAGGCTGCAAACCTCGACCCTTTTGCTAGGAAGTGTGGTACAATTGGACTGAGTGGGTGTTCCAAAGTTCCAGACTGGGCTGCACATTTCAATGCTTAGCATGAATGAATGGATGGATGGATGAATAGATCCACAGCTGAAGTAAACCAGCTACAGATTTGCTCAGATATGGGATCCAGATTTGTATAAAGTTGGAAAACTTACTTGCTTGAGGTTGCACAGTACATTTTGTTGTTAGCGTTAACAGCATTTTGTGGCTTGCGGAATGACTCAGTGAAATGAAAGTCTTATCACAAGCTGTCTTTTTGGCATTGACATACCACCTAAGCCGTGGCGTGCCTCTGTCAATAAAAAACAGAATGTGATATGCCTAACAACTCACTGACAGGCTTTCCTTAGCATTCCACACGGCTCCATCCTTTGATAGTTTGTGTACTGTGCTATTCTTTCGCAGATGATAACTGAACAATATTAAATTCTCTGTCAACTTCGCAGAGCCGTGGTGGGAAGGGCTCAGCTTAGAGCTAGCAGGGTGTACTGGACAGAGCACTGGACCTCTGTCTGATGAGGCCAGAGTTCAAAGCCCACTCACTCTTAAGGCTCACAGGCTGCCCTCCAACCAACCAGCTCACTTACCTTTCACTGTTGTGGTAAGAATAAATTAGAACAATCATTCATGCTGTGCCCAAACCCTTAGAGGAACAGAAGGATGCATATGTGATGAAATAATTTGAATTTTTAAAACAACAACAACAACAACAACAACAACAACAACAACAACAACAACGAAAGCAAGGGAGATTTTCTCACCACCCTCACCAACACCTTTCTTATCCCAGAACCACCAGTACATCAGATGGACATCATGAATGTAACCCAATGAAACTTAGAAACTACTGCAGCGTATTGGCTACAGGAGCTTAGTTTTAAGAGCATTGATGGTCTTAATTTTAAGGGCATTGATGTCAATGAGAAAGTAGAGCATATATCCAAATCACTCCCACTGAAACGGATGGGGATTAAGGTTCCAGTCATTTATCTCTAAGTTTCTTTGAACCTCATGGGGATTTACTTCTGAGTGGGCATGTAAAGGACTGCAGCTTCCAAGCCTTTGGGGTGGGTGTCAAAGTACACCTTACTCACTGCAGAATTTACACCAAAGAAGACCTATAATGTTGTTCTTACAGTATCTTGCCATCTGCAAGTGCTCACTGGAAGGACAGATCCTGAAGCTGAGGCACCAATACTTTGGCCACCTGATGAGAAGAGAAGACTCCCTGGAAAAGACCCTGATGTTGGGAAAGATTGAGGGCACAAGGAGAAGGGGACAACAGAGGACGAGATGGTTGGATAGTGTTCTCAAAGCTACCAGCATGAGTTTGACCAAACTGTGGGAGGCAGTGGAAGACAGGAGTGCCTGGCATCCTCTGGTCCATGGGGTCACGAAGAGTCAGACATGACTAAATGACTAAACAACAACAAAACCATGGTCCTATCTGGCAATCAGTCACCCCACTTTGGATCTAGTACTGAATTATTTCAGGGATTATTGTTTCATTAGGATTTTTAAAAAATCTACAGGAGAGGAAGAGGGAAAGAGATGTCGCATCTCCACAACACCCCAAAGTAGGGGGCAAGGTGTTCATGGCCAAGTGAAGATTGGAAGTCAATGTTTTCCCAGTCCCAGACTAAAATTCTAACTGCTGCATTCGCATTGACCCTCTGGCTATACTACATAGTTATAGTAGTAATATTTCCTGTTTGCTTGGGGGAGAGGAGAGTGGGAGTTTTGTTCTGGCTTGCTTTAAAAAGGTTAATCTTGGCAGTGTCTCAGCTGCAGTTTTTGACAACTAAATCCAGGTTACAGAGTAAAATGTTCCTTTCCCCCAGGTGTTTAAAAGCAGGTCCCCAAACACTGACATTTGAGTCAATCTCAAATAGATCTTCTAAAGATCTACATTGTACAATCCGCACACACTGCAGATCTTTCAGAAATGAAGACGATAAGGAACTTTTTTTCCTTCAATCAATACCATTCATTCAGAAAACGCTTAAGTCTATGATAGCACAAAGGAGCTGCATATTCATGGCCCCATTATGGAGTGATAATTCCCTGTCATTAATGGCTTCAGCTCTGAATTGCCAACTGTATGTGATGAATGTTCCTAATAAGAAAATCTATTTCCAGATCTAGTGAATGAGACACATCATCACCCAGGCCTATTGTAGAAAGAAGGCATTACCAAAGTAGACATTTGGTAATGTTGCGCTCTTAAGTACTGTTTAAATATTTGAAAACATATTCAAAAAACATTCATCTCTGGTAGCTCTCCTCTTTTCACTACCTCCGACGGATTGATTTTTATCTTCATTTACTTAAATCCCCTATGATTACACAATGATTCAGAGCTTTCTCTGTGCTCATTCATAGTTTGCTGACTTTTGGATGACACATTCTGTTCTCAGCCGTTAATCTGAGTCCCAGATTCGATCAGTGCTTAGCTTGCAAAATTTACACTATTATGAATATGTGGCTATAGATAACTTGGGTACTTGAAAGCTTGCACTGGCTGCCCATACAGTATTAGGTCAGGTTCAAAGTTCTTATTTTAATTTACAAGATCCTTAAACTGATTCCTTATCAGTGGCATGTGGTCAATGGACTAAGGGTTAGTCCCCTAAATGTTCCCCTGGTGCTTCCTTCCCTAAACCCAGGAAGCGTCTGCTTGGTTTAGGGAGGGAGGAGCGATGCTCTGATTGGTCCAAGAGTCCTCCCGCCACCTTCCCAAAGCCCATCTGGCTTTGGAAAGGAGGTAGGAGGGCTCCAGCAACCTGCTCATGTGTGCGACATCGCCCCCCCTCCAAATTACCCTCGCAAGCTGGTGCCTCTGGCCCTAACTTCATGCCAATCCCAATCACTGAGGTCTTTGGGGAAGTCACTGTGTTGTGTAGCTATCACAAGCCATGCACCACAGGAGCCAATTCCTAGGGGCCTTGGGGGCTTCAGCCGCTACAAAAAAATATTTGAGGGGGCCGGGCCCCCACAAAGTTGATGGGCATTCTCATTCAAATGGAGTGTCATGTGATCAACTGTGCAGGGTGGGGCTAACCTGGTTCCCCACAATATTTTATTCAAGTTGGCACCCCTGCCATACCTTCAGTAAAAGGGCCCAATTTTAATGAATGCCCTTCTAGCTGAGGTCAAACAGGCCCCCTCCCTACTGAATTTTGAGTGCTGACTGAAGACTTTTTATTTATTTATTTCAACAGGTATTTTAACTGCATGTTAACAACTGATGTTATCATTTTTCATTGTACTCTGCTTAGTGACTATTGGAATGAGTTTGTATATAGATGTGGGGGATGGGGGAAAAATGATGCTGCTTTCTTTAACGTCCTAACATCATCCCAGCTAGCTAAATATTGTCTACCCCAGAGATCTAGTCCTGCAGATTCTACTGGACTCCAATTCCCATCAGCTCCAACCAGCATGGCCAATAATCAGAGATGATGGGAGCTTTAGCCCAGCAACATTAAGAGGACCCAATGCCAAGTCTCCACTGCCTTGGAGCAGTTCTCCAGCATTTCACATGGGAGTTTTTTCCTGAACTCTGCCTTGAGATTCCAGGGATCTTCATGCTAGACAGATGCTCTATCACTCAACCATTGTATTTCCATCCTGCCCTGCCACGTCATTTGCAACAACAGAGTGTAGAATTGGGCTGGACTCCATGTTGGCTGCTGGTTGGTGGGACTAAGAAGGAATGTTATCTTGCAATGGGATTGGTGGAATTGGTCTCCAGAGTTTTGCCTTCCTCTGAACAATCCTACAATGTAATTGTTGATGCTCCAGCAAGGGCGGTTTGTAGTTTTGTGACACAGCTTTGGTGTATCTGCTAAAGGCATAAGCAGGTTCTTAAAAGAGAGTTTGGGGTAGGCTCCCCACTCCACTTCACAGGAGAGACTCCCTTCCCTTGAGCGGCTTCAGGGTAAGGGATATCCCAGCTTTCAAAATCCATGCCAAAGTTGTTAAACATTTGTTTTCAAAAATATATAACGGCAAGTGACATTAAAATAAAATTTCAATACAACTAATACAATTTCTCAAGGGGATTTTGAATACCTCAGCCCTGCCAACCTTTTGGTTTTGGGAAACACAGAATCATAAAATTGTAGAGTTGGAAGGGACCCTGAGGATCATCTAGTCCAACCATCTGCAATGCAGGAATGTCCCATATGGGGATCAAACCCACAACCTTAGCATTATCATCACCATGCTCTAACCAACTGAGCTAGATCTGAATCTCCCCCCCCCTTTTGTTATTTCCTGATCTTCTCATTCCCATTAAGAAGAATTTGGAAGATGACCCCAGTCCTTCCTGTTTAAGTCTACTAGGACAATGTCATTGCACTGGAAAAAGAAAATCCGAGATTCACTGTTCCAGAAGGCTACTCTAATCAAGCTAAAGTGAGATACAGATTTAAGTTATACTGCAGATATATCTATTATACACGCCCACGCTACACACATCCATGCCACGGAATTATTAATGGTTTGGTTCAAAATCGTTCCCATTTTCCGCAGTGTACGGAGACAGGCAAGAAGCATGAAAGCTGCCAAGTAGAGCAGGTGGAAAATCAAGTGTGAAATTGGCAATTTTTTGAGTCACACACTAAGAACTGGGCTTTATTGTTAGACATGAAGTGACAGCAACGGCCGTGTCGAGGTGATGCTCTTCATGCCGTGACTATTTATCATGTCTGGATAAGAGGGTTAACCTGGCTTTGTACAACGTTCAAGAGATTATTATTTAATTGACAAGGGACAAGCTGTGATGAAGGAATGGGTTATTGGTTAGGCCAATGGTTCAAGAACATTACCATGAAGATGGACAATCAAATTTTCTTGGGGTGTGTGTGTGTGTAATAGCCTAAATCAGTCATCTTCAGAGTGAGGATAGATGAAACTGGTGGTTCTTGATTTCTCTCCTTTCCCTCATCTCAGGTTCACTTGTCCCCATTTCTGCATCAGTCTGCAGTATTCAAAACCGTCATCATGAAAATTCATCAACATTTTAGTGTATACTTATCCTAACATACACATTTTTTGTATGCTGTTTTGCTTAATGTGGACATTTGCTTAATGTGGACATGCAATTTAGATGAATATGCCATGTCAAATTCAGTATCACACTATTACAATTGTTCCACCAGCAAAATCATTTTTTCCTCTCTGCTTGCCTGATGAAATGATCTCCCCTCTTCTCCCACTGTGTGCTGTTCTGAGGGCTCTCTGGACCTCTCAGAGTGGAGGGAGCAGACAGGAGGAGGAGCTGTTGTGGTACTAGGACTCCTTGCCTCCCACTAGTGCAGCTATTTTCTAGAATCTGGTCCATTGCATTTCATGCCATTTTCACTAGCATATAATGTCCACTTAAGGTCCATTTCCCACTATTTTCATTGACTATTTTTGCACTACTTTATGTATATGTGTAGATTCCTCCCCACTCCATTTTAGTATGTGGTGTATACAACTTGATATATATATTTTTAAGTGCATCATAAAATTTGGAGCTGTGTGAATTTTAAAGCATCGCTGCTTCCCATTGGTGTCCAGATGAGTGGGTGGGAGGCAGCCCCACTTATGGTATCACCACCAGTGAAACAGAAGAGAAAGTCCTGAAATGGGAGCAGGGAAGGGTAAGTGTTGGTTTTAGCCTGGGATTTGCTAGATTCTGAGCTAGTCTCACTGCCATTGCCAGCTAGGATTGAGCACAATCCAGATACCTTTTATTGAAAAACCAGAATCCTTTCTTTTAGGGATATTAGGGCATAATATACAAAAAAAAGAAAAGAAAAAAAATCATTTATATTTGCAACCACGGCTGCCAGAATGTTTTTTTTGCATAGAGATGGAAAGAAGACACTGTCCCAGCAAAGAAAGAATGGCAAGCAAAGCTAACAGACTATGCAGAAATGGTAAAACCTATGAAATCAAGAAGAAAGAACGTTTAACAAAGAATAGGGGAGATATGTGAACTATCTATCTATCTATCTATCTATCTATCTAGTAAACAACTCAACACATTAGCACGACTAATTTAAAATCAAGCAGTGAAAAGGTGACTTTGGAAGAAATGTAGAGAGTAACAAATAAAAGGAGTTAAGGGGTTTTGAAATCCAGATATAATTTCTGTGCGGGTTTGGGACTGGGGCTGGCACTAGTGCAAAGGCTGGATCTGGTCATCCTACCCTCACACCTTTTGCCATGGCTACTATGAGTGGACAGACAGAGATGCCACACATTCATCTTTATGACACAGATTGCCCAAACTCAGAGTGTTAGATTAATAATGAAGCGATAGATCAGTGCAGGCTGCGATGCTCATCTTTGTTTACAACACAACTTCCTTGGCAGGTACACACGGAAACAGATAAACAGAAAGTTCTGGGGGTGGGTGGTTTGATATGCTTCTGACACTGCTTGTGCAGCATATGCTGTTGTACTGTAAGTAGCTAATTATGTGAGTTATGCAATTCGGCATCCATCAGTGGGAGGTGGATGGCAATCGAAGGAGGGGTAGTCGTTCAGCCCCTCCTGAATATACTGAGTGATCATCTTTATAAGGGGGAAAATACATGCAAAACATCTGTACAGTCAGAGGTGAGAAACAGGTGATACTGTGCAACCATTTCTACTCTGTTTTTGTAGCATCAGTTTGCAGACCTCCCAGACTGGGGACTTGAAGCACTCACATTAATAAAACAATCTTAAATGTATAATGTAAAATATTTGGGCAGGGGGTTAAAGCTTGGATCGAGAGTTGCTCTTCTCTGAATGGAAGGGCTTTTCTTTGCTGAAGGAACTGCAACCCAGATGAATGAGAGAATGATTCTTGGTCAGTTACAGGGGTTACGGGAGGAATGGTGAAAGGGCAAAAATCTCCTTTTTCCATCTCTGGCAACGTTCTGTGATCACTGTTCTGTGATCATCGACAAAACTGCCGGACCCGAGCCAAAGTGAAAAATAGCAATCTTATCTCTGCCATCACCAGAAGGCAGAAGCAAAAATCACATGCTTTCCTAGTGAAACGCTGACTCCATGTTGAGGACCACATGGTTGGTCCCACCCTCGTGGTTGCAGGTCTTTAAACATTGTAAACCGAGAGAAAATTAGATTCCATGGTGGCCTGTAGTCACATGTAACAATCACCCTAGATATTCTTTACAAGGTGTGCTAGGTGTTAAGGCCCTTAATGATCGATCTAATCAAAGCCTCTTTTCTTCTTCTTCATACAGTAGCAGAAAATGCATGATTTCTGCTGCCCTGACATTCAAACAACTATTTTTGGATATTGTAGGCAATGAACAGCTGCTTCTGGGATGCAGGTGATTATCTGAGAAAGCTGGATAATTTATAACCAGCAGTCTTCTGTTGCAGTGTTTAGCCCTAAGTGTAACAATGGGGAGGGAATTACAGCAGAGTTGCAATTTCTTTGAATCCACTTTTTCCTTCTCCTCTTTTTGTAGCAATCAATTGACATCGTGTAAGCAACATTAACCTGCAAGGAAGATTTTCCTTCTTGGATACACTTCTTTCCTCTATGCCAAGAAGTGATTACTTTGTCTCCTGCTTGAAAAGAGCAAATGTGTTATTTGTGAGACACTGCAGGTGGAGTCTGTGTTTAAATAGCTCTTATAAGGAAACCTGTAAGTCAGGTAGAACTTAATAGTTAGGCTCCAATTCCTATACACACCTGAGAGGTTGTGGACTACTGGGCTGAACTTTACTGCATGTAATGCTTTGAAAGAAAATGTTATGAAAATGATATATAGATGGTATATGACCCCAGTCAAACTTGCAAAAATATACCACTTGTCTGATAACAAATGTTGGAAATGTAAAGAAAATGAAGGAACATTCTTTCACCTCTGGTGGACTTGCCCTAGAGTGAAGGCTTTCTGGGAAATGATATATAATGAGCTGAAAAAGGTATTTAAGTATACCTTCCCTAAGTAACCAGAGGCCTTCCTGCTGGGCATTGTCGGTCAGAAGGTGTTAAAGAAGGACCGAACATTTTTTATGTATGCAACAACAGCAGCAAGGATACTCGTCGCTAAGCATTGGAAAACCCAAGATCTACCCACACTGGAAGAATGGCAGATGCAACTGATAGACTATATGGAATTGACTGAGATGACTGGCAGAATCCGAGACCTGGGAGAAGAGACGGTGGAAGAAGATTGGAAGAAATTCAAGACTTATCTACAAAAATATTGTAAATTGTATGAATGTTAAGAAGGATGCCAGAGTACAAACAACTAGGCACCATTGAGCTAGATGAAGTGAATTATGAAGATAAGCTAAATTTAAGAAAAGACAATTTTTTGGAAATTTCAGGTTATATTCAATTTTTAAAGATTTGAATAAAGGATATTTAAAATTAGAGATATAATATCGGAAAATTAGATAAGAAGAATAGAAACAAGGGAATAAATTTGCTGGATAAAATTTTATAGACAGGAACGCGGTAGCGGGAGATGTGAGGGAGTCCAAAGAAGTTAAGAAAATTATGTTAAGAGATGTGTTGTATTGTATTGTTTATTGGTATTGTAATTAAAATAAAACTGTTAATATATATATATATATATATATAAAACAATTCCTATACACACCTGGGGAGCAAGTTTTGTTGAGCATAATGGGACTTACTTCTGAGGAGAAATGACTAGAATTGTCGTGTTTTGTGTGGCATGTGAGATAGCATTCAAGAATGGAAGTTGGAAGAGCCATCTAAACTAGCATGTATATATGATACATATACTTTTATTTGAAAATGTTAGTATCATCTGTCATCATTATCCCAAAACCTTTTTTTTAAAAAAAGTAGCCACCAACTATACTTAACTATATGGGTACAGGAAAATCTAGGGACTGTATGAAACAGGAAGATTAAGGTCTTAGCCAGGCATGGCCAAACTTGGCTCTCCAGCTGTTTTGGGACTATCATTATCCCTAGCTAACAGGACCAGTGGTCAGGGATGATGGGAATTGTAGTCCCAAAACAGCTGGAGGGCCAAGTTTGGCCATGCCTGGTCTGAGCAGTGCTATTTTTCTAGAAAAAGAGGTGCTGGAACTCACCTTGAACCTTGTTCTCTTACACCCACTTGAGAGGTGCTGTAACTGAGTTCCAGTGAGTTCTGGCTGAAAAAGAGCTCTAGGTCATAGAGCAGGCATAGGCAAACTCTGCCCTCCAGATGTTTTTGGCCTACAACTCCAATGATCCCTAGCTAACAGGACCAGTGGTCAGGGATGATGGGAATTGTAGTCCTAGAACATCTGGAGGGCCAAGTTTGCCTAAGCCTGTCTTAGGGAGAGATAGAGAAAATATCGTCCCAACTGTCATAACAGACAAGAGGTAAATATTTATAGCCAGTTTATCAGCACAGTCCTAACAAAACATTTTAAAAAAATATGATTTTTTACAAGCTGAAAACTGGGGTGGTCAATGTGCCCTGTAGATGCAGCTGGATTATAACTCCATCAGTCCCAGCCAACATGGTCAATGGTGAGACACAATGGGGGAAGTTAATAGACACTACATTGACTTTCCTTGTCCTATACTATGCAAAATACTTTCTGAAATGCAAAGACTTTGCAATTTTCTGCTCCTATCAAGAAGAGGTTCTGAAAACACCACATGTCAAAGATGTGGTTTGAGATCCAGAGCAGCATTCATGTCCTGGTCCTTGCATGCACCTGGTTTTGTTTAAGGGCTGCCCCAGATTATCTGTAATTGAGCATCCATCCTTATTTCCTTGCACAAACATTACATGGATATTAGACATGTCCTGTCTGTTTTGTCTTGTTTTCTTTATTCTGGCCATTATAAATAATAGGGCAAAATATGTATATGTAGCTTCAGTATTTCCATAAATACACATTATGCATCTACACACTTAGGGCATGAGCCTTGCAGTATTCATGTGTGCTCATTTTTGTCTGCAAAGTCAGGTTAGATTCAAACACTAGTGATGGACACCTACCAAAACCTCAAATCCAGAACCTCAAATCCCACAGTGGAGAAGTTTTCCAGAGCATTGGAAGCTGCTTATACCAAGTCTGTAAAATGACTGGTCGTGCCCAAATCCAATAAGTGAAGAAGAGCCTCGTGTCTGAACTGTTTTCCATGTCTATAGTTAATGTGGATGCAGATAAGCTTCTGGATGCATGCCCTCATCCACTTCAGAATCAAACTCCATGGAAGTGTCTGGGTGTGTCTTTCGATGCAGAATCAGGATGCAGATTTCCACCCAGAGCCACTGACTGGTCTTCATGAGTACAGCTGGGCTAAGTGCACAAGCTTCATCATGTGTGTGTGTGTGTGTGTGTGTGTGTGTTTGTAAAAAGCAACGGTGAAGTTTAAAAAGAATCAGGGACTTCCGGGTTAGCGCCTCCGGCAATGGCGGAATTCCTCTGATCGGGAGGAATTTGCTCCGTGGAATTCAGGGTCTGGCCACCACAGCAAAGGCGGAGACCCATTAAAAATCTCAGGCGGGAGAAGCCTGTGAACGTGGGATTCGGCCGGCACCTTTTGTGCCTCCCCTACTCGCAGGGAGACCCGGTTTCGGGGATCTGGAGCGATGTGGGGTGAGCGGCGCAGTGCTTCGAATTGACTGCTTCTTTCACGGAGTGAAGCCGCATTGCTGTTGCCGGAGAGCGCTGACTTTTTCCTGTGGACAATTTGATTCTAAACAACTACCTGTGAGTAGAACGGAAAATTGGATTTTTAAACGTCTTAATTTGGCACCGAAACGGGGAGGTTTCAAACAGGAAGTCCGCCTTCCCCTTTTGTAAATAGATTGAAGCAAAGAATTTGCAAGCTAAAGTCCTGGAAAGTCCTATGTAAAGGATTAAACTTCCATCGGCTAAAATCATTAAACCCCCTTGGAGGCAGGAGAAGAGGGGGGAATTTTTGGATCGTGTAAGCCTGCAGGAGAGAGTGAAGAAAGTTGGATCACCACTGCTCTGAACCTGGAAACGGACTGCTAGTAAGACTGACATTTTTGGGAAAGTTCATTGACTGTGACAGTTAGTTACATAAGAGAAATACATTGTTTCCATTGTCTCCTTCTGCGCTTAAAAAGGAGTAAATAGTAGTTGAAAATTGAAACTAATATTACTGCTTGAACTGTGCTTAAAAGGATTGATATAAACAGAAATTGTTTCCTCTAGAGGGAGCCTTTGAAATTGTTATAAGAGTTGGGCTGGTGGAATCTCCAGCTGCAAAAGAAAACCGTGAGATTGACCTTGGATCGCTTGAGAATGTCGACAGAAGAAGCCTTAGTGATTGCACTAGGCAAGATAAGTGAGTCATTGGAACAGCTCCACAAGAAGACGGATGTGATGAATATTAAAATTGATATTTTGGGACAAAAAGCGACTAATTTGGGACAAAAAGTGAACATCTACACAGAAACTATTCAGGAACTGATACTGGAATCTACTTTGACATCCCAAATGATGGAGAAAGCGAGGGAGAAAGTTGTGGTTGTTGAACCTAAAGTAATACAAATGGAGAGGGAGAGAGCCCCAGCCTTACAGAGGCAATTTGATGACTACAAGTTGTTGCCCTCTATGACTGAATTCAGAGAAAGTCAGATTGGAACCCTGCTTGGACTGGAGAAGGAAAGTTGGATAGATCATCTCATGCAGGGATTTACTGACCTTTGGGATCTAGACTTGGGTCAGGAGGAAATTGGAGTTGTGGGGACCTTCAGATTTGGAGGGATTTTGAAACACATCCTGAAATATCTTTTGGATTTTAGTTTTAACCACGGAGATGTGGATGACATGTCGAGAAGGAATAAAAACATTGCTAGGTTGGAGCTCCCCCGAGACCTACTCTTCAGCATCAAAGGAAGGAAATTAAGAACAAGATCAGCAGAAGACAAAATATATGAAGAAGACCTGGAAAAGAGTTAAGAGCCTCGGATAGAAGATCACCAGGCTGATGGACTATATGGATTTGACGGAAATGACTGGCAGAATCCGAGACCAGGGAGAAGAGACGGTGGAAGAAGATTGGAAAAAGTTTAAAGTTTATTTATAGAAATACGGTAAAATTAATGAGTGTTAGAAAAATGTTGGAATGAAATTATATGGCTTTAGTAGAGGTGTTATAAGGAGTTAAGCATAAATAAGTAATATAGTATTAATGGAAAATAAGGTTAAAATAAGTTAAGATATTTATATGACAGAAAATAGTGAAAGATGGAAAGGAATTGCTGAAACAATTAATAGAAGTGGAATACAAAAAGGGAGGTGAGAGGAAGTCGATGAAACAAGGGAATGAAACATAAGGCATTGAAATGGTATGATGTATGTTTTTAAATTGTTTTTGTTCTGTTTTGTTTAGTTTAATGCGTTAATGTTGTGTGGTGTATTGTTTATATATTGTATTGCATTGTTTTTTCTTTCTTTTCTTTTTTTCTTTTTTTTCTCCTTTTCTTTTTCTTCTTGTTTGTAAGGTTTAAAAGCAATAAATTTTATTTTTTTAAAAAAAAAGTTTAAAAAGAATCAGCCCCCCGCAGCTGTTAAATGCTATTTATTTTGCCATTTGGAAAAATCCAGCTAGAATAGCTGCCCTATTATGCCAGTGTTACAATGCTCTTAACATAGGTTATTAAACCAGTTAAACTTCTTTTTAGCATTGATGTAATGATGCAAATAAGTTTCGAAAGCACAATTAGCACAGATGCAACAGAAGCGAGGCAGCATTAAATTTCTCTCTGAAGAACCTAGGGGCACATAAGGCAAAGATTTGTTCCATGACTGAGTAACTGGTAAATACATTTCTGCAAACTATCTCATGCTATCCAGTTTTCCTAGTTTAAAAAATAAAACCCTCTTCTTTTCTTTTTTCTTTTTACTATTTGTTGCTTTTGACTATAAGAGGAGATCAATCTTATTCATATCTACTCAGTAGTCCTACTGGGGCTTACCTTTGGCACGTGGGCATAGGGTTGCACCCTTAAAAGTTAGTAGCAAATCGCTCATTAATACTTCTTGGTTTAGTTACAGATAGGTAGCCGTGTTGGTCTGCCATTGTCAAAACAAAACAAATTCCTTCCAGTAGCACCTTAAAGACCAACTAAGTCAGGTCTTTTTCCTGTAAGACCTACTGCAGTCGTTAAGAGTCGTCAACAGGCTCATCACAGCTATCTGCCAATCACCCATTCCCACCACCCTTCTGAGTAATACCCCTCCCCACCTTCTCACTATATAGAAGGGTCTGGAAACTTCTGTTTCAGTGTATCTGAAGAAGTGTGCATGCACACGAAAGCTCATACCAAGAACTGACTTCTTGGTTTAGTCAGCTCACATGACCACCAGCCATTAAATTGCCTGCAGGTCCACACCTGACTAGGATTGGTTGTGTTATGATGAGCAGCTTCACAATGACACCAAATGAGCCAACGTTTCTCTCAATGGAGTATCCTTTTCCCCAGCCAGCCGTTTCAAAGCAGAAATCTGTTGCTTCTTAATTAAGATAGTGTCTTGGTGATTTGAGGAGCCAAAGCACTGAACAGACCAAGCAGTAAGAGCAGAATAATTCCTGCCATCTTTTACATTCTGGAACAAGCAATCATAACATGGTTCTCATCTGCAACTCGCCTTTTTCGAATCCACTCACCCTTCTGATTGTAGTTAACTGTGGCCCTGTTCTACCAGCACAATCCAGTCACGATTGAAAGGTGCAACCCTAAGCATCCTTTCCAGGGAGCGAGTTCTCCTTGCTCCTGAAAGGAATTAGTTTTGAGTAAGCAGAGGTAAACAAACATCACTAAGACTGTCGTGCTGTGCACATACAGAAAAGCAGCTGTGTTAGTTTCATGTACCGTACACCGTTATTTTGGAGTAAACCAATTCAGCGCAGTAGGACTTCTAAATAAACATGGGTTTATTGGGTGCACTGAAATAATATGATGTTCAAAATTGAAGCACTTACACCTCAACTATGTACATGATGAAAAAGACTCGTGATGATAATATATGGATGAACCATGGTCATGGTAGGGTTTATGCATCCACTAATTTCCCCATGTGAAGAGATGAAGACTATGGAAAGGGGGGGGGGGAATAAGCCACTAAAACTTTTGGTGCCTTTCCTGCAAAAAGACTTAGACATTTGCTTTTAAAGCACCCAAAAGGATTTAAACCTACATTACTATCTGATTATCATTAGCTGTGCCACCTTTAACTTAAAGCTATAGCTCAAAGAGAGTTTTCAAATAGCTCTCCTTGGTAATGTATGTCTGGGGGTGGGGGGTGGGAATGCTGTTGGGGAAGAGGGAAGCTATTACAGCTAGCAAAAAGAGAAAATCAAGACGAAGAGGAGGAGAAAGAGTAAAAATGGAGAACCAGGGCAGAAATGGAACCACCAAGGCTACACAAACTTGTTGCTTGAAGACAGCAATCCTAAACCCTGGGAGTAAGCCCAATTGAGTAGACATGTATAGGATTGAGATGCAAGGGAGCATTTTCATTTAGTTGCTTCTGCAACATTTATTTAGTCACACACATTTGAAGTTGTGCTGTGAGTCTATGCAGCATAGATATGTCAGCCTGGTGCCATCATTGTCTGTTTTGTACGCAGCAGGCAAAAAGCTTCTCATTCCCTCAAGTCTTTAGACCTTAATCTTATGCTTATCTTTCAGTGGGATTTGATTGAATTGGTTCTGTTATTTTATATGTATAATTGGTGCATTTTAGGTAGCTTTTGCTCTTGTTTTTACACTGGTTTGTGTAAGTTGCTTTGAGTTCATCTCAATTATCATTGCTATTATCATCATAGTCCTAACAGTGTTACAAGCCACCCCAATGAGAGACACCAGGGTTCCAGCACCTATCAAGGGTTCAGTTTCCTTGGAATGAAGATCAGTAGAGACTGTGGTGGTTTTAGGTTATATGGTTTTATTTAGACATATATACAACCTGCGTAGGGTGGGGGAGGCCCTTCGCAGCACTGATATCCCAACAGATCTTGCTTCTCCATTAGTCACAGCTTTGGATGCAGCACAGATCCAGCTCATCTCCATGTCTCCAGCTTGCTTCCAGCTCAGTTCTCACATACCACTCTGCCCATTGTTCTCCTATGTAGCAGCTAGGAGATGGGGGGTGGAGGAAAGGCCCACCCATGAGCCTGGAGGGCACCATCACTTAGTTGTTGCTCTTGCAACTTAGCTCCTTCTTTTGGGATGCTGATGAGGACACTTAAGTGGCCAGCTAAGGTCATTTTCTTACAATAGTGTCTGACTACTTTGGCAACCTCCTCTGTTAGATCCTAACCCAGACTGGGTACAGAATCCCAAGAACTGGAAGGGACTCAGGGCATCATCTAGACTGAACCCCAAACCCACAGCAATACAAATTGAGCTTGTAGAAGCAGATTCCATATTCCCATATCCTCTCAAAACAGTTCTCCTACACATGTGCATTTTTAGAAGCAGACCTGAGCCATAGCCACATAGATCAACAATTCCTTTGTCTTACCTTCCCGGTTTTGGTTTTTATTTAGACTGATTTCTTTATTTGCTTATTGACACTGGCTGCAGTCAAGCAAATTACAAAACAAACAAGTCAGCAAGCCTGCAAAGCCTTTGCCAAACATTCACATTCACTTTATTTGATTTGCTTTAAGTTTAAGCCCGCCAGTTTCTGTTTCTTCTCCTCAATGCTGTTTTCCTTCTTCTTTTTTTGCTTTCACTGACCTTGCCCTCACTTCCCTTCTCAGACATTTAGTCTTATTGTGGCAATCCACATAATTTTGTTTATGGCTGATGTTAACATCATCCCATCAGTCATAGCTTTTTGACACCTCTAGCAATATAATGGGAATTGCTACAACCAACCAGATTATGTCTCTAACAGAATTTTTTTTTAAAAAAAAAAAACACCTTATATTCACTTTCTTTTGGAGAAGGAATTTTGCTACTCCAGTCCAGATTCCAATGTATTTTTGTATAGTAAAATGGATGTGTATTATCAGTAAAATAAAGTACCCCGAATAAAAGTTTCAGTAGAGAATTCTCTGGGATGGAGATTATAAAGTCCTTAGTATTTCAAATATGTTAAGTGGCATACACTATGTACAATATATATAAAAAATCAGTCTCAACCAAAACACAACCTTAAAACAATTTAAAAAACCAGTATAAAAGGATACAAAAACAAATAAAACAGAAGTTCAGGGGATTCATACAAGTAAAACAACCTTATGGGTCAAATCAGGCTATTCAAGATGTCTGAAGCAGCTAACAGTTGAAGGAAGGGCATTCCACAGCAAAGGGGCAACTGCAGAAAATGCCCATTTTCAGCTCACCGCCTTATGGCATTCTGCAGGCTGCGTTACAGAAAACTGAGCACTTAAACCTCATTCCCTGGATGTGTTTTACTCTGAATCCCCCATTCTGCTGATGTGGTCCTGGAATAATGGCTAAAGGGAAAGAGAATGAATAACACACTTCAATTTGCCTACCCACAGTGGAAAAATGGGGGGGGGGAATGCCACTAATCCCTATCAAGATCAGCTAATAACTTCTTTCCCCTGGCCCCTTTAAACAAGATTTAATTAAATGAGCCAGCTGCAATGGACTCTCAGTCTGCAAAGAACCCTTAAGTTTAAAGCAATCCCATGCCCGTGTGCCAGATGTTCGGATGTGACTGCTTTGCTTGGACTTCAGTGATTCTTTTAGCACTGCCCTTGAGTATTACCTCTCTCTTTTTGGCCCTCAGACCCAGAGTTGGGGAGAATAAGAAAATGTTACTCCCCCCCCCCCATCGCCTGCTGTCATCTGCTATTAACAGATTCATCAGAAACCAATGATCAAAATGATCTCAGTGATGGTGTTTTCACTGCAGGTCACGTACAACTGACACATGAATAATTTGAGCAGTGCTGGTCTGTAAGTATTGAATTTGAGTCTGGTGTAGGGAGAGGGCCCAGGGAAGTTTCAGATAAATCATGAGGAAGGAAGGAAGCAGGGAAAAGGCTAGAGGGAAAGAGAATAGAAGAATCCAGTTGGATAGAGGTGTGCAACCTCAGTTAGATGGGGCTGCACTCCCCTTAAGTCCATAGCTTAGAAGTGCCTGTTGTGTTTTACTAATCCCACCACTGACCACCAAATTGTGGAGGACTCTACTTCTGGACCACCACAAGGTGTGATCTCTCACTGCTGGTCCACCAAATGTCCTTTTGCTTTCCAGTTATTAGCATATGCAGGATCCCTAATCTCATACACCATTCTTAATAGCAGAGCTATTTTTCTAGAAAAAGAGGTGCTGGGACTCACCCTGAACACCTGACTCATTCTCATAGAATGGCAATGGTGCCCACTTGAGAGGTGCCAGAACTCACCTTAGAGGTGCCAGAGCCGAGTTCCTGTGAGTTCCAGCTGACAAAAAGCCCTGATTAATAGCATTTGCTCTCCTTATCCTTTTATATCTCCACTGCCATCATTTCGGTTCAAATAAACAATGCCTGCACTCACTTTTTCTCACATAGCATCGCTGAGTATAGGCATCAGGGGACTAATGTCTGAAAGTTAAAACAAATACGGTCTATTATAATTTATTAAAGCGTATTGTGATATCAGAGAACAGGTCTGTTTGCAAGTGGGTTATATAACAATACTTAGTTTGATCTCTGTTTAAAGATGCTACGGTTGCTTTCTAGTTTCCACTTTTAAAATATACCATTGGGCAATTATCTTTTCCATCTCCACCCCAATTTAAACACAGGCTGTTCACCTGAAATATTCTCTCTGGTCAAGGTTCTCTCCCAGCTGTTTGATTGAGTTCTACTACTAAAAGCTGAGCTTTATTGTAACTATCATTATTCAAACCTTACATGTTACAAAATCACCTTAGCAACAGTGTTTCTTGGCAGGCTGCCTACTGAACCCTTAATCCAATGTATCTCTCTAGCTTCAGTTAGGTATAAAAGATCAGTTTTCCTCACCTCCATCCACACAATTAAAAATGGACATGCCCAGCAGTGTTTAGAACAGTACAACTTTCTTATGTTTAAATTGATCCTTAGTTTCTTCACAGAGAGCTTTTCTGGTGTTTTGTGAACACCATTAGTCCATTTAATGGGCTAATGAAGGCTATCCCCTCAATTTTCATGGAAGGCGGCAACTTCAGAGTAGCTGTTAACATCATATTCTGAAGTCTGACGTATCTATACTGCATCACAGCAAGCTCCTTCAGGCAACCTGTCCAAAATTTTGTTCTGGATTTGAACTCACCATCTCCTTAACTTCTCTGACCTATTCATTTGTGGAAAAAAGGGACTTGCTTGTGGTTTTTTTAATAAAAAAAACTGATCTATTCATTTTAAATTGTATTTCTCCTAGCTTAACTATATTGCAAGCCACCTTATGAAGGCTTTTTGATTTGGAAATTAGGCTACGGAGGCCTAAATAAAATTCCAAAATACATTGCTATGTAAGGTGATGATGACAATGAAGAAGAACAAGCGCTTGCGAACCTTGGAAAGATCTTGTCACTGACCCACCTGATGAAAAGGTGTCCCAGTTTTAGACTTCTGGGATCTGCTGTTGTTGCCATCTCAAGGTCCCCCAACAAGCACTGATGCACCATAGTGACCCAGAACAAGAATTATCTCCTTAGACCTGGATAAAATTGTGTATTGAGGGTATACTCAGCCCAGGGATTTGTTTTAACACCACAACTGAACTCACAAAACCCCTACCACCCCCAATTTATTTGTTGAAGCAGCCTAAGGTTTACGCCAGGCATAGGCAAACTCGGCCCTCCAGATGTTTTGAGACTACAGTTCCTATCATCCCTGACCACTGGTCCTGTTAGCTAAGGATGATGGGAGTTGTAGTCCCAAAACATCTGGAGGGCTGAGTTTGCCTATGCCTGGTTTACACAGATGGGCAGAACTTTTAGTTGTTGCTATAGTCAGTGCCAATCTAATATGCTTGTGTGTCTGAAGCAAAGCCCAATTCTGCTCCTCCCACCCAACCTTGCTAGGGCCAACATTTTAAAATGTCTTCCTGTACCATGCAAAACAGCAATCCCTGCCTTCCAGCTATTTCCCCTCGCAGTGCAACCTGAGGTTACTTCACCTTGGGCCAGTCCCTAGTTAAACAGCTAAGAGTCAGAAAACATCTCCAACATGCTGCAAATGACCTCAGAATCTATGACTACATCATAGTTGACCTTCTGCCTGCCCTTGTTTTAGATCATGTCCAGTCAGCTTGCTGGTTCTATGTACTGGCAAATGTTATGAATAACACAACTTAGCCATTGTTTAGGTGTGTATATCAAACACACACACACACACACAGAGAGAGAGAGAGAGAGAGAGAATAAAACTTTGTGTTGATAATATTGCTACAGGTATTTATGAAATGCAAAAAAAAAATCACAACTAGGGATGGGGGGGGGGGAGAGATTTGATTGTGTTTGCATTTGACAAGCTGCCTAATTCCCAAGCACAAAACTAAAACACAGCTGTCGTTTGAAATTCACACTACTCCAAATGTTGCAATGCGGTTCTTCAGCCAAACAGTACAAAAATGCATATATTAACCAAAATAACATACAAAAAATGCATTAGACTGGAGAAAATTGCTTGCAAAAAGGTCAAAACTGTATATAAAATGTATTTCTTAGGGCAACTGTGTAAAAAAATGCTGATGAATTTTCATGGTGTTTTTTTAAAAAATGTTCTTCTTTCTACTCTTTTCAAAATATTAATATTTATGTTTATATCAATATTTTTATTGAAAGCATTTCAATTATTAAGAAATAACGTGATACAAAGGAGAAAAGGGGAGGGAGGAAGTGAGGGGGGCAAATAATAAAGATGTGTATAAGAAAGAGAGAGAAAAAGAACAATATAAAAATGCAATGTAATATACTCCCATACATTCTTATACAAAGTGATATAGTGCTATTGTCCTGATACATATGTAGATGTTAATAGCCTACTAAGGTAAAGGTAAAGGGACCCCTGACCATTAGGTCCAGTCGTGACTGACTCTGGGGTTGCGCGCTCAACTCGCTTTATTGGCCGAGGGAGCCGGCGTACAGCTTCCGGGTCATGTGGCCAGCATGACTAATCCACTTCTGGCGAACCAGAGCAGCGCACGGAAAAGCAATTTACCTTCCCGCCAGAGCGGTACCTATTTATCTACTTGCACTTTGACGTGCTTTCGAACTGCTAGGTTGGCAGGAGCAGGGACCGAGCAACGGAAGCTCACCCTGTTGCGGGGATTCGAACAGCCAACCTTCTGATCGGCAAGTCCTAGGCTCTGTGGTTTAACCCACAGCGCCACCCACGTCCCGTTAATAGCCTACTATATTCTGTGTAAACTTATTCCAAATGTCATACTTATCTAAACAAATTCCACATCTGTAAGGAGTCTGTTCATACATTGCAAGTGTTGCCATATTATCAGCGCATTGATTAAAGGGTATAATATCTTTATTCTCCCAGTTCATCAGTATCAGTCTCTTGGACATCATTAGGGCATGTAGAATCCATTTTTGTTAGCCCGTTGTTAATTCCCATATAATAGGTATATGGTTCAAAAGAATATTCTCCGCTGAAAGATTTAACTATTCCTGCACAGGTCAGCACTTTCTCCCAAAACATAGTAAGCAGAAAACACTGTACAAACATACATTTCAGGGAGGCATTGTCCTTGCCACATCTCCAACACAGAGCTATCTAAGAAAATTGTTGAAGAAAGATGGAGGATTCAAAATTGGGAAAAGGAGAAACCAAGAGAAACTGAACGTGACAGATTCATCCACCAACAAACAACCCAGGCTTGTACCATATGCTGCTGTTGAAACTTTTACCCAAATCACTTTGTCCTCTGCCCACAACTGAAATCTAAAATGTGAAGTCTGCCAGTTGAGACTTTTTTCCCTTTCGGTCTCATGGTGACCTTAGAACAAATTGCTTCTTCTTAAAGAGGTGTTCACATCCCCAGGAATTAAACATAGCTTTTCAGAACGCTATACAAGTACACGAGAAACTGTTCTGAGACCTGCTTTCCGAACAGCAAGTTCCTTTTATTCCTTGTTCTTCTCTTTTCCCCTCCCTCTCTGCTCTTTTAAAAATCATTACTTCATTTAATAGCACATTAATGGAATACAAGATAACAGCCAAACAGCTCAATACCATGAAAAGTAACACACTCAAGGTTAAATGTCCATGACCTGGCAGTTATTGTGTTTCGAGGGTTTAGCTCAACTGCCACTGTGTGAAGGCTTGAAAAGGAAAAGGCCTTGGAAGGCAGGCAGAGTCAGGAGGAAAGAAACCACCATTTAAATAATAGATAAAAAGCAAAAATTCTGAGTGGCTGATGTCAAACAACACCTTAGCCAGTCAATGGAAGCTCCATGTCACTGTGACCCCCTCTCCCCCGGTAAAGAAATGTTTAGAACTGCATTTATTTAGAGGTTAGAAACTGTGGCTCCTCCCATGTGCCATTTGAAGAACTCATGTACAGTGGTACCTCGGATTAAGAACTTAATTCATTCTGGAGGTCCGTTCTTAACCTGAAACTGTTCTTAACCTGAGGTACCACTTTAGCTAATGGGGCCTCCCGCTGCTGCACGATTTCTGTTCTCATCCTGAAGTAAAGTTCTTAACCTGAGGTACTATTTCTGGGTTTGCGGAGTCTGTAACCTGAAGCACCTGTAACCCGAGGTACCACTGTATTCCCTACAGGGGTGCCAACTTGAATAAAATAGGGGGGCAGGTAAGACCCCACCCCACATAATCAATCACAAGATGTGGCACATGCAGACCATTTGAATGGCAAGGCCCATCAACTCGGAGGAGGCCCTCAACTATTTTATGGGGGGATGAAGAGAACCTCCATGTCCTCTCCTTCAGATCGAAGTGTGTTCATCTGCACTCCAGTACTGTCCTTGGAGGACTTCCTGCCTCTGCCTCTTCTTGTTCATTCAAGCCTCCTGTGTCTCTACTTCCCAGCTTACTCCTTCCTCTGATATGTCTTCTGTGTTCCACCACCACTGCCCTGGGTCTGAGCCGTCTTCTTCTGTGGCTCCCCCAGGGGGTTCCTTGGCTGGAGCCTCCTACCACTCCTCGTCATCCAACCAGCTCCTGTTGTGGGATTTTGATATGATCCAGCAGGGCTATTCTGATGTTCTTATTGTTATATATTAGTGTTGCTCCAGCAACATACTGGTGGGGAAATTAGCAGTCACCAGGCAGTAGCTGCCAATGTTGGACATCTCCAGCTACAGGTCATCAAGTACTAAGGAAGTCTGTAGAAGCATGTGTGTGATCCGGCCTCTAGAGCTGAGTAAGACATTGATCTCCTCTGACCTTCCTGTCCCCCATGAAAAAATACCTTCTATATAAAATTGTTGCCTCCATCCAAGGGATAAAGGCATAATGATGTTGTCGTACTGTAAGAATGCAATAAGAACCTTATATGACTATAATTCCATTCAATTATATGGAATAAAAGTGTCAGAATAAAGACACATAATCACTGTTGGTGGAACAACACTGGTTTACACATCTGACAGGTTTGGTGATGGATTGAGGTGACGAAACGCTGGATTGTGCGGTTACTTATTAGAAGTTACAGGTGTTTTGGGCTACTAAGTCATATTCAAAGTGTACCTGTCAAAATTAATGGGCTGAAGTTATGCTGCAATCCTAAACTTATATACCTGGAAGTGAGCCCCATTGATTCAATGTGTCTGAATCAACAGGGTGAGGATTATACTGTTGGTGGCTAACATGAGTCAATTGATTTGAATGGGTCTACTCTGAGTATGATTTAGTTGGGTAGAACCCTTTGTATATAGTGACCCACCAGAAAGAGAGAGAGAGAGAAATATCCTATAATTTACTGAATCCTTTTTACATTAGACAGAAATAATAATAATAATAATAATAATAATAATAATAATAAACCATAAAAATTCACCCTACCTGAATTGCTTCAGGCCAAAATTCTACCAATGTGTAGTTTGGTGCCCATTTCTGGCAGGGTTGAAATGGTGCCTCACCCGCAACCTGCAGTGGCGCGATCACAGAGTACCCCATTAGAAGGATCTAGCAGGAAGTCTCTGTCCGCAAGCTGTGATTGACAAATGGGCCATAGAGCATCCTCCAGCATCATGGGAGTGCCATCCACATAGACCTGCTTCTAAGGATGGAGCCAGCATCCCAGGACTGACCCTGTTATGCTTCAGACTTCCAGCAGGGAGCTGAGAGGGATACTAGCCCAATACTTATGTCAAAGCCTACCTACATCTGAAATCAATAAAACTGTGGCCAATTAGAATCCCAGTACATTGCCGTGTCAAGTTATTCACCCTTTTACATTGGGCCTTGCTCCAGGGAGGTGGGCAGCACTGCAAGTGGAACCGCAACCCTTTGTATATGATGACCCACCAGAAAGAGAGAGAGAGAGAGAGAGAGAGAGAGAGAGAGAGAGATCCCCTAATTTACTGAATCCTTTTTACATTAGGCAGAAGATACACACACACACACACACACACAGTGGTACCTTGGGTTACAGATGCTTCAGGTTACAGACACTTCAGGTTACAGACTCCGCTAACCCAGAAATAGTACCTCGGGTTAAGAACTTTACCTCAGGATGAGAATAGAAATCATGCGGCGGCAGCTGGAGGCCCCATTAGCTAAAGTGGTACCTCAGGTTAAGAACAGACCTCCAGAACGAATTAAGTTCTTAACCCAAGGTACCACTGTGTGTGTGTGTGTGTGTGTGTGCACGTGCTCATATCCCCTCTTTCTGTTGATCATTGGACTTAGTGGGTCTTATTTCCATGTAAACCGGCCCAGAATGTAGCAGCAAACAATGGCAGGCAAAGGTTTCAGTGACAAACTAAAAGGAAGCCTATATATTATCTACAAGAAGCACAATAGTTTAAAAACAGAGATATGTCAATCTAAGCATCATCGTCGCCATGCTCACCCTCGTTTAACTTGCTGGCTGCTAGGCTGTGGCTGCTACTCCTCATTCACTCAGTCGTATAACATTTTGTTTCAACTTGCTCCCCTTTGCAGTCTTGCAGTTGCCAGCAGCGCAGCTTGCCGACATAGATATCCCCGAAGACTCTTCAGCCTCTGTTTACCATCACAATGCTTTTGTTTCTTTCTTTTCATGATATGCCCTCTTCCTGACACCTGGATTCTAGGCAGGATCTCTGGGCATGCCGTGTTGCATCTTAGATTATTAACTACCCCCGATGCTCCTGCGAATAAAGCAACTGAATAATCACAGTGTATGTGTGTTTGTGCATTATCACTTGCTATTGAATAATTGAAATATTGGGAGGGATTTCCTCCCCCCCTTCAGTGTAGCTACATTTCTGCATTATAGATCAGCTGACATAGAAGATTTACTCCATTCCCCGCTTTATATCTAATATGAAGCCTTGCTTATTTCTAATAAAAATATGTTGCTGAAATGAGCTGTTGGCATTCAGCTGAATTGTTTTGGAGATCTGGCAGCATGTCAGATATTGCAACATATAAGTGCTAGGAGCAAATAATAATAATAATAATAATAATAATAATAATAATAATAATAATAATGTTGCATATTTTTCAGGACTGAAAGTGTCTGACAATATCCCAAATAATAAAACAATAGCCCTGAGAGACAGCTCTTCAAAGACAAGGCGCCTGCACTGTTAAATGTTTGCCACTCAATCAATAATGATATGTGCCCTCTGCCCCTCCCCCTCAAAAGCAAAATAAAAAGATTATCATTGGCATAATAGCCTCCAATTTTTGTCCTGTGTTTTTTGTAAGTATTGCCATCATGGTGCTACCAAAGTCTGGTTGTATGAGAAGGCGGCTGTTGTGAGCTACATCCCTCTTCCATGACTTCCTTTCACCAGTTTCTTTCATCGGCATATAACACTAGTGCCAGATATGTCATTTGGTAACACTTGTTGCAATATTTGTATATTTGTTCTTTTCTTTTGCTCAATGATACTTGCAAACTGCATACCAGAAATAAATGACTGAGTTCCATGAGGTCTAGTGAACGCAGACAATAACTATTTGTTAGGCAAATTGACCACACAGCTTACAATACCTCTAATGTAGATGCCTCATAATGCAAAGTGTTGGTGCTGGCCTATAAAGCCCTAAATGGCCTCGGCCCAGTATACCTGAAGGAGTGTCTCCACCCCCATCATTCAGCCTGGACACTGAGATCCAGCGCCGAAGGCCTTCTGGTGGTTCCCTCACTGCAAGAAGTGAGGTTACAGGGAACCAGGCAGAGGGCCTTCTCTGTAGTGGCGCCTGCCCTGTGCAACACCCTCCCATCAGATGTCAAAGAAATAAACAACTATCTGACATTTAGAAGACATCTGAAGGCAGCCCTCTTTAGGGAAGACTGATGTTTTAATGCATTTTTAACCTTTTGTTGGAAGTCATCCAGAGTGCCTGGGGAAACCCAGCCAGATGGGCAGGATAATTATTATTATTATTATTATTATTATTAGCCTGTAGGAATGTTACCAGGGGTTCAATGGATAGTGTCCAGGCTTGGTAGTAAACATTATTCCTTCTAGCCTGAGGGAATGTGGTTAAGAGCACTCCTGGGCACATGCAGAATGCTTCCCCACTTTACACTGAACAAGGGCACCCTGTCCTTGGTTGAAGGGCACCCACTAATAATAATAATAATAATAATAATAATAATAATAATAATTTTTTTTATTTATATCCCGCCCTCCCCAGCCGAAGCCGGGCTCAGGGTGGCTAACAACAATAAAATAGTGCAACATTCTAAAAACATTTCATTATAAAAATTAATTAAAATCAAATTGATGGCAACCATTAAGAGATCATTACAATGAAAGCCCCCTCAAACCTGAAAGTGGCCCTGTGTGATTTCACCGCTGCCCTCCCTAAAGTAGTATCCTGATGGAATCTGCTTAAAAATAACTATGTCCTATATTACACTTCTTGTTTGCAAGTCTCATCATAGCAACTCATCCTTCCACAGAGAATTCAGATGCAGTCCTTTCAGTTAGCACAACCGAGAATTCGCAAACAGGAGTGTCTCAGATCTACATGGCATGAAATAAAGCTTCACCAAATGAAAATCTGAATCCATCCACTTAAGGTTGTTGATTGGTTTCTCCTGCATCATATTCAGCTGGACACATGTTCCATTAAGAGGCCGCTCTGAAAAGATTTGCGTTTGATTTATCGGGATCCATCTCACCGTTATATTTGTAAAGGTAAATTAGGCAAATCAATTGAATTGAATTACAGAAATTAAACTAATTAGGGTGTTAGGAAAAACTTAACTAAGCAAAAGGTGAATCAAATGAAAATGAATTATGCTATTAAAACCAGAAGTCAAGTCCTGAAAGGGTAAACACCAATATTATGTCAAATATCTGTGAAGCGGTTAGAACTTTGAAATAGTGTTAGCTTGTTTCAAAACCCTATCATGGGATGCTGTAAACAGGGGTTTTTTGTTCTTTTTTTTTTTAAAAAAAAAAAGGCTATCAAAAAAGTAATAGTAGGGTTAAAGTTCTGCTTCTTAACCAACCAATATAGAATCCCCCCCCCTCTTTCCTTTATAGTAATTGCCTTGTGGAACTAATTGCCTTTTATGAGACAGGTTTTGTTTTGTTTTGTTTTGAATCACAGCTTTGGGTTACTTTCAAAGTCTTGCTGGGGGAGGGTGGTTGTGGTTTTTAACACTCATGCACAAAAATTGGCTTTCCTTCTGGGCTTAACTCAAATAGTTACCACCAACCTACCACCTTCTCTTTATCCAGGTAAGCAGCAGTTCCCAAGAAACCTCAGAGGGAAGAGATAGTGGTGTCTATCCTTACATTTCTGAATACTTCTAGCCCATCTCCAGATCTCAGTGTAACATTACTTGGTATCTGATGACAGGTTGCAACATCAAGCTACTAGATCTCAGCGGGGAGAATTCAGGTTGAAATCTCCACTCATTACACGGCAATGGGAAAAATTTCCCTCTACATATAGAACTAGGTGCAGTATACACGACAGTTTATCCACCTGTGAGCTATGAACATTAGGTTAATAATAGTTTTGCAACAGATTTTGGGTCCATTGGGAAGTGTGGTTACCAAATGGAGCTCACAGGTACATCTCCCTTTCCAGAAGAAACTGCCAGCAGAAGCTGGCTATGGGTAGTACTGATTGGTGGTCAGAAGCCCCACCCTCTTCCTCCTACTCACCTCCCTGAAGTAATTTTCACAAGGGATCACAGACTCAATGAAACCACAAGAACACTTCTGGTTCCCAGTTGAAGATAGACATGCGGCAGGCAGGTGCATTTTAAAGGGTGGGGGAAACACATTCAGTTAGGAACGGAGAGCTGCTGCAGCAGCTTCCTGACCCCTTCAGCAATGTCCCCGCCATGCTGAATAGGAAGCAATTTGAGGCAGGACCTACAAGAAACAAGCTTACAATGAAAAACACATTCTCTTTGAAAAGCAACGCTGATGCTTTACCAAGCCACAGTAAACAGACTGGCTCCACAATTCTGTTTTGGGCAACAAAAGACCCACAAACCAGGTCTGGGGAAAAAGGATGGGGGAATAACTTGAGAAACCAACAATGTTTTTTCTAGATTTACCTTAAAAGATGGACTGGATGAAGATGGCCATTCTGGACTAAACAGCTAGTGTAGAAGCCATCAAAGGCATCAGAGAGGGAAAGAAGGATAAGGACTGATGTGTAGATCTGCCAGTGAATCTATATTATCTATTGGCAGGTAATATGCCTGCAATTAAGGCTGAAAAGAACCCTGATTTGGATCAAATTGCACCTACTACCATTCTGGTCATTGAAATCAATGGGACACAAGGTACTTGATGTGGCTCATTTGCTCAAGAACAGCAAAAGATTTGCCTAAGACTCAATAGCAAAAACTGTGCCTCTTGAAGAAGGAATGTTGACATTAGTGGTTCAGCTCTTTCAGAATTGCATTGGATATGTAAAGATGTACCTATAACCTGAATCTATGCTAATGCAAGAGGGTGCAGAAAAACCTAATTTCCCATGCTTCAATTTGACAACATGCACCAACCAGGCATGCATTTTTCTTTGCCTGTTGAAATACTGTTCCATTTCTTCCTTTTCAGTTTTTTTTTAAACTGAAGGCTATTCCACATTCATTTTAACATTAAGCGAGCAGAAAGGCAGGAGTAACAGATTTCATCCTGATGGCTATTTTGGAATGCCAATAGCAGCTAAATATTAGCCAGGAAGGGATAAAAGACGTCTCCGCCTCACTAGGTATTCCAGGACCACTCAAGCACCTAGCTAATGAGCCAACTGGTTCAAAGTTTTATAGGTAAAAACATTGCTGGGTAATCTCTCTTTAACATGTCTGTTCCCTCAGCGGGTTCGACGATGACTGTGGCTTCACAGTGTTGTTCTGCTTTCCCCACCCCATTATATAGTTTAGGGAGGGACTGAATCTGAAATAATTTGTCACCTGAAAAGTAGTCCTCCAGCTTACAAGAATCCTTGGAAACCGTGTAATGTTGCATTTCAGAACATCTTATATGTGGGAAGCATTGCTATTTGAGCTCTAATACATTCTTGTTCCACTATACCAGAGCTTTCCAAACTTTTCATGGTGGTGACACACGTTTTAGAAACGCATCATTTTGTGACACAGTAATTCAGTTTTACCAGTAAACCAGAGGTTAAGCTAACCCCTTTCCAGTCCCAAAGGAAAGCAGGGAGCATTTGTGTGACACACCTACACACTGCATCCGAAACAGTGATGTGTCACGGCACACAGTTTGGAAAGCTCTGCACTATACAATATTTATGTGGGGTTTTTTTTGGGGGGGGTAGTAGATGGCTTTAGATGACTGAATTAGCATGTGACAGAATAGAAGGATTTAGGGCATTATTCCAGTTGTCACTGAGAAGCCTTGTACAAAGGACATATTGTGTTGGAGAAGGTGACACCTTTTAGAGGTGTGGGTTGGCTCTGTGTGTACCTCAGATAACATGGAGAATTGGAGTGACGTGAGTAATGATTCTGTGTTGGATAACACCATGAACATGGCAAAAAAGTTGAATCCACAACCTTTTATTTTGGCTTCCTTTATTTTGCTAAGAAAACTCTGGCACAGCGTTTTGCTGGTACAACTTGGAAGTTTTCTAAAATTAAGTTTGGAACTAGCTCTTGCTCAGACTGCTGTTTTTGCATCTGTGACCACTCCGCCAAGCTTATTGATGTGCCCAAGCACATGATTGCAGCAACGTTTTCCCACTTGGATTTAATCAATTGACACATGCAGATGTGTACACTGGTAACCCAGCAAGAAAAAACATGAATCGGAAACCATGACAAATGATGCATGAGCATGACCTGAACCAAGCCTTGGGAAATGGACGTAGGGTAAATGGGTAACCCTTTACCAATGGGTTGTATCCAACTAAGTTGTATGCAGTGTATTTCCAATGAAATTAATGCATCCTTATTTATATCCATTATTTTCAATTAATCTGCCCTGAATAGGACTGACATTGGCTGCAGCTGCAAGTAATTTCAGAACCAGGGAAGAATTTCACAGGAAGCATTTCATGAGCCTGGTGCTATACCCATGGGTGTGCTTTTCTGTCTTTTTCACTGGGATCCATGATATAATGAACCCCGATCTCTCTGTGTCTTGGAGCAGGAAGAGCTGGGACCAAGCTGTCTCCAGCTTCCCTCCCACCCTCTGCCCCTTAATTTGGTTTTTCAGAAGAGTGCTGGAGGCAGAAAAGGCTGCTTCTTAGCCCAAGGACTTACAGACTCTTCATTCGGGGTGATCATATGGTTACATTTTTGCCAGGAAAACTAGAAGCTATAAAGTTGGGAAGGCGAGTGCTCCCTTCTGGGAAGAATCAACCTGATACCAAGTGAAGATGATAATGAGGTTCAGCTTGCCCTGAGGCTCCACTGAAGTCCAGCCCTGCAGCAGGAGCTAAAGCAACAGCTGCTGTCTGATGTTTTGTTTGGATATCAATTGGACAATTAGTTCAATTACGTTCATCTCTCTAACACTGCCTCCAGCCCCAGCCCCACTGACTGCAGGAATTTTCCCAATGAATACCTCTGTGCAGTAATTTGAAAGCTGGTAACAGTTCAGATATTGTATTGGTTTTGATCAAATAGAGAAATGTGAAAATGTGGCCTCCCTAACAGGAGGAAAATTACGATTAGCTAATGTCTGGAAGATTGCAGCTGTACGCTAATTGGAGCAGATGCTGAATTCCCTGATCTTCTCTCACTGGTGCAGAGTTTGATTCTTACTTTGTGTGAAATGCAGGCATTTGCTATGCTATATTGTTTGATACCGAAGGCTTTCGAAAAGCATAAATCCCAAAATACCTTGCTTATCCAATTTCTCTAAGATGTATGGCTTGACAGAAGTGGCACAATATAATTACAATCCTGCCTGACAACCAACTAGAGGAACTAGTTGTACTCTCTTGATAAAGGTGGGTAATAATTCCAGATACCACATAGAATTTGCTCTACTTGACTATTATTCCAAAGCGACACAGATTTTGAATGTCTCCTTCCAAATCTCCACCACCGAGCATCAGAAGCAAGCCAGCAGTAAAACAAATTGTGGGACCAGGTTTTGGGGTCAAAACAGGCCACAATTTTATTGAATACAGATGAAAGAGGTTTGGCATGGGGCAGTCTAAATCAGGCATAGGCAAACTTGGCCCTCCAGCTGTTTTGGGACTACAACTCCTAGCTAACAGGACCAGTGGTCAGGGATGATGGGAGTTGAATCCCAAAACAGCTGAAGGGCCGAGTTTGCCTATGCCTTGTCCAAATACTCTTTTGATAAAGGTGGCTAATAATGCCAGATACCACATAGAATTTGCTCTACTTGACTATTATTCCAAAGCGACACAGATTTTGAATGTCTCCTTCCAAATCTCCACCACCGAGCATCAGAAGCAAGCCAGCAGTAAAACAAATTGTGCAAGACAGAATCCACTCTTTAGTAGCGAAAGCACAGTCTACACAGACCTGGCAGACGGTCAGGCCTAATGAGCACAGCAACTCATTCTTGGTAGGTCTTGCCCCCATGAAGCAGTACCAAGACTGAAAGTCCTTGCCTAACTACAGCTGCCTAAGTCCTCTCCTGTCCAAGGCTTCCCCCCAAAAATCAGAGACTGCACCTGTGTGCAACCAAGCTCTCCTTTGCCCTTTTCATGCCTCTTCTTGTTCTGGGACACAAGTGGGGAAGGGAGTTTGTTGCAGCAGGGGGAAGAGACACCCATGAATCTTCACCAGCCTGACTCATCTCTGCCTCTTGGCCTCATACCACCACCAATTCCATCATCATACCACCACCAATTCCAGGGCTCCGAACCTTCTTCTTCCCTTGGTGGTTCCTCAGCTGGTTCCTCCCACCATTCTTCTGTGCCCAACCGGTCCATGACACTGAGCATGCATAAAAACCAAAGTTAAACTTTTCCTCCTTGAAATAAATGTTCCAGTATCCTAGCTTCAGCTTTAAATTATTTTGCACTGCACATCAGCTTAAAAAAAGAAAGACAATCAATGAAGACTGCCTTAGAGCTCCCTGGGAACTCCAGATTTTGTACATCTTGATGCTCTTCACAGAGCTCTTAAATAATAAAAGACTTTCTCCTCTTTTTGGCAAGAAATGAACAAATGCTTACAGCCTTTCTTTTTTAAAAAAAAAACAATGTGAGCCGTGTTTGTAAGAATCTATACTAGTCACAAGAAAAGAGTCTTCATGAACAGCTTTTGCCCGTTTATTAAAATTCTGACTCATTCAAATTTTTGTTTCTCAGCGTGCTATTGGCTCTTTAATTAAATATTTCCAGGAACATGCTTAAACATGCTCAGAAGGATGCTTAAACTTAAGTATGTGATGGGCTTCATTTTGCATGGTGATGTCAAATCCAGTTAAGAGTTTTGTATGTAATATTTAGTCAACAGTACAGAAATTTCCTACATAAAATTCAATCCACCAGCACAATGATACTTCAAACGAATCTGTTGGGGATTCTTTCATTGTGACTCCTGCTTTGCAGGGGGTTGGAAGTGACCCTATGTGTCACTTCCAGCTCTACAATTATATGATTTGATGTCAAGGACTGGCTAGAAAGAAGGAATGGTGGGAGGCTACAGCTGGGGAACTGCCCAGGGATGCATCAGAGTGAGAAGGCTCCAAGCCAGGAGAATGCTAGTGGGATGCAGGAGACAAGTCAGAGGAAGATGCTGGGGGCAGACGGGTGGGAGGAATGAATGAGACTGAGGCAGATGAGGACAAGGAGGAGGCTGAGGCTGTGATAGATCCCCATCCCCCTGCGAGTTTCACTGTTTCCTTCTCCTCTCCTACTCTGCCCCCCAAAACGAGGAGGGTGTTATGTACAGCAGAACAAAAGGCACAGAGACCCCCTCCGTGAAAGAGTTTGTGACTGTTGGGTAAGCAGCCGGCTGGAGAGGAGCCTTAGGAGGAAGTGAGAGGCTCAGATCCTCAGTTCTGGCAACTGCCTCACTTGGTCTTAGTCCTGCTGTGGGGTTTTGTTTCTCCAAATAAAGAATCTAATTTACTGCTCATCTCTGAGTTTCTGTGCTCAAAGGTAAAGGTAAAGGGACCCCTGACCATTAGGTCCAGTCGTGGATGACTCTGGGGTTGCGGCACTCATTTTGCTTTATTGGCCAAGGGATCCGGCGTACAGCTTAGTTCAGGAAGCAATCTTATGTTCCCAGGGAGGAAAACTGAGGGGCCGTAAAATGGCAGTAGGGAGGCACCTTGCTGAGGCCCTCTTCAAACCTAGCACCTACATTTCAGTTCATAGCCAAATATTGATTGATTATATGAAAGTACTCCTTCACACAGCACGTTGCAAAAGTATGAAATCCGCTCCTCAAGAAGCAGTGATGGCCATCAGCTTGAATGGCTTTCAAAGAGGATCAAACAAATTCACGGAGGATAAGGTTAAACCACAATAACTGTCAAAACAAAATTAAAAAATTCCTTCCAGTAGCACCTTAAAGACCAACTAAGTTAGTTCTTGGTATGAGCTTTCGTGTGCATGCACACTTCTTCAGATACACTGAAACAGAAGTCACCAGACCCTTCTATATAGTGAGAAGGTGGGGAGGGGTATTACTCAGAAGGGTGGTGGGATTGGGTGATTGGCAGATAGCTGTGATGAGCCTGTTGACGACTCTTAACGACTGCAATAGGTCTTACAGGAAAAAGCAAGGGGTGAGAAGGTGAAAAATGGCTTTGTCATGTATAATGAGATAAGAATCCAATGTCTTTGTTTAGACCAGGTCTCTCCATGGTTTTAAGTTTGGTAATAAGTTGCAATTCAGCAGCTTCTCTTTCCAGTCTATTTCTGAAATTCCTTTGTAATAGAACAGCTACTTTGAGATCTTGTATAGAATGTCCTGGGAGATTGAAGTGTTCTCCTACTGGTTTCTCTGTCTTGTGATTCCTGATGTCAGATTTATGTCCATTTATTCTTTGGCGTAAGGTTTGGCCTGTTTGTCCAATATAGAGAGCTGAAGGACACTGTTGGCATTTGATGGCATACACAATGTTAGGCGATGAGCAATTAAATAGTCCCAAGATGGTATGTGTGATGTTGTTGGGGCCAGTAATGGTGTTGTCCGGGTGTATGTGGCAGCAAAGTTGGCATCTGGGTTTATTGCAGGCTCTGGTGCCAGTGTCCGTGTTAAGTCTGGTAGTAGTATTATTGTGGGTTAGGAGTTGTTTAAGATTGGGTGGCTGTCTGTAGGCAATGAAAGGTCTTCCTCCCAGAGCTTGAGAAAGAGAACTGTCATTGTCCAGGAGAGGTTGTAGATCTCTGATGATGCGTTGTACTGTTTTAACTTGGGAGCTGTATGTGATGACTAGAGGTGTTCTGTTATTTTCTTTTTTGGGTCTGTCTTGCAGCAAGTTCTCTCTGGGTATCAGTCTGGCTCTGTTGATCTGTTGTCTAACTTCATCTGCTGGGTAACTTCATCTGCTGGCAAGTTCTCTCTGGGTATCAGTCTGGCTCTGTTGATCTGTTGTCTAACTTCATCTGCTGGGTAACAGGAAAAACCTATTGCAGTCGTTAAGAGTCGTCAACAGGCTCATCACAGCTATCTGCCAATCACTCAATCCCACCACCCTTCTGAGTAATACCCCTCCCCACCTTCTCACTATATAGAAGGGTCTGGTGACTTCTGTTTCAGTGTATCTGAAGAAGTGTGCATGCACACGAAAGCTCATACCAAGAACTAACTTAGTTGGTCTTTAAGGTGCTACTGGAAGGAATTTTTTAATTTTGTTTTGACTATGGCAGACCAACACGGCTACCTATCTGTAACCACAATAACTGTGTTCTGCTCCAATGTTAGAAGCAGAATCCTCTTCATATCTCAAATGGGGAGCGTTCTCTTGAATTGAGGTCCTGCTTGTGAGCTTCCTGTAGGGTTGGCCACTGTGGGAACAGTATGCTGGGCTCGTGCCAGTGGAGCCCCTCTTCTGCTCTTACTTCTGAGTCACCACACAAACAGGTTTTTCTAGGTCATGTACAGTTCAAACCAAAGAGAAACAGTTATTTATTGTTGTTTAGTCGTTTAGTCATGTCCGACTCTTCGTGACCCCATGGACCAGAGCACACCAGGCACTCCTGTCTTTCACTGTCTCCCGCAGTTTGGTCAAACTCATGCTGGTAGCTTTGAGAACACTGTCCAACCATCTCGTCCTCTGTCGTCCCCTTCTCCTTGTGCCCTCCATCTTTCCCAACATCAGGGTCTTTTCCAGGGAGTCTTCTCTTCTCATGAGGTGGCCAAAGTATTGGAGCCTCAGCTTCACAATCTGTCCTTCCACTCAGGGCTGATTTCCTTAAGAATGGATAGGTTTGATCTTCTTGCAGTCCATGGGATTCTCAAGAGTCTCCTCCAACACCATAATTCAATAGCATCAATTCTTCGGTGATCAACCTTCTTTATGGCTGATCACTGAAGAAACAGTTATAGAAATATATAAAAAAATCAACTGAATATACTAATTGCAGAGTAGTGCTAAAAATGTGAAGGCAACGTGCTAAGTGCATACACCAAAGATACTTAACTTTGGAGGTTACTTAACTTTGAAGGGAACCCCTTGGTATTTCTGCTCACTCTCAGTTCAACATGGCTTCTGTTTTTGTATTGAAAATCCCACTGAATTCAGCTCAGCCTCCCATAAACTAAAAGGTTTGTGGTGTATGGCCCTTTCTCTCAGTGGCATAACTCATTGCCTAACCTCAAAGTGGAGTATTTGCACTGGGGCTATAAGACTGTTGAACAGCCATTAAAAACATAGGATGTTATCGCAAACGGAGGGAGATAAATTATGATACCTGTTAGCTTAAAATGTGATTATGGTTATTACTGCGTAATCGATCAGGGATTTATTACTCCTCTCACACCCTATTACATACACAAACACGCAGACGCACTTAGAAATCAAGAGGTAGGATTAAATAACAAAACTTGACATGTTTTATGAGACTTTGCCTTTGCAGAGCCTAATGCATTTCATTTACAGCATTCCCTGCTGCCTGGAGACAATCCTGGTTAACCTCCATTGGCAATGACATTGAGCCTGGGGGGAGGGGTGGAAAGGCCTCCGTGTTCTCTGTGGCACTGAAGCCAAACAAATGCATTTTTAGTCAGTCTGGCAACTAAAACATGTGGATTTGTGCTGAGTTACATACAGGAGCTTTCAACAAGTGCAGGTCATTCTGACCTTTTCACTGCAGGCAAAAGAAATAACACTCCACAGAACTCCATTGTGCAATTTTCGGTGCACAGTACGCCATGCATGTTTTGCTTTGCTGGAAGAAGGGGGATAAAATTTTTGCTGATCTCCCCTTTCCCCTTGTGTAACCTGAAAAGCTGCTCTGGATGGTGATGGGGCCCGCCAGGACAACGTGAGAGGGAGCATTTTAGAGGGAAAGGAGGAATTGGCAAAAATCACTTCCTCCTGTAGAAGCCTCTGATTCAGTTTCTAGCATCTACTGCTTTAGCTAGACTGTGGAACAGAACTCCACATCCATAATTCTTTAACACTGATGTCTGACATTCTGCCTTCTTTCCTATCACACGCAGGGACACATCCCCTAGGCAGGTTGCATGCACCACTCATCTAAATATCTGCACGTTTAAAATTGCCTTTTGCTGTCTTCCAGTGAGTCTGAGGACTCAGCTACACAGCTGCACATAAAATGTTTTAAATGTGTTGCAAATGTGACACTAGATGGCGTAAGTGAGCTATGCAAAATTCAATGTTTTTTCAAAACATTTTCTTATGTAAAACATTTTCACAGCATTTTTAAAAAATGTGTGTAGATACCACCTGAAACTGCCTTACACTGATTCAGCCTATTGGTCAGTCTTACCCTCCAGAGTTTCTGACAGGAGCCTTTCACAGCCTTACCAGGAAGTTATGAGGATTGAATTTGAGACCTTCTGCATACAAAGCTGTTGCTTTTCTGCTGAGCTATGGACCCTCCCTGAAAGACTCAACTTGAGCCTTCTTTTTCATCCTTTGATAGTAGATTTAATTTCAGAAAATCAGTGGGAAATTCTGTACACTGGCACACCTGACAGCTTTGTTTGAGATGCACCGCTGTATATATAATATAATATAATATAATATAATATAATATAATATAATATAATATAATATAATATAATATAATATAATATAATATAATATAATATAATATAATAATATATACAAACATCTTAGGGAATCAAATATTATTTGGCCCATATGGAAGCTAAACAAGGAACTCTTGATTCCTCACAGGAATTTAACAAACTGAGCAACAGCAGCAGCAACAAAAGCTTTTCTGAATTTCAATGAGAATTAAGTATCTCGCAAATACTTAAGGAAGATGTCTAGCAATCCCCTGACAGTTGGATTTCAAGACTATAGGAAGGCATTAAAATGTGGTGTTATTTCTTTCTAGAACATGGTACTCGTGAGAGGCTGTGGTGGTTCGTTTTTGTTTTAGTAAACATTCTTCCGTGGAAAGCAAGGAACAAAGGAAGCTGTCTTATGGCTCATCTATCTCTTGCCAACACTGACTGGAAGCAGCAGTTGGTGGGGCAGTGCAGGCATTGTTTACCTGTCTTCTGAATACCAAGCATCACTATGGGTTCCTGCCGGAGGAGGAAAAAACACGTAGCAGAGTTCCCAAAAAATAGACCAGAGGCAATTGTACTTCATCCAGCAGAGCTTTACTGGTTCTGAAGGCAAATGAGCATAAATGGTCACATATCCAATACAATCAGGATTGGCACAGTCCATAAAAATCTAGTTGCAGCTAAAAACCCCAATAAAACTTACAAACTTATAAGACTAAACCTTAACACTACAGCATGCAGAAACAAAACACTAGAACAAAGAGACAGAAGAGAAAATGAATGAGACCCAGGCTTCTCCTGGTCTTACTGTTATAGTCAGCTTGACCTTGGCAGAAAGGATAACAAAACCAGTTTAAACCAGTACAGTGGTACCTTGGGTTACAGATGCTTCAGGTTGCAGACACTTCAGGTTACAGTCTCTGCTAACACAGAAATAGTACCTCAGGTTAAGAACTTTACCTCAGGATGAGAACAGAAATCACGCGGCGGCAGCAGGAGGCCCCAGGTTAAGAACAGTTTCAGGTTAAGAACGGCCCTCCAGAACAAATTAAGTTCTTAACCCGAGGTAGCACTGTATACAGCTTCCCAGAGAAATAACCCAAACATCAGAAAAAAACCTTCTTTCACACAGAGCACCTTCTTGAACCTTCTTGTCTTAACCAGAATAGGAAAGATCTCTCTCTACACATCAATACTTTCTGTACTAGGAAATGCAAACTGACAGTCTACACCACATCTTGTTCCTCATGCCTCCACCTCTCAGGATCCGTTCAATTTTTGGAAGGCAGGTGAGCAGCATCCCACCTGTGATGCCCCATGGACCTTTGCAGGTGAATTTCAGGAAAGATTCTCCTCCGCCCTCCCCTAGCCAACTCTAACATGGATTGAATTAGAGACCTTTTACATGGAAATAATGCATGCTACAGCCAATGGCGGACAAATGCATGCTACAGCCAATGGCGGACGAAGGTAGGGGCGGGGGGAGCGGGCTGCACCAGGTACCATTTGACGAAAGAGTGTCATCGTGGTCGCCCCGCCAGGACGCGCACCGAGCGGTGTGCCCTCCCAGGACGTGCACCGTGCAACCCCGGGATGTGCTCCACACTCCCATGGGCAACATGCCACACCCTTGGGATGCGTGCCACTCCCCTGCAGGCGGCGCGCCAAGCCCCCCAGGACACGCGCCAGCCATGCCCCCGCCTGTTCTCTGCTCCGGGGGCTGCAGCGTGTTGCTCTGCCCCTGTCTACAGCTGAACTGTATGATCCTTCTGCCCAAAATGAAGCCACCCAGAGTGGCTGGGGCAACCCAGTCAGATGGACAGGGTAAACAACAATAACTATTATTATTAGTACAGTCATACCTCGGGTTAAAGACGCTTCAGGTTGAGCGTTTTCAGGTTGCGTTCCACGGCCACCCGGAAGTAACGGAACGGGTTACTTCTGGCTTTCGCCGCTCGCGCATGCGCAGACGCTCAAAATGACGTCATGCGCATGCACAGAAGCAGCAAATCGTTACCTGCGCATGCGCCGATGTGCAGACATGGGTTGCATTCTGTTCAGGATGCAAACAGGGCTCTGGAACGGATCCCGTTCACATCCAGAGGTACCACTGTATTAACTCTGGACAGCTTCCAACGTATATAAAGGTAAAGGGACCCCTGACCATTAGGTCCAGTCGTGACTGACTTTGGGGTTGTGGCGCTCATCTCACTTTATTGGCTGAGGGAGCCGGCGTATAGCTTCTGGGTCATGTGGCCAGCATGACTAAGCTGCTTCTGGCGAACCAGAGCAGCGCACGGAAACGCCGTTTACCTCCAAATCTTACTGGATTCCACACCCACCCAAACACCCTTCAGCCTCAACCAGCATGGTCAGTGGTCTGGGATGATGGGAGTTGTAGTCCAACAACATTCAGAGGGCCGCAGGTTGCTTACCTCTGTCTTTTGTTTTGTTTTTCAAAAATAAAAGTTTTTCTTGCTAACAATATTGTCTCTGGAGCAGTTCCTGCGCTTAGGATCTGAGGCAAGATATTAATGAGCAGCTCAATTGTTTTCAGGAAAAATTGCAAAGCTTCTTCTTTTTTTTAATATGTATAAAAAAGCAACTTAAATTCCTAAGGTTCCCGTCTATGATTGTATGCCAATTTGAAGGCCATCCGTTTCATTTAACATTTGAATTATATCCCATTTCGGAACTTGACCTTATGGTGATTTTTGTCCCACTGGATAGGAGTTTGCAATGGATGCTTTAAATTATGGATTAACTGTGCTATCTGCACAAGACCACTTGGCTTTTTGTCTTTTTCTTTGCAGAATATCTAAGCTAAAGGACGACTGAAGCACTGGGGTTAATTTTGAGCACTCTGACATCGAAAACTCTGGTGTGAGCCTCTATAGCCTTGGATGTCTTTTATGATTGCAATTAGCTCCAATTTTCTTTACACAAGACTCCGGAGGGATATCAGACATGCACAAACTCTTTTCACTTCAAAGAACAGGCAGGGGGGTGTTCTGCTGAGTCACAATCCACTTTAACTACTTTTGCGTAAACTGTTCTGCTCTGTGAAAGAGCCATGGTTAGTTCTGTGACAGAATACTTACCTTGTGTGCTGAAGATCCCAGGGTTTCATCCCTTGGATCCAGTTTAGTGTGTGTGTGTGTGTGGGGGGGGGAATCCTGTTGTAGGGTTAGAGAACAGAGTAAACAGACAGCAGCTGTATACCAAACCAGAGAATGGTCTCCTGGCTAGTTGTTTTCTAGCTGTGGTTTTGTCTATTAACAAGGACTGGGCAGAATTCTGCATGGTTGAGTGCCAGCACACTTTAGGAAGAATGGAGGTGGACAAAGAAATCAGATGTTATAGGGGGTCACCATTT
Organism: Podarcis erhardii; assembly: GCF_964252035.2. NCBI lineage: Eukaryota > Metazoa > Chordata > Lepidosauria > Squamata > Lacertidae > Podarcis > Podarcis erhardii. Next base: position 31,287,987 of record NC_138507.1, on the reverse strand, counting down.
CTGTTAAAATGGTAACCTGCCTTTTCTGTAATGGGTGCTATCATTTTGAAATCTGTTCTTATTGCATTATTTAATTAATAAAATAATTATTTACTTATTTTTATTATATGGTTGTAAAAGATGCTGGGTATACATACTGGATGTTGTAATGGATTGTGTTATTGGCTTCTTCTAATCTCATTTTGCCTCATTTTTAATTTTATTTTTACAGTTGTATGACTGATGGCCTTTGGCTAAGCAATAAAGATTTGGGGCAAATGGTCTTCTGTTGTGAACAGGCTCATGGGAACCTAAACAGAGAGCAAATAAGACGTAATGTAGTGCAATGTTTTTAGGGCAATGTCTTTCCCCCATGTAAGTCTGGGAAAACTTAGTCTCTGAAATCACAGAGAGCCACTTTCAATTGGTGTAGACCAGCCTTCCCCAACCTGATGAGATCCAGATGTATCTGGATTACAACTCCTGTCATTCTTGACCATTGGTTATGCTTTCTTCAGTTGATGGAAGTCCAAACCATTGAAGTCTGGAGCAATCAATACTGAGCTAGATGGTCTCATAGATTCCTATGTTTTATACTACAATGTCTTCATGCCAGGGAAGCCTTGTGCTTGAATGTGTTTTATAGGATTATTGGTTAATGCCCTCTGATTAACTTTCTCAATGATACTCTTGTTAAGTAGAGGAGGACTGCTTTTTGCAGAATAGTGGGGCCACCTTGATACTTTCAGAATAACAAAGAAGTTCTAGAAACTTGAGAGAGAAAAGCAACAGAGGCAGCGTGGAAGGTGAAAGGATTAGAAAATAAATTATGAGCCAAGAATACGGCAACTTAATACAGTGAGTACAGCTGAAAGGGAAGGAGAGAGAGTTTGAAACAACTGCTTAGAAACACCTCAAGGGGGAACAAAAAAAGTACTATTTACAATGGAGGACAAATTACTCTTTTAACCAGTCAATGCAGCTTGCTTTAGCGTTTAGTGTTAACGTTTTAAAACAAGGTTAAACATGTCCTTGGGATGTATTCATTTCTGAAATATTAGCAGAGAGCAAATATGCAGGGGTGAGGGGTGGGGTTAGGTGTAACGATTGACTGAAAACCTGACTGTGCTCTAGCTTGGTTTTGAGAAGAAACCAAAGTGCACAGTTGAAATAAATGGGATTTAAATGTCACCACATTGGTTGGATCATGTCTATAATTAGGAGGGGAAAGAGACGAGCTGTGATAACTAAGATGTAAAAAGTTATTTAAAATAGGTCTGTCTTGTCTTTTCCAGAGCAGTCTCCAAGGTAGCTTGAGCTAAAGTACCGGTATATGAAAAAAATTCCTTGAAGAACAGGACTGAAATAAGGTTGGTACATTATGAGTTTAAAATATTCTATTATTAATAGTAGTATTAAAAGTACTAGTAGTATTAAAAGTACTAGTACTAGTATTAAAAGTACTTTTAATACTAGTACTTTTAATACCAGTACTAGTAGTACTAGTAGTAATGTGTTCTTAGAATGTTGTTTAGGGAGAAGGGGAAATGTTTATTTTTAAATAAGATAGGTAATGGGGCTCAGACTTCTGTAGGATTTCTGTTATCTTGCCTTAAAAGTGATTTGCTCCCTGATACTAATTGTGTGGTGTCAATATGCTGTTAAACAGTGATGAAGGAAAGGAATACTTCATATGTTCAGTGTGGCCAACCAGACACTCAGAGAAGACCCTAAGCAGGTCAGGAAATAAAAAAACCCCTTCCTCTGATATTTATTACCACAAATATCCTGTGTCCAACATTTGGTATTCAATTGGATTCAAACTCCATGTGATGTTAAAGCATCTTCTTGTTTCATTTCTCTCATTCATTTCTCATAGGAGGGACTCTGGAAATGGGCAAAAGGTATTGCATGACAATGGCATTTGCTTAACAAATCAGTACATTCAGGGAACATTCTCTAGGGAAGGGGATACATGAAAAACCACCCAGCCTGAGGCATAAAGCAATTGGAAGCTTAGAGGATGTCAACGCTTTTTAAATTGCTTAGAAGTGTCCAGCATGTCTGGAATTTGGCATGTCTGATGCCTTAAGGGGGCACCTGACAATTCCCTACCATTTGGATGGAAAACACCAAAATTATAGGCATCAGAAGACAGGCTGGGTCTCCAGTGTACTCCATATAAAAATATAATGAATGAGAAATGAGAAACAAATGAAACAATGATGAAACTAATTGAGGAAGACAACAACAAATGGAAGATGAAATGAAAATTTAAAAATAATAAACAGAATGAACATTTTTTCAAGTGCACATCTCTAATGCATGCTGCTGAAGAGCTTGCACAGAATTTAATGGCATCTGGGATTCCTTTCCAGAGTGTTTTGACAAGAACAATGTTGTCCCCAAACAACAATTTCTGTAGCCTGGTTGTCTGACTTCTTTCAGAGCTGGCACACAAAAATTTACCCTCTTCCTCTCTTCCTATCCTCTTATTTATCTTTTATCTTCCTCTTTTCTTCCTATCTATCTAAATGAAAATGGAAGAGGAACACAAGTTGATTATTTGAAGCGTCTTTTCTTCCTGACCTCAAAGAACAATATACCTGCTCTTCAAAATGTTTGCTTAGATGTTAGTTACAAATACTCCTTAATTTCTGCTGTTGTCATTTAAGAATGATGATGATGATGATGGGAGCAATTCATAAATGAAATAATCGGTACTTTTTTAAAGGAAAAAAGTGTCTGTACTCACAATGAAATTGTTACACTAAGTGCCACACTTTTAACTTTTTTTGAGGGGGGAAATGGTGCCCGTACTGTGTACCATTGAGTACCCCCTAGGGAGAATAAAGCACTAGAAATAATACTAGTACTATTTATTTATTAATTTTTGTAGTTGCTTTATACAGAGTTTGTCTTAAAAAATCTGGATACAAATTCCTTTACTTAGTACAAAATGCTTAAGGCAGACAAAAAACACAACAAAATATGGTTATATCAAGGAGCTTTTTATGCTGATACCATGATACTTATTTCTTATCCTCAAAGGTTCCTTGCAGCTGATGCAAATCAAGCTGTTCTACAAAAAGGATGAGAGTCTTCAAATTAAAACAACAACAACAACAACAGCCATCAGAACAGGTTGGCAGCTTAAGTGTGAAGGCTTCCAACATTTTAATCCCCCCCCCTTTTTTTTGCCATTTCGGCATTATCCATCAACTTAACTGCCATTCTTCTCTGGTAGAGACTTTATCTTCTTTCCATTTCTGGGCAGTCTTCTTCAGTTTCATAGCTCTTTCACTTCCCTGCCTCTCTGAGCATTCCTAAAATGTACCCTTCTGGAATGCAATGCCTCCTCCGTGAAACTAATGGGAGAAACTAGAAAAAAAGCGAAGAACACACTCCAAGGTGCCCCGTGTAAGTTTCACATTTGTGTCTTGTTGCAACAAATGTGAAAACTAACCTGGGCACATTCATTTAGTTTCACTTTGGTTTCTGAAAGCAACACACACACACACACACACACACACACACACACACACACACCCCTACCTTTATGGCCTGATCATCCTACAAGAAATACAGAAGGACTTCTGTCTGTGGTAAATTGTTTGACTGCTGTGAGGTGTGTTGGCCCAACAGTAGAAGCAATACGTATAGGAACTGCTGGGCAGCTCTTGGGCTCCCCAAACCAGGTGACATGGAGCTACAAGCTGCCATTTTAAATTTCCTGTAGTGCCCTGCAACATGTTGGGCACTCTGTATATAATTTTTATTAAATTTTCTATTTTACAATTTAAAATATTCATTAAACAACCGTAAAATGTCAATGAATTCCATTCTTCTCTTTCCATGTTTCAATTTGCATATCATAAATCCCTGCATGTTTTACAAAAACTAAACCATTCAGCATTCCATTAATACATCCATCAAAGCTTGTTTACACTGTTGAATTTATCTTAATGCTGCCAACGTTTTCAAGTGTACACAGTTTCCAATCTTCTTTAAATGCAAGTTTTTCTTATTCTCTTATTCTATATGTTAGGTCTGCAAGCTGCACATATTCCATCAGTTTAAGTTGCCATTCTTCTTTAGTTGAATGGCTCGTTTTCCATTTTTGGGCTAACAAAACACAGGCCGCTGTAGTGGCATACATAGACTTTTTTGACACCTGGGAATTTCCATCTGAATTATCTGACATGTTGGGATTTCTGGAGTATTGTACAAAATTCAGAATAATGGCCCTGGATGCTTGTCTCTGCTGCCAGGTAAACCCATGGCCAAGGGGGAACTGAAGGTGGATATTCATGGAGGGCACTTCTCTGAGGGCCTCCTTCAACTTGGAGCCGGCCCTGCAAAGAAGTGATTTGTCTGGAGTAGCAGTGACATGAAGCAAGGATGGAAAGCCCTGCTTGGCTTTTTTGAGGAACCTCTGCTCAAGCTGCTCTCTGTACACAGCAATGTGTGGTTTTTGCAATTTAAGTGATTATTGGGCATATCGTGGAGGTACTTAGACTGGGCAGTAACACATTCAAAAGACGTGTTAATGGCTTTCTTCCGGCTAGCTTGCCTTATCTTATCTGGATGCAGATAAGATAAATCAAGATACAATTGAAATCAATATAAAATTAGCTGGATATCCCCATGAAATTTTGCTTCCAGGCATGCTTGAAGATATATTTGTTCCCTTTATTTCTGCTTTAAAAGAGCTGCATATCAAGATCCTGATATGACAAGCATTATATTACACATCTTGCTACTGAATTGATTGGTGTAGCTTTTCAGATCTCAGTTCAGTTCTACCTAAGTATTTATCTCTATTTGTAGATAAAGACATTGCGAAAGGTATAATGTAACCAACTCTTCACAAAAGGCTGCCTTTTTTCTCTCTCTAGACTGCCCCCTCCCCCAGATTAGTTCGACTTAGGTTTCGAGTCTATTTTGCATGATAAATTTCATCATTCTCATAACTATGGGATGCACAATATCATTTTACTGTAAGCTCACCGGGGAGTTATGTAACTGTAGAATGAGAAACTGGCTCCATTAAGAAAAATAATGTGAGGAAAGTACCAATGAAATGTATTACAACAAAACTAATGACATGTGTGTGGTGTCACACTTAGTATTCGATTAGAGCCTGGGAGAAGGGACGCGGGTGGTGCTGTGGGTTAAACCACAGAGCCTAGGACTTGCTGATCAGAAGATCAGCGGTTCGAATCCCCGTGATGGGGTGAGCTCCCATTGCTCGGTCCCTGCTCCTGCCCACCTAGCAGTTCGAAAGTACATCAAAGTGCAAGTAGATAAATAGGTACCACTCCGGCGGGAAGGAAAACAGCATTTCCGTGCGCTGCTCTGGTTTGCCAGAAGCAGCTTAGTCCTGCTGGCCACATGACCCGGAAGCTGTACGCCGGCTCCCTCAGCCAATAAAGCGAGATGAGCGCCTCAACCCCAGAGTCGGCCACGACTGGACCTAATGGTCCTTTACCTTTACCTTTAGGGCCTGGGATATCAGACTCTGAATGCATACTTACTTTTCCTGCATGCTTCCCAGGCACCGCTTTAAATCCTTCTGTCTAAGCGCTCTTTGTTTTTGCTTCAGAGCTTTCTCCCAGAACTACAGTTCCCAGAGTTCCAGGGGAGAAGAAATAACTATTTAACCAGTTTAAGCCATCTAAAATGTGCTTATGCCCCGTCAAGGCAGTCTTATATTGCTTCGCCTATCTCCTTTCCCATCCTCTCAGCCTTTCCTCTATAATATGAGCTAGCTGGCTTCGGTCAAGAATGACCTCTTCTCCTCTTCTCCTTATCTGTCATTTCACCAGCAGCTACTTGCTCTGGGCTGCTACTGAGCTACTAAAGCAAGGCTTGATGAAGTGTCACTTCCAGGTCTGCAACTCTCATGATTTCCAAGCAACGTCTTGTGGATACAAATGAAACAAAGTGGTAGAGGAGTAGATTTCTATCCTCCCCACTACAGAGAAAAATCCCTTTTAACAGATGGAAGGGGAGGGGGAGGGGATACGGATTGTCAGACAGAACATGACTGCCCCTGTCAAGCATTTCAGCAGCCCTTTGGGACAGAGAAATCCAATTCCAAATGGTACTCCTCTGGAAGAAAACTTCCCAATTGTAGTTAATGATGTCTGGCTTCAACTCAGGAAAGTTAACCTACAGCAAAAGTAGTAGCATAAGACTGGCTGGGTGGTGTCAGCATCATACTCAGAGTAGACCCATTAAAACTGTTGTATCTAAGTTAGTCATGTTAATTGATTTCCGTGGGTCTACTCTATCATCTGTCATCTATCTATCTATCTATCATCTATCTATCTCTATCTATATCTATCTATCTATCTATCTATCTATCTATCTATCTATCATCTACTATCTATCTCTATCTATCTATCTATCTATCTATCTATCTATCTATCTATCTACCTATCTAATCTATCTATCTATCTCTATCTATCATCTATCTATATCTATCTATCTATCTATCTATCTATCTATCTATCTATCTATCTATCTATCATCTATCTATCTATCTATCATCTATCTATCTATCATCTATCTATCTATCTATCTATCTATCTATCTATCTATCTATCATTTATTATGACCAATGATCAGTGCTTTTTTCAGGGGGTACACAGGGGTAAGCATAACTCTAAACATTTTGTGAATATTTGTACTTTTGTTCATTTAATATATTTATTTTTCACAATTTGAACTATAAAATGGTGATTTTCTTGAGTCAAAATGAGAGTACCCCTAAACATTTTTTTAGAAAAAAGCTGTGTCAATGATCAATATTCAGTGAATCTGTTCTAAGTATGATGTAGTAATACAACCCAGTAACAACAATGTTTTAGTAGGATTGCTTGTGTTATTTCCTGACACATTCTCAAGCACAAGTGTGCCAGAAAATAACAGTGCTAACAATCTGAACTGTTGTCTTTGTTTATGATGATGAAGATGACAATGGCATCCAACTATTCTATTGCTGTTAAAATTATAATTTGGTTTCCCTCTCACAATGAGTTCCTGGGCATTAGAGTCCCTGGGAGCATCAGAAGCCCATTTTCGGACACTGGACTCAGAGAGGAACTTCCAGTTCTCATGAGCAGAACCGTGTGATGGGTACATGAGTAATTCAAAGATGCAACGCCCCTATAGAAACCAACAGTCCTCTTCCATCATCATCACCACCACCACCACCATCACTGACAACATAAAATCACACTATAGAAAACACCAGAAAGTGAGGAGGAATTAAAGAACCTTTTATTGAGGGTGAAAGAGGAGAGCGCAAAATATGGTCTGAAGCTCAACATCAAAAAAACGAAGATCATGGCCACTGGGCCCATCACCTCCTGGCAAATAGAAGGGGAAGAAATGGAGGCAGTGAGTGATTTTACTTTCTTGGGCTCCATGATCACTGCAGATAGTAACAGCAACCACGAAATTAAAAGACACCTGCTTCTTGGGAGAAAAGCAATGACAAACCTAGACAGCATCTTAAAAAGTAGAGACATCACCTTGCCAAGAAAGGTCCGTATAGTTAAAGCTATGGTTTTCCCAGTAGTCATGTATGGAAGTGAAAGCTGGACCATAGGCTGATCGCTGAAGAACTGATGCTTTTGAATTATGATGCTGGAGGAGACTCTTGAGAGTCCCATGGACTGCAAGAAGCTCAAACCTATCCATTCTTAAGGAAATCAGCCCTGAGTGCTCATTGTAATTAATTAATTAATGCTGACTACCCAAAAGACCCTGATGTTGGGAAAGATGGAGGGCACAAGGAGAAGGGAACGACAGAGGACGAGATGGTTGGATAGTGTTCTCAAAGCTACCAGCATGAGTTTGACCAAACTGCGGGAGGCAGTGGAAGACAGGAGTGGCTGGCGTGCTCTGGTCCATGGGGTCACGAAGAGTTGGACATGACTAAATGACTAAACAACAACAACAACATAGAAAACACAAAAATACATAATAAAAATAAGAACAAAGACAACACAATAATCCCCCCTTATACAACACATTTAAAAGGCGTAGTTAAAGAGAATCATTTCTGCCTGGTGTAAAATGAAAGCGCCAGCCAAACCTTCCTGGGGAGAGCACAAATGGGGAGCCACTGCAGAAAAGGCCCATTCTCATGTTGCCACCCTCCGGACCTCTTATGGAGGAAGCACATGAAGAAGGGCCTGAGAGGATGATCTCAAGCTCTGTGTAGGTTCATATGGAGAGAGGCAGTCTTTGGACTCCGATACCAAGCTGCAAATTAAATGTTTTAAATGTGGTGAAAAGTGAAATATAGAAATGTGACACTAGATGGCGACAGTGAGCTACACAAAATTTAATCTATTTTTCAAAACTTCTTCTTTTTTGTTTTTTTTAAAAAAGCATTTTCACAGAGTTTTTTTATATGTGTGTAGATTCCACCCTTGATACGTTCCTTCCAGTGTGCTCCTTGAAACCTGATATGTGCAGGAAAAGGTTCTACAATTTTTGGTTCTATGGCACGGCTGGGGAAACTGTGATCTTCCAAATATCGCTGAACTGAGCTTCTCAGCAACACTGACCATTGGTCACAGTGACAGAGGCTGAGTCCAAGAACATCTGGAGGGCCACAATTTCCCCAGCTCTGTCCCACAGTACCTTTGGTTAATATCCTAATGCTTATCCTCATCACTTCTGCCACACTCAATGGAGCACAACATACCAGTGGCAGCTGATTTTCTAGTAAATTTAAGGAGCTTTTCTTGTCCAAAATTTTGCTGCAGTGGACAAGGCTAGTGCATTTTTACCCAGCCCTACTAGATTGTGAAAAATAGCGGGAATTTCCCTTTAATTACATCCCTAGAGTGAAAAGCAGGCAAAGCATCTTGGGGGAGACCATGCTCTGTGGGTAGTCAGTTTAGCTGCATTCAGGCAAGGGAAATGAGCAAAAAGAAAGAAAGTCACTAGGACTTCAGTAGCTCAACCAGGGTTACTGGCGTAATGGGAAAACAAAGGAAATCTATACGGATTCCTTCCCGTCCCTGGGAAATAAATGAACCAGATTTGCTAATCAATTTTCATAATTGAAAGTGTTGCATGCAGCTTTATTTATAGCCAAAGGTAACCACGGCCTCTGTAAAACTAGCTTGCAACAGATTTTAGCAGCCAAGTTTCTTTTCTGCATACATAGAGACTTCTGCAGCTCATGTTTTTATGCATGTTTATGAAGAAGGAAAGACCACCGAGATAGGGACAGAGCCATCTGCCTCATGCTGCGACTGCACCCACAGCATTCGTTTAAAGAGCATTTAAAGGATATGATGTCATCTAAAGAATCCTGGGAACTGTAGCTTACCTCTCACACAGCTACAATTCCCAGCTTCCTTAACATACTACAATTCCCATGCTTCTATGCAGAAAGCCATGTGCTTCAAGTATGGGTAAATGTATGGTGCGTAAGTAGCGCCTGTTTGATCATTGGTCCATCTAGCTCAGTGTGGTCTACACCAGGGTTTCCCAAACTTGGGTCTCCAGCATTTTTTGGACTACTACTCCCATCATCCTTAGCTAGCAGGACCAGTGGTCAGGGATGATGGGAACTGTAGTCCAAAAACAGCTGGAGTCCCAAGTTTGGGAAACACTGGTCTACACTAACCAGCAGAAGCTGTCAACTGCTGCAGACAGGAGTCCTTTCTAGTCCTGTCCTGAGAGACTGGCAATTCAACCACATGCAACCCTTACCTCGATGAAAACAGCAGTTCCTCAATGATGCGTCCACCCAAGGACTGATCTTTAGACATTGGGTACACTGATAAAGGGGTCAAGGAAAGGTTTGCTTTGTCCGGAACTCCACACAGTGACCATGGGACATAGCAACCTTCTGAGTGATGGCCCTGCTGGGTTTGTCCCACTTATATTGTTGGGGACAACCCCTAGGGCAGTGGTTCTCAACCTGTGGGTCCCCAGATGCTGTTGGACTACAACTCCCATCATCCCTGAGCTCTGGCCTTGCTAGCTAGGGGTGATGGGAGTTGTAGTTCAACAACATCTGAGGACCCACAGGTTGAGAAAGGTTGCTCTAGGGTCAACGCACATTACTGATCGATTAGCCAGTGGGTTGATTGATATCCTGGATGCATACCCAATCCCTTCATCAAAACCAGCTTACACCTGTAATCAATAAAGTTCTGGTCTACTTCAACCCCATTTTGATGTCCTGTGTCTTATTTATATCTTGGGATGTTTTCTTCTTCTTCCTGGGATGGTATTTCTCAAGGAAGAATCAGCACCTCTTCTGGGTGGTTTGATTCCAATGCAAGTGGAAGGGAAATAATTTTTTAAAGAAAGTACATTAAGGAAAAAGGAAACCAGTTAAAAAGCTGCCCTCCTTTTCCCGTAGACTTTCCACACCACCACCATAGGCTTCATCTCTTCATATATTTATTATGGAAGCCTATTTCTTTTTAAACACATCTTGCCATTTGGAAAAAAAACCCCAGCATTATTCTACAGCTCAGGATGAAAAAAAAAACAGTATGGAAAATTAGCTTTCCGTGTCAGTAATTTCAGAAACACTTGCTCCATTGCAAAATATTTTTTTTCCTAACTCAAATATCACAAAAGGTTTTAACCTTCAACAAAATTTATTTTTAATGACATAAATGAAAGAGGGTGACATTAACACTTCAAAGTGGCACAGACGATGTATTCCCAATCATGCTGTCAGAGAGAGAGAGAGAGAGAGAGAGAGAGAGAGAGAGAGAGAGAGAGAGAGAGATCTACAAACAGCATGCAGGGTGTGTGTGTGTGTGGGGGGGACCTAAAGAGTTGTTTTTGCATGTTACCATTTTTAAAGCGTGGCTTCACTTTTAATAATCTCCAGTCTCCAAGAACCTCACATCATTTAGATGCTATTGCTGTTCTCTTTCAGTGACAACTCTAGGCAATGCTGCAAAGCGTCGCCAATAGAGAGCTAAGTATTTTAAGTGGTGATTTTATTGCACCTCTTAGGCTGCATTCACATGGCAGTTTATTCCATTTTCCCAATGTCTGCCTAACCATTAATTTCCACGTTATATTTCACGTGATTCAAAGAACACCTCTGGGAATACAGTGCAAGTTTAATACTCATTTCTGTGATATTTGCTTCCAGAAGGAAAGAAAGAAAACGGCTTGCAAATAACACAGAAACGAGTGCTAAGCTTGTGTCTCTATTCCATTATGTTTCTGGAAGTGGCTTTTACATTGTGCAAAAGCTCACCTGTTATGCAGAAATTAACAGTTAGGGAAATGTCAGGAAAATAGAATAAACTGCCGTGTGAATGCAGTCTTCTGGCAAAATAATAGTGTCCTTTACGTTAACATGACAGCAAAACCCTCCCCAATTATTTCAGCGTAAATTCCACTGGAAAAGGTGGGACATTCAATGCAGTTCGCCAAGCAAATGATATGTACAAAGGATGTGTATCATAGGGGGAAGTTTGCATAAATGTGAAAATAACCTACAAAAATCCCTTACATTAAGGAACATTGCTTTACAAAAAAAAAAAAAAAAAAAAGTGCATTAGGTAAAATACACACTAAATTGTGGATGGATATTTGTGAGGACTTTATTTTTAAAAAGCACAAATTAATGCAGAGAACTGCATTTTATATTTGACAAATGAGAAGCAGCGAGTAGCAGAAATGGACAGATTTGCTCATCCTTTATTAGAGGCCATGTTGGTTTCCCTCCCGCCAGCTGCTATTTGCTGCAAAATGCACTATGTACGGCAATCAGTACCTTCAGGGCAAACAGAAGCTGTGGTGTGGGGTATTATGTGTTCTGGTGGGAATTCTGCAAGAGGCTCCAGTCTGGATTGGGAGTGTGATTCAGATTGGGTCTCCATGTGGCTGCTTTCACAGTAAAAATGGCCACCTTAAGCACACCTTTAAAAAAAGAAAAGCAATATGCAATTTGGACCTTTCACCATGGCACGGTTTCAAACATTGCCAACTGCTTATCTGACCGGTAGATACACAAAAACCCCAGTTGAACATCGTTTATGTCCTTGCCTTATGAAAATTAAAGAGGATCTTACACATTATTTCCTCTATTGCCCCATTTACTCAGGCTTTAGAGACGCATTGCTGCAAATTATACCCAACTCTATAACCAGTCCTGAAGACAGAGTAAAATTTTTGTTAGTTGATGCAAACCCACGCATTACCCATGTGGTAGCGGTCTTTGTGATGAAGGCCATGAAAGCCAGGGAAAGATTTATGGTCAACAATGTAAAGACCCCTTCATCGTCTGTTTAACTCGCTGCCCGTTTTCCCTCCTTTTCTATTTTGTGGGAAGATGGTTTTGTTGGCATAGTATGTAATGAATTTTAATATTTTTAACTATTGTAGTGTTGATTTTTGTGCACAGGCATGGTCCTCACAATAAACGGATTTGATTGATTGATTGCAATTTGGTGCTAATACTATTCGTGTGGGCAGTGGGAGACAGGTGTTCTGACCCTAAGGTTTGGCAGTAATCGTTGCCTGGCACGACCCAAAGTGCAGAGCTATTCCTGATTGCGGGGAAGAGCAGCTCTAACTGGATCTGTTCTGGTTGTCAAGAAACGCCCATCCTAACAATTACTCTGTCACAGTCATCTGTGCCAGCTTTCACAGTTTGAATGGGAAGAAAGAGCAGGTATTTAGCAAAGAGGCTGGGCAGTTCTGCCCCCACCATAAACACATGTGAGTGCTGCAGCTTCCATTCTTCTGTGCTGTCATCAGCTTGTGCATGATGGACATTTCAAAATAATACAGCAGTTGCAATCACCATGTTCAACACATGGCCATGTGAATTGATTCTCAAAACAGTGTGTTCCTCAAACCTCCATCTTGTTGTCATGAAGACAGAGTCCTTTCTTTCTTTCTTTCTTTCTTTCTTTCTTTCTTTCTTTCTTTCTTTCTTTCTTTCTTTCTTTCTGCTTCACAACTGCTAAGTCTGGGGCTCTCCTTGTAAGAGCAGACTTCCAGAAAGGATGATTCTGGGCAACCCTGACCAGAATTAAACCTCTCAGCAGCTCATCTGGACATGTTCAGACTGTAAATAACTGTGCTACAATAAGTAACCAAACGAACCCCTGTGTTGCAAAGAGAACGTCAGCAATGTCTAGGCAACACAATGACCACGTACATACGCAGTAGACAATCTTTTATAGAATTCCTTCAAACCATAACAAGTCCAAAACAAAATCTTTAGTCTCAAAGTCTCTGAAAATCTTTAAATGAAGTGAGGTACCAGACTTTGTACGATGAAAGACAAGATGTGAAGCTTTGTGTGTACAGCAAATATGATGTCCAACACTGAACAGTGATTCCAGATATTGACTACTGTTTTGTAGAATTCTTCATCAGCGTGGTGGGAGGTTATAGAATTGCTTTATAAACTGAAAATAAAATTTTACAGATGATGACCTGAGGACAGGCCCCAAGACCCCACAATTCCTTAAGGAGTGAATAACCAGCCAAGACAACAGCATATAGCCACAACTTTTATTGGTTACAGATGTGACATTGGGTGAAGTCAAATTATTCTACTCTGGCTCATCTGCTGGGAGTGCATCTAAGGGTATACCACATCTTGGGGAGGGCTATGACCTGCATCAAATAGCGGTACCCAGATGTTGTTGGACTACAAGTCCTATCATCCCTAGCTAGCAAGGGTCAGGGGTGATGGGAGTTGTAGTCCAACAACATCTGGGGTCCCAAGCTTGAGAAAGGCTGGGTAAACTAGCCCAGAAGCCATCACTGCCATGTGAGTATACACTTGGTTGTTAGCCAAGGTCTGCCTCTGTCAGGGATAGGGAACATTTTCCAGCACAAGGATACATTTGCAGCCAGGCAAAAGTTCTTTCTTCTTTGTAGCTGAGTAAGACTGTCTCCCATAAATATGGTTTTAACAGTGAGTCTGTAAGTGACTGTGGAGGCCAATTCTGGATCCACACGTCTTTCCACAGGGGGGACATGGGGGGGGCAGTGGAGACATAGGTTTCCAGACAGGGGTTGATCATGGTGAGGATTTGCCAAGCGTGCCTTCCTCTTAGCACATTCCTTCCTTTCGTCCTGAGTTTGAGCATCCATGACACCTTTGGTAAAGGCTGTTCTCCAATTGGAACGCTTGCAGGCCAGTGTTTCCGAATTGTTGGTGTTTATACTACATTTTTTTAAATTTGCCTTGAGAGAGTCTCTAAACCTCTTTTGTCGACCAACAGCATTACGCTTTCCATTTTCAAGTTTGGAATAGAGTAGTTGCTTTGGAAGACGATCATCAGGCATCTGAACAACATGACCAGTCCAACAAAGACGATGATGAAGAATCATTGCTTTGACACTGGTGATCTTTTTTTTTCTTCCAGTACACTGGCATTAGTTCACCTTGTCTTCCTAAGTGATGTGTAAAAAAAATTCGGAGACGCTGTTGATGGAATCTTTTGAGGAGCTGGAGATGGCGTTCATTAGTGCAAAGTTTATACATTGCAGCCAGGCAAAAGTACTCCACTATTGTGTGGATCACGCCTGGTGAGGCATGTGGTTGGGTGTGGGGAATGGCCTCGGGAGACTCCTGCAGGCTTGCAAAGGAGCCCTTTGCAAATGCATTTGGCTGCATTTGTTCCTCACCCTTTCTCTATGTAATGCATGGCATAACCCTGAGTGTGACTGCAAGTGGGATTTTCTTTGCTACCATGTTCAAACGGATATATAGGAGAACACAAGAAGAGCCTGTCGGATCCACCTAGTCCATCAACCTGTTCTAACAATGACCGGACAAATGCCCCAGAGAAATCCAAGCGCAAGAGCACTCTCCCATCCGGAGGTTTCCAGCAAATGGTATTCAGAAATATTACAGCCTTCAACCATGGAGGCAGAGTGTAACCACCAGTGCTAATAGCCACTGATGACCTTATCTTCCCTGAATTTGTCTAAACCTCTTCTGAAGCCATCCAAGTTGGTGGCCATCACTTTCTCCTGTGGGAGGGAGTTCCATAGTTTAACTATGCACTGCATGAAGAAGAGCTTGCATTTATCTGGTCTGAATCTTCCAGTATTGCACTTCCTTAGATGTCCACGAGTTCTAGTATTATGACATAAGTCAACTGTGTTGTGTCTTTTACTGGTGCAGTGGTACGTCAGGTTAAGAACTTAATTTGTTCCGGAGGTCCGTTCTTAACCTGAAACTGTTCTTAACCTGAGGTACCACTTTAGCTAATGGGGCCTCCCACTGCTGCCGCCGTGAGATTTCTGTTCTCATCCTGAAGCAAAGTTCTTAAGCCGAGGTACTATTTCTGGGTTAGCGGAGTCTGTAACCTGAAGCGTCTGTAACCTGAAGCATCTGTAACCTGAGGTACCACTGTATTTTATCTGAGCAGAGGACATGGCCTAGGCTTGGAAGGAGAAAAAAAAAAAATCTTCCTGTCCCAACTTTCTCCATGTCATGCAGAATTTTATAAACTCCTATCATGTCACCTCTTGCTCCCCTTTCCTCTAAACTAAGAAGTCCCAATTACTGGAACCTGCCCTTATGGAGAGTCTCTCCATCTCATTGATATTTTTTTTGTTGCTATTTTCGGAACCTTTCCCAACTCTACAATATCATTTTTGAGGTGAGGTGGGAACATCAATATAGAACACACAAGGGCTGCTCTTGATTAACAGAACAATAAATGATGCTACACTTAACTGGGCATTAAAACTCTGCTTTTCTACAGAACCTTTTGGAAAGCATATAATGAGCTTGCAAGTGACTAAGAATATCTTGCCATCTGCCAACTATCTGTTTGCTTACAAATGACAGTTAGTGTCTCCAGTGCTATTGCCATCTAGCATTCGGAAGCTATTTTTTCCCTTCTCCAAACACCTTCTTGTGCAGACAGCAACCTTCCAGCAAAAGGCTGCAGGCATTAATAATAATCTTTCTTCCCAATTAGCACAGAACACATATCGCCATCATGCTGGCAAAGCCTGCAAAAGGTCACAGGGTAAATTCTGAAGAACAGAATTGCTTGCTGGAGTGATCTGCTTCAGTTGCCTCTATGAAGTCTTAAGAGAGATCACACACTCCGATGAGGTTCTGGTAAGTTCAGAGAAACAGTGTCACTGGGACCTGGCTCTATCTTTAGCACTAGATTCTCAAAATTATCTGTGTTGCTATAAACAGTCATGATCAGTAGCCACGCTATAATAGTGGCAGTCATTCTGTTTTAGTGTCCATTGATTTCTAAGGCAATGAGCATGCTAATTTGAAAAAAAGCTTTAGAAAATGTAATGGCCAGCCTGAATCTGTGCTCTCTTTCTAAAGAACACGGGGAGGCGTTCAAAGAACACTTATAGACACAGAGCAGGGGTGGAGATGGCACTTGTATAAATGAGCCTAAATGCCTAGGATGTCACTGCAGCATCACTGTGACCTTGGGCTAGTCACTGTCTCTCACCTTAGCCTACCTCACAGGGTTGTTGTGAGGGTAAAATGTGGAGCTCTGTGAGTGTGGCTTTCTCCCGATTGAAGTGCAGAGTGTTTGAGAACCAGGACATTCACAGGGAAACCAAAATGCTTGTTTCCACAGTATGCTTGGGACCACTTACAAATGCCATCTCCAACTCCTTGAAAGTTTCCATCAATGGTGTCTCCAAAAAATCTTACACATCACTTGGGAAGACAGGCAAACTAATATCAGTGTACTAGATGAAGCAAAGATCACCAGTGTTGAAGCAATGATTCTTCAACATCAACTTCGCTGGACTGGTCATGCTGTGTGGATGCCTGATGATCGTCTTCCAAAGCAACTACTCTATTGTGAACTTAAGAATGGAAAGCGCAATGTTGGTGGTCAACAAAAGAGGTTTAAAGATTGTCTCAAGGCAAATCTAAAAAAAAAAAATAGTATAAACACCGACAACTGGGAAACACTGGCCTGAGAGCACTCCAGTTGGAGAACAGCCTTTACCAAAGGTATCATGGACTTTGAAGATACTCAAGCTCAGAACGCAAGGGAGAAATGTGCTAAGAAGAAGGCCCGATTGGCAAAGCCACACGATGATCAACTCCCACCCAGAAACCAATGTCCCCCATTGTGGAAGGACGTGTGGGTCCAGAATTGGCCTCCACAGTCACTTACGGACTCACTGTTAAAACTGTGTTTATGGAAGACAATCTTACTCGGCTACGAGTGATCGCCAAAGAAGAAGAAAATGTGGAGTAGAGAACCATGAACTCATTGCAGTGTGGTAAGTATGATATAATTGGTTTTATTAAAATTTTCAGAATGCAGTAAGATAATATCTGGCACAGATAGAATAATAAAAAGAGAGAGAGAGAGAAAGGAAAGAGGGAAAGACAGCAAGAAAAGAAAAAAGAACATGATGCTTCCATTTTTGCAGCCACACCAAAGCTTTTTTTAAACATTTAAGTTTTCAGTTCACCCAGAATCGCTTTGGAGGTTCCCAGTCCAGTTCAGAGCATTTTTGAAAATAACCCACTGTGATGGACAGACCTTGTGGCCAATCATGGCTAGCTGGAGGAACAACCAACCAGGAGGGAGTGGGGAAAAAAAGGTAGCATTTGACAGTTTAATTGCCAGATAGGGCCTGGCTAGGGAAGTAGCTGGATGGTTATGAGGTTGTTAGGTAGGACAAACTAGTTTAATTTCCTTTGAGAAAGGAAGAGGGCTAGAGGCATTTAGGAACAGGGTAAAGCAGATAGCCATTCTAGGAGCAATTGGATTTCTTAGAAACCGTCTTATAGTGGAAAGTTATAAGTTAAAGAAGTATTGACTGAAGCCAAGTCCTGTGGCTTTACTAGCTAAAACACTAAGCTTTTATCCCTCATAGAGTGCTTGTTCATAAAATTCCAATTTGTTTCCATCATGCCCCATCTTCAAGAAATAAGTGGTTACAGGACATGCCCCCCCCCCAACAACAACCCAAGTCCTTGCTGCTAGTATGTGCTATCACATAGATAGAATGTCTGAATTCATAGTTGTTTCTGACAGGGAGTTTCTAAATCTAAATCACGAAGACCTGGCCATGTTACCTCACTCCAGACTTCACAGAGCCAGTTTGCTACACCTGCTTTGGCTCAGGCAAACCCCTGAAATGTCCAAAGGAGCCCCAATTCGGTTTGTTTTTTTGATTCAGGCTCAGTCCGACTCCTTTGCACAACCCTTCTATATCTTGTTGTTCATTTCTGCGCCACAGAAGTTCTGTGACTAGCTGTTTTTCATGCTTTCAGTGGGCGTTCCTGGGCTTTAAGTGCTCCACAACAGACAGTATGCTTGATTACAGCTTACAAGTGGTGATGATTGAAACAAAATGTCACCCAAAGAGAATATCCAAGAATGGAAACAGACAATGCACCATCTTTCACTCTAATGCATTTTATTTCCCATTCCTGCTAGAAGCTGACTGATGACCTTTTGCACGGTGTGCTTCGTTTGATACCCACGCTGACAGAAAGAAGGAAAACTTAACAGATCCAGAAACATTTTGCCTCTGCAAGTTGACATCTTTCAAAAACGTGTGTTTTTTTTCAAGACCAGCAAAGAAAGAAAGAAAGAAAAGGAAAAGAACAACAAGCTCTTCCCCGTCCGCTTCCTGTGGAGGTCCTTAGGCTGAAGTCAACATCTGAAACAACACATTTGTGTAATTTCAGAAATTGGTTCCCTACCCATTACACTGATGGAAGCCTTAGCATCTGCAGTTTGACATCACGGGAAACAAACCAGATCAAGTCAAAACAAAAGTGCAGCAGGAGAAACAAAAGGGCACAGTTCTAACACAAAATGCACATTCTACATTTCAAATTATGGGAAATTCTGATTAATTTCTACTTCAGATTCCCAGGGATGTGGACAGCCAGGGAGCAGGGAGAAATGATCTATGGGGGTGAAAGCTCCTTGACTGAATTGTGTCATATATTTTAAGGTGTAACATGTTCAAGCTCAGGCATAGGCAAACTTGGCCCTCCAGATGTTTTGGGACTACAGCTCCCATCATCCCTGACCACTGGTCCTCTTAGCTAGGGATGATGGGAGCTGTAGTTCCAAAACATCTGGAGGACCGAGTTTGCCTATGCCTGTCCAAGCTGAATCCACAAGCTGCAGAGAATTTAGTTCTATATGCACCATTTGTAAAATCCATCCATTAAAATATTTCATGATTGGTTGACAGTTTTAAAAGGATGACAGTTCTGAGTCATCCTGAGCATTCAGCATTTCTTTGAAGTTTTTGGGGTGGTGGTTATATATGACATTGAAATGCACCCTCACACTCTCAGTATCCAATATCATGCATTTTGAGCTCTTTGATGTTTTGTGAATAGTGAATAGACGAGTTATGGTGGAATGCTGAAAAGGTCATTCTCTTCCCACTGATCTTCATTTCATGTGCTTTGTTAATTACTTTTATGGTGACCAAACATTTTCCAAGCAAGACCTGGAGAAAATCACATATCTCTACTATAGCAAATTGATGTATGAGCCCCTGAACTGTGGATGGAGGTTCACAGAGGTAACACAACCAATTTCATCCATGGTACCATGTGAATTATCTTCAGGAGAAGAAGAGGCCAAGGAGTAAACCCTACACAAATCAGGACTGGATGGTGCCTTCTGTGCCTCCTTCTGGCAACTCACAATCTTGGGAACATGCAAACCTTTGGACTAGTGCATGCAGTGTTGATATTATCATTACTCTCATCGTGGCTGGGGAAGGGGCTGTGATGGGGTGAGAATGCGAAGGGCTTAGATGACCAAAAATCAGTCCATGGGCCTAAGATTTGCCCGTGCCTGATATAACACCTTCAGTGTAAGAAATAAGTGGGGATACCTCTTTAATGATATATTCAAAATATTATAAATTTTTAGAAATATACATGCTGCCTGGTTAATCAGGGGGTTAATCAAATGTTTGACTCCCATGAGAGCTAGTGGACTGTCCTTTCTTAGAGGTTTTTAAGTAGAGGTTGGATGGCTATCTGTTATGTACGATCAAGTTGAGATCCCTGCATTGCAGGCTGTTGGACTAGATCAGCCTTTCTCAAACTGTGGATCCCCAGATTTCGTTGAACTACAACTCCCATCACCCCTAGCTAGCAATGCCAGAGCTCAGGGATGATGGGAGTTGTAGTCCAACAACATCTGGGGACCCACAGGTTGAGAACCACTGGACTAGATGAACCTTGGGGTCCCTTCCAACTGTATAATTCTATTATTCTATTATAATATAACTGATTAATTGACAAAACATCACAGCCTTGATAAGAGTCCTCTTTGGCAAAGTCATCCTAGTAACAAGGAATGTACCGCCAGCAGGAAACTCTGTGAGAAACTATTAAAATAAACACAATAAATCTTCTAATTAAGAACAGTAACAAACTAGGTTAGAGGAGCCTGTGCTGTTGCAAAAATTATTCTTTGTAATGAGGGCGAACTATAAAACCTCACACTGCAAGGTTAACTTCAAGTCTCAAGGTGATTCATTTCACGGAATGATATGTCCACATAGTGTATCATGCAAAGACTGTTCGTACACAAACAGTAAGTGATTTACCACCACCAACATCTGGAAAGGTGTGGATCAAGTGAGCTTCAGGCATGGCCTGACTGACACTACAGCAGGGATATTTCAGAAAGACAGCATGCTTCCATTTCAGGAACCTACAAGCACATTGCAAATGCTACAACAAAACTGAAGCAGATTATTGCAGCACCTTGACGATGCAGTGCTTTTGACAAGGGATCAGGTGGATTTGTTGAACTATACAACCCATCAATCATTGCTTCTTCTGCCCAAGAATAGCTGCTGCTATTCTATCCTGGTCCCTAAGGAAAGCTACCCCCTCCTACACTTGGAATTGGGACAAGCTAGCAGGTGGTTTGGGAAAGTCTGGGTGGGCTGGGGGGTGGGAGGGAAGAATCTGACAGGTGAGTGGCATAAATCCACACAAACATACACACATAGAATCAGAGATCATAGAATTGGAAGGGACCATGTGGGCCATTTGAACATCAATTCTCCCCTAAAGGTATTCTGAAGTTTAACAGGGCTGCTCAAGGTGGTCCAATTCATCTTCAAGGTAAGCAGCCACCTGTTCATCCACATCCTTTTTCTTAAAAATAAAATAAAAGCCTAGCAAGATTTTGTGAAGACCATTGCTATAAGCTTGCTCATGCCCTTTTCACTGTAGTAATTAACGCCACTCCTGCTCGTTAGCAGGGGTGAATTTGCAACACCTTCAGTTTGGGAGAAGACATGTGTTGGTGTCTCCGATGGATCTGTGGGATCACATGGGCAGGAGTGCCAAATAGAAGGGGAGCGATTAGGCTGCTATTTAAGCCCCCTCCACCTCCTTTATCTCCATAGCAGCGCCCACCCTCCTTCCCTTCTACAGTGTGGGGTGGTTTTGCTAGTCACCCTTTCCAGGGGTTGAGTTGGAATTTTTGGGAAAGCCCCTGAATGGCCCTTCTGTTTTTCATCTGCCACATTGAATGCTGCTCTAATCATCACTTGATGTATGTACTTATTTCATTTGTGTGGGAGCGTAAGAAAATTTAAGAACTTAATCAACAGGCACCCAGAGGCATTAGGAGGTTATAGGAACTCTAGAATCACTTCCAACAGCCTTTGGCTTGGATGGTGGGGCACTGGGGCTGTCTTTTAGGTCTGAGATGCACATATTGGTGAACGATCAACAGTGAGGCCAAGTGGTGCATCACTTAACCAAGGCTCACTTAGCAAGGAGGGAGAATTTTGTCCTAATTCCTGGCTGGGGAGCCACAGAATGGGGCTGTTTGCATGCCAGTTGGAGTGGAGGGAATTCAAACCTACTTGTCTATACTTGCACAATTTGGCTTGTGTTTGGCAGATCTTCTGCTATCATATTTAAATAAAAAGGACCTTTTTCACCTATCTCCTGGGAGTTACAGATTTGGATATTCCGCAAAACATTGAAGGGTATCTTTTTATATGCCACAGCGGCAGCAAGAGTTCTTATTGAGGCAAAATGGAAGAGTATTGAAATTCCCTCTATACATGAATGGATCCAAAAGCTGACAGAATATGCCAAATTAGATGGTCTATCAGAAAAATAAAGAATAAATCAAAACAGAAATTTGTCTCAAAATGGGAGGTTTTCAAAGAATATTTGAAATATAAATATAGTCGTTTAAACTCTGTTGCAGCATTTGAGGAACTTCAGTAATAGTTGCAAGTTAGACATAAGAGTGTAGATATATTAAGAAAAAGTTAAATGATGATGAAAGTGTGTATTGGCAATAAGTAATATGAAATTGAAATAAGGAATAGACGGGAGGTCGGGTCTATAGTGTTAAGACCAACTTATGTTTTATTGTTTGTTAAGAAAATTTTGTGTTTATTGTTATTCCTGTGTGTAATTCTGTATCAGTGTTTTCTCTTTTTCCCCTTTCCTGCTGTATCAATAATAATCATAAAAAAGACGCTGATGCTTTTGTAAATGAGAATGAGCAATACAGTCTTTGTAAAAGCTGTCAAAGGCAAATAATTGGCATTTCTACTCCGTTGCTTAGAGTCCCAAATTACTTTCAATGACTATCAGAGCCTTTGAGAATTACTCTCTTCTTTAATTCTTCTACCTAACACTCTGATTGGAAAAGCCCCAAACAGGGAAGAAAGTGTGACGGCATTCAAGTTTATCCAAAGTACTAGAGTCTTAATTTAAAGTAGATTTTCAGGTTTCCAGTGCTGAGGATTTCTCTAGAAACTGCATGTAAGCCCTAAGAATTTTTTTGTTTGAATTCAAGCCCATGCATGCTGATCTGTTTCACCTTCACAAAACAAACCCCCCCAATAAAAACCATCGAGCAGGCTGGGCTTCGAACAGCAGCGCTGGTGTTATGAAAAAATAACCTTTTGGGATCCCAAAGCTGTTTTATCACCAGGGAGCTATCCAGACATGAACAAGCTGTTATATAAGAAGCAGTTTTGTAATTCTCTCCTATGTATTAAATGGCACTGTAGCAAATTTGCAAACAAGATTAAGTGAAGAGCTCCTCCTAAAAGACCCGTGAGTATTTAAGCTTGAATTATTCAAACTGCAAGCTAGCAGAGTAGTATCTGTGGCAAGGCCAAATCCTGTTAATGCATACAGACAGGACCCTGGGAATGGTTTAAGGGCACACAAGGCTATTACATTGTTGGGGCTAAGAAGGTCTCAGCCTGATTGGGGTCATGCCGTGACATTGCCTGGCATCCTCTTGTATGTTTGAGGAAGAACAGGAAATGAGAATTCCAATTTCCTGGGTTTTGGGTGAATGCTATAGGAATAATAAAATGCTATAGCTCAACAGTGTCTGGAAGGCCATAGCTTCCCCACCCGCATCCTTTCTCTTCTAGGATTGCCTTAAAGACCCAAGCAAGATGCTATCACACCTCACAAACAATAATCAAAATGGCAGCCAACAGCACCTGTGCTTCTTGTGTCAATTAAGGTAGCTTGAAGATCTCAAGAACAGCATAATCCTGCACAAAACTATAGACGGTTGGAATTGAAAAAGTAGTGTCTCTTGAACTTTTTCAGCCAGTGGAAAAATACTTCAATTCACAATTCCCTTTCTTTAGCGAAGTAATGTGAAGCTCAGCTGCCCTGTTCACTCTTCTCCTTTGACACAAAAGGTGTTTGTTTGCTAACTCTCCTTCAGCCTATTGCCCTGGGATGAAAAACTGTGAGTTCAAGCCTTTGTTTCAAAGCAATTTTTAAAAAAATGCAGGCCATGTAAGCTAGTATATCAATATATTGATTGGCAAGTATAGGTTTTTGCATAGTATAGGGATTCTCTGTTGAAGCTAACTGAAAAACCATTAAGTACTGATGAGACTGATCATAACAGGAAGTTGGGTATCTCCAGTTTTTAATGACATGAAAACGCAATATGCAATGGGCCAAAAATGCCACACAGTTCTTATTCCTACATGACACAACCTGCGGGTGCCTTTTGACAGAGTTCAATAAATCCCAAAGCTGCTGGTGCTGCTAATGGGGCTGATGTGGACTGAAGAGAGAAGAAATGCCATGGTGCCTCCACAGCAGCAGCACAACCAGATGCCTTCATCTTCCCCAGCTGCAACAAAACATGTTTCTCCTCTGTTGGTATCTACACCCACAGCAGGCATAGCAACCTTCCAACAATTTCCGTTTGACTTCACCCACAAAAGTGCACTCCTCCATAATCTCCTGAGGCAGATGGATGCCAACTATTCCACCCTTCTTCCCAAAGGGGCCCAGAGCAGCAAGCAACAAAGTCGTGAAATAGCACAAAAAATAATAATATTTAAGAACATGAAAAAGTAAAGGGACCCCTGACCATTAGGTCCAGTCGTGGCCGACTCTGGGGTTGCGGCGCTCATCTCGCTTTATTGGCCAAAGGAGCCGGGGTACAGCTTCGGGGTCATGTGGCCAGCATGACTATGCCACTTCTGGCGAACCAGAGCAGCACACGGAAACGCCGTTTACCTTCCCGCTTGGAGCGGTTCCTATTTATCTACTTGCACCTTGACGTGTTTTTGAACTGCTAGGTTGGCAGGAGCAGGGACCGAGCAACGGGAGCTCACCCCGTTGCGGGGATTCAAACCGCCGACCTTCTGATTGGCAAGTCCTAGGCTCTGTGGTTTAACCCACAGCACCAGCCACGTCCCAATATGAAAGATACCCCTCATGAATTATCTTTGACCCTAAGAGCTGCAGGAAAGACCACAGCACTAATCCTTGCATTTGCCACAAAGACCTCATTATAAACTCTCTGTAAACCGGAACCAAATCTCAGACAGACAGTGAAGATCACTTAAGATAAATTTGTGATTTGGGAACAGTAAAGATAAAGATGTGGGCTTCCCAAAATTAAGGTTGCGTCCTCTTTGGCTCAGAATTATCTCCTAGGAACACAACTGCAAACCAGAAGGAGCAGACAACAGTTCAAGGGACCGGGTCAAAACAAAATAAAAAAAATCCTTCCAGTAGCACCTTGAAGACCAACTAAGTTAGTTCTTGGTATGAGCTTTTCGCACACGAAAGCTCATACCAAGAACTAACTTAGTTGGTCTTTAAGGTGCTACTGGAAGGAATTTTTTTATTTTGTTTTGACTATGGCAGACCAACACGACTACCTATCTGTAAAGGGATTGGGTGTTATATTATTCACTTACTCAACAAGCCCCACCCCTTCCCCCACAGAAACTAGTTGGATCTGTAAGTATATGTAAACCTGAAGTTTTTCAGTGGTTAAGCAGCTCACAGGTTCAAGGGAATCCCTTCTCTCAGAGATCAGCTCTATGCTTTAATGAACTTGCAACAAAGGAATGGGTGAGAGATTCCTGTTGCCCGACTGCTACAGGATTTTTAGGGGAAAGTTTACCTCTCAAAAAAGCAACAGATCTCTGATCACTGACTTTGTGACCCATTAGGATTCAGGGTCAGGTTTACCATTTCCCTATTGTTCCTTCGTTGTTCTCTTTAGTGCGAGTGTGTGGTGAATGGCTGTGCTTTTGGGTAGTCAGTATTAATTAATTACATACCCACCAACATTTCTCTAATGAAAATAGGGATGTCCTATTCCATCATTATCATTGCATTATATTCTGCCCACCTGACTGCGTTGCCCCAGCTATTCTGGGCTGCTTCCAACATACACAAAAACATAATAAAACATTAAACATTAAAATACTGCCTTTGGATGTCTTCTAAAGGTTGTAGAGTTACTTATCTCCTTGGCTCAGGGGTTGCATAATTCCATTACCCTCCAACATTTCTCCAATGAAAACAAGGACATCCTACCATACCCTCCAACTTCTCCCCCGAGGAAAATAGGGACATCCTAAGGAAAAGCAGGATGTTCCAGGATGAAATCAGAAACCAGGGGGGCTTCTGTATATCTGGGGCTGTCCCTGGAAAAAACGGACACTCGGAGGGTCTGTGATTAATTATTTTTTAATTTATTAAGTTTGTATACCCTTCCTCATTTGAAGATCACAGGGCAGTTCACAACATAAAAAATACCAAATGAGAACACAAAATACATAATAAAAACAAAAACAACGCATGACCCCCTCCCACAAAAACATATTTATTTGTTGAATTTATTCATTAAATTTGATTGTGGTGTGTGAATGTTAATGATATTTGCTGTCTGCGTACTTGTAACTTGCTCTCTAAAGCACAACACTTATACCCTTTGCCTTTCTTTCCCAAGGAATAAACCAGCTCTTTCTACCTCCTGGTGTGACAGGTTGTTTCTTAGGCATAAGGGTTCATTGTAAATGAACACATGTCCTAACTCCATGGAAAAGGTTCTATTCCTCTCAGTAATGATCAGAAATTAAGGATTTGTGAGAGCTGGTTCTGAGTGTAACGGTGGATGGCTATCTTGACTTGCCTTTCTCCATAAAATATTTCTTTTACAGAGTATTTTTAGAGTTATTTCTTTTATGCTGTGCCAAGGAGGCAGCAGACGCCAGCTCTATTTAGAATTTGTAGAAACGAAAGTTTATTTAAAACTGATATCTCCTCCGTTAAAGAAAAAAAGAAAAGCAAACTACCAATTTCGTGTGGAGTTTAAATTCAAGTTATGAGAAGAGTATCACCAGAAATCTAAACCTATTAGTATTTTGTGCCATCTTCACTTCATATGCCTATACATTTATGAAATATAGGCCTGTTTTCTTTGCACCAGGGAAGGATGATCCATTATTTATTGTAATAATCAGACGATGCCTCGTCTGCCTAGTTTGCAGATGGACATATTTCACATGACAGCTGCTCGAAACTGCTTTCCTCCAGCCTGTATTAGAAAAGAATGTTATTTAGAAATGCTTTTGAACAAAGCCTCCAGAAAGACAGGGATTGCCACATCTCAGGGAGAGCCACAACTGCTTCCTGTTTCATACATTTTTCAGTTTTCCACAGAGAAGCAGGGCATATTTCTGGTCCTTATCAGCTAGGCAGAGCGGTTTGAAAAATACAAATCTGCTGGAATATAATGATTACAGCTGATACTGACCTGCGGTAGTATCACAGCAGTAATTCCAGAATGTGCATGTTGCCCCTTTTATCTCATTCCGTGGCTACTGAATCCTGACACGTTCTGCAACCTCCTTTTATTGCAAACAATACACCGGGTGCATATGCACAAGCTGATAACTGTCAGCCTGCGCCAGCTTGAGACATCTGCAGAGCACATCTGCTGTGCATCTGCCCTGACAGCGTTCGAGAAAGGGGTTGGTTTTCTGGCAGCAGGACATTACCTTGTGGAAACAAATGCCTCCAATACAGTCCGCTCAAAGGTCTGCAAAAGAATCGGACAAAATGGGCATCACAGAAATTCTCTCCCCTGGTTCAGAAATGAAGTTCATGTAATGTTCCATTTGTTCCCTGGACGTAATTTGTGCAATCGCTCAGAACAAAGGCTAAGGAGTAAGCCCTACACAAATCTGGAGTGGAGTCCCTAAGACAGTTTGATAGCGCCTTGTACATCTCCTTCCGGCAACTTCTGCAGCCAAGCTGCTGGTGCCAAATGTATTGGTTTGCTTTCCTATGAACCTACTGGACTTAACTGTCCAGGAGTCCTTTACCTTTACCTTTTTTTATTTATAATGAAAATGATAACGATGATAGTGATGATAATGATGATGATGATGATGATGATGATAATAATAATAATAATAATAATAATAATAGTAGTAGTAGTAGTAGTAGTTGTTACTGGTCTCTGCAGTCCCAGCAAGCACTGTGATTCTCCAGCAATTTGACTTCACCCTCAGAGGCATACTCCATTGTCTTTTGAGACAAACAGATGCCAACAGCAACAGTTCACCTCACAGGTTGACTTTATGGATAGTGAGATTTTTCTCACAGGAATTTCTGAGCCTTTTCAATTGAGTGAGCAGATGGATCAGCTGAATTTCTTCCTGGCACATACCAGGGCCTTGCCAAAACAGAAGGACAGAGGTGGCAACCTTGGTTTCCAGAGTAACAGCACAGTTCTTTACAACAGGCACAAATTAACTGTGACAGACCCTTCAACAGAGAGCCCAAGAGTTGAATGAGTCACAAGGAATGGGTTGTAATTGCAGCTACTATTCTGATTAGCAGAAGTGTTCTATTAGTCCTCGTTTTTCTAAATCGAATTTAAATGAAAGGGAGGGGGGCAAAATTTGCTTTCAATAAATAGACAAATTGTGGTTCACCAGTACATCAGCTGGGAACTGGCTTTGAACTCCACTTGAAAACCGTTCACGCTTATCTCAACTCAACTGTCTCTGTTAGTCTCTCGTTTAGAAGGTTTTTTCGTATGTGTATCTGCGTCCCTATTCTCTAGTTTTCTTTCAAATGGAATGTGCATCTGCTTCTCCAAATGCTGAACCAAAGTGGGCTGCTTACAAGGCAAAGTGGGTCTTCCCCCAAGGCAACTTGAAATAAAGTGAGCTGAAGCACTGCTTTAAACAGCTGCCATAATATATGCTTTACAGAACAGTCCCTGCTAGTGTTGATAGCAAAGCAGAGCCAGGTTTTGTAGTGCCATGCCAAATTTCCCTCTTTTTTGTTTTTTTAACCATTCTCCACCAATTAATGAAGAAAGAATTTGTAAATTATCAAGGTGAGCGCAAGAGAAATTTGGTGAAATTCTCCCACAGGAGTGCAATTTTTTTTTTTTTTTTTTGCTTACCTTACTTTTGAGGTTTTTACGAGTGTCCTTTCATTCTACAACTCACCTTGCTAGTGCTCTTCTCAGACTGTTCAAGGAAAATAACATTAAACGCATGGATTACAAAGCTAAATCTGTTTTATGGTGCCCTCCACTCAAATGTGGCTAGCCGGGTGGGGTGGAACCACTATGCTATCTTCCTGGCATGTGGGTCACTGTTACGTTCTGGGAGGGAGAAGGGGAGGAAGGAAGCAGTACAGTGTGAATAGCAGGAGCACTCTTGCTGACGTGTTTGCACCACATCAACCTCCCTCCAACCTCTCCCTCCCAGTGGCCCACGTGCCAGGAAGATAGCATAGTGCTTGCACCCAAGTGGTGAGCCGCTCATTTCCTTCCTCCTCCCTTTAGGTTAGATTTCTACTTCAGTTTCATCTCATTCTCTTTAACGGAAAGGATTCTGATAAATAACCTGTAAGAAAAGGGTGATTTGTTGGCTGGTTTTGCTGCTACTGTTGTATTACTGAAGGTTAAGTCACATTTAACAAATTTGGCAACATGTTCTTAGAAAAAGCACAGGGTGGCAATTATTGCAAATGGAAGCCACATGGCAAACACCCCCCAAAACAAAAGCAGCAACCCTTGGCTGCTACATTAGTCCATCTCACAAAGCTGTATACATTTCCCAAAGAGCTTGTGGAATGTTTCTCCGTTCTCCCGGGCCATTTCCATTCTCTCTTTTAAAAAGAAACATTGATCATTGGCAAGCCCTTTTCCTATATTGGCCAAAAGGTATGAGCCTATTAAGTCAGCGTTATTAAGGTCGAAATATGATTGGGAAGGAGAATTGATTCCTGCTAGGTTTATAACCTTCTGCTTTTTATTGTAATTTACAGCTTGAAACATTTCATTACCCTCCCGGGGGAGCAATTCTTTCTCACTCCTGGTTTTATTTTATGCTGCAAGACTCACTAAGAGATGGACCAATAGCAATGGTTTATGTTTGTGTGTGTGTGTGTGTGTGTGTGTGTGTGTGTGTGTACATGCATATACTGTATATAAGGATTTCCACAATACTGTTTTAGATGCCTGCTGATAACATTTCTGTTTCAGCAAGCCTATCCAGACACATGGGGTTGTACCTAGCTCTTGTCTGGAGCAAACCCACTGAAATTAATTGGCCAAGGTTAGTCATGTCTCTTAAATTCAATGGGTCTACCCTGAGTAGGACTAGCATTGGATGCTACATTTGTTTTAAATGTGCTATTGATTTTATTTTTGTTTTCAGTGACAGATCTACATATATTTGTTTTTAATTGGTTTGCACATTTTATATATTTTATATATGACTGAATCTGTTTTCATAGAATTATAGACTTGGAAGGGACCCCAAGGTCCAACCCCCTCCCCCCGAATCTGTACTCTACTTTGTACAGATGGATACACACACACACACACACACACACATGATGAGAGAGACTGTGCAAGCAGTTTAGACATTTTCTAAATAAATAAATAAAAGATAGAACAATTGCCAAGTGGCATTTCTCAGAGACATGCACATCTGTTGCATACTGTTGATTTCAGCCTCCACGTTAAAAAATATTTGCAAGCCATATCAGAATGTTTGTGTGTGTGTGTGTGCGCGCGCACACACACACAAACAGTGCACAATTAAGCAGTCAATCCATTTCCAGAAGAGTTATGAAGCTAAACACCTAATTTAAGTGAAACCATGTTAGACAATTAGTAAAGAGCATTTGGATTAAATTACAATGATATTCCAGGCTGGGAGGAGGAAATCAAACATGCCAAAATATTCCAGTGACAAACATCCCTTTAAAAAAAAACAAAAAACAAAAAACCCCACACACAAGAAATTGAAATAAGTCTTCATTTATTTCACCATTCAAACATCCACATCTATGAATGGGTGATGTTCTGTCACAATTTTATTGCATCTGAGAACTAACGCTTTCACATTTGCTTCCTAAAGTCACACAATCTTATATGAAGGCTTTACTCCTTCACTGCACTGAAATATGGCACTTCTATTAGTGATGCTTACTTTAGGCTTGTTCACACATTACACTAAACACAGGTACAAGCTGTCTCTATACATTTACAAGAACTTGTGTGAATGGGTGTACAGATGTTGTTTTCTCCTGCTCACTTATTTCTGGATGCAGGGACACCAGTCGTACACTTGTTCAAATGTAATGTGTAAACACTCTCATAGTGAAGGCACTCTCACATATGAAGACCTCGAGTGCTAAATATGACATGTGAACAGAACTAAGTTTACCTAAATTTGATAATCCCACAGAGAGCGTCCTGTGAATGTCCTTCTGTAACTCCAGAATTCATAGATGTTCCAGTTGTTTTGATGTTCCATTTAATACACAACATCAGCACAGAGCAGTCAATATTCAGAAACAGCTGTTTAGAAATTCAATATGCTATATCAGAGCAAAATTTATTTAACACTATATGTTGATTACAAGGAGTGAGGGGAAGGAGAAACGGGATTGTGCCCAGGGAGACAAACTATCCAACAGCAGCTTGGGGTGGTGAGGTGGAGAGACTTGGTAAAGATGTCTGGGAGTCCCTAATGTAATCAGTAAATAATTTGCTCTGGCTTTAAGTCAGAAACTAAGGGGTCTCCACCATACCTGCTGAGAGCCTTGAGAATGGCAGTTGATTGAATTACTATCTTCTATATATATGGAAAGCGAGTGAAATAGTGGGTTTGATCCAGACAGTGCTTTTTTCTGGGGGGATGCAGGGGTACGTGTACCCCTAAACATTTTGTGAATCTAATGAGAGAAGAAACTATTCTTCTTTTTTAATAGTTTCTTCTCTAGCAAGGTGAATCGTCAGTTCCATTGCTACCCCCGATGGCGGCCTCAATTCCTGTCACGGTATTTCCTGAGTCTCAGATGGAAGTGAGCGTTTAATGTGTGAAGAAGTGTGGAATGTGGATGTGTAGTGTTTTCCTGATGAAAGTTTTGTCTCACTGAGGGGCAGTATTTCAATATGAGCAGAATGTGTGTGTAAATTCATGGTTTTTGAAAGGACAACATCTGGCGATGGACACGAACAGCAAGCAGAGGAATCGGGAAGATGCTACTGCATACAACCAATGTGGAAGTTACTGTGAGCTGTCAGCTGTGTAATATGAGGTGATGCATGGTCTTTGTACTTGTGTCCATTTACTGTATTTATTTCTCCCGATTGGAACTATAAAATGGTGATTTTCCTGAGTTAAAATGAGAGTACCCCTTAACTTTTTAAGAAAAGAAAAGCACTAGATCCAGACCTCCCATAAGTGAAATTTCACTCATGGGACACTCCTACTGGAAGCAGTTTTTTCTAGTTCCTCCTTCGCACAGTATCTCATGAGAAGCTGCTCCAGGGGTTGTGGGACCACTCCTGGAACAAGGAGAGAGGGGATTGGTAAAAATGACTTCCCTTCCTCCACTGGAAGTGGAACCTGGACCCAAGCCAGTATCTTTTGAACTGGCTATTTTTCAAAAGGCATCATGTGAACACTTCCCATAAGTGAAAGGCCAGCAGCAGTTGGAGTTAGGCTAGAAAGAGAAATTTGGAGGGGAAAGCTATTTCTGCAGCAGGGCACCATAGAATCCCCAGCTTAAGTTTGTATCAATAAACCATTTTCCAAAAGAGCAAGAGGAAGCCGGGGCAGCAGAAACTTTTTTTAGGTTAAGAAATGAGCCCTCTAGCTGAACTCCAACTCCCATCAATCCCAGCCAGCATTGCCAATGGTCACAAATAGGGACTCAACTACATTGGGTTTTGTTTTTAAAAAAGTGTGTTATAAATGTGTTATAACAATGTGACGCCAGATGTCGCTGTAGAGTTCGATTCTTCCACAATGTGATTTTGCATTATGAGCTTTACAAAGTGTTTTCCTGTAATTTTTTTTTTTTTTATGTGTCTAGATCCGGCCTAGCACAATAAATATTGATGGTAACAAACACAGTGTTGCAAAATATCAGAAATGAGAATGAAAGAGAAAAGTAAAAGTCCACATTTAAATCAGCATAATTTGCAAAACAGAATATGATTTTAAACAGCAGAAAGCATTACAAGTTTTTTTAAAAATCAATAATAATAATAACAACAACTCTGGGTGGCTTCCAAAAAAACATTATAATACTATAATACACCAAACATTAAAAGCTTCCCTAAACAGGGCTGCCTTCAGATGTCTTCTAAAAGTCTGGTTGTTGTTGTTCTCTTTGACATCTGGTGGGAGGGCGTTCCACAGGGAAGGCGCCACTACCGAGAAGGCCCTCTGCCTGGTTCCCTGTAACTTGGCTTCTCGCAGTGAGGGAACCGCCAGAAGGCCCTCGGAGCTGGACCTCAGTGTCCGGGTAGAACGATGGGGGTGGAGACGCTCCTTCAGCTACACATTTCCAGCCCAGCCCTAGAATGCACATAGTCCTCCAAGGTCCTGTTCATGTTAGCATCAGTGGTGGTTGTTCCCACTGGGACTCATAGGTCAGAAGAGAGGGAGACCAACACTAGGTGGAGTCAGAGGAATGACAGGGACAGCCAACTAATGCTAGTTTTATCCTGTCTGTCAAGTTCCACAAGGTCAACACTGAGGCTGAGAAGGAGGAAGCTGACAGGCAGTGTTATACCCTGAAATGGTGGTAAGCAAGAAGGCAGGTAGGTACAGGCTGACTGAGGGCAGAGGTTGGTGAGTCAGTGCCTTATTCAACCTAGCAGAGCAGCCTTTGGTGGTTAACATGAATGTCAGAGGCAGGGCATCACTGACAACTCTCTTTGCAATGTTGTTTCTGGTCCCTGGAACTCTGCACAATTGGGGATTACAAACTTGTGAAGGAGATTTAGAGGGCTTCTGTTGTCATTTGCAAGGGAGTTGAAGATTCACCCTTTGTGAGTGAGAGTCATTCTAGAAGCCAGATAGGAGATCTTGGTGGACTCATCCCTGCTATAAAGTTTATCTAAGAAGTGTGGAATAGAAAGAAAGAAAGAAAGAAAGAAAGAAAGAAAGAAAGAAAGAAAGAAAGAAGGTTAAGGTAGTAGAATCTAATGTATTGCCATTGCTGTTGAAGGGAGCTACTTAACACTCATTTAAAATTAATTATAAAAATAAATGCTTCTCACTCCGGGTCTCAAAACTAATTAAAAATATTGTACCCAAAAGATATATGGTCTAATATACGTGGAGAGGTAGAGACCTTCCTTGCATTAATCTTGAGCATACCAATTCTGCTTCCTCACTACTCAGTAAAATACAATTAGATACTTTTACTTCTCTCTCTTATTTCATCAAAATGCTAATGAACTGGTTTTGTTCACAGTTTACAGGAAATTGAGCTTAACACTTTGCAGGAAATTGAGTTGTTTTAGCTTGATACAATACAGAGTTGGAGGTGTATTTCTTGCATTTTTAAAGTTCACCCTCGTTGCGAGCAGATTTAAAAGGAAACAAAACAGCGTGCCATTTGGATTTGCCTGACATTTTGTTAAAAAAAGTAAAACTGGTATGAAATTCTATAAAACACCACGGTTGCTCTTTATTTCTTTGTAGGTGTGATTTGAATGCAAACGCCAGACCTGTAAAGACTTCACACATCGCTCCAGGAGAGCTGCCATGCCTTTGCTGTAGAAAGTGTACTCTTACAGAAAGTTTAATTAATGTCACTTTCTTTGTAATCTTGATGATGATTCAAATGGGAGGGTGGAGAAGATGGGTGGTGGTGGGGAAGCAATTAAAAAAATACTTATGGAAAAAAATAATGTCAACAAAAAATGACCAGTGGTGATAAATATCATTTATTGTCATTTATATTGTTATAATAGGCTAGGCTAGCCTGTACAAACCTCTGAAGTGGAGGCAGCCTGAGAACCACGGCTAAGAGATATATCTGGATATCTGTCACCATACAGTAATTTGATATATTGGCATGGGATTAATTAAATGCTTGTTCATCCTGCTTAGAAACCTCCAAGGAAGGAGAGTCCACCACCTCTCGTGGGTGTCTGTTCCACTGCCGAACAGCTCTTACTGTCAGAAAGTTTTTTCCGAATGTTTAGTCAGAATCGCCCTTCTTGTAACTTGAAGCCATTGCCTCAAGTCCTACCCTCAAGAGCAGGAGAAAAGGATGCTCCCTCTTCCATATGACAGTCCTTAAGATATTTGAAGATGGCTATCATATCTCCTCACAGTACTCTTTGTAAGGCTTAGTTTCCAGACCCTTGGTCACCTTGGTTGCCCTCTTCTGCACACATTCCAGCTTGTCAACATCCTTCATCAATTGTGGTACCCAGAATTGGACACAGTATACCAGGTGTTGTCTGACCAAGGCAGAATAGAGTGGGACTATTACTTCCCTTGATCTGGACACTATACTTCTGTTGATGCAGCCTAGAATGGCATTAGCTTTTATTTTATTTTATTTTATTTTGCTGCTGCATCACACTGCTGACTTCATTTGTATTTTCATATCCTTATTCATAATTGATGCTCACTATCTTCATAAGAGTGTTCTGGATCAGGTCACTTCTCGCAGTGAGGGAACCACCAGCAGACCCTCAGAGGAGGGCCTCAGTGTCTGCTCAGGTATACTGGGCCGAGGTACCACCCCTGTGGAAAACGATCCCTTATCCCTCTGGCTGGACTGGTTATTAGATCTACTAGAGGTTTTTCTTTTTTTTTCTAAAAAAATCTCTTGGTTGTGAACATCTGATTAAAGAGGTCAGGCTTCCTTCTGTGTGCTTCTGAAGTCAACTCTAAAGGAGGGGAAATCCATGCTCTTATCTAGCCTCAGGAAGAGAAGAGATTCTCCCTGCCACTACACTGAAGCTCAAAAGATCACTAGAAGCCCTGCAGTTTTGCTTGTCTCTCTGAAGTCAGCAAGGCTTCTGGGAGGCTTCACGTCCTCCTCTAGGCTCAGAAGAAGGATGGGGTCTCTCCCTGTTGCTACCCTCTCATCAGACAAAAGATGCCTTTGCATATTGGAGTAGGATATACCTAGGTTTTCTAAGTTACTTCCCAGGGTTCAAAAATGTGCAGGAGGGACATAAACAAAAAGCTACCCATCTCATCCTATTACTTGTAGAGGGGGACTGAAATGGCCACAAAGATGGACAGGGCCAGATTTAGGTTTGATGAGGCCCTAAGCTGGTGAAGGTAATGGGGCCCTTTATATGTCCAGCTGTCCTTTGTCTACAACAAATTGTTGATGTTTTTTTGTGTTGAATATATCCTATATGGTAATTTATGGACCTAATACATGACACATAACACTGTTGCTGTATGTAGGTTTTATTTCATTTGTTTTTTATCTTATATTTTGGAAATGTACACCCAGGTTTTTTTCCCTTTAATTTTTTTGGGGGGCCCCCAAGAGAGTGGGGCCCTAAGCTATAGCTTGTTTAGCTTATACGTAAATCCGGCACTGTGGTCGGAGCCAGTGAACTCATATCAGCCATCTTCCTAAGGTTTATATAAACCTTATTTTATTTGTAAAACAAAAACATGAGATGCTGCTACTCATATCTTGAGCAAGATCAATCAAACAAACATGATGGTACTGCTATCAGAAAAAAAAGCTATGCTTAACCCAAATTCAGAACACCTGAAGATGGCTTTAGCCGTCTTTTGTCTGTGTCCTCAGTATACCTTCTAAAATGAATTACCTATTTTGCTAATATAAGATGTACTTTGCTATTCCTTACTTCTGTAATCTGCGGCTAAGCTTCTTTTAGTGTGAGAAATGTACATGGCTTCTGAGTGGTTTTTCTATTTCCAGTGCTGGTCGTACCACTGATTGTTTGTCACAGCAGGCGCTGGTGAAATCTGAGATCTTCATGCAAGCCACGGTTCTCGCTTCAAATCTCATTAGGTCTGCAAGGATTTCCTCTGCTGCCATTTTAAGACTGAAACAATCGGCAGAGAAGTGCTTGACATCATGCCAGCTTAAACAACATCCATCCACTCTGTGTCATTATTTCTTTTGTAAAAAAGAGAGAGAGAAGAAGAAGAAGAAGAAGAAGAAGAAGAAGAAGAAGAAGAAGAAGAAGAACATCAAACTTAAGAAAGATTTCTTTGGTGGGCGGGGGGAATCAACCTCAAACATATATGTTCATTGAGCTCTTAGGAGAAAAGGTGGGATACAAGTACTATAAATGAACTAGGGTGTGTTTTTTTGTAAGAAAAATCACAGTGACAACACAAAAGCTTGAATGGTAGAATAGACTAGTGGGGGAATTGCCCTAAGAACAGCAATGGCTGGATATGACTAAGCACCACAGATTTGTACTTGTGAGCTTTGAGACTAGAATTCTAGAAGACAGTCTGGAAAACCAAAATTTGGTTTTCTCCCACTGAATTCAGTAGGACTAAGGAAGAGTTCTCACATTCCTCTCCATCACTCAATTACCATAAGAATGTATATGCATGAAACAGCTGGCTCAGGCTGTGCACACAACATACTTTTAAGGCATGTTACACTCCTGCAAACCTAGACAGCATCTTAAAAAGCAGAGACATCACCTTGCCAACAAAGGTCCGTATAGTTAAAGCTATGGTTTTCCCCGTAGTGATGTATGGAAGTGAGAGCTGGACCATAAAGAAGGCTGATCGCTGAAGAATTGATGCTTTTGAATTATGGTGCTGGAGGAGACTCCTGAGAGTCCCATGGACTGCAAGAAGATCAAACCTATCCATTCTTAAGGAAATCAGCCCTGAGTGCTCACTGGAAGGACAGATTGTGAAGCTGAGGCTCCAATACTTTGGCCACCTCATGAGAAGAGAAGACTCCCTGGAAAAGACCCTGATGTTGGGAAAGATGGAGGGCACAAGGAGAAGGGGACGACAGAGGACGAGATGGTTGGATAGTGTTCTCGAAGCTACCAGCATGAGTTTGACCAAACTGCGGGAGACAGTGGAAGACAGGAGTGCCTGGCGTGCTCTGGTCCGAAAAGTCGGACACGACTAAATGACCAAACAACAACACCCTCCTGCAAGAGAGAGAGGGAGAGGGAGAGGGAGAGGGAGAGGGAGAGGGAGAGGGAGAGGGAGAGGGAGAGGGGAGAGAGAGAGAGAGAGAGAGAGAGAGACTTATGGGAACTATAATTTGTCAAGGGTGCTGGGGCTGGTAGCTATGTCGGGGTAAACTGCGGTTCACACAATTCTTTGGGATGCGTGTGTGAATGTTGTTTAAATGTATGGTTCACAGGCAGCATCACATCCCAATCCAAGCTGCCATATTATCTCAACTGAGAGGTGACTGAAGGATTCTCTCTTTGCAAATTCCAGTATGAACCTCATATAGCAGAAAAGGCAAACTTGTGTTTTTAACTATCCAGGGCAGTGGTCTCAGAGTAACCAGCCATGTAAGACTGGTGTTTTAGGCTAGATCTGTATAGCATGACAAAAGAGCAGATTTCCCTTTTGGATTTCACACTTCACAGAATTTTGTGGTGCACTTTTAAGCTTAAAAAAGGTACAAAATGCATTAAAAAGCTTATTTTAGGACAAACTATATTTATGAATGTGTGCTTTGAGATAAAACACATTTCTCAGATTTATGAGGAAAGATGGATTTAGCTATGTATTTAAACATGATTTTTGGCCCATTTTTTAATAATAAAAAATATCATGGACAGATGCAAAAATGGAACAGAAAATTCTTTTTGTTAAAAACTTAATAAAATATGATTTATTAAAAAAATGGAACAGAAAGGACTTTCAAATGAACAAATGTTAGACTGACAAAGGCTATGAAATAATTTATTTATTCATTTCCCTTAATGAATCATCTGTGAAACATCCTGAAGCAATTTAACAATGGGGGGGGGGGGAATCAACACTAAAAACATAGTTCAAACAAAATGCACACTTTAAAACATTTAAAAGCATTTCAGATGTGAAAACAATTTCCAATTTCAATCTTATCTGCAAGCTGCTGCTTTGACTCCCATCAGGGAAAAATTAGGGTATATATAAATATATGACAGCAATAATAAATACAGTACAGAAGTAAACTGGAATAAAAGAATTCTCCACTTGTTGGGGAAAAAGAAAGATCTTCAAACAGGCCAAAATGACAATAGAGATAAACATAGACTGATTTTTTCATCCCTGCCAAATGCAATGTTTTTCAGTATTGGCAGTTTTAGATGACAGATTTAGCTGCCAGTCACCCAGTGATGCTTGCTGGGGTAGCCTTGTGAATGTATAAATCAGCCTTAAGTTCAAGCATGCCGGGTAATGCGCCACAAGCTTATCCCCAGTACCCAACAATTCTCCATCCCTAAATAAGGCATGATTGTGTTCCCTTGCTTTACCTCACATGGGATATTCTTGAGATAAATCAAAAACTGTGAAGCAATCTGAGACGTAATAAGATAAATAATACCCTTCTGATATATTGGTGGCTATTCCATTCTACTCCAACTTAGTTGAGATGAGAGGGAAAAAAGCAATTGGTCTAATGTTCACAAAGTAGCTTATGGCTCCAGGCTATCTCTGGCATTCCAAGTTCAGCCACCAGTGATATAATAAAGTAGAACAAAGGAGGGTGTGTGTGTGTGAGAGAGAGAGAAAACACCAGCTCATTTCTCTGAAAAGCTTTCTGGTACTCACGGGGCTGCAGGGTGGGCAGCACCAAATCAGAAATAAATACAGGGCACTCAATTGTTTTCCTGAACAACAAATGCACTCAAAATTCTCCTCCTCCCCAAAGGATCACACTAACTTTGTTGTGATGCACAAATACTATAATGCTGCAAAACAATAGAGAGAGATACCTAAATGGTGTTTTTCTTTTTTCTGCACTGATGTGATAAATGTAGCCGTGTGTGTGTGTGTGTGTGTGTGTGTGTGTGTTGTTGGTGTTGGTTGTGTCTGGGGACTCTACCCCAAGTGGTAACATAGTATCTAGTACCTGGGAACAATTCTATTATTATTATTTATTTTATTTAGGGGGAAAGCATCTAACCTCCCTGCAACCCATGGATAGTGTTTGTACAGCTATGTGACTCGCATAAAACCAGTGCTTGCATTTGAGCTTCTGGTCTTAGAGGCAAATCTCACCGCGCTCTCCTAGCATGAATTCAAATCTGCTTGGGGATTACTCAGGAAACAGCAAACAGAAAGGTTCTCTTAGCATGCTTCCCAATAGCACTGCAAGGAAAGGAGCACAATATTACATTGAAGCGGATCTGTGTAAGAGAGTTCATCTGGGCAAGGGGATGGTTCCAATATGCTGAGCGGCCAGTACGCCAGGTCTAGGGTTGGTGCAATCATTGCTACCCTAATCCTCAGCCTGCTGCTGGTGGGACAACAGCAAAGCAAAATTGGTAATGAAAAAGGCCGAGCAACACCAACAGACACACTGGAGACTCCACCACTTTCTGCTGCAGTCTACCACTCTACTGGGCATCCAAAGTTGTTGTTTTTTGAAGGGAGGAGAAAATAAATACTCCAAATAAACACATAACTAGCATTAGTGGAGGCTGCTCCATTAGAGTGAATGGGGCATTGCCACACCAACCTCCATCTGACCTCAGCCAGCTCCCACCTGCCTACCTTCTTGGCTATATCTACTCCAGGGATGGTGCTGCCTGTCAGATTCCTCCTCCTCAGTCTCCATGTTCCCCTTTGTAGAACTCAGCAGGGAAAAGGATGGGAATCAAACATGCTGCCTCAGACTCCACTTACTGTTGGCCTCACTGTCTTTTGCCCTCCCTCCCAATGGGTACTGACCACCACTGACCAGCATCAAAAAACTGGTTTACCATTTGTGGTTGATCTAGTGATTGCATGGTGGGAAGCCCTGGGTAGACTTGGCCTTGAGAAACTTGAATTCCAGGTCTAACCTTAGTTGGTTCTCAGTCCTGATCCATCTATGAGTGGACATGGCATCTATACAACAGGCTTCCACTTTTCGCTGAAACCCTCAATTCTTTTCTAGACTCACTTCACCTCTCCAGCTGCTACAATCAACCTCACAGGACACTCTCAACTGCAGCTGTTTTGGGAATACAGTTCCCATCATCCCTGATCATTGGTCCTATTAGCTAGGGATGACGGGAGTTGTAGTCCCAAAACAGCTGGGGGGCCAAGTTTGGCTATACCTGCTCTACTGCATTTTCCTGCATTTTCTATAGGACAGCAATCACTTCTCCACAACAAGAGACCAGCAGGAAAAGGCATGAAAAAACATCCTCTAAACTCTACATATCAGGAAGCACCAATGAAAGGAAGTGTTGTTTTGTATAATGCAAAGCCAAAGATGGAGCTGCTTTAGAATTTGGCACTAAAGCATAACAAATTCTGCAGTCAACAGTATAATAATTTATTTGTTTGTTTATTAAAACAACTGCACTGTGCCATTTCAATGGGATCGTTTTATTGCACATTTTAATTTTGGATGTCTTTATTATGGGTGTTTTAATTATGCATAATTATGGATATTTCAAAGTTTTAATGGGATTGTTTTATTGTGTACTTCAATTGTGCATTTTAATTATGGATGCTTACATTTTAATGCTTGTGTAATTGGTACTTGTACTTGTAAACCACTTAGAAGTCTTTTTGGCATTCAGCTGCATATACATTAACAAACAGCAAAATTAAAGTTACAGATAGGTAGCCGTGTTGGTCTGCCAAAGTCAAAACAAAACAAATTCCTTCCAGTAGCACCTTAATGACAGTTCTCTTTCTCAAGCTCTGGGAGGAAGACCTTTCATTGCCTACAGACAGCCACCCAGTCTTAAACAGCTCCTAACCCACAATAATACTACAACCAGACCTAACACGGACACTGGCACCAGAGCCTGCAATAAACCCAGATGCCAACTTTGCTGCCACATACACCCGGACAACACCATTACTGGCCCCAACAACATCACACATACCATCTCGGGACTATTTAATTGCTCATCGTCCAACATTGTGTATGCCATAAAATGCCAACAGTGTCCTTCAGCTCTCTATATTGGACAAACAGGCCAGACCTTACGCCAAAGAATAAACGGACATAAATCGGACATCAGGAATCACAACATAGAGAAACCAGTAGGAGAACACTTCAATCTCCCAGGACATTCTATACAAGATCTCAAAGTAGCTGTTTTACTACAAAGGAATTTCAGAAATAGACTGGAAAGAGAAGCTGCTGAATTACAACTTATCACCAAACTTAAAACCATGGAGAAACCTGGTCTGAACAAAGACCTTGGATTCTTATCTCATTATACATGACAAAGCCATTTTTCACCTTTTCACCCCTTGCTTTTTCCTGTAAGACCTATTGCAGTCGTTAAGAGTCGTCAACAGGCTCATCACAGCTATCTGCCAATCACCCATTCCCACCACCCTTCTGAGTAATACCCCTCCCCACCTTCTCACTATATAGAAGGGTCTGGAAACTTCTGTTTCAGTGTATCTGAAGAAGTGTGCATGCACACGAAAGCTCATACCAAGAACTGACTTAGTTGGTCTTTAAGGTGCTACTGGAAGGAATTTGTTTAGCAAAATTAAAAACAGTGATCATAGAGTCTTCTTAAACCAAGGGGAATTTACTGCTCAAAATTCTCAAGTGTAACAAAATACCAAAGAACAATATTGGAATCTATTCTTCTTCTTTGGTGAACACTCGTAGCCGAGTAAGATTGTCTTCCATAAACACAGTTTTAACAATGAGTCCGTAAGTGACTGTGGAGGCCAATTCTGGACCCACCCGTCCTTCCACAGTGGGGACATTGGTTCCCTGGCAAGAGTTGATCACGGTGTGGATTTGCCAGGTGTGCCTTCCTCTTAGCATGTTTCTCCCTTGCGTTCTGAGTTCGAGTGTCTTCAAAGCCCATGACACCTTTGGTAAAGGCTGTTCTCCAACTGGAGTGCTCCCAGGCCAGTGTTTCCCAGTTGTCCGTGTTTATACTACATTTTTTAAAAAAGATTTGCCTTGAGACAGTCTTTCAACCTCTTTTGTTGACCACCAGCATTATGCTTTCCATTTTTAAGTTTGGAATAGAGTAGTTGCTTTGGAAGATGATCATCAGGCATCCGCACAACATGACCCGTCCAATGGAGTTGATGTTGAAGAATCATTGCTTCAACACTGGTGATCTTTCCTTCATCCAGTACACTGATATTAGTTCACCTGTCTTCCCAAGTGATGTGTAAGATTTTTTTTGGAGACAGAGACCATGTTAATAGCATAATAACGAATGCACTCTTTTTACAGTGCCAGGAAAGTCAACCGAAATGAATGAGCCCAACAAAATATCCTTACAGCACATAGAGAAGTGTGCTGCAATCTAAGTGGGAAGGACATTTCACAGCATCAGGACTAAAACCAAGAAGGTGCTGATCTATGCCAAAACTGTTGTTATTTCTTCTACGGCTGGCATGACACAACATTTTGAACAGGTCCTGACTCACAGAACTGGTGTGCAAAGGGAGGGGGCTCATAGGGGCAGAAATGTAGGACCTAGGCTGTGAAAACATTTGTCCAGAGTGAGAATCTAGAGTTTTACTAATAGATAAATAGAAGATACTGTACTTACCTTGATGGTTAATTACATCTTTAGAAGATTGGCCGAATAGCACCAACTCTTAAATAAGTTTAAGTCAATATTCTGATTATCATGTACCCACATTACCAGCAGGAATACACACACACACACACGCTGATTTTGGACTATTCCAAAAACTCTTAATCACATTACTTTGTTCTCCAGCTAGCTTTAGTCCAAGATAACATTGTGAAATCAGATGATTCCACCCAAACATTCCCATTTATTTATATAAAAATAAAAATAAAAATAAAAATAAAAATAAAAATAAAAATAAAAATAAAAATAAAAATAAAAATAAAAATAAAAATAAAAATAAAAATAAAAATAAAAATAAAAATAATTTTTTTTATTTATATCCCACCCTCCCCAGCTGAAGCCGGGCTCAGGGCAGCTAACAACAATCAAATAATCCAACATTCTAAAACATTTCATTATAAAAATTAATTAAAATCAAATTGATGGCAACCGTTAAGCAAAATTCTGTGCAGATTGCCAGAGGAGGGAGTCAGACTGCACCCTGACCAAAGGCCTGGTGGAACAGCTCTGTCTTGCAGGCCCTGCGGAAAGATGTCAGGTCCCGCAGGGCCCTAGTCTCTTGTGACAGAGCCATAGCTGTCAAGTGTCCCTTATTTGAAGGGACAGTCCCTTATTTCAGCACCATGTCCCGCTGCTGTCCCTTATTGATGGATGTCCCTTAAATGTCCCTTAAATGAGGTCCCTTAAATTTCAAAGGAAGCAGGTCCTCTCCCTCCCTCCCTGCCAGCCAGGGAGGAGGGAGGCTCCAACTGTGTTGCTTGGCTGTG
Source organism: Podarcis erhardii (assembly GCF_964252035.2). Taxonomy (NCBI): domain Eukaryota; kingdom Metazoa; phylum Chordata; class Lepidosauria; order Squamata; family Lacertidae; genus Podarcis; species Podarcis erhardii. The sequence continues at coordinate 31,243,913 of NC_138507.1, read as the reverse complement.
TTGCTCATCCAATAAGAAGTCTAAGAACGACTGGGGGTGGAGCTTGCATGCCTTGTGTGTGGCTAGTTAATGCAAGCTGAGGGGTTTTTTGAATGCTGGATGCCATTTTGTTGCACGTGCTGCTGCAAACTTTGCAGTGCAAAGCCAGGCCAGGGAGCCATCTTAAGTTGAGGCTGCATAGGCCTTGTGGTGCATGTGATTCAGATTCTATTCAGTTTAACCCGTGGTTACAAAGTTGGTTTGACAGTGTTCTTGAAGCTACCAGCATGAGTTTGACCAGACTGCAGGAGGACAGGAAGACTGGAGTGCCTGGAACAGGTGAGGCTGCAGGTCCCTTATTTTGGCTGCTGGTCCCTTATTTTCAAGGCTGCTGGTCCCTTATTTTCAAATCTGTAAGTTGACAGCTATGGACAGAGCGTTCCACCAGATTGGAGCCACAGCCGAGAAAGCCCTGGTTCTAGTTGAGGTTTAGCTGACATTTTCACACAGTCCTTCATCAAAACTGATTCCAGGGCAGTTCACAGAGTGAAAAATTGCAAATACAAATGCATAAAACCACAAATTCCATATTGGCCTGAATATAAGCTGCACCTGGATATAAGCCACGCCTTTAAAATTGGAGGGGGAGGGAGAAAAAAAGAGGAAAAAAACCCTGAATATAAGCTGTTCCATTCCTCACTACTCCTGGCTGCATACTGCGGGGGGGGGGGGGAGCCAACTGTGTTGCCAGCAGCCTTTCCCCTTTCTCCCTCTCTCCTTTCCCGGCCTTGAGGGAAAGGGCAGGGGACTAAGCATGGAGCAGATGCTGCTTCGCTGTGGTCCTGGTGCTGTTTGCCCCACGCTCCTGGCTGCATACTGTAAGGTTGTGAATAAGCTGCACGGTCAGAATTTGGGGAAAAAGTTAGACTCATATTCAGGCCAATAGGGTAACAGTGAAGCCATCAGACAGAACAAGGACAGCAATGGCTTCATGTATAAAACCCCCTCTGAAGCTTATTTTGGCATTAAACAGAACAAAACATAACAGTAAGGCACTGGAGTCTGAAATATGGTTGCATCCCTGGATTTCCCCAAAGCTGAAGCTTTTGGATGATCTAAAAGGAATAAATTATGGGCTTTAGGTGAATTTAAATTAATCTGTCTGATATGGCGAATTTACTTTGGCTTCAAATTGTGATGTGTAATTATTATATCATGCGGGTTGCATCCAGTGCTTCCATTGCACTCATGCAACAAATTTCCACTTGTTCAGCGGTACTTCCCCTTCCTCTCCTCTCCTCTGCAGTCCTCTGCATGCCTTTGAAATCTACTCCAGAGGTTTGGGGGACCTCTGGGTCAGATTGTGTGGTGATACTAGAGAAAGGGGAAGTCCTGTTGGATATAACCAGTGTTGGATACAATATTGCATACACTCACACATACATATGTTTCAGTTCATTTTGTCCACTGTCACTCATGTTCCTAGTTTCTATTTATCCAGTCATGCCTGCATATAGTTCCACATTTTCTTTCTAGCCCTTAACTGGCAACGAGGAGTGATAGCTCTCCTCCAAGTACAACTTAGTCGAATATCACCCAAGGGATAGCACCATTTTCTTTTTTTAAAAAAAGATATAAAAGTCCAAAGTATAGATTTATGTGGCAGCTACTAGAATATGTATTTAAAGTTGTTGCTCTGCCCTCTTGAGTCATGATGCTAATGACATAGATGCTCGACAACTGTAATTCTAGACAAGCCATGAAAAATACAGTCAAATTGATTTTTCAGTAATCAAGACCCCATAATGTGAAGTTTAACATTTGCCATCATATTAATCAAACAAACTATAATATGCAGTAAACTTTAAAAGCTTGAGTATATTTGGAACCAGTTTGAAAAGAGTGCTGCCCAGGGCTTTTTTTCAGCCGGAACTCACCGGAACTCAGTTCCGGCACCTCTCAGATGGGCGTCATTGCCATTACAGTGGTACCTCGGGTTACATACGCTTCAGGTTACAGACGCTTCAGGTTACAGACTCCGCTAACCTAGAAATAGTGCTTCACGTTAAGAACTTTGCTTCAGGATGAGAACAGAAATTGTGCTCCAGTGGCGCAGCAACAGCAGGAGGCCCCATTAGCTAAAGTGGTGCTTCAGGTTAAGAACAGTTTCAGGTTAAGTACGGACCTCCGGAATGAATTAAGTACTTAACCCGAGGTACCACTGTGTAAGAGAACAAGGGAGACTTTCATGGTGAGTTCCAGCACCTCTTTTTCTAGAAAAATAGCACTGGTTCTGCCATATACATTTGAAAGCTGATCTGACCTTGCCACTGGGTAAAGTGATACAACTGTTTCAATTCCTGAATACCCCAGCATGCTGAGCTATTCCCTTGACAGTAGCAATGCTTCCTTGCTCCTGACCTAGGTGGATTGGTTGCTTCATCTAGTCACTTGCTCTCAACATATCACAAATAGCACAGTTGGAAAAGGCTCATGGCCAAACAAGCAAGCTAGTCCAGGCTATGGAGGAGTGGATCTGTCAATTTTGGGTTCTCTCTGTTTCTAATTTATCCAATATTCAGTTATCAACATTTCTGCATCAGCTTGCTTTTTTCTTTTAACAAAGTCCTCCTGGAAATTCAACTGCAAATCTATGCATGTGTTCATATGTAAATCTGCCAAATACGCAGATCTTTGCAAAGCAATTTTTCCCAAGGTGATGCATTTTAAAGGTCTTTTCACCAAGAATGTGCATTTTATGCACAGCTTGACCTAGCACCAGCATTTGTGTGCACAGTATTTGGCTGGACAACTGTAGTCCAGAATTGAGAGAAGTGCAAATTTTGAAGGACAGCTGCATTTCGGTTTGTGTATCATTTTGAATACTGCCATTTTCTGCTAAATTCCATTCACATCCGACATATTGCGGCACTTTATGTGCATGTGTGCTTCTGTTCCCCATGATTCCCCCATAAAAATAGTGGGAAATAACTGTATGGCAGAATATCACCCCAAATTTCAAGGCATGATCCATGAAAGAGCATGAAAAATATGGTGCAAAACTCCTGTTATTTTCCAAGTTATTGGGGTGGCAAACAGATTTTATTTTTCCTGGAAGAAATTAACATGGACATTTGTGCTTAGCTTCCAATAGATTTGTCTAGTTTTCTAGAAGTGGCTTTTATGTCATACGAAAGATCTCATAAAATGGGTAGATTATCAGGAAAACTTAAGGAAATGGAATGAAATTTTGCCTGAATGTAGCTTAAGTGGAGACAAGCTTCACCCTTGATGTTATAGCTACCAATATTTTGATTCCTAGGATTCTCCCTCAAGATATAAGTCTCAGAAGACCTGTCACCCCTGTTTGCTGAAGCCATTAACAAATCCTTGATGTCTGCAGCAGAACTGGAACTTAATTCTTCCTTACACAGCTATGGATTTGTAGCAATGGGGATTAGGCATCAGTTTTAGACACCCACATTTCTAATGGAAGGCTTCCTCTTTCTACTGGATTTACAAAACCAAGAAAAGCATTTTCTCCCAAAGAAATTAATTTTTAAAGAGCTGTTTCCAAGACTGACCATTTCTAATTAGGCTTCCATAGCCTTCAGCTAAATTACTAGAATAATCTCTCTGCTCCTTTTTCTATGCGAGGAAAAATATAGGATAGTCAGCACTACTTGGACAACCGTCTGGACTAAAACATATTCCATTCCATCTTTGATGGGAAAGTATATGTCCTATTAGCAAGGCACTTGCCTACACAAACAGTTCTTCCTTAAATTAAGAAGGCTCCTTGTTATATTCTTATACAGGCCTCACTTGGAAAAACCAAGCAGCTTCTCTGACTTTGTCTATATAGGCCAGTGGTTTTCAACCAGTGTGCAATGGCACCCTGGGATGCCTTGAATGATGGTCAGGGTGCCGTGGGCAACACTGATCTCTGTCCTTCCCTTCCCTCCCTTCCCTGATGCCTGAGACCCTCTTGCGTCTCTGCCTCCCAAAGGCTTGCACAGCTATTTATTGCAGCAGCCCTGGCTATAAACTCCGCAGTTGAATGATGCCTCTAGGAGACACCTCTCTTTGGGGCGGGATCAGCTCAGAGACCAGGGACAGCTGCAGCAGCTGCCCAGAGGGCTCCCAAGGAGAGGGGAGAGGAGAGGACCTTGAGGGAACACAAGCAAAGGTTTTCGAAAAAGCATGAGAGACTGCGAGCTTTGCAGGCAATGGGTGACATAACTAGGCTCCTGAGCCCCACAGGGGTGCCGCAGAAGGAATGCAGTTGATTAAAGGAGCCATGGACTCAAAAAGGTTGAAGACCTCTCATATAGGAATTAATTTTCAATACTGTATTTACTCGAGTCTAATGTGCCATCAAATCTAATGTGCACCTCAATTTTCAGAACCTTGAAACCACAAAAAGGTTCAGGTAGCTATACTGGGGAGGAGAGTAGGGGGGGGGGGAGACCCGTGCATGAATGGAACACTACTTGTGCATCTGTTTGTGAATCTACTCAAAATTGTGGAGTGACTCTATTCTTTCCATGATGTTATGAAATGACACTGTTCTTTATTAAACACTGTGACCTAGGATATTTGTACCTTTCCCTCATTTGCTAACAAAGGCCCATAATTGCACATCCACCCACTTTTTTCACCAGCTTGATATTGTACAAGTTGTTCCTAAAGCTTCATGAGCATGCTGCTGTCCGTGGTGCTGGACTCCTGCTCCTAATGATGTAGTGCAGTGGGTCGGGCTGGTGCTTCTCATTCCTCAAACAATTATGGCCCACACTACACAAGAAAATCCACTCCTCCCTGTAACCTTGTATCCCTTTTCATCTGATTCATTCAGGACTTCAATTTGCTCACCTTAATCCATTCTGTGTGCCTGTGGAAATTAGAAGATGCACAGTTTGGCTGAATCATTGAAGTGCTTTGTCTTATCTGCAAGGATGCAATGACTATCTGCCAAAACTCAAAGTTAAATTTAAAAACAGCAAACATGGCATAATCACAGGAGCAGATGAATATCCTGAAAAGATACCCTATATCCTCCCTAGAGAAGGGAAGGAAGAAATATTCACACATTGGGTACATCCATGTAATAGTCCACCACCCTGTGTAACTAAGTGTAGTGAGAATTGGGAGGCAACTGACCTAGAAAGGGATGGTGTGGGAATGAGGCTGGAATAGCTAGAGAGTCTCCATGGTCCACTCAACCATTTGGTCCCAAATTCCAGCACCTCAAAGACTACAGTACTTTTTTGGTGCTCCTCCACAGCCTACTGAAAGGTGAGGCCTGGAGGAGCATTGGAGTGGTGCCAATTTAAGACACTGGGACTTAAGCTAGAGTGAATTCACCCACAGAGGGTGCTTGTTCTCCTAGCACAGGGGTAGACAACACGGTGTCCACCAGATGTTGTTGGAATGCAACTCCCATCAGCCCCAGCCAGCAAAGCAGTTGTACTCCAACAACATCAGAAGCAGTTATAATCCAACAACAACTGAAGGACACCTTGTTGGCTACACTTGTTGTAGCAGGCCTGAATGTGGTACCTGTTGGGATGATTACCGTACATTTCTAAATTGGTGGAATGAGATCAGTGGCCATAGTACAAGTTTTTTTTTCTTATCTTTCCTGCTAGGACTGAGGATATTCCTTTAACTACTGACCTTCCAGCTATTCTCAGTTTCATTTCTGAAGATGGGAATGCAGTTCCCACTATTTTAAAAAAAACAAAAACAACAAAAACAGAATTGTTTATTTATCCCATCCTCCCAACCACAAAAAAGCTTTTATATCACCTTTAGGCCATCAAAGAGATGCTGCGATGATACCTGACACTTCTGAATATGCCATTTTCAGTATTCTATACTGGATGAAGCACCCTTCATTCACATTAGAGAATCTGAAGGTGGGTGCTCAAAAGATTTGCTATAAGAAATTAATATCAATGCTTTATTAGTCATTATAATTATATAATTTTAGTGACTGGCTTCATCCTTCCAGGATCCAGAGCAAACTTATCTGAAGTGCTATTTGGGGTATGTGTGTGTGTGCGTGTGTGTATATACACACACACACACACAAACAAACACTTTAACACACATGGTGTCCTGCTCTGTCATTAAAAAGTAAAGGTAAAGAGACCCCTGACCATTAGGTCCAGTTGTGGCTGACTCTGGGGTTGCAGCGCTCATCTCGCTTTATTGCCCGAGGGAGCCGGCATACAGCTTCCGGGTCATGTGGCCAGCATGACTAAGCCGCTTCTGGCGAACCAGAACAGTGCACGGAAACGCTGTTTACCTTCCCACCGGAGCGGTACCTATTGATCTACCTGCACTTTGATGTGCTTTCGAACTGCTAGGTTGGCAGGAGCAGGGACCGAGCAACGGGAGCTCACCCCGTCGCGGGGATTCGAACCGCCAACCTTCTGATCGGCAAGTCCTAGGCTCTGTGGTTTAACCCACAGCACCACCCTAGGCACCACCTAGAAATACCATGAAAACGACATGATGTGGGAGATGCTGAGTTTGTAGCAAATTGTTTTCCCTAGATGCTTCAGACATACAATCTCTTAACCTCATCTTTTTGCCTGGCACGACAACCTTCTGCATGATTAGTCACTTCCATTTGTGTTTCAAAATGAAAAGGGACTTCCACTGAAGATTTCCCTCCCCCAACTTGATATGAAAATAATCTCCGCCACCCAAAGGAGATTGATTAGTTCCACTGAGAAGGCTGTTTTCACCCCCCCCACCTTTTCCTGGTAAGCAAACTATTGAAAACCTCATAATCTTGTGTAATTGTCACCCAGTGATATTAGTCAAATGAAGAGCGGTGGGCAGCAGAATGGATAGATAAAAAATTTCACCTTCAATTATAGCATAAGAATGATCAAATGGTGTTTCAGGGAGAAAAAATAATTGTTGTGGGAATATATGCTCCAAATGATAAAAAATCAGCCTTTTATTTGGAATTAGGAGACAAATTGATGGAATGGACGGACCAAAAAATGATATTGATGGGTGACTTTAACGGGGTGGTGTCCCCAAACCTAGATAAGTCAACAAAAAAACATGAGAAGAAGGAAGGTAAATTACCGAAATCCTTCTTTGATATGGTAAACAATCTGGGACTGATTGATGCGTGGAGACTTAAAAACCCCACTACAAAACAATATACTTTCTTCTCAAACCCAAATCAGAGTTGGGGGAGAATAGACAGCATTTGGATTTCGAAGGAACTAACTCAAAATCTAACTAAATCGGAAATTCTTCCAAGAACTATATCTGATCATAATGCGGTCTCCATTGAGCTAAAAGGTAGGGATATCCGAACGGTTAGATGGAGAATGAATGAATTTTTATTTAATGATCAGAAGATTGTAAATAAGGCAATAGAGACAATAGAAGACTATTTTAAATGGAATTTAAATGGGGAAACTGCTATAGAGACTGTGTGGGACGCAGGAAAGGCAGTTATGAGGGGCTTCTTAATACAGAAAAATAGTCAAGTAAGAAAAGAAAAAGAGACAAAGAAGGAACAGATCCTAACACAGATTATGGAAAATGAAAGAAAGTTGACTATCAACCCCAATGAGGAGATCGCAAAACAGAATATAAAGATATTACAAGCTAAATTTTCTACAATAATCGACCAAGAGGTAGAATGGAAAATTAAAATGATGAATCAGAGAACGTTTGAGTCAGCAAATAAGATAGGAAAATACCTGGCGTGGCAAATAAGAGAAAGAAGAAAACAAAATACGATTAGTAGGATAAGGGAAGGAGAAAGGATTGTGGAAGAGCCAAAAAAGATAAGAAAGATATTTCAAAAATATTACAAGGATTTATATAAAAGAGGAAAGGAAACAAAGCAAGAAATAGACCACTTTTTGCAAATGCATCACCTAAAACGAATTTCAAAAGAAGAAAATGAGATATTAGACCAAACAATTACTCAAGAAGAGATAAAAAAGGCTATTAAAAGGATGAAAAGTGGAAAAGTCCCAGGGCCAGATGGCCTTTCGGCCAAATACTATAAAACACTAAGTAACCAAATATCCCCAGTGCTAGGAGAAGTGATGAATAATATATTAAAGGAAGGAAGGATCCCGAACACCGGGAAGGAAGCATATATTACCTTGATTCCTAAAAAAGATGCAGATACCCTGGAAGTGAAAAACTATAGGCCAATTTCATTATTAAATAATGATTATAAACTATTCACAGACATAATGGCAGAAAGACTAAAAAAGGTTTTGAACAACAAAATACATAAAGATCAAACGGGTTTCCTTCCAGGGAGGCAATTAAGGGAAAATGTAAGGAATCTGATAGATATTATTGAATATTTGGATATGAGTATAGACAGACAAGCGGCCTTGGTATTTATAGACGCTGAAAAGGCGTTTGATAACATCTCATGGGAGTTCTTGAAGAAAAGTCTGGAAACGATGGGAATGGGAGAGAAATTTAGAAGAGGGATAGAAGCAATATATAAGGAACAGAAGGCAAAATTGGTAATAAACAACACCACAACAGAATATTTTGGTATATATAAAGGAACTATACAGGGTTGCCCCCTGTCTCCTTTACTGTTTATAACGGTACTAGAAATATTGAATGAGAGACTGAGGGGGGCAACAGAAATAAAAGGAGTGAAGGTAGGAAAGAGGGAATATAAAATCAAGGCCTTTGCAGATGACATCGTACTAACTTTAGAAGACCCAAAAAAGAGTGTAAAAGAAGCTTTACTAAAGATTGACAAATTTGGAGCCGTGGCAGGACTTAAGATAAATAAAAATAAAACCAAAATGTTGGTTAAAAATTTAACAAAGGAAGAAATAATAGATTTAGAGAGAAGGACGGAAATTGCAGTAGCTAAGAAAGTGAAGTATCTTGGGATATGGGTCACAGCTAAGAACATAAATTTATATAAGGATAACTATGATGTCACCTGGAGGAGTATAAAGAAAGACATGGAATTTTGGGGGAGGATGAAACTCTCCTTTTTGGGGAGGATAGCTGTTGTCAAAATGAATATTCTGCCTAGAATGCTATTTCTATTCCAGACCATCCCCATACTTAAAGACCTAAAACAATGCAAAGAGTGGCAGAGAGTCTTGGCAAAGTATATCTGGCAGGGGAAAAGGCCATGGATAAAAATGAAAATTTTGATAGATAAAAAAGAAAGAGGGGGCTTTTCTCTCCCGGATCTAAGTCTATACTATGAAGCGGCCTGCATACTTTGGTTAAAAGATTGGATAAAACTGGAGAATAGAGATCTACTGGATTTAGAAGGCTTTAATAATTGGTACGGATGGCATTCGTACCTTTGGTATGGGAAAGTGAAGGTCCACAAGAGCTTTCTAAATCATATTTTTAGAGGACCTTTATACCAATCATGGGAAAGGAATAAAAATCTCCTTGAAAGAAAGACCCCATGGTGGATCTCACCAATTGAGGCTTTAACGGTGAAGAAAACAAACATGGAGGAAAAAAACGCCACCTATGAAGAAATGTTAAGAAAAACAGACCAAGGGCCAAGACTTAGACCTTATGAAGAGATAAAAAATCTATTCACTGGGTGGTTGCAATACCACCAGGTGAATGATTTGCTAAAAGAGGACAAGAAGAAGTTGGGTTTTGATGACAAAAAATCAAAATTCAATGTAGAAGTAATAGAAGGTAAAAACAAAACCCTATCTAGAATCTATGACATACTTTTAGAGTGGTATACAAAGGACGAGGAGGTGAAGGAGGCAATGATTAAATGGGCAATTGACTTTGGTTATAACATCGATTTTGAAAGGTGGCTGGAAGTGTGGAATTGTAACATAAAGTTTACAGCATGTATGTCTCTGAGAGAAAATGTTTGGAAGATGCTATATAGGTGGTACCACACCCCTGTGAAGTTGGCCAAAATGTATAGACTAAAAGATAAGAAATGCTGGAAATGTGGGGAGGTGGAGGGTGACCTATATCATCTATGGTGGACATGCAAAAAGGTGAAAGGCTTTGGGAATCGGTTTACAATGAGCTTAAAAGAATATTTAAATACACTTTTCCCAAAAGACCCGAAGCCTTTTTGCTGGGAATGACGGGTAAAGATATTAAGAAAGAAGATAGAACGATATTCCTCTATGCCACCACAGCAGCGAGAATTTTATTGGCACAATATTGGAAAGTGGGAACTATCCCCAATATAAATGATTGGCAAATTAAAATGATAAAATATGCTGAGCTTGATAAATTAACAGGTAAACTAAGAGACCACGATGAACAGAAATCTCTGAAAAATTGGAGTAAATACTGGAACTATATTGGAATAAATGCTTAATGTGATTGGCGGGGTCAGAACAAATACTACCAGCGTGTGAATTTAGGCCTATAGATTAAAAATCAAATACGTAATGGAAGCAGATATTCGATACTTACCAAAAGGATGGAAGGAAGTCCAGGAGGCGGTTTCTGTGTGTGTGTGTGTGTGTGTTTTTGTTTTTTTTTATCTTTTACTGTTTTGTGAAATAGCCAGATTAATCTATCTTTGTATAGTTAGAGAGAGGAAAAAGTTGGCTTGTATATCTTGACTCTTTTTTTTTTTTGTTACAATTTTTTCTTTTGTATTTGGTTGTATGTTTGTTATGTGCATAACCTTAATAAAAATGTATTTGGAAAAAAAAAAAAAGAATGATCAGTCCGTGAAGTTCATTTACAGTAGATTTGGAACAGACTAAAGTAAGTGCGCCCTCTAAACATCCATAACTTATTTATGGAATTCAGGACTACAGGATTTGGTTATTGCCACTGGTTTAGATTATTAAAAGGGATCAGCCAGATTGAAGGCTGGCTCTGCTATTTGGCAGCATGAGACAGTTGCATCAGGTCATTTGGAAAGGGCAACACATTGCTATTTAAGTTGTGCTGATTGTATTTTTACTCGAAAGGGAGGCACTTTGTGGGATTTTATGTCCCAGGAGTGCCAGAATAACTTGGTACCATGCCCCTTGACTAGGGCAAGGGCAACATTTGCTGTTTTGCCTCAGGCAGCAAAATGTCTTTAGCTGTCCCTGAACAAATGATTTATGGATAAGTTTACCATATGGTTCTTAAGCATGGTAGGTGGATGAAATATCAATATTCATTTGACTGAGCAAAGCATGTTCCCCACCTTTCAGGATTCCATTTGCGCATGTGGTGCGTGCGTGCGCGTACACACACACACACACACACAAAGCAAAGAGACATTTCAGCATATGTTCTAAGATGGTGGCAGCAAATTTTGAATGCAGAAGTGTGAGAAACACCAGCACTTTTCCTATCTCTTATCTGTTGCTGGCCACCATTTTTCCTCCTCTGAGTATAGCAGAACCAGGATACATCATGACTTATGATGGTTCTGATGGTCATTCTGGGAGGAAATTGTGGCACCCACAGTTTGGCCAATCGCAGTGTGAGGAGCAGGGGGAATGCCGGTGACCTCCAAATCAGCCCCTCCAGAAACACAAAAGAGGGGAGGCAAGAATCTCTAAAATTGTAGGGCAAAGGTTATATTTTGAGAGCTTTCAGCCTAGTACTATGATTTAGACAAAGACATGACACACATAAGTACTAGGTGCTGAGGATAAAGAGGTGGTGAGCATCACCTTTGTAATCCCTATTGAACTTGGCTACTGATTTACACAGGTGTTGTTAACAGGCTTATTAAATGGGTTATATACAGCTTCCTGGCAGGGCTCTAAAACACAGGCCTGTGACATTGTCTCTGTAACTCCATGGGGCTGGGCTGCCCTGAAGGGAACACTTAGTACAGTTAGTTCACAACAAGCTTTCATGGGCTGTTTGTGACCTCCCTGAAGATCTGTTAGAAATGCACTGCTAGAAAAAGAATCCTAGTCTACTTGGGTCTTTGCTCTGATCCAACAGGCAATCTATGAGTTCCTACATTTTTTTATGAAGGTTGCCAGCTTTTATTTCATTTCCCCCTATCATTTTCTGAACCAACACTTAAAATACCTGTTCAGAAGGCACAGGGAGAAAAAATCCACATCATCACCTACACTTTAGATGTTAAAATTGAGATGTTTAAACCATAAATCTTTCCATCCTAATTCATGCAGTTATATTATATGACAAACAGATTTATCTTGAACTGGATCTCAGTGATGTACTTGGTTTTGTCCTACATGCCCTTGCTCAGCAATATGTCACTGGGATCTCATTTTGTCAGAAGTTATTTATAAACTATATATATATATATATATATATATATATATATGCTTTCGTAGATTTTCACGGGTACAGGAATGCAGGTTTTGGTGTCCTCGGGTGTCTTCCCGTGTAAAAGTTGGGGTGTCTAGGCGACGTTTCGACGAGGTCTCACTCGTCATCTTCAGGCTGGTGCTTTCGGCTTCTTGTTACTGGAACAGAGCAGGATCTCAGTGTTTGAGTTCCTATAAATACTGTAGAGGGGGTGTGGTGTATAGCCTCCAATGTTCTGGGCAGAGAGGAAGTTCCCAGGCTAGTGTGCCTTTTCTTCTTTTGTTCCTTAATTACTTGAGAGATATCTTGAGTGATTTCTTGAGTGATATCCTGAGTACCACTTAGGTGGGTCATTAGGTGTGGATTAGTTGTTAAAGTCTTTGTGTCTTGACCTCTTGAACTTTGTGAAGAGTTTTCCTGAGAAGATGGCTGTACTGTACTTAGTTGTGCTCTGGCTTGGCTTCGTGTATAGGGGCGAGCTGTGGTTTTGTGGCTTGTGTCAGCCAGATCTGTGTAGGGATTGCAGGGGGGTGCAGCATCCGGAGGTGCCACCATGGATTGGCTACTGGATGGTGTCTGTAATTCATCTGTGGAGAGGGTCTGGGTTTGGGTCTGGTGTGGTTGATTGGTGTTGGCGTTCTGTGTGCCTCTGGATCTGGTGTCAGTTTTTGTGGGGAGGGCTAATTTCCAGATGTCTGGCAAGCAGGATGTGTCGTCACGCTTGTTCATGTTGTGAGGGTGTTTCTCTATCTCGATGGCTTCCATGATTATTCTCTTGTGGTGATGTTCCGTGTTAAAGAGCAATTTGGAATCTGCAAAATTAATTTCGTGTCCTGTTTCTTTCATGTGTTGGAAAAGAGAGGAAGTTTTTTCTTCTTTTTTGACGGCATTCTTGTGTTCTGCGATACGTGCATTTATTCGTCTGTTTGTTTGTCCAATGTACGTGGCTGGGCAGACTTTGCAGGGTATTTCATAGATCCCTTGGTTTTCCAACTGGATTTTATCCTTGGGGTTTCTGAGGATATTGGCTATTTTTTGGTTGGTGCAAAAGGCTGTTTTGATATTGTGTTTATGGAGGATTTTGCTAATTTTATCTGTAGTGCCCTTGATATAAGGAAGGAGGGCCATGCCATTGTTTTCTTCTGTGTCTTGGTTTTTGGGGGGTGTTTCCTTTTGGATTAGCTTCGTAATCCTGTTTTGCTGGTATCCATTGGCAATTAACACGTTTGAGAGATTCTGTAACTCAGTTGTCAAGTGGTCTTTGTCAGCCAGGCGTTTGGTTCTGGAGATGAGAGTCTTGGCTACGGAGTTTATTTGAGCAGGGTGGTGGTGTGATTGTGCATGTAAGTAGCGGTTGGTGTGTGTTTTTTTCCGGTAGATAGTGTGTCCTAGGGAGCCATCAGGTTTTTTGTAGATTAGGACGTCAAGGAAGGGAAGTTGGTTGTTGGCTTCTATTTCCATAGTGAATTGTATTTTGGGGTGTAAGTTGTTGAGATGTGTGAGGAAGCTATCCAGTTTTTCCTTCCCGTGTGGCCAAATTACAAAGGTGTCGTCAACATATCTGAGCCAAAGTTTGGGTTTGTGTTCTGACTTGTCTAAAGCATTGGTTTCAAAGTGTTCCATGTACAGGTTTGCGATGACCGGTGAGAGGGGTGATCCCATAGGTGCTCCTTCTATCTGTTTGTATCTTTGTCCATTGTGGATGAAGTACGTGTTGGTTAGGCAGTGGTTGGTCAGGTCCAAGATGTATTCGGGGGGATTGTATTTGTTTTGAATAGCTGTCAAGGCTTCATTAATGGGCACTTGTGTGAAGAGAGATACAACATCGAAGCTCACAAGTAGGTCATTAGGATGTAGGTTTTGCTTCTTTATTGTTTCTATGAACTGGAAGGAGTTTGGTACGTGTGAAGAGATGGATTCTGCATAGGGCTGAAGTTGCTTGGCGAGAAATTTAGCGAGATTTTGTAGAGGTGAGCCTATGGAGCTGACTATTGGTCTGAGTGGTGTTCCTTCTTTGTGTATCTTGGGGAGGCCGTAGAGTTTGGGGCATCTGGATGATTTTTCTCTGGGGATGATTCTTAGCTGGATTTCTTCACTGATAGGAGAGGCTTTTATTTTGGATTTGGTGGTTTTTTCCAGGTAGGTGGTGGGATCTGTTTTTATAGGTTTGTAGGCAGGATCTTGGAGTAGATTTGATAGTTTTGCTTGGTAGTCCGATGTGTTCATCACCACTGTGGCATTACCTTTGTCTGCTGGGAGAATGATTATGTTGTTGTCTTTCCTCAGGTTGGTGAGTGCTTTCTGTTCTTCTTTGTGTAAATTGCTTCTGGGTGGTTTGCTGGAGCAGAGGATGTTGGTGACTTCAAGTCTGATTTTATTGGCTTCATCTGGGTTGATTTTGGTTAGGCTAGCTTCGACTCCGCATATGATGTTTTCCGTGGGGATGCGTCTCGGGGCGACTGCAAAGTTGAAACCTTTGGAGAGTACTTTGGTTTCAGTTGTGGTGAGGATCCTGTCTGATATGTTATGTACTGTTTGTTTCATGGGTTGCTGTGGAGGGTGGCTGGGCTTCTGGCGTTTCTCTAGTTTGTGGAGTTTGTTGGTGTGTGTGTCTGTCTTATGTGAGGTCTCCGTTTCAGCTCTCCAGACGGCTAGTTGTTTGCATTTGTCCCAGAGTGCAGGGTGGATTTTGTTACAGAGTTTGAGGTGAAGAGTGAGTAGATCTTTGTTGGTTTGGTCTAGTAGGTATCTTTTCTTGTGTAGTTCGTTTCTGATTAGGGATAGTTCAGTTCGTTTCAGGATCCTTTCGGTGGCTGGGGTTTTGGAATGGAATTTAAGTTGGAAGCATGTGGGAATTAAGTTGTTGTCTCGGCAGTTGCGTAGGAACAAGAGATCACATAAGATGGTGGCTCTTCGGACTTCTAGTTTCTCGTAGGTTCTTGTCAGCTGGAAGGTTTCCTCCCCGTAGAGGTAAGATATTTGCTTTCGTAGATTTTCACGGGTACAGGAATGCAGGTTTTGGTGTCCTCGGGTGTCTTCCCGTGTAAAAGTTGGGGTGTCTAGGCGACGTTTCGACGAGGTCTCACTCGTCATCTTCAGGCTGGTGCTTTCGGCTTCTTGTTACTGGAACAGAGCAGGATCTCAGTGTTTGAGTTCCTATAAATACTGTAGAGGGGGTGTGGGGTATTTATAGGAACTCAAACACTGAGATCCTGCTCTGTTCCAGTAACAAGAAGCCGAAAGCACCAGCCTGAAGATGACGAGTGAGACCTCGTCGAAACGTCGCCTAGACACCCCAACTTTTACACGGGAAGACACCCGAGGACACCAAAACCTGCATATATATATATATATATATATAATCAGTGTACCTGTAAGCATTTCTAGCCTTCAGATTAGCTAAGGACTTGGAGCTGCCTTCTACTGAGACAAATGACCTTTTACCCTCCCTACACTCTATATTTAGATCCTATTTTCTGGCATCTGTCCAAAGCCAAAATCATCATCATCATAAACTTTATTGCACTAGCCAAAGGCCATGGCATCATTCATAAAGGGAACAAAAAGAAAAGCAACAATAACCATAAAAACCATAAAAACATCAGGCACTGCAGATACAATAAACCCAAGCCAAAATCAGTTCATATTTTGTCTCCATTTTACCCCCATTCAAAGATATTGGGAATGCCTTCCTAAAAATGTCGAAACAAAATAAAATTCATTCCAGTAGCACCTTAGAGACCAACTAAGTTTGTTATTGGTATGAGCTTTCATGTGCATGCACATTTCTTCAGATACCTTAAAAATGTGTTAGTGTGCTGACATCTGCCATAGAGTTCATCAGGTTTGAGCCCAATGGTTCAAGTTCCAAAATATCAGTATGCCATAGGAATCTAGTACATATGGGAACAACCCTAGCTCAGTGGCACAGCTTCTTTTGCAGGCAGAAGGTCCCAGTTCTGCGAGAATAGAAGGAAAGCCCTCCTAGATCAGGCCAAAGGCCTATCTAGTCCAGCATCCAGTTCTCACAGTGGCCAACCATGTGCCTATGAGAATCTCACAAGCAAGACATGAATGCAACAGCACTCTCCTCTCCTGAAGCTTCCAACAACTGGCATACTCCCTCCTACCGTCTCCAGTTAAAAAGAAGAGATAGCAGACCTTCTCTTCATGAGATCCTAGAAAGCCACTGATGGACCAGGAAACAAGAGTCTAGGGCAGCTGCATGGTTTAATGGATTTAGCAAACTGATTAAACTAATAAAAACTGTCAATCAATTTATATTATGCAGAGGTCATAGTCTTATGAATGGCTCTTTTCTGAGATTGTACTTAATGTGTGGGGTGGAGATAGCAGTGACTTGAAGATAGGTGAACATGGCAGCAGACACAATTTCCCACCCATCAACATATTTAGTACACATGGAAATTTCTTACTATGACTGTTCTCTTACTCAGATGCAAGTATATGCAAATTGAACCAATTGGTACAGTGGTACCTCGGGTTAAGTACTTAATTCATTCCGGAGGTCTGTTCTTAACCTGAAACTGTTCTTAACCTGAAACTGTTCTTAACCTGAAGCACCACTTTAGCTAATGGGGCCTCCCGCTGCCGCTGCACTGCCAGAGTACAATTTCTGTTCTCATCCTGAAGCAAAGTTCTTAACCTGAAGCACTATTTCTGGGTTAGTGGAGTCTGTAACCTGAAGCGTATGTAACCCGAGGTACTACTGTACTTTGAAACTCCTACTGCTAATCTGTTAATACAATTTCTTAAATGGGGAGCATGTCTAATATTCTGCAAGGTGTTAGTGATATGGTATGGATTTTACCTGTTTGAAGGATTAGCAATAAGGACTCTCACATGCATCGAAGAGCCAGACCTGGAAAAGGCCACCACAACCTCTTCGACGTCAGTATCACACTGAACAAGATGTCCTTGTTCCACAGACCCTCCAGGGATAAACAAAACAGCCTCCACATCCTCCTATCATTCCGGATCTTCTCTCCTTCTTTTCCTCCGTCTCCAAGAGGAATGGAGGATGGTAACTTATAATAACGCCATCTGAATTATACAAGTGTAGGGTGAAAAGGTGAAACAAACACTCCCTGGCGTAAGCAAGGGTCCAGGTAATTACAGGAATATAGAGCAGCTTGGCAAGCAGATGAAAGCCGTGCTCTGTGAGAACCATTGCTGAGAGAGAAAAAAGGAGCTGACCCATAAAAAAGGAGTCAGAGTTAAAAAATTCCACCTCTTCAGGAAGTAGAGTAGCACTTGTTATTGTTCAAAGCATTTCAAAACACCATCTTCCCCTCAACTGCTCGTAAACTTTAGCAATGAGAAATCAACTGTCTCTAGACTGTTATTAAAAGCAGAATTATTCCACTTTAACAGTTATGGCATCTCCCAAAGAATTCTGGGAGCTGCAGTCTTTTAAGAATGCGGAGAGTTGTAAGGCAACCCTCACAGAGCTACAATTTCTGGAATGGTTTTTTTAAAATAAATAAATAAATAATCCATCCTTCTTCCCAGGCAATGCTTGGAATTGTAGCTCTGGGAGAGGAATTGGAGTGCCCTGACAACTCTCAGAACCCTTAACAAACTACAGTGGTACCTCAGGTTACAGACGCTTCAGGTTACAGACTCCGCTAACCCAGAAATAGTACCTCGGGTTAAGAACTTTGCTTCAGGATGAGAACAGAAATCGTGCTCCGGCGGCACAGCGGCAGTGGGAGGCCCCATTAGCTAAAGTGGTACCTCAGGTTAAGAACAGTTTCAGGTAAAGAACAGACCTCCAGAACGAATTAAGTTCTTAACCCGAGGTACCACTGTACAGTTCCCAGAATTCTTTGGGTAAAGCTGTGCTTGTCAAAGTGGAATTCTCACATTTTAAATGTGTGGTGTGTTGTTATGACAAATAACCCTCTTTAGGCAATTGCTTGAATGCAGGAGGGTTAACATTCCAGCTGTGTGATTCTCTGCCTGTGGTGATCTGGCTGACCCCCCCCCCCGCCTCCCCCCCCCCAATGCTGTTATCAATCAGGTGACAACTTCTTTGCCAGTCTGCATCCGTACTGTATTACAATTGTTTTTAGATGTTATAATTGTTTTGCCCCTTGCGTATTTGCTGCCCAACAGTTTGTTTGAAAGGAAGGACAAGATATACAGTGGTACCTCAGGTTACATATGCTTCAGGTTACATACGCTTCAGGTCACAGACTCCGCTAACCCAGAAATAGTGCTTCAGGTTAAGAACTCTGCTTTAAGATGAGAACAGAAATCGTGCTCCGGAGGCACAGCGGCAGCAGGAGGCCCCATTAGCTAAAGTGGTGCTTCAGGTTAAGAACAGTTTCAAGTTAAGAACAGACCTCTGGAATGAATTAAGTACGTAACCAGAGGTACCACTGTACAGCAAAGAAACAAACTTAAAACGTGCTTGCTTGGGCCTTGGGCACAAATTTGGAGCAGAGCTGTGTGTTATGTTGCATTATGCTGATTTTAGTTATTATTCTATTCTGACTGCAATTTTATGATTTTATGCAGATTTTATGATTGGCCATCCGGGATCCATACAAGGGTAGGGCCGGACGATATCTGACTTTCAGCATTGTGATATACCACCAGCTAAACATCGCATTATGCTGATATATCAAAATAACTGAAATAAGGATGGAGCTGTTTGCTGGTGCTACTCTTGTGATTCGCTGCAGAAGGCAGGGGATAGCTGAGTTGACAGAGTTAGCAGGAATTGAGAGAAGCATTGGCTGGCTTCATGTTTTCTCTCCACATTGTGATTTTTTGTATAGCACACACGCCAATATCCTGAAATGGACTTCAAACCGGTTTTGGATGATACATTGCCCAGCAGGAGATATGTTACTATTGTTGTTAATAGGATTTCTTACCCACCCTTTGTCACAGGGCAGGTTACAACACTGTAAAAATATTTCTATCACTTAATTATCACAATATTAAAATCACTTAAACAATTTACAAGCAGAGGAATATTAATATTGATTATTATTATTAATAATAATAATTAGATTTATATACTGTCCTTCATCAAGGACAGATCTCAGGGCGATTAACAAGATAAAAGGACAGATCTCAGGGCGATTAACAAGATAAAATAGAATGGTTCCTAATATATATATATGTATTAGGTGTCAAAGACTAGAGTACAGCATATAATGAATTATATACAAAAAAGGTGCCAGGTACATCTCTGTGGGTTGTTTATGGCTTTAAACACTGATCTCAGCTCCTTGGAACCACTGAAGTGAATGGAGTAAAGTGAGGAGCTTGCAATGTCCATTTTTCTATTTATGGAAGTCATGAAGGTCATTACCACCTATGGTGGAGTTCTAGAATAGAAAGCTTGTGTCTTTAAAGGGGCTTTGGGCATAAATTAAACACTGTTAAAATCAGGAAAATATAGAAAGAAACAGAAAACCCAAGTCAAGTTTCCACTGCAGAGGTGCAAGAACTTCTTCAACACATACTTGTTGAAATGACTTTGAGGAATAAAGAGTGCTTCAGAGAAAGCTCAGTGGGCTGGAAGATATAGCACTCTCATTTTCTATCATCTGTGGGAGTCACACGGCCAGCATCCCACACAGAGCTTTGAAGATAAATTCTTCAGAGTCACCCCATGTTAATTAGTCTGTCATTAATTTAGATTAGTCAGATTAGATAATATGTTTGGATGTTGCTGGAGCATAATCTAATTATGTAAAGCATAATCTAAGTGCTGAGTAATATTATGCCGTTGGTTGGTGCTATTATTATATCTGCCCACATTAGCTAACTGCCTCGCTTGTTGTCTGCAGCAAATCTGGCAGGGAAATGGCTGAGCGTAGAATGAGCAGAAAAGCATTGAAACGGGAGGGGGGGAAATTATCAGGGACAGGCTTTCTTCATGATGGTTGTTGGACCATCTATACAATTAGACAGAGCTTTAAGGATGGAGGAATAGAAACAGTGAGACAGCTTGTTCTTTCATAAATGTTCCAAATTGGGCCTGTTGATTCAAGGCTGAAGCCTTTAAATGGCTGCTAGTATGCAGACAACTGAACTGCATTACTGGATCAGGAAACAGCCAATTTAAGAATCATTTCTCAGATTTGGCGATTGCCTGCAAGTGCAATGGCTCTGATGCACATAGGGAATTTCCCCACTTGCAGGCTCCTCCCCGCCCCATTCCGGGATAATGGATGTGATAGCAAAGTATGGCAGAAGTGAATGGAAATGAATGAAGAAGCCGTTCACAAGATAACTCCCTGTGTGCATCAAAGACAGAGCACACACAAGGCTCCTCATTTGTAGTTCTGAGTCCAGAGGTCAGGCATGCCTGTGTCCTGTTGAAGTCAGCAAATTCCCTAACCACTGGCCATGTTGGCTGGGCCTGATAGGCATTGGCATCCAACAACTTCTGGTGGGTCACAGGTCCACAGGCTCTTAGGCATCCAAGAAGGATAGACACAGCTTCTCACAAACAACCTTTAAACTGCTTGTTTCACCCTGTGACACAGCTGAGGGCTCTAGCCTCTATCAAGCTGAATAAACAGTATAAACACAACAAGGTTCCCCCTCTTCTTCCCACGCTTCCTCTTGAAGGCTGATGCTTCCTCCTACAGTGGTCAAGTATTCATTGCCATAGTGAATTTATTTATATACCACATTCCTCACAATTAAATCTGTGGGAAAAGCAGTTCACGCAAAAAACAAACACCTACAATATCACTGCAGTACAACATGCACACAAAGATAACCCACAATCCATTTAATTTACATAAACATTAAAGTAAGCATTCATAGATGAAGTCAAAATATCGATTAAGCAACTCCATAGTGAAGGTTGCTAGGGCTGGAACATGGGGCAAAGCAGGTGGGGAAAACCAATACACTTCACAACAACTATGAACTGTTTCCGGAACAACTATTTGGCCATGTTGATGAGGCTTGTCTTTGCTGTCAGTCACAACTGTCCTGACTCTTGAGGTTTCCATTTTTTAAGGTTACTGGTGTTAAACCATCTAATGCACCTCAGGTGGAAGTGGACTGTGTAAAAAATTCCTCCATGATTTAATTAAATTAAAACAATTTATATGCCACTTAGCTACAATAGTCTCTAATACATTTACAAAGATACCGTACACACAATAAAAAATGAATTAAATGTCTGTTTTAGGGTTAGATGAGTTAGATGTCTGTTTCACCTCCACTTCTAATGTCATGTAGTAAACTGGGGGAATCACTCACATGGAGCTCATGCCAAAGAAGAAGGTAATATCATAGTCTATTGCCTAATAGCTAAGCACAACTTTGGACGAAGCCTCTCTCTGTCTGCTCTCAATAGGCCCCTTTCTTCCAGGGATCATCTTTAATCTCCCATTCCTATGTTCCCTGTAAGGAAGTGTCTCTGAATTACAATGATGACTACAGGGTGTAGTACTGCTATCACATTTCTCACTGGTATTCATCCCTGGAACTGTGATGGAATAGAAATAAGCCTCCGTTAAATAATTTCCAAAGCAACAGGAAATGAAAGAAAAGCCTCTTCATTTTTTATTGTCTTTGTTTTGATGTGTGTGTGGGGGGGGGGTCACCCTTACTTTGATTTGGGAGGTGGGGTCATTTTCATCAAACAATGAACAATAGCAGCTATTGGGCTGAGAAATCTGGCTTTTCTCATCTGCTAGCTGCATCTAGGAGAGGGGTCACATTACACATAAATAAGGTAATTGAATCAATCAGCTTTTGTAATTGACTATGCATAGTCTTCAAAACTTACATATAAATATATTCTCGGAGGTTTGCACCGGGTTATTTATTGCTTGTTGTGTGGAAATAGGCACAGGGATCAATGTGTATTTTAAACAGGAACAATACGTAATAAACAATAAATAATGCATCTCTAAAATTGCAGACCTTTTCATCCCCCCTTTTGCACAAAATCAATGTTAATGACAACTGTTCTAACCTTCATTATAAACTTGCTCAGGATGCTAAGGCTGTAATCCCAAACACATTTCCGAATAGAGTAGAGGCAGTATAAGAAATATGGTATAATACTTGGGAGTTTGCTATGCGATCTGAAGGGGCTTTCAGGTGCATTGAAGTTAGGATGTGCTGGGGAGGTAGCAGCAGATTATGGAAGAATCCAAACCAAACCCCCCTTTGCATGAGGATGGGTTGGTGGTGGATAGGACTGAGGTAACTCTCTGCCCGTCCTGCTGGTTTCTGTTGGTTTTCCATTGGTCACCTCCTGCAGAGGGATGGCAGTATCACCCAATTGGCGCAGAGCTCCCTCTAATGATTACCAAATGGTTGGGTGGGAGGCAGCCAATGGGAAGACCTGAAATGACTGAAGGGGGTGGGACTGAGCTTGCCAAGGCACAGGATATGATCCAGATCCTGGCATATGGTATGTGAGGAGGGGTGAAGAGTTCAGATTGTTCCCTTCATTAGAATATGAATTGAACACATAGAAAAGTCTCTACATCCTTCTCTCCCCCCCGCCCCCAGCCAGGTCACGGGTCCAGTTCTTGCTGCTGTCGCTCCTCTTTTTCTTGGGTGGAAAACTAAGTGTTTTGCAGCCAGTCATGTAAGATGAAAGTAGCAAAAAGTTTTTTTAAAAGGTAAAGGACCCCTGGACAGTCATGTCCAATCAAAGGCAACTATGGGGTTGTGGCGCTCATCTCACTTTCAGACTGAGGGAGCCAGCGTTTGTCCACAGACAGCTTTTCTGGGTCATGTGGCCAGCATGACTAAACAGCTTCTGGCACAACAGAACACAGTGACAGAAACCAGAGTGCACGTAAACGCTGTTTACCTTCCTGCCACAGCAGTACTTATTTATCTACTTGCACTGGTGTGCTTTCGAACTGCTAGGTTGGCAGGAGCTGGGACAGAGCAATGGGAGCTCACCCTGTCGTATGAATTCGAACTGCTGACCTTCCAATCAGCAAGCCCAAGAGGCTCAGTGGTTTAGACCACAGCGCCACCCACATCCAGCTGTGAGGGGTGCTTTGTTTCCAGATGAAGGAGGCAGCAGCACAACAACTGGGCAGGCCAATGAGCAATGAAGGATGATACACTAGTACTGAAAGGACACCCCTCATCAGCTGACATTATAGACAGATGCTAATAGTAGCCACTCTGAGCACCTCTACTTTGGAGGAGGACAAAGTGGAGCTCCCAAATTCACAAGGATAAATAAATTCAGAGCAACCATGCACATCTTTATTAAATATATGGCATCTGTCTTCAGTTTAAAGTCCAGCATCACCGTCAGATTTTTTGGTGCATGGAAGTATAGGAAGAACCATGGGGTAGTTTACTAGAATGAATCCTGGAATTCGATAATGTAAGAGAAAGTTTCTCGGTCAAAAGTTGATGGGCTATTGGCAAGCCTCATAAAACCCCAAACATTTCAGCATTTCTGCGAAGCCGTAGTGAACTCATCCCACGTCTCTGTCCTCCGAATGTCATGCTGTCACCATGGATTAACTAAAAATGACTGCCATGACTTTTGATAGAAAGTAATAACGCATTGTCAGCACACACAGTCATGGCAGAAAAGACGGAGTCTCTGTTGGCAAGACCTGCAGCTATGATGATTGCCTGTGCGACTGGCAGGTTTTCGTGCTGTTATGGAGCAAGGAAAACATTCAAACTGGAAGGGGAAAGAGCTGAAATGAACCATAGAGCTTACACACCCACCCACCCATTCCCTCCCAGTCAGACTCTTCTCTGCTCAGGGTTGTAAACCTTATCCCAAGAAGAATGAAAGTTCCCATACTCTTCTTTGCTCTCAAACTTCTGGCATGCTCAGACTTTCAGCTCCTTACTAGTGCTTGGATCAAAGGTGCAGCATTTGCAGAGTTTGGTCCGTATTTCCTTCCACATACATATGCTTTAAGGAATAAAAAATTCCTGCAAGAATTCTATAGATGATGTTTATACTTGATCTTAGCCTAAATACAGATGACTAGCACAACCTATATAGGAATATAGGGCTATAGGTGCAATAATTGGGGGGGAGGGGAGTTTGTGTAGAAAAATGCATTCCCCAAATTTGCGGCATGAGTTCTAGAAAAATGCAACCTCTGTTCAACAGTGGGAGTAAAAATGTGTGGAAAGATTAAGTTCTGACTAAGTCCAACCAAATTTCACATAAGTTCATATCAGCCCAATGCTGCATGAAGCAGGTGGTTCTTCCCTATTATTTGACTTCCCAGCATCTGTAAATGAGGCATAATTTTATATGCCTTCTGCAATTCTCTGGGTGTAAGTAAGCACAAAGTAGTTCTCTCCCCACTTCTAATTATGAGACAATCATGTAATGGGCATATATCTGTCAAAGAGGGCAAGAGAGCTCAAGGTTTCACAGTAAAGGGTACCGCTAAATTTGGCTATTAAAAATTGGTGTCAGCACTAGCTTATGATCGGAGGTGCTACAGTTATTTTACAGTAATTGCTTTTGCTATATTCACATTACGTGACCACAATAAATATAATGGCTAATAAAATATGTCAGGCCCATAATGAAACAATGGAGTCCAAATAAGGGAAACTATAAATATTCCTATGTCCATGAAAAGAAAAGGATAGTGGGACTTAATAAAAGGAAGTCACGAATGAAAGTTTGGATTCCCTGCTGTTGGGGAGATTATAAAGAGTGAAGCAGTGTTTGCCTAACTCTTTCACACGCATGAATGTTGGAAGCTGCCTAACACCAGGTCTGATGGGTATTTGCCATCTAGGTCAGTGTTACCTGCTTTGACTGGCAACAGCTCTTGAGGGTCTCTGGCAAAGGTCTTTATCACTATCCACTACCTGATCCACTACCTATCCACTAACTGGTACATAGGAATCCAGGGCACTGTCTTTCACCAAGCCTTGAAACTATTAGCTGTGATACAACAATGTATGGTAGCTTGCCGATCGGAAGGTTGGTGGTTCGAATCCCTGTGACAGAGTGAGCTCCCGTTGCTCTGTCCCAGCTCCTGCAAACCTAGCAGTTCGAAATCACACCAGTGCACATAGATAAATAGGTACTGCTGTGGAGGGAAGGTAAACAGTGTTTCCGTGTGCTTTGGCTTCCATCATGGTGTCCTGTTGGTCCAGAAGCGGTTTAGTCATGCTTGCCACATGACCTGGAAAACTGTCTGTGGACAAACACCAGCTGCCTTGGCCTGAAAAGTGAGATGAGCGCTGCAACCCCATAGTTATCTTTGACTGGGCTTAACCATCCAGGGGTCTGTTACCTTTTTTACCTTTTATGGTATCTATATACTAATGATAATCTGCTAAACCATTTGCAAGTATAGTTCAGGTCCATCTGGCTCAGCTTTGGCAGAGGCTGACCATGATTTCAGGCAAGGAACATTCCCAATCCTGCCTGGGGATGCTGAGGATTGAACCTGGTACCTTTCTTGAGAAAAGCAGATGCTCTGTCACTGAGCCACAGCCTTTCCCTTGTAATCCCCGGGACTGAAACAAGGACCTTTCGCATGCAGTTTCTTACGTTCCTAGGTGTGTTGAGAAGGGCTGCCCAGTTGAGAATTTCCTTCTTGTATGACAAACTAACATGGGTCAGCCATAGTGCAACCTGAGTTCTGAGGAGACCTCAACATATCTGAAGGAACAGGGATTTAACCTGACTGGGCAAAATATTGCAATCAAACGGCTGTGGGGCAGATGAAATCAGAGTGTAGTTTTTCTCTTCAGTAACTCTCGCTTCCCTTCCTACATTTGGATGTAGGCTATAAACCTCCCCATACTAAGTCAGCTTGTAGGAAGGAGGCCTATAAAAACTTTTTTAAAACTCAAGGGTAATCTATTAAAAGAGGCTGTTTCTCCAAACAGCTGTCTGCTGGGAGCATGCTTCAGATTGGTGTACATCATTCCTCTGGAGCCTGAAGCAAGTCCTGGTTAGGCACATGGGAAGGCTGCATCCTCTGTCTCTTTGCCTCAAAGCATCTTGTTTCTCTCAAGCTTCAGAGATGGTGTGCTTGTCTTTTTCTTTTCCTCTAGTCACAAGAGTGCCTCCATCCATACTTTAGGCTGCTGCTGATTCACCTCCAACCATGTCAGGCCACATTGCACTGCAAAGAACAAAAGCCTTTGCTGAAAGTTTCAGCTGCGTATTGTTCAAAGTTCCCCCAGATTCTAAGGATCATTGTGTTAAAGATATGGTGCCGATTTCTAGCAGAGGAACCCTTGTTAGCTTATGGAGGCAGCCATTACTGGAGAAGTAAGCAGTAATAATCCAAACGGCCTGGAAAACATCCCAGATACTTAGGCTAAGGTCTAAAGAACTGTAAAAAAACTAGTTTCTTGCATCCTAGAGAGGGAGGAGTTCAGGAGGAGAAAATCTTTGTCCTGTCCCCACCCCAATCCATAGCATATATTTTCACATTCTGCTCCATTTGATTTTTGCATTGATAAGCAAATGTTGTTGTTGCTGTTGTATTTTTCATTTATGAATTTCTACCTGTGAAGAATATTGAAACAATTTCACAATACAATAAAAACATACATCAAACAATTGCATGCCTAAAAACAGTTAAAACATTTGTATAATTAAAAACAATTTAAACAATTGCACACAAACATATACAATTTCAAATCCAATACAGATACAGAGTGGTATCCAGATGCACCCAGAATATTAATTTAAATGTATTATTTTATCTCAAAGTCTCTCTCTCTCTCTCTCTCTCTCTCTCTTTCTCTCTCTCTCTCAGAGGACACCTTTAAATAAACATATTGATATATTTAAAGTTCTTAGAACAAGGGTAGTCAATGTGGTGCTCTCCACATGTTGGACTCAAAGGGTAGAATCGACTGACTGACTGACTGACTGATTGCATTTTTCCTCTAAGCAAGATGGTATATGTGTTTCTCCCCTTCCTCATTTAATCTCTACCTGTGAGGTTGGTTGGCAGAGGTTGAGAGGCAGTGACTGGCCCAAGGTCACCCAGTAGCTAAGTGAGGGTTTGAACCCTACATTGATACTCTAACCCATGGGTAGGCAAACTAAGGCCCTGGGGCCGGATCCAGTCCAATCACCTTAAAAATCTGGCCCGTGGATGGTCCGGGAATCAGCATGTTTTTACATGAGTAGAATGTGTCCTTTTATTTAAAATGCATCTCTGGGTTATTTGTGGGGCATAGGAATTCATTCATTCCCCCCCCAAAAAAAATATAGTCCAGCCCCCCATAAGGTCTGAGGGACAGTGGACCAGCCCTCTGCAGAAAAAGTTTGCTGACCCCTGCACAGTATGCCACACAAGCTTTAAGTGGGGTGTGCATGCAGGGAACAAGGTCTGCTCATGCAGCAAGACTGTTCTCTGTTTTGCCCACACATGTGCCTCCTAAACCTATTCAGGGGGGTGTAGGAGAAGGGGGGAGGTCCCATGACATTAGCGGACCTCATTCCATACACGCAACAACTTGGTTGGATTCCGCTCCAACTCCCATCAATCTAATCAGCACAGCCAGTGGTCAGGGATGATGGGAGTTGTAGTTCAGCAATATGTGGAAGGCACCATGTTGGCTACCCCTTATTGCAATGAACTATATTGCAATATTTTGAGAAGTGTAGAATCCAGTGGATAGATAAGTTCAAGAGGATCAAATTCCTCAAATACTCCCACATGGAGCAATTCCTCCACGTCTCATAAGTTTAAAACTGAAGGGACTTTCCAAAACAGTTTGAGAAATCTGTTGCTCAAGGAAAACAGAAAAACTTTCTGGCCTAAAGCAGCTGCATTTTGGATATTGGCCTAAATTCAACTGATATTGAAGTTACATAGCAGGGGGACATGTTATTTCACACTGCAGAGAGATTTGTGAAATATCAAGTGGTTTATTAACGCTTTTAAATAAATAGAATTTCACCAAGGAGGCAAAGCATATATATGCAACAAAAGTAAAAAAAAAAAGGTAAAGGTAAATGATTCCTGGATGGTTAAGTCCAGTCAGAGGCGACTATGGACTGTGGCGCTAATCTCACTTTCAGGCTGAGGGAGCCAATGTTTGTCCACAAACAGCTTTCCGGGGTATGACTAAACTTCTTGTGGCACAATGGGACACCGTGATGGAAGCCAGAGTGCACAGAAATGCAATTTGCTTTCCCGCAACAGCAGTACCTATCTATCTACTTCCACTGGTGTGCTTTTGAACTGCTAGGTTGGCAGGAGCTGGGAGAGAGCAACCAGATCTCACCCCATTGCAGGGATCTGAACTGCCAACCTTCTGATTGGCTAGCCCAAGAGGCTCAACGGTTTAGACCACAGTGCCACCCAAAACCTACAACAAAGAGAATAGTTATAACTGGGTTTTGGTTGTTCCACAATAAGATAAGGGGGGTAAATGATTTCTCAGGTATCTAAGAAGCTTACATTTGGAAATAAAACACGGTTTGCTGTGTTGTACTGTGAACAGATTTCCTCACACTCACTAATGGACTTTGCCTGCCAGTAGCAGAAGTTCAGTTTCATTTATCGCTGTATTCTCTTTCAAAATTAATTGTGGTAGTGTTAGTTTCCTCAGTGACAGGGCCACAGATGTCAATAGTTGCAGTTAGTCTTCATCCAAGTGAGCAAGGCTGCCATAATCAGGTCATTAGTGTGCAGATTAGATTTTCCCATGACTAATAAAAAATAGTGCACTACAAATCATTATTTCTTCTAATCTTCAACGCCTAAACAGGAATTTGCTGTAACCCTACCAGGGGATGATGTGTGACTTCACCGTTATTAGATTAATGTAACACATTCATGTTCAATATAATAGCATTTCCCAGAGCTTTCCTGATGACTCTTTAATGTACAAGTATCATCAACAAGTAATGAATCAAGGCATCTGAGATTGTTTCTTAAAAACCCTCAATTTGCATGCCTCAAACTCAAGGACAAGAATGACAAATAAAACAGGAAACACAGAGACTCCTTGGACTGTAAATATGTGATGAATGTACAGTGCACCAGCAATGGTTTGTTCAGAGTAGGAAAACTACATTTTCCTTTACAAAGCAAAAATAGCAAATCCACATATCCTTTAACACTGTTTGCTATTAAACTGGAGGTCACTGTGGTCAATATGTGCTGATCCATCATATCCCATAGAGGAGCATAAAGTCTTCTTGGAACAACATACAACAGCCTGGTGCACACATAATGCTAAAACATGGTGGCACTACATACACAAACTGGAATGGGACCCAGTGAATCATTGGATTTACACGCTCCTTGCTGCTCTCTCTTCCCATGTGGCCCGGGGAAGGACTTTTTTATTATTATTGGAGTCAGCACAGATTCTACTGGTTTTATGTCAACAAGGAGAATTCCATGTTGTTCCAATACACCCAGGAGCCAGAATTTTAACTGGCTTGAGCAGTGAGCAGCATCTCACTGAGAAAAGCAAAGTTACAACGAACCAAGCAGAGGGCCTTCTTTGTAGTGGTGCCCTCCCTGTGGAACACCCTCCCTTCAGATGTCAAGGAAATAAACAACTACCTGACTTTTAGAAGACATCTGAAGGCAGCCCTGTTTAGGGAACTTTTTAATGTTTGATGTTTTATCGTGTGTTTACTATTCTACTGGGAGCTGCTCAGAGTGGCTGGGGAAACCCAACCAGATGGGCGGGGTATAAATTCTTATTGTTGTTGTTATGATTGTTATTGTTATTAGTATTACTATACATAAACTATGACTGCAAATATAAAGGCTTTCATTTCGCATTCCATTAGGAGACTTCACCCTTTCATACATGACACGAAGAGAAAACCTGATCACTTACACAGAAAGTGGTAAACTAATTGGAGAAAGTTTAGAGGTTCATCTGAGCCACATACGAGCTTTTCGGTGGGTTAAAAGACAAAATTCAGATCCTGAAAAGATTATGTGCAACAAAATCACTGTGAGAAATACTATGTGTTCTTTTAAGCTAGGTAAAAATTATTGCTAAGTGCAGACCATTTTGCAGGCTGAATTTAGTTTCATGGGACAAGGATAACATGATAGATGGGCAGAAACTGATAGCACAGGGCATCTAATGCTTGTTTCCCAAGTTGATCTTTGATTTGATGCAGCCTAAAATTAGGAGTATGGGAGGGGTGTGGAAAATGCTAAGGAAGCCACAAACACATTTCTTCCAAACAACCATTACCAACATGAAAAACTAGTTCTTTCATTCATACAAAAGCTGTCCCATTGACTCTGGCAGTACATAGAAGTGGAAGGTTGGTACCTGTAGGCCAGCAGTCTCTCAGGATATCCATGGAGGAACTCCTAATAAATCACACAGAAAGCCTGGATTCCTAAGAACACATTTTGGAAATCATTGAGCTATATGTGCATACCCTTTTTAAAAAACAACAACAAGAAGAAGAAAAACCCCCCAAGGGTTTCATAAATATCTTCATGTTTCTTTGCACCCATTTATAAACGTATGGAGTCTCTCATAAACATTCATCAATAAATAGCAAGAGAGTTCCCTGGGGTTCTCTGTTCCTGCATTGACTTCGAGAATAAAGACAAGTATTCAATATGTGTTTTAAAAATGCCTGTTTCCCTGGGCTGCAAGTAAACACCTGGCAGTCTTAATCGTTCTGGCAAGTCGCTGACAGCACAGACTCTTTCAAAAGCTGTGAAAGTTGCTGTCAATGCATGACTGTCCTTCATTAGACAGAACAATCTTGCGAAGCACTCAGAGCAGTGGGAAGTTCTAAGGGCAGTGCTGTAGTGTCTGGATTCCTTTTGAAGGAGAGGAAATACAGGACACTTAAGATGTCTGCAATATTTGTTATATGTGCAAATGTGCAATGAAACAATATTGGAATCAAGGACTCACTCCTTGAACAGGTAACAGAGACACCAGCCCTGCATCAGATTTCCAGACTCTGTCCCAGGATGCTTCACCAGTCAACTCACATTTTTCCCCTCTCACCTCTCTGAAAACCAACAACAAATATGGCTCAGAACTGGAAGAATGCCACCTTCCCAAGCTCTGAAGGGCATTACATTCCAATGCATGAGAAAGATTCCTAGCTAGGTGTAAAGAATATTTCTTAAATACAGCTGATGAAGTCAGTTAGAGTAGAAGGGGGTCCACTTCCACTTAGCAAAACCTATGCTCTTGCTCTCGTCTTCTGAGTAATATCTTCAGAGGCAGACACAGTTGGTTCAGCACTCTATGCTTTGCTACTCATCCACAGTGATCAAGACATCAAACTCACAATACCACTCACACAAAGTGTCCTCTCTGCTGGTCAGTACCATTCTTCAGTACCTCAGAGCAATACGGCACATTTTTGGAATCATGCTCATGTGCTTTTACAGATTTGAGAAAGGGCCAAGAGCAAACATGAGCTAACTGGGTCATTTCATAAAGGAAAGAGGGGTTTGCCATATGATGCAGATGCTTAGATCTATTTGATAAGTGTTTGTATGTGGTCTAAAAACATGCAGCTGCTCTTTTGTTCCTTTTTATAAGATCCTTATAAGAAGCACTTGGGTCTTGAAGAGTCGCAACTTGCTTTCCCATACCTTGTTGATTTTGTAGTCCAACTCTTGCATGTTCGTTCTACGCTATTCCTGCAGAATTGCTTCTTTAGCTGTGGCTGCAGAGTCTTGCAACATCTGTGCATCCAAACAGTTTGTTGCAAATTCAACGCTTGTTGGGCAAGCGTCTACCTCATCAGATGCCAAGAAGTGGACAGCGACAGTACTGAACTGAATGTCACTTATACACATGGGAGCCAAAGGTTTAAATGAACAGACTGTGAAGCCAGAAAAGACATGTATGAATCAATCAGCTGAAGTCAACAGATTCAGTTAGGTATGCCTTTAATCTGACAATAATATCATGACATATTATCACCAGGTATAGTTCAAAAGGCTGTGTAAGAAAACTTGCATGCCAGGGATAACTATCTTCAATTCAGTACGAAGAAAGAAGCTAAAACTCGTATTTGTTTTGAATGTTTGACATGCCATAAAACTGTGGAACACCTGTAAATGCCTGACTTTTACCCTAGGAAATAAGGGTCAAAGGCAGTGATTATCAGGCCTTAGACCTGGAATGGAGTCAATTTTAATCACTTGACCAAGCTTGGAGAAACACTAATGAAAAACAAAAGTGGCAGTACATCTGAGCATGTGTCATGTGCCATTCTCCTAACACTAACCATCCGCAACCATCTCTTTTTATTGCAGTTTACAGTTCAGGACTTCCAGTTTAAATAATAAAATTATTATTAAATAATAATAATGTTGGAGGATATGATAAGATGTCCCAATTTTCATTGGAGGGCATGGAGTTATGCGACCCTAGAGCCAAAGGAGATAAGTAACTATACAACCTTTTGAATACATCTGAAGACATCCCTGTATTGGGAGGTTTTTAATGTCTGATGTTTTATTATGTTTTTATGTGTTGGAAGCTGCCCAGAGAGGCCAGGCTATAAATAATAAAATTATTATTCTTCTTATTAAAGGTGTGGGTCTTTTTGGAAGACATAGGTGCTAGTGCACTTGAGATTGGAACAGAGCATTCCCATTTTTATTTTATTTTGTTGGGGTGCTAATATTTAAAATCTGACAGGATGAACTGCCCTCTCTTTTCCCAAGCTGAGCAAGAAAGTCTTAGGACTGGGATAGATGGCACAAAATCAGCAGCTAAAGCTGACAAGAACAGATGTTTGCTAGAATCAGGAAAGTGTGTGACAGATGTTAGAGCAACCATAAATGCATTTGCAGAGATTATAGGAACTGTATCCATTTCCTTATCTCTCTGGCAAGCAAAAAAAAATAAAAATGTCAGCATTTAATTCCCCTTGCTCAGTCAGATTCTTTCGCATTACATCAGAAGCAGTAAGATGGGCCTAAGAGCTTATGGCAAAGTAAGACTAACAAAAACTTCTCACTGGCACTGAGTCTGACATTCCACAGTGCTGTGCAAACATTAATTAAGTGAGCAAAGATTGCACATCACACACAAAAGTTACTTCTAATCTATTGCTAAAGAGTTTGAGTTTATGGTGGAGCCTGCGCTGAGCACTGCTGTTTTCTTATTTTTTGAAGGTGAATTACAAAGGTGAATTACAAAAGTTGCGAGCTTTTAAAGAGGCTTAGACAAATTCATGCAGGCTACTAGTGTATGGGGTGTTAGGGAAAGAGCAGTACCTCTGATGGTACTTTCTGGGGTACCTTCTGGGGTAAGCTTGTCCACTGCAGGACCTTCTGCATATTGAAGTCTTGCCCAGTTGAGAACAAAACTGAACCCAAGTATGCAGCCACAAAAATGTAAGCAGACAATAAGAAGAGGAGGAACAGGAAGAGCAAGTAGTAGTATCAGAGGATCATAAAAGAGAAATAAAAACTTTAAATACATCAGCAGTAGGAAGCCTACAAGGGAGGCAGTGGGACTGTCAGACAACAAAGTCATAAGATTTGGTAAAGGAGGATAATGAGACTGAAGAAACACCAGGAGCCTGTTCTTTGGTTACCTCAGTACAGTGGTACCTGATGTTACATACGCTTCAGGTTACATACGCTTCAGGTTACATACGCTTCAGGTTACAGACTCCACTAACCCAGAAATAGTGCTTCAGGTTAAGAACTTTGCTTCAGGATGAGAACAGAAATCGGCTCCGACGGCGTGGTGGCAGCGGGAGGCCCCATTAGATAAAGTGGTGCTTCAGTTTAAGAACAGTTTCAGGTTAAGTAAGGACCTCCGGAATGAATTAAGTACTTAACCTGAGGTACCACTGTATTTAGGGATGCAGCTAGCAAGCACAAACCCATTCCTGTGTCATGCTTTCTCTAAATGTACATGAGACTAAAACATACATTTGAATGGGACTAAAAACTTCAGGACTATGTCACTGAAGTTGAACTGGAGGTTATGAGAGCCGAGGGATGAAATTGACACGAGACTGCTATTTTTGCTGGAACCTCTGCATTGTTTGTAATGTGTAGCTTCATCCTTAAGATGGTAGTTTTTCTTTTGTTTGTTTCAGTAATGTATCAACTGTCTTGCTGGTTTTTAAACTGCACAGTGGCTTTTACCTATGGTCGCTCAAACAGTGGGTGAAATCTAGCATTGTGCGCAGTTCTCTGCAGTCCACCTCTTCTGGAGGGTCATTTCACCCTCTAGATTTTGGGGTATTTCAGGGCTGGCATGTGGAGGAGAGGGAGGGGGTCTTATCGTATGAGCAGAAATCCACTCCATTCATGCACAGAGACTATTGAATGGCTCCTGTTCTGAAACTGGGAGATGTCTACTTGCTGCAGCAAACAGATTATAATTATAACCAGTCATAATTATATAATCTAATAGATGGGCCGCTGCATTATTACCACTTTTCAAAAATTTATTTATGCCCACTGAGCTTCCAGCACTCATTCTGATAATCTCCGAATAGCTAGAGTTATTTTTGGACTTCATTATTAAGCTGACCAGATGCACAGGAGGACAGAGGAAACAATCTCTGGTCCCTTTTATAGTTTTGTAGAATAAGGATTTTAACCTCTTGGAGCTTGTCATGTTAGAGTGTTGAAGGGATGCAAAAGAAGCCCCTTCTCTCAACTTTCCCTTGTTCTGAAATTCTGAAGGGATTTTGCCCAGTCATTTGACTTCTTTCTGTAAACCAGGTTTTAGTGTTCAATAAAGGTAAAGGTACAGTTAAATCCAGTCACGAACGACTCTGGGGTTGTGGTGCTCATCTCGCTTTACTGGCCGAGGGAGCCGACATTTGTCCGCAGACAGTTTTTCTGGATCATGTGGCCAGCATGACTAAGCCGCTTCTGGCAAACCAGAACAGCACATGGAAACATTGTTTACCTTCCCACCAGATTGGTACCTATTTATCTACTTGCACTTTGATGTGCTTTCAAACTGCTAGGTTAGCAGGAGCTGGGACCAAGCAACGGGAGCTCACCCCGTCGTGGGGATTCAAACTGCCGACCTTCTGATCGGCAAGCTCTAGGCTCAGTGGTTTTGACCACAGCACCACCCAGTCTTCAATAACAATATGTTTAATGGATAAAAGCCATGAAAGCACCCTACATTCCCAGTATAAGATAAAAGTCCTCACAACTGATAACTATATTCCACTATCACAGAAAAGAGTCATAACCACTGGTTTCCTGTAAACCTGTCCTTTCAGGGGAGTTCAATCCTGTCTAGAACTTAGGAACAGAAGAAGCTGAGTGAGACTATTGGTCGATCTGTTTTGTCTACACTTTGATCTGGACATCGCAGGGATTGAACATGGGACCTCTGGCATGCAAGGATGAGCTCTATCATGGAACCATGTCCCATCCCTGCATGGAAGTTCTAATAGTTGATATATCAGTAAATTTCATAATACAGGCATGCTGTCAGAGACCATGAATTCTTTCCTATGTGCTTCCTGAAAAAAGAAAAGAAAATGCTCTGTAGGAAGAGTCGCAAAACAAGCAGCAGAGGAGAATCATCTCCCAAGGCTAAGAGCAAGGAAGTTCACTCACTAGTCTCTAATAAAGCAGACAGGCTCCCCCTCAACAACAACTCTTTCTCTGCAATTATATATTGGCTTCCATCCTGGCATTAACATCAGACCTGAAAACAGAGGTTCGTTTCAATACATCATCCTCTCTCAGGAACTTCAACCATTCTCTTCAGCTATTTGTACCATGTTTACAAGGACATCTGATATTGTCTCCTTGCTCGCTACCCTCAAACCAGTTGTGATAAATATTTTATTTCCCCCTTTCCACAGTTTCTCACACACTGGCATGCAAGCAGCCACACTCTACTTTTAGTTACAACATGAACCAGACGATGTCAGGATCGCACAGTCATTCCCACTCCTCACTCAGTGTATGAAGGACAACGATACAGAGTTTCATATATTCTTTCCTTTTCTATTTTTCCAGCTCTGCATCGCCTCGACAAAAACAATAGCAACAAATGTTAGCATAATGCTATGCTCTTTTCTAGAAAAAGAGGAGCCGGAACTCACCATGAACACCTCCCTCGTTCTCTTAGAATTGCAATGGTGTCCACCTGAAAGGTGCCGGAACTGAGTTCCCATGAGTTCTCCCTGGGAAAAAAGCCCTGGCTATGTTAGAGATGTCACCCATGTATTCCTCTATTACCACCATACACCATCACAAAATCTGCCATATTTTGTTTGCTAGGGAAATAGAACCTTTGAGATGGAGTCAGTGTCTAGGGCACTCTTTTTCATTTCTTTCATATAGCTATGTATATCTCTAGATCTCTATTGTGCTGCTCTGGAAAAAGAAGTTCTATGTGATAATGTAAATAAGCTTCACTTGACAAATCTATTGGAAGTGGAGCAATATCTGCTCCACTGAGCTCCAGCTGACAAGATTACAGACTCTCCAAGTGTTCTTATTTTCCAAGGGCGTCTCTGATTTAGAGAAGACATCTCGGTTTCTGATTTGACCCCAGAAAGTCCTACTTTTCCTTAAGATGTCCTAATTTTCACTGGGACTGGAGAAATGTTGGTGGGTATGGTGTTATCTGACCCCCAAGCCATCTGAAAGTAATCCTGTATAGGGAAGTTTTTTTAAAAAAACTTTTAATGTTTCATTATGTTTTTATAGTGGCTGGGGCAACCTGGTAATATATGTGGGGTATAAATAGTAAAATGGGAATGGGACGTCTCTATTTTCATTGGAAAAATGGTGGAGGGTATGAGATTATTTGCCTCTGATCATAGGAAGCAGGGAGAAAATTTAGGCCCCACCACAAGCCCTATCCCCAGATGAGGCATTTTCAATAATGACTGTCATTCACTGATAGGAGAAAACAATGAGCTCTTCACTTGAGGATATATCACTGAAGTAGAGGGAACATCTGTTAACCCTCATTCCTGACACGGGCAGCTTCCGCTGAGCAGTGAAGCATATGATGGCACAAAATGTGTCTCTGCATGCACAGAAAGTGACAGACATACATTGCACCTGTGAGGGGAGTCTTTGCAGTTCACAGGCTCTCCCTCAGCAGAATGACAGGTGCTTTGCTCATTCGTAATATAACAAAAAAGAAGCACACTGGAATGACTTCCTATCAAAGTGCACACTTAAGTTTAATGATGGCACTCAAATTAAAGCACTTCCTCTTACCCTTTGCTATCTTTGAATTATCCAGTTATCTGTTTAATTATCTTGTCTTGCTGACATTCCAGCTCTCTGTCGTTCCATTTATACCGTGGGTCTTTTTTATTTACTTTTCTACTTCCACCTTTCCAAGCTTGTATCGTTTCTGCCAATATTGTTTTTTTTCCAGAGCTCAAGCACAACATCTTTTGCCAAGTCTCTCTCACAACATAAAGATCTACCTTGCATCTTTAGATTCTCTGATTCAGGAGGAGATGAGGCAGCCATAACTCCTCTTACCCATCAGAGCTACATTTCTAATTTCTACCCATTTCCCTGGCCTGCGATACAGCGTACATGTACTTCGAATCCTGGAGAAGGAAGGGGAGGGGGAGGGGCAAAGCTGGGGGATTAGGATGTGTGGAACATTGTGCACTGTTCTGGTCTCCTCTACTCAATGAGTTTCAGGGAAGGGCAAGCAGAATGATCAATGGGATGAAGCAGCCTTTCTCAGCCTTGGGTCTCCAGATGTTAGACTACAACTCCCATCGTTCATAGCCAGCTTGGCAAGAGCTCAGGGGTGGGAGTTGAAGTTCAAGGACATCTGGGGACCCAAGGCTGAGAAAGCTTAGGATGGAGCAACTCCTCTGTGAGGACAGGTTGCAAGCATCTGGGACTTTTTCATTACTAAGAAGTAACATGATAGAAGTTTCCTCCTCATTGTGCTTCGGCCTTTGCATCTGAAGGTGACATTGATTCCCTTGTTGTCTGTTTTTACCATCTATTAAGTAGAGAGGAATACCACTATTAAACATGGAGGCTACCACAGTTAAGAGCTGCCCTGTATGAAAGTTACCATCCATCTAAACTAGAGGCCATCACTCCATTTTTGGAAAGTTAATTTCCAAAAGTTAATTATGTATTTCCTGAATTTATGGAAAATCAGCTAGTAACTTCACTGCCTAGCTCTGAAATCTAGAGGTGGAGGAACATAAACACGTTTAACTTTCATCCAATTTTGTGGGACACACAGAAACAAAACTCACTGCAACCCTCCTTACTCTGGGCCCTCCAACCTCTTGCACCACCAATAAAAACAAACAAACAGATAAATAAATAAATAAAGAACCTATCCTCGCAACGTTGACACAAAAACTCTGCACATACATTAAGCAAAAGAATGAAAGATTATCACCTCCTGCTTTCTCCCACACTTCCTCTCCAATTCTCCCCTCCCTCAACCTCACAATGTGTATGATAGCTGTATCTCACCCTGAATGTAACAGACCTATGGAAAGGACTCTATGAATTGAGACATTGTATGTACCCTTGTTAACTATGAAAATCCTTTAATAAAAAGAACTTTTTTTAAAAAAAGAAGAAGAGGTGAACCTCAAAAAGTGCTATAAAACTTCCATCTTTCCCACCGCATCCACAATTATTAATGAAGCATTCTAGAGAATTTGCTATGCCTGGTGCATTTAGAATCTAAGCTATATCCCTTCATCAAAGGCAATAGTCATTCCTATCTCCTATATTATTTCATGCTTGTTTTTCCCGGAGACACTCGACGCCTGTTTATTTGTGGCATTCATTTAGTAAGAATGAACTGCAGCACAAAAACAGATTGTCACCAGCGCTTGTAGAGATCATGGCATGTGAAATTATTTCCTGCCAGGGTGCTGCATTTTCAAATCAGACAGCAACTGATCAAAAATCTTTGAGAGTCCTAAGCTGGCCATGTAGATTTCATGGTGTGTGTTTGTTAGCATGGCTTCCTCTATTGGGTAAAATCAGGGTGATAGTGGTCGGGGAATGTTAACATAGAAGCATTGGATCTATTATATTGACAGTGCTGATGTCTAATAAGAAAAGCAACCAGTCTCCCTGACCTTTGCTTTTAAATCTCACTTCCCATTAGAGATATTTCTACAAATTCTAACTGCATTTCAGTCTATTAAGTAAGAATTTTTAGACTGGGGTGGCTGGGTGGGGGGAAGCTTTCAAGTTCCACACATTGTGCCTTGGCTCAGAATTGATTTTCCTTCCCTGTATATGTATTCATCAGTTCCCCAGCAGCTCGTGCTGATTGCCTCTGCCCAGTATTCACATTTAAACAAGAGCTTCATCCATTCGCATCCCATCTTTCCTTTTAATTGGTGCCAAGGAGGAGACATAATGGTAAACCTCCAACACATAGTAATTTCCTTGGCAATAAACAACTGTGATCAGGGTATAGAGAGATGAATGGAAGGACAGGCGAACGGACAAACAGACGGACACGCTCTTTTTGTGGTCTGAATGAGCATAGTTAAAGATTGCAATTTGTGGGATTTAAAGCACCCCATCATGTCTCATTAGAAACATTCTTGGTTGCTTTTATAACCATTGTTTTAAGAAGCATTTCCCCATTTGGAGTGTGATTTTGCCATGCTGCTTTTCTGCCTGTGGGGAACAGGACAGCTCCTCCCAGATCCAGTCGAGGAAAGGATCCTTTTGTCAAACCACAGGTTTCATCAGGACTGTGCAGCTGGTGAGTGAAGGATTCAATCCTGCGGTGCTTTGCAACCTTCCTGCCTGGCACTTAGCCACGAGCCCAGGTTCAGACAGCATCCTAAACTGGGCCTAAATCAGCACAGCTCAGGTGAAAAGAAAGACAGGGGTGGAGCAAATCACTTGCAAACTCCTCTCTAAAAGGTAAAGGGACCCCTGACCATTAGGTCCAGTCGTGACCAACTCTGGGGTTGCGACGCTCATCTCACTTTACTGGCCAACTAGTAAACTATAGTTGGGTTTACCTATAAGACTAGGCCAAGGTAAGAGCCACCCACAGGGAATGAGGCACCAAGTAGAGACAAGCAGATGTAAAATGCAACATAGCCTTGACGTCATTTTCTCAGGACACTACAGCACCCATGAAGTGGAGATGCAGAACCATTCCCCTCTCGTCAAAGGATCCAATAAAAGCCATAAAAGCCACACAACTTATTTCCTTGCTTTGTTTTGCAGAAAGAAACAACTATTTCACGTCCCCATTCTGGAATGCCTAGCCATTTCATAAACCACAAAGTATGCAGATAATAACTTAGGCTGCAATCCAATACTTATCTTGATCTAGGTCCACTAGAACTCAGTCAGGCTTACTTCTGAGTAGACATGCATAGAAGATTTGTGTGTGCATGTGCGTGTTGCAGCTTCTTCTTACTGACTTCTAGGAAGTATGAGATTCAGGAAAAAGTATGACAAAAGGTCATTAGGGCAGGTGATACAGGCTGCCATAAATTGAACTCCAAAATAGTAAAAATGCTAATGCTTTAGATGTGTTTATCTCCCCCCAGCCCAGCCCCTGCCACCCATTTCCTTCTTCAGGCAAGCATAGATTATTTGGTTCACTGTTTTAGTAAATTCCAATTACCCTTCCATGGACTGTTTCCTCTCTAGTATAGCAATAAACATTATTGTTATGAGAGTAATTGCAATATGTTGCCAATCTCACCAAAAGTACTCTACCTTAAAAACACATTTTGCAGATCCCACGGTGAAAGCCGGAGCACAGAGGCCCAGGCACACGTGAGTCAAAGGAGACGTGATATAACGTTGTATGTCTGTTTTACCTGATGATTAGTGTTTATTCCTGTTTACTGAAAAATAGGTTTGGAAAGCAGAAGGGGGCAAGGGCTTAGTTGCTTAACTCTTCCTCTTCCTGATTTTTGCCTGCTCAAAATTGCCTGCTCCAGTTGTTTTCATATGAATAGGCATCTGGTTGGCCACTGAAAACAAGGATGCTGTACCAAATGGGCTTTTGACCTGATTCAGCAGGAACCCTTTATATCTTTAAATGGGGGGAAATGATAGCCTATTACCTTCCAGCTGTTTTGGACTTCATCTCTATCAGTTTTAGCAAGTGTGGTCCTTTCTCAGGGCTGTTAGGCGATGCACTCCAAAAGCAGCTGATGGGCACCATGTTGAGGAAGGATGACTTAGTCAACATCTGCACTTTACATTTAAAGCAGTATCATAGCCGTGGCTTCCCACAAAGAATTCTGGGAAGTGCATTTTGTTAACGGAGTCGAAAGCTGTTGAGAGACCCCTGATCCCCTCAGAGAATTACAGTTCCCAGACTTCCCTGGGAAGAGCGATTGGTTGTTAAACCACTCTGGAAACTGTAGCTCTATGGAGGTCTCCTAGCTATTCTCAGCACCCTTAGCAGATGATTATTTTAGTAATAAATAATTTATTTAGTATTAAATAAAATAATAAATAAAAGACCAAAGCTCCCAGGATTATTTGGAGGGGAAACCTGTTTAAGGTGGTATGATACTGCTTTAAATGTATAGTGCAGATGGGTCTCTACTCCTTCATAGAAAGAAGAGTAGCTGGGGAATGATTTTGAGTCGGTAAGTGACATGAAGAGAAAGGATAAAATAGTCCCCTTTCTCTGCCATGCCTCCTAGGAAACATGCATACAGCTGCTTTTCATTGGAAAAAAACACGAATGTCAATCTATCAGGGCAAAGAGCCACACAAGTGTGTGCTGCATCTAGTTTGTTCCACACATTTGCCAAAAACTGGTATATCTGCAACTGTGTTCTACAGGAGTGGGTGAACTGGTGCTTCTGTAAATAATTTCCAGCACTTTTCCCCTTTGCACAAGGCAGAGTCACAGCTCACAAATTTCATTACTTCCCTACCATAAAATATTAAGGGAACAAAATACATCCATCTGTTGCAATGTAGATTACACAGAGTGTTATTGATGATGGGCTCTTCTATTGAAATGGGCTCATTTATCAGTTCTGAAATCAGGTTCTAGCGCATGGACTCAAAAGGATGTCACTGAACAGTGCAAATGTGCATCAGTATATTGAAATATTAGACTCAAGCAAGGCTAAATCCATTGTCTAGAATGGAGCTATAAAACATAAAATGACTTTGGATGTTAAGGACAACCGGCTGGATCAAGTTTCTAAGGATGCAGCTACAGGTCATCCTCATCTCCCTTTGTAACCCCTGCTCTGTAACATAAGACGAGTGTGCTGGATCAGGCCAATGGTCCATCCAGAGCAGCATCCTGGTCTCAAAGTGGCCAACCAGTTACCTGTGGGAAGCCTGCAGGCAAGACCTGAGCACAAGGGAACTCTCCCCTCCTGTGGCTTCCCATCACAAGCATTGCTGCCTCCTCCCATGGACAAAGAGCATAGCCACATCATAGCTAATAGCCTTATCATCCATGAATTTGTCCAATTATTTTTAAAGCCGTCCAAGTTCCCAGCTTGATAACACAGTAAGCGTAGTTAATTAAAAAGGATGATTTTATTGTCAAAACAATCAGATATCTCCGGACAGCTCTAACACAGCCTCCAACATCATCAGTCAAGATGACCCTTCTGGAGACTCCTTCCAGTTTCTAGAGAAAATGGCGAGCTTTCACGTCTTACGTCTCTTGCTTTGTTTCCCTTCTAACAGCCTTCCCCTTAGCTGACTCTGAGGAGGGATTGGATCAGCTCCCCCTCCTCCCTTTCTGACAAACTACTTCCGTCTCTGGTTGCGCCTGTTTGGACTTCCCAAGAGCTTTGGCTGGGTTCCAGCCCACTCTCCACCATTCCCTTATCACCCAGCATTCCAAAGGGTGGGGGAGCTTGCACTAGCTGCTATTCATCCTGCATGAAAGTTAACACTCTCTGTTCCTGGCTGCTTTCTTCTGTTGGCTGCAAACCTTCACTGGAAACTGGCTCATTCCTGACATTCACATTTCAATAGAGACGAGGTAACTTAGCAGTACTGGTTTTCCCAGTAGTGATGTACGGAAGTGAGAGCTGGACCATAAAGAAGACTGGTCACCGAATAATTGATGCTTTTGAATTATGGTCTGGAGGAGACTCTTGAGAGTCCCATGGACTGCAAGAAGATAAAATCTTTCCATTCTTAAGGAAATCAGCCCTGAGAGCTCACTGGAAGGACAGATCCTGAAGCTGAGGCTCCAATACTTTGGCCACATCATGAGAAGAGAAGACTCCCTGGAAAAGACCCTGATGTTGGGAAAGATGGAGGGCACAAGGAGAAGGGGACGACAGAGGATGAGATGGTTGGATGGTGTTCTCGAAGCTACCAACATGAATTTGACCAAACTGTGGGAGGCAGTGGAAGACAGGAGTGCCTGGCGTGCTCTGGTCCATGGGGTCACGAAGAGTCGGACACAACTAAATGACTAAACAACAACAACAAGAACAACAACTTAGCACAAAGATTCTATGTTCACCGGCAGCTCCATGTTAAATATAACAGGCATGTCCACGCTTCCTCACCTATGCTGGAACCACTGAAAAGACAACCTATTCCTGCACCCAGAGCTTCTGCATTCATTGCAGGTCTAACTTGTATTACCAAAATATTTGTTCTGCGTGCATTCGCAGTCAACACGGGATGTCGGCAAATCTGTTTTGTTCAAACATTCCTTCTCCTGCATCTGTCCCAAGGTTCGGAGCGTTAGCCAACAATTGGCCTCGGCACTAAAATAACGTTAAGAAATCTGTATCCATGGGAGAGAACTAACACAAAAAGTCAACAGCAGCAAAGAGATCACTCAGAATTCTCCATTTGGTACTTAAGTTATGACACTGTATCAGCAGCCTCAATTTCCAAAGTAAATGATAAATAATGAAATGAAGCCTCCCCTTTTGAAAGATTTCCTTCCTGTCCCACTTCCCACCCTTCACAATAAAGTACTGTATGAAGAAGCCAGTTTTACTACAGTGAACATCTGAGCAAGTATCAAGGTGAGGAACCAATTTCAGTCATGCCCGTGGCAGGTATGGCCAAATGTGGAAATGGATGGGGCAACGCATTTGACTTTTAACCTTTGTGCAGTAGACTTCGTTCCAGCCATGCAAAACTCAGGTGTATTATACATGCTTCCTTCCAGGCAAGGGAAAATGTTATCACAGTTCCAAGTCACATTCTAGGTGGGCAAAAGGAGACTGTAGAGCAGTGACAATGAGGAGAGTGGCCTGAGGGAGGGGTGTGGCCTGAGCCAGAAGTTGAGGGGCCCAGAAGCCCACATTGGGTGCCCAGGTCTGATGTTCCAAACCTCAGCTCTATAGTACAGGGGTACCTCGGGTTAAGAACTTAATTCGTTCTAGAGGTCCGTTCTTAAGCTGAAATTGTTCTTAACCTGAGGTACCACTTTAGCTAATAGGGCCTCCCGCTGCTGCCACACCAT
This sequence comes from Podarcis erhardii, assembly GCF_964252035.2. Classification (NCBI taxonomy): domain Eukaryota; kingdom Metazoa; phylum Chordata; class Lepidosauria; order Squamata; family Lacertidae; genus Podarcis; species Podarcis erhardii. The sequence continues at coordinate 31,199,318 of NC_138507.1, read as the reverse complement.
GATTTCTGTTCTCATCCTGAAGCAAACTTCTTAACCCAAGGTACTATTTCTGGGTTAGCAGAGTCTGTAACCTGAAGCGTCTGTAACCCGAGGTACCACTGTATTCTCCAGAAGAGGATGGTACTGGAAAACTCAGAAGAACTCCCAATTTTGCTGATTTTTAAAAGAAAAGGTCCCTAGGGTTGAGCGATGGAGAGACTTAAGAACAGCCCCCTGAGCACTGAGTGGGCCTTGATGGAAGCCTAAATTGCTCCCTTCTAGATAGTGTGAAATGGAGTGAGGGATAAGACCCCTGGGTAAAGGATAGTATATCATTAAGAACAACAACATAATACTAAGTTTAAAAAGGGATCAAACTAACAAACTGCACCAACAGCCCATTTAATTATATATTGTGACTGATACACTGGGCTGCGCATATTCTGCAATCAAAACAATTTCATACCACAGCTGCACCCAATTCTGCAACTCATATTAGGCTGTTCTGAGTATATGCTTTTTATTATGTTTTTATCATTGATGTTCTGTAATGTGGTTTTAATGTTGTACACTGCACTGGGATCTTTTGATAAAGGACAGTATATAAACTGAAATAATAATGAGGAGGAAGAGGAGGAGGAAGAGGCAAAGCAGGAGGAGGAGGAGGAGGAGGAGGAGGAGGAGGAGGAGGAGGAGGAGGGGAAGAAGAAGAAGAGGAGGAGGAGGAGGAGGAAGATGACGTATTATTTGGGTTTCAAATGTTCTGTGACTATCAGTACTTCCAAAGAATATATAAAGGAAAATCTGTATTTCACTCAAAGGTAAGAACCAGACAGAGGGCCTTCTCAGTAGTAGCACCTGCCCTGTGGAACACTTTCCCATCAGAAGACAAGGAAATAAACAACTATCTGACTTTTAGAAGACATCTGAAGGCAGCCCTGTTTAGGGAAGTTTTGGAAGAAATTGGGTTGTCATTTTTGCAAAAGTCAGTTAGGTGATATATAGGCCTTACTGTTTGATATTTTATTGTGTTTTTAATATTCTGTTGGAAACCTCCCAAAGTGGTTGGGACAACCCAGTCAGATGGGCGGCATACAATTATTATTATTATTATTACTACTACTACATTAATTATTATTAGGCCGTATCTGCAGCAGGCCAGAAACTAGGTCCCAGGATCAGTGGCCATTTCATGACTTTGCTGTATAGTGAATAAACCTCTACAAGATTTCACTCAACCAACGGTTGAGAAGATGTGGAATAAAGGGATGGTGGAATTTGCTTCTAGACAAAGAAATCATATATTCTCCCCCTGGAGCTTTCCCTTTTCATGGTAATTGGCAATCCCAGTAAATTTGATATATGTTGTGAAGTCAGAGTCATTGGCAGGTACTGTTAGTGACCTGCTGAGAGGCTGTTTCCATAAGCAATTATTATGTTCACTGACAGAGATAGGGAGCACTTTCCAAAGTCTCCTAGTCAGCTCTCCGAGAGGAAGAACCTGCCCTGCATTTCCGTGAAAGTTGTCGGCAAACATGGAATGCATGACTAAGAACAACAGAGAAAGGAAATGATGGGGAGCCTCTTGCTATGGAGGCTAGACAGCTTCCAAAGCTTGCACGAGATTTAAAAATTCACCACCATAACCTGGTGACTAGAAAGCTGTCAAGGAGATATGGTGGGCAATGCAATTCATAAGGACGGGTGAGGAATTTGTGCTATGTGGCGGAAATCTGATCAAAGGAAAATCTGTGGCTTGGTCTTCCATCAAAACAGGTATACCATTTTACAATAAAGGTGCACTAAAAAACCCACAATAAAAGCTTTGATATTTTTGTGTGTGCCATAAATAGAGCACTGTGACAAAAGATGAAATATTGTTCATTTATATATCCCAAGCAGTGAACGTTATCTACGTAAATCCTTACAAAGCTGTCCCTGTGAATTGCAGTCCTACTTTACATTGTTACATGTGCAAGATAATGAGCTATTCCCATTGCATGACGACTGTGGCTTTTGAGATTATCAGCCATTATATTCTCCTGGAGACTGTTGGTGTGTTGGAAGTTAGAAGCATAGTGTCGTGGTGGGTTTGCTTCTACTTGCAAGGAGAATTCTGCTCAGTTTCTTCTCTTGGTTGAAACAAAGTAATAGATGCTATCCTTTGGGCTAAGCGGTAAAACTTTTTTTAGGCGTTCATGGTGCCGAAGTAGTAAGTGAATAACAATGAAAATGTTACATATTCTCATTACCACCGCTCCTTGTGCATTTTTCTAATCTATGGGTTGTGCTGAAGAAGATTCCAGCGAAACAGTCAGATTATCCGGGATCACTGTCCTACATTGTTATTCACTTACTACTTTGGCACCATACCATGAATGCCTAAAAAACGTTTTACCACTTAGCCCTCAGGATAGCATCTATTACTTTGTTTCAACCATTGACTTATTATATTTCTACTTTGAAAGATTGACAGACGTGTGTTCATTTGATTTCAAATATATTAGACAATTTACAAGTGTACACATTTTGTTTTTGTTGTACTAAATCATGTATATTATGCAATAAGAATTGCAGTGCTATCTAGTATACTGGTCTTCGTGTTGCTTGTATTGTTTGTTGTGTTAAGTTTGCAACACAGGGGTTTGTTGTTCTGTAACAGTTTCTTCTCTTGGGCTGTGGGGTCTTGGAGGGCTTTATCTTTTCCCCATGCTGTTTTTTTAAAAAAATCATGAAGCCACAAAGAACTATCATCCAGGGAATTGGAGCATGGTCTCATCAATATACTGATGACACCCAGTTCTATCTTTCCATGCCATCTGAATCAGGTGAGGTGCTGAACTAATGTTTGGAGGCCAAAATGGGCTGTATGAAGACCAAAAAACTGAGAATGAATCCTGATAAGATGGAAGCACTGTTAATGGATGGTTCTTCCTTTCAGGAATTGGGAAGAAGGCCTGTTCTAGAGGGACTTGCACTCCACCTGAAGGAGCAGGATTTGTCTAGGAATAACAACAGCAGCAGTTTATTACCCATTTCAATATTTTCTTAAATGTGGATTACAAAATATTTGCAGACATTTTGGCAAGTAGATTTTAAAAAGTTTTAAATGAAGTAATCCACAAGGACCAGGCAGGCTTTCTCCCAGGTAGACACTTGTTTGCTAATACAAGGAACATTATTGACATTTTGGAACTTTTGCAAACAGATATAAATACAAAAGCAGTGTTAATTTTTATAGATGCGGAGAAGGCCTTTGATAATATCTCCTGGAAATTTATGAAGGGAAATTTAAAAGAAATGGGAGTGGGACGGGGTTTTGAGAATGGGATTGATGCAATATACTCAGAACAAAAGGCTAAATTGATAGTCAACAATGTGGTTACAGAAGAGTTTAAAATCGAAAAGGAACACGACAAGGCTGCCCTATTTCCCCTCTGCTATTTATTTCGGTTCTGGAGGTGCTCTTGAATATGATTAGAGGGGACCGGTTGGTGGAAGGAATTCAGGTCGGAGCGAAACAATATAAACTTAAAGCTTTTGCAGATGACCTAGTTTTGACCCTGCAGGAGCCAGAATCTAGTACGAAAAGAGTATTACAATTGATTCATGACTTTGGTCGGGTGGCGGGATTTAAATTAAACAAACAGAAAACCAAGGTATTGGAAAAAAACTTGACAGATACAGAGTCAGGACGGTTTCAGAGAGAGACAGAATTAAATGTGGTTAAAAAAGTAAAGTACCTAGGGGTAAACATAACAGCAAAAAATCTGAGTCTATTTAAGGACAACTATGAAAAATGTTGGTCAGAAATCAAGAGAGACTTAGACAGTTGGACAAAATTGAAACTTTCTTTGTTAGGCCGAATTGCTGCTATCAAGATGAATGTATTGCCAAAAATGTTGTTTTTGTTTCAAACACTACAGATTGTGGACAAGCCGGAGTGCTTCCGGAAGTGGCAGAGAGACATCTCTAAATTTGTCTGGCAGGGCAAAAAGCCCAGAATTAAATTTAAAATATTAACTGATGCGAAAGAAAGAGGGGGCTTTGCCCTGCCAGACCTAAAGTTGTACTATGAGGCCGCAGCTTTCTGCTGGCTAAAAGATTGGCTACTTCTCGAAGACACTGATGTACTGGATCTGGAAGGCTTTAACAATGCTTTTGGTTGGCATGCATACTTATGGTATGACAAGGTTAAGATCAATAAGGCCTTTAAGAACCATATTGTCAGAAAAGCAGTGTTTAATGTCTGGACAAAATATAAAGACTTATTGGAAAACAAAACTCCAAGGTGGCTTTCACCTCTGGAAGCTAAGGCCCGAAAAAGACTCAATATGGAGGCCAAATGGCCAAAATATTGGGAAATACTAGAAAAAGATGGAGACAATTGGAAATTGCAGAGTTTCGAGAAAATGAAGGATAAAGTGCGAGACTGGTTACACTACGCTCAGATTAAAGAAGTTTTTAAAAATGATAGAAAGTTAGGGTTCCAGGTGGAGAAATCGAAATTGGAAACAGAACTGTTAGAACCTAAGACTAAGGTACTTTCAAGAATGTATAACTTGCTGTTAAAATGGAATACACAAGATGAAATGGTTAAATCGGCTATGATAAAGTGGGCACAGGATATTGGGTATAATATCATGTTTGAGGACTGGGAAAGGTTGTAGACCACTGGGTTGAACTTCACTGCATGTAATGCTTTGAAGGAAAATGCAATGAAAATGATATATAGATGGTACATGAACCCAGTTAAACTTGCTAAAATATACCATTTGTCTGACAACAAATGCTGGAAATGTAAAGGAAATGAAGGAACATTCTTTCACCTCTGGTGGACGTGCCCTAGAGTGAAGGCTTTCTGGGAAATGATATATAATGAGTTGAAAAAGGTATTTAAGTATACCTTCCCTAAGAAACCAGAGGCCTTCCTCCTGGGTATTGTCGACCAGAGGGTGATAAAGAAGGACAGAACTCTTTTCCTGTATGCAACAACGGCAGCAAGGATACTCATCGCCAAGCATTGGAAAACTCAAGATCTACCCACACTGGAAGAATGGCAGATGCAATTGATGGACTATATGGAACTGGCTGAGATGACCGGCAGAATCCGAGACCTGGGAGAGGAGAAGGTTGAAGAAGACTGGAAGAAATTCAAGATTTATTTACAAAAATACTGTAATTTGTTTGAATGTTAAGAAGGATAGATAGATATGAGATAGGTTTTAGGTTATGCTATGCTTTTAATAGGTTGTGTTATATTCTGGATTATGTATGTTTTAATAGATTATGTCTGAATAGGATGAGAGTGTTGGAGATACGTGCAAATGTGTATGTGAATCCGGTCTTGGGTGTTTGATTTTCGTTGTTGTGTATACTGTGTATATACGGACAATGACAATAAATTTATCTAAAAAATCTAAAAATAAGGATGCCAGATCATAAATAATTGAGCACCACTAAATTAGATGGAATTAGGATGACAAGTGAGATTGAGGAAAATATATTTTTTTTGGAGAATTATTAGATTATATTTAAATGAGCGGGACATAAGAACGCAAACAAGATGATAAATTGCTGGTAAAAATCTATAATGATGTAAGTGGGAACGGGAAACGTGAGGGAGTCCAAAGAAGCTATGAATCTATGTTATGATACATGTTACATTGTTTATTATTTTTGCATTTGTATTTAAAATCTTAATAAATATTTATATATATATATATATATATATATATAAATTAAAAACATTTAAGAGAAACTGTTTGAGGACCAGGTGGCTACAGTGGATTGGGGTGCCTATTGACAGCTACTGCTGGTTTGCCAGCAATGGGCTTTCCTGGACAGACATAGCCTGGATACGCCTCTGGACACTGAACTTGCCCAATTGGTTCCATCAGTGGGAATGGCTTCCTATGCAGTGATTCAGAATAAGTCCTTCACTGTAGTGGCCCCCTGTTTGTGGAACTCCATCCCTAAGGAGATGAAGATGGTCGTCACACTGATGGTTTTTAGATGGCAGCTCAAATTACAACTATTCACACAGGCATTTGGGGAGAGGGCTATTTTTGCTGATGCTGCTGAACTCATTTTATTGGTTTAATGAATTTTTTACTGACGTTTAAATTAATATTTTTGAATAAATACATTTGTATTATGTGTGTTCATTGTTTATAAATTAGAGGAAGTCAATGTATAACAGATATGACTGCAATGTGTCCTGTCAGCACAAGGATTTACACTTGTGAACAGAACTGCCCTCCCTCTTCTCCCCCCACAATAAAAAAGCTCAGTGAATAGCTGTTGTTATTTAATCTCCCTGCAAACTTTGTGCAAAGGCAGATCAGAATGGGATGCTCAGCAAACAAGCTGTCTGCAAGTAACTTTCCCAAAAAATTCCTCTTCAAGCAGCCCATCCTAACATCAAGGACAACCGTAGTTAACCTAACCTTTAGGATGAGCAGGAATCATGCTTATGAACTTGGATGAGCAGGAACCATACTTATGAACTAACACAATGGATTTTGCATAATAGACCACTGTATTTGTGAGCACACCATTGTGTGTATGGATTTTATTAAGACACAGAAGCACCACCACTAGGCTTAGTGTGTTGCCAGGTGAAATACCATCAATAATGCTACTGAACTTAATTTCTTGATGAATTCCCCTCATCTATCTCCATGACAGAATCTAATCACTTATTTCATTTGGACAAGATAGCAAGGTGCATTTGAGTTTTCTGTCAACTCAATAAAGTTTGTAGGGGTGGGGGAGAGAAGCAGTTTTGACTGGGTAGAGGCACAATATTCTACTCAGGGGACTCTACAGGACAACATGTTAACATTTCTGATATTATTTGTTGGGTTGTTGTTGTTTTTTAATGAACACTCCAATGAATTATCCCTTGGGAAGCCAGAACCCTCTCTATAAAACATCAGTAAGACAACAAATTAAGATCTCTTCCATAAATCTCCTCAGTGTAAATTCCAATATCTCATGCATCGCTTAATCTCTCAAGTAATTGTTGTTTTCTCTCAGTGCCATACAGAAGGAACCATTTTTAAATGTCTCTCTGTCCTTGCAATTTCTATACCCTCCCCAGAAATGATGCTACATTTTTGTGTGTGTTGTAGCTGTTTCAGACAGGAATGAATGGCTACCCCTCAGGCAGAAAGAATCTGTAAATTTAGCTTTGCATTCCCTCCCCAAATCCAATTATTACAACAGCCCTCCTAGGCAATGCTATAGTTAAATGTCTGTCAGTATTTCCATTAAAAACCCCTTCCTGCAGGAGTTTATAACTCAGGCACAGAAATTCACTCCAGGCTAGAACTTGTCATAGATGGTTTCAGCCCAAACATATCTTCTTATTCTTTTTTCCAGACACTGACTTTTCAAAACATCTTCTGAACTATTTTTTTAAAATTCTCGGAGGTGAAAGCATAGCAACCAAGACAGTATGATCTTTTCCCCTACTCAAGTCAAAGTCAAAAGTCCTCCAAAGTTTAATGTTGGCTTTTGTAAATCTGATGACGTACAAGTATGTCCTTCCCTGTGTTAGTTTGTATCAATGCTTCTGTGGCTTTAGAAACAACCCCACATATTACAATAAAATGTTGCTGAACCCAATACCACTGCAGGGAACTACTCACAGTGAGCGGTTATAACTCAGAGGCCTACAGAACGTTGTGTTGTGTGTTTTTTACACTACTGTTTGTAAAGGAGTTACAGTGGTACCTCGGGTTAAGTACTTAATTCGTTCCAGAGGTCCGTACTTAACCTGAAACTGTTCTTAACCTGAAGCACCACTTTAGCTAATGGGGCCTCCTGCTGCTTCCGCGCTGCCGGAGCACGATTTCTGTTCTCATCCTGAAGCAAAGTTCTTAACCTGAAGCACTATTTCTGGGTTAGTGGAGTCTGTAACCTGAAGCATATGTAACCTGAAGCGTATGTAACCCGAAGTACCACTGTAATTTGCTTCATAAATATGTTTTAGACTGACATAATCTCTTCTCATTGTATACATCTGGGCCATGATCCAATCAGGGAAGAACTGTGTTTGAAGCAGAATTGAATTTTCCACTAAAGTTGTTTCAGCTGCTGAAGAAGCAAGCCACCTTTTAAGTAGCTTGACTCTTCAGCAGTATGACTAGCTGCACTGGAAATTGAACAGGTTGGCCCATCTGGATATTCTTACAGCATAAATAGAATTTATATCATTTATCCTGTTATAGTGCTACCTTTTCATGATAGATCTGATAACACTTGCCTTTCAAATACAGTGTGCACCATATACAAACCCAATGCTTGTAGCCTCCTGCACTACCTTTTGAAGAGTTAACACACAAGAGATCGATTTAAGAAATATCAGTGCTGGGATGGGTGACTGTGTGTTGGTGATGTGGCTAAATAGGTCCTTTCCTCTTCTTCTTTTCCCAACTTTTTATGAATCTATCGGTTCTTAATATATATGACCATGTGAAACTACCTCAGTATTGCACCCCTCAAGTGTTGACATCTGCCCTGGAAGCAAGGAGCACAATTGTCACAAATAACACATTGCTGTCAGGCAAAAGCAGTAGGAAGTAGTCACAACAATGCTATGTTAGGGGAATCCTTTTTCAAGGGCATTATGGGAAGTTTACATGGCCACCATGAAGTGTTCCTAAGGCCAGGGAGGATATAGCAGCAGGCCTCACCATGGAGTAGTTTGCAAAAGGCTTCTTCAACTCTGCAGCTGACCTTATCAGTAATACCAGTCCTAGCTTGGCAATTGTAATACTGCATGTCATATGTCAGTTTTGGGAATGCAGAGATTCCAACTGAGCATTTTTGTGTGGATGAAAAGGAAGCAAAGAAGAAATGGGAAGCCACAGAATTGCTATTGTCAGTTTACAGACCACGGAACTTTCTTGCACTGTCAAGTTTAACTTTTTGAAAGACTCCTATTGAAAGACAAGGTCAGAATGCAATTTCAGGAAGAGAATAGGTTTTTCTGAACTCTGTCATCACTTCATTTTTGCTTCTATGCAAAGAAAATTGTATCTTATGTTGCGAGTCACACTACATTTATTCTCGGATAGTTTTTGCGTTGCAGTCGCCACCAAGCCCTTTCCTGTCAAAATGTTTACATCAGCTATGAATCCGTTACACAAACTAACTACAGTTCCAAGGCTGGGAAGAAACAGATTTTCATCTCTGATGTTGGCACATCTTTTTTTTTCTTTTCTTTCTTTTTTTGGCTAGATAGCTCTGAAGCAAAAAATAATAAAGAACACAAATTCAAATAAGCTCCTGAATTTTAAATGAACCACAGTGTATGATCAATACTGTGCACATAAAACCACAGAATGCCTGCTGTTTGAAAGGGAGGCCTCCTTTCATGGTTTGGCCTTTGGTCATGTTGCTCTGAGGTTTTGAAAATCTAAGCTTTCTAACTGGACCTCAGAACTGGAATAGTCAATAGTCCCTGTCTAGTGCTTCTCTTATCACTCCACTTTTTTCAGATGGAGAACGCAACTGGTTAAGATTTTCTTCCTTTGAACTGCCCACGTTACCTTCAAATCACTTTGATCTAGACATTAAAGGCACATGAAGCCTCCTGGCTCACAGCATTGTGTCCACTAAGAGCCCTTCCCTTTGACCCCCTCAAAAAGAACTGCCCCACGGATTAGTCATCACACTCTGTTAGTACAGGAATGCTTCAGTTGCAAGAAAAGCCTGGATAGCCCTGCTATGGCTTGCAGGGCTTAGATACTCTATCCATACACAGCTCACCTGGTCGCAGTCCTCTCTACTGTGATAACATGTACTGCATTTCTGTTTAAATTATACTAAATAGGCACCTACATCTCCACATAAAATTAACATATGCAAATCGGTGTCCTCCTTTCTTTGTTGATGCCAAGGCTCTTTCAAACCCAACCCAACTTGGTTGTCCTGATATGGCTGCTTGTGGGCCTTAGTAGCTTGCCCCACCAAAGAAAGAAGGCAAACAGAACAGTCATCTACTCACTTCTCTTTCAGATCATGAATATTCTCCCTTAGTTTTTCGGCCTCAAGCCAGCTTGCTCACGATTCTTTTGAACCAATAAATGAGTCTGTATACATAAAAGATGCCTGCCCAAAACACAAGTTGTTAAAAAAATAAGTTCACCTGTGCTGATAACATTGTTATAAATAATTTGAGGTATGTATTTTTTAAAAAGAAGTAACCATAGTAAGGGTTTCCGAAATATCCTAGTTTTATTTCATTTTTCATTTTTCAAAATTAAATATTAGATATACCTGAGAGAAGTGTCATGAAAACCTTGGTAATCCCCTTCTCAAATCTGAAATGGCAATCCTGACCCTTGGTCCAGGCTTACCAGTCAATATATTTTCATGTCTATTCGTAAGTAAGTTGTCTTTGCTACAATTGATGGGGCTTAAGGCAAGGTCAAGGTCAAAGACCCCTGGATGGTTAAGTCCAGTCAAAGGTGACTATGGGGTTGCAACGCTCATCTCGCTTTCAGACCGAAGGAACCGGCGTTTGTCCACAGACAGTTTTCCAGGTCATGTGGCCAGCATGACTAAACCACTTCTGGCACAACAGGACACCATGACAGAAGCCAGAGCGCATGGAAACACTGTTTACCTTCCCGTCGCAGTGGTTACTATTTATATGCTTGCACTGGTGTGCTTTTGAAATGCTAGGTTGGCAGGAGCTGGGACAGAGCAACGGGAGATCACCTCGTCACAGGGATTCAAACCACCAACCTTCCAATCAGCAAGCCCAAGAGGCTCAGTGGTTTAGCCCACAGTGCCACCTAACCTGTCTTTGCTACAATTGATGGGGCTTACTCTTGCATAAGTGTGCGTAGGATTGTAGCTGGGCAGCATAATCCTTTATTTGGCAGCAAGTTTAATAATTTACAACAGGGCTTGCCCTCAGGTAAATGTGCATTGTAGCATTCATCATATTTTCTAAATTTGTATTTGATTTTCAAAAATATAAACATACAACAAAAGCAATTCCGAATCCAAATGTCGAGATTGAGCTGAATCTCCTGACTTCCCTCCATCCCTTCCATGGGCCCTATTAATCCTGTTTTCAACTGCATATCACTTTTTCTCCATTTTTTTCATCTTTCTTACTTATCCATACATATAAGTGTGTTTAAAATCCTGCCAATGTTTTAACCTGCTTTCAATAATCTTGTATATACATTAAAACTTTTCCCATTCTTTTTTTTTTTTTAAAAAAAATAACAATCTTGTTTTCTTGATTCCTGAGCTTCCCAGTTAATTTTGCCATTTCGGCACAGTCCATCGCCTTGGTTTGCCTCATTGTAGCATGCATCAAATCATCATTTTTATTGCAATTTCAAATGTTCAGTGTTCTTCACAAATATTGTATTGTAATCCAGGAGTGGAGAGCCCCAAGCCTGGGTGGCCAAATGCAACCCTCCTGACCTCTTTATCTACCCCATGGGACTCTCTCTAAGCCTCACCCACTACCCAGAAGTACTTGCTTTTCTCAGGCTACACCCCTTCCTGACCACATCATTCTTGGAATGATGCTATACCTTTTGAGTGCCTTAACAGAGGTAGTCCCAACAGTCTACCAGGATCACAAAATAAGCCGAACTGAGAGCTGGATGCTGTGAGTAACAAAGTGACTTTTGCTGGGATACTTCTTCCTTTAGAGTGACTTCTTTGACTGTTTTTAACTTCACCATTGTGAAGATCTTGAAGGTTTTCACTCAGGACTGACATCTATTGCTTTTCCTGACTTTCACTTGCATCTTTAGAGATGAGAGATTGGTTAGAGGTGACATTCATTTCTCAGCTATTCCCCTTGCAGCTAATCTAAATCTTCATGATGCTTGAAAGACCACCTCTATTTTCTTTATTTGTGTGTGTGTCTGTGTGCAGAAGGCAATTTATAAGAGTGATCATATGCAATCTATATAAAAAATATATTAAACCATGACAGCTACATATATAAATTCACACATCTTTTCCATATCCAGTATTTTCACCTTGCACAAAGTATGCTTTCCAACCTCTGTTTCACAACATTAGGCAATTGTGACGGGTGGGGGCTGGTGGTTAATGTTTCACTCGGCCCATAAAACTGGTAAAGATTACATCAGCAGAAAGAGAACTATAGTCTGCACTGAATAAACATATCTCAAATCCTTTTTCTTCACCTATTATGAATTTTATGGAGATGACGGGAAATATTTCTCCCTCTAACCCTTATCACTCAACCTGTGTAATGAATCACAATGCTCTCCTATTCAAAAGCTCCCCCCACTTTAGGCATAGTTTGGTCACTCAGCGTGACTGACTGCTAAGTTAATGTGCAGCCAGTTCAGCAGATCACCTTAGACATTTGAATGGTCAGCTCACACCCACCTGCAGGATGCAAGGAGGCTGTGAAACTGGTTTGGATCTGTCAGAGCAAACTCCATTTTGGAGGTACCCATGGTTTGGTGCCCTCCGTGGGTCCCTCCTACCTTGCCCCACCCACCCAATGATGATGGCAGCTGGCTGTGAATCAGCAGGGAAACATCTTTTAAATCTCCCATAGTCTCGTAATGCCACCCCATTGCTCCAGAGCATTGTGAGGAATCTAGAATAGCAGCTCATAGACAACTGTCACACAGCACAGGTTCCCTAGGTAGCAGAAAGTGGAATGCATTGTGGGTTGGCAATGCTAACCTGACTTCCAGTTGCACACACTGTTGCTGCCTATCGGGAGGCAGAGGAGGAGGGAGGAGGCAGTAGCATGGCCACAGCTCCTCTCTGCCTCTTGGTAAGCAGTGGCAATGTGAGTGACCAGAAGTCAAGTGAGCAATGCCCTCCCACCAGGCCAACTGCTACTGCAGAGCAGTCATCAGCACCAGTTACCAAGTGTCTCCTGTAGATGCCAAGTATGGATGCTAGCTCTAGCACCAGTGATGACTAACTTCTGTTCGGCTCAATTTGGAATCTGCTCAGTATTTACAATCTTGCCTGACAAGTTTTCAGAAAAAGGTGTTTCCCAAGAACCTTATCCTCCAAGCTCCTAACATCGGCACATGCACACTGAATGTACTTGATAGTGCTTGCTTCTGATTGTATTTTCCTCTGGAAATTTCAGTTTCCCACACCAGCTGTGAGAAATTCAGCCGTCACCCAGACAAAACAAATGCACCCAGGAAGACAAGACAGGGGTTTAGCTTTAGAAATGGGTCGTAACCATATAACAGATTTGCAGAACAGCAACAAACCAATAAAGAGAGTAGATTTAATTGCAAAAGTTACTCACTAAACAAAGGTCTCCTTGATTGGCTGATCTAGAAATGAAGTCCACAGCAGTCAATGAGAATTCAACCGAGGTTAAGGGATAAATTGCAGTAACATCACAGTCTTGGGCCCAGTCCAGTTTGAGGCATGGCAGGCTAAGGAGAGCTGGAATGTTAAGTTTGGAACTGGTTGAGATTGCTGTTGATAAATTTGGGGAGGGTGAGCTTTTATGGGGGGTTGGAAGATTTCAGTAGTGCAGCTGTTGCTTTGATAATCACATTACCATGAATCTGAAAGAGCCTGCTTCTATGTTCCAAATGTGAAGAGCATTGAAAATAGGAATGGTTAGCCATAGCTTACCCAAAGCTTAGTTATATGTAATGTAGGATGACTATATAAAAAACTAAAGAAGAGGTCTCTCTCTTTCTCTCCATGGGGGCTTTACTATCATTGAGTGAGCTTCAAAAGTTGATGCCAAGGCTGAACAAAATTCACATGGGAAGGATTTGCCTGGGACATCGTATTTCCATTTAAGAACCACCAGTAGGAACTGCAAAGATTTAAGCAACACATGTTGCCTTTTAAAATTAAAAAATCCACAAGAAGAGAAGGGATGCAGTGGGAGAAGAATGAAACACAAGAAATGGTTGGAAATGATTCCATTGATGAGTCAATGGATTAAGATAAATTTAGCCTTCTTTGTATCTTAGCACTTAAATAACCACTATCATCTAGGTCATTCTGGATAATAATTAAAAAATACCTTGTAGATCAGGGATGGAAAACCTCTACTCCTCCAGATGCTGCTGAAGTTCAGCTCCCACTGTCCCTAACCATTGATTATGCTGGTTGACGCTAATGGGAGTTGGAGTATAACAGCACTGACAGGTTCAGAAGTTCTCTATCCCTGATATAGCTTGTAAACACCAATGAAGAAATCAAGCAATTCTTGTTAATTCAGGAGTTGCTGAAATATTCAAGCAAGGACCTAGCAAGACAAAAAGTAAGAAAACAACATTGAAGGCTAAAGAAACAATATAATGCCGAAGGTTGTCGGATTGTGCACAACACAAAGTTCCCGTAAATAGACACAGTTCCCCTGATGTTATAGCAGTATGTTTTATTAAGAAAGATCACATAGCAATTAAGATGCTTCCATTTCAATAAAATGTGAGGTGTTTTTTTTTAAATTATATATGAAATCCAAACATTACAATTTAATCCTGCAGTTTCATCCATCTGTGGAAGCTGTGCTGCATGCATGAAGCTTCCTTTACTTAAAAGAGCCTTGCCATTCATTTCAGTAGAGCAGACGGACGTCTGTATAACATTCGTTTGTGCATATCTGCTCCTTCGTTGGACTGAATGAGCAACTCCATGTATGTACTGAAATGCAGCTAGATCTCTTGGCTGGAGTGGTAACATCAACAGAATCAGATAACTGAAGTTACCCCAGGTAAGCCTCTCTTTCAACTGTAGGTGAAAACACAATGAGGTTAGTAATACAATAACTGTCAGTACGCTGTCAGCGGCCCCTGGCTAGTTGCCCAGGAAAGTATAAAGACAAGGAAAAGTTTCTTGCAGTCCTTTTTTATTTTGAACTTTACAGAGAGAGGCTGTAGAACCCAGCCTCTTGGATAATGGCATTCTCCCAAGTGAATCTCTCCCACTTCCTCATTCATCATCATTTGGGGGCTGCTATGTGTTCTCTGTCTTGGAGTTCTTTGCTCTCCTACTTCTAAGGCTCACCGGGTTCTGGGAGCTGGTGGGTCTGGAATGCTTTCTAGTGACAATGTGTCAGCCAGCTGCTGCTCCGGCTCTGCCTGTTCCTGCTCTCCCATTATTTCCCACCTTTTCCCCTCATCTGCCTCTGAGCTGTAACCTCCCTCAACCCCCTGTTGTAAATCTATACTGTCTTCCTCTTCCTCCTCCCTGGAAGGGTCAGGAAGGGGAGGCGGTCTCCACCACTCTTCCTCTGCCCGGTCCCTAACAATAACATTTATTTTTCAAGGACCGTCAGATGTTTGTGGACAGCATGACTGTCCTAGATAAAGGATTGCACCCCACCTCTGCATACTGTTGCGTTTCATTTCAAGGTGGTTTTGCATGTGGATTGTGACTGGTATAGTTGCAGTTTCACAGTAAAATATAATGTCTTTATTTATGAAAAGATGATATGTGTCGGAGGACTTGCTGTGGAGGCTAATCAATGAGCACCGTTAATGTGCACATAAAACATAATTTATGTTGCTTATTGCCTCCATGGATTTTGCATTGCGCTTCTATTTCAAGGGCTCGGAATTTATTTTAGATCATATTTAATGTGTTGTGAATATGTGTTTGTGCAGGGTTAGAATAATTTGCTTCATATGTTATCGGATTTACAAAAGCTTTCACTGTCATTTCTTTCCTGATGCTCCTAAAGAGGGGCTTTTTGTTTCATAGCTCTTTCTGTTCACCAACATCTTCTTGAGGGCAGGACTGGCCATTTCTTGCAAATACGGGCGGCAGTAGATTCCTCAGTATCACGTGAGGCTCTTGCTCTCATTTTGAAAATAAAACAATATTTTGATACTATACCATCCTGCACTGAAATGTTTAAATGTCTGATTGTCCTTTACCACCATACTTGCCATCCTCTCTTGCAACACCAGTGTGGTGTGCCACACCCTTTGAGAACCACTGCCTTAGTGGAATTAAAATGAATATTTATTCATTAATTATGTTATAATCAACATCCATTCCTCCAAGGAACTCGAAATGGTATGCATGGTTCTCTCACAACAAAAGATGGCGACTGGCCCGAGGTCACTCAGTGAGTTTCATGACTGAATGAGAATTTTAATTTTGATCTCACAGGTCCTAGTATGGTATTCTAACTACTACACCACACTGGTGATGAGATGAGATGTGTGGGCATACTTTCTCTTAAACATGTTTACAGTGCTTTTTTTCGGGGGGAGGGGCACAGGGGTACTCATACCGCTAAACATTTTGTGAGTCTAAAGGGTACGGTGAATCACGATGCAGCACAATAAATCATCAATTACATTGCTCCCCTGGTTGGCGGCCTCATTTCCTGTCATGGTGTTTCCTGAGTCTCAGGCGGAAGCGAGCATTTAATGTGTGAAGTAGGAGTTGGCATAGTGATTGGTCAGTTTTGTTGTTACCATCTCTGATGGCAGCTTCATTTCCTGTCATGGTGTTTCCTGAGTTTCAGGTGGAAGTGAGTGTTTAATGTGTGAAGCAGTGTGGAATGTGGATGTGTGGCGTTTTACTGATGAAAGTTTGGCCTCATGGAGGGGCAGTATTTCAATATAAATGGGAAGATGTTAGTGCACACAACTTCATGCCAATGTGGAAGTTACTGTCAGCTGTCAGCTGCGTAATATGAGGTAATGCATGTTCTTTGTACTTTTGTCCATTTACTGCTCAAAATTAAATCCCAGTGGGCTTTATCCAACAAAGTTCTACTCTGAGTTGGGCACCCACTGAAATTTAAAGATCTAAGCTAAGTCCTGTCCATTGATGTTAATAGGTATGACTAAAGCTGGAGACAACCAAAGGAATTCGGTGGCACTTACTCTCAGTTCAATGTCGTGGTACTGAAGCCTACCTGACTCGGAGAATAAGATATGCACAAGTCCCCAGACAGGCCCCTTTTTATCTGCTTCTGACAATTACGTGCCTTTTGATTGCAGAAGCGCTGTAGACACACACATTTTGTATGTCTGCATGACATTATTAAAAAGAAGCACAAACAGTATTTCAATATTAAATCTATTCATTAATAATACAGCAACAACAAAGTGCTCCAGGACAGTAAACATACGCTGATTAATGGACTTCCTGGGTGTCTCTGCCTCACTCCATGGCTCAGCACACACCCAAGGTGTGTGTATTAATCAACAGTGCCGCAGAGGCTGACCTATTTTGTCGAACAACACAGGCGGGCAGTGCGCAGCCCTCCTGCAAGCCTTCTTGTTTTCTCCCGTAGAATAATTCTTATTTGAAAATCAATATTAAATAGCTTTTATTTGACATTTTCACAGTGTTATGAGTGAAGGTTCTTTTTTATTTCAATTATTATTTTAATCGTAGCTGCCCGCCTGCCCGCCCTGCCCCCACAGAGGAAAGCATTGAGAAGTTCAGATTTCAAACCAGATATTGCATTCACTGGATCAACTTCAGAGATGACTCCAGGAAGACCATCAGGCATAGCCAGCAGACAGAAAGGATGGGAGTCACAGTTCAACAACCTCTGGAAGACACCACATGGGCTAAACCTTGTATGCGATAGTGGCCTACATGTATATGACTATGTGCAAAAATCGGCAGGCAGGTATCAATAAATAAAGGGGTTTGGTCCTGTCAGCTTTGGCTAGGCTCATTGAAGTATGCCGAGCTCCAGAAAGAAAAGTTGGTTGCAGAAACAAAGAAAGTCAATAGACTTGATGGCAGGATTTAAATAAACATTCACATTACTAGTATTAGAACATCTTTAGAAAATAGTGAAATATTATAGTGTATTTACTTTTATTTTTAGGTTTTTAGGCTTGATGTTATGTTATTAATAACTTTTTCTGTTGTTGTTGTTGTTTAGTCATTTAGTCGTGTCTGACTCTTTGTGACCCCATGGACCAGAGCACGCCAGGCACTTCTGTCTTCCACTGCCTCCCACAGTTTAGTCAAACTCATGCTGGTAGCTCTGAGAACACTGTCCAACCATCTCGTCCTCTGTCGTCCCCTTCTCCTTGTGCCCTCCATCTTTCCCAACATCAGGTTATTTTCCAGGGAGTCTTCTCTTCTCATGAGGTGGCCAAAGTATTGGAGTCTCAGCTTCAGGATCTGTCCTTCCAGTGAGCACTCAGGGTTGATTTCCTTAAGAATGGATAGGTTTGATCTTCTTGCAGTCCATGGGACTCTCAAGAGTCTCCTCCAGCACCATAATTCAAAAGCATCAATTCTTCGGCGATCAGCCTTCTTTATGGTCCAGCTCTCACTTCTGTACATCACTACTGGGAAAACCATAGCTTTAACTATACGGACCTTTGTTGGCAAGGTGATGTCTCTGCTGTTTAAGATGCTGTCTAGGTTTGTCATTGCTTTTCTCCTAAGAAGCAGGTGTCTTTAATTTTGTGGCTGCTGTCACCATCTGCAGTGATCATGGAGTGCAAGGAAGTAAAATCTCTCACTGCCTCCATTTCTTCCCCTTCTATTTCCCAGGAGGTGATGGGACTAGTGGCCATGATCTTCGTTTTTTTGATGTTGAGCTTCAAACCATATTTTGTGCTCTCCTCTTTCACCCTCATTAAAAGGTTCTTTAATTCCTCCTCACTTTTTCTGTTAGGAGATAGCAAAGTGGGTGAAAAGAGAAACAAACCAGAAGCGGAAGTTGGGGGAAGCCCTGGAGGGGAGGGAGGGAGGAATATATAATATACAGTGGTGCCTCGCAAGACGAAAAGAATCCATTCCGCGAGTCTCTTCGTCTTGCGGTTTGTTCGTCTTGCGAAGCAAGCCCATTAGCGGCTTAGCGGCTTAGCGCTATTAGCGGTTTAGCGGATCAGCTGATAAGCGGCTTAGCGGATCAGCTGATAAGTGGCTTAGCGGATCAGCTGTTAAGTGGCTTAGCGGCTTAGCGGATCAGCTGATAAGCGGCTTAGCGGCTTAGAAAAAGGGGGGAAGGAAAAAACCCCCGCAGGAACTCGCAAGACATTTTCGTCTTGCGAAGCAAGCCCATAGGGAAATTCATTTTGCGAAGTGCCTCCAAAACGGAAAACCCTTTCGTCTAGCGGGTTTTCCGTCTTGCGAGGCATTTGTCTTGCGGGGCACCACTGTATGTTAAGAAATTGAGATATATGTAATGAATGAAAAAGAAAAATGAATATTTTTTAAAAAAAAATAAAAAGAAAGAAAAGTTGGGAGAGACTTCAGCTCCTCCCTCCCCTCTCCTCAGAACTTTTCACCACTGCAGGAACCATGCCTCCAACCTTGCTGGCCCAGTAAATGAGGTCAAGGAGCTGGAAAAGTATGTGGGAGGGAAGGAGTTTGTGAGCCAGGAACGGAACTAGGGCAATGTGAGTGGTGTCCGAACAACAGGTGCATGATACTGGGAGCTTGAGCATAGTCTAAAATCAGAATAATAGAATCAAGAAGCTGGAAGGGACCCCAAGGGTAATTGAGTCCAACCCCCCACAATGCAGGAATCCCGGCTAAAGCAGATGACAGATGGCCATCCAACCTCTGCTTAAAAACTTCTAAGGAAAGAGAGTACACCACCTCCCAAGGGAGACCGTTCCACTGTCGAACAGCTCTTACTTTGTACTTAATTGTTCAAATAGCAAACATTTCACGTATTCCTATGAATGCATGAAATGTTTGCTATTTGAGCAATTAAGGACAAAGGAAGACCTGTTCGACAGTGGAACAATGGAACAATGGAATATTCAGCTTTAGTTAGTTATCAATAATCAACAATGTTTTTACTCATTACACATGGATTTTTTTATTGTTTTGATTTGGGAAAATGGGGTGTTTATCGGGGTCTCCGTTCAATTAGACTGAACCAACTCCTCTTCATAAAACAATACTTGGAAATTATAACATTTCTTGTATAATTATAATTCTAAACCTTTGGTTCTAATTTAAATAGGTATTGATAGATAGAAATATGGTGGTGTTTTGTGTGTGTGCATGTACATGCACGTGAGTAAGAGACAATATATGGTTCACACCAGGTACATTTATAGTTAGTTATGGCACTGTTGTGAGTTCATGAGGGCTGTGGTGCCCCACCATATCCATTTTGGTCCCAGTAATAAGCGTGTATTGGGCGTATCCAACCAATTTGTTCTATCAGTGCAAGGGTTTCTGCTTGTGCATTGGAACTCCCCCCCCCCCAACACCGGAGCATATTTTGGCATGGAAAGAGGGGAAATGCCATTGGGCAAGTAGGAATACTTACACTGATGGATCGAGTTAGTTGGATGCCACCCATTATTTCTATACAGCACTTCACATGAAATTCAGTGGTGTTGCCTTTTTATGAGTATTTATTAAGTTCATTTCTATACTGCTCTTAATTTTTAAAAAAAAAAAATTGAAATCACCATGACTGCAAAACAAATCAAACCAAAACTATACTTAGGTCCAATTACACCTTTTTAAAATATAAAATAGCAATGAAGCAAATATTCAACATGAATAACACCCCCTGAAGTTGGTAATCTCCCTGAGGAATATTGGAAACAAACTCTTTTTTCTGACTAGGTAACAAAGTTGTCTGAAAATACATTCTGTATAGTTCACACATCCAGAGCTGTTAAGATTCTCTCCAACATCAATAAACCTTTGAGCAGCTATTTCCTGAACTAAGACAATTGAAATAGTTTTCTAAATATTTTATATATTGAGGTGCTTTAATTATTTAGAAATCTACACAGAAAAGGCCCTTAAGCTAATCAAAGGTGAATTGCATAAACGTGTTGTCCATCTTATCTTGTTTTTCTTACAAACTGATTTTCATTTGCCAATTTCTTTCAGACTATAAATAGGTGCAATCAAACATCCCCACGCTGTCATTAGGCCCTGAAAAGGCATTTTTACCCAGATTTATCTTCTGCCCTCTGAAAGTGCAACTTTTTGAAAAACACAAGAAAATAACGAGGAATCAAATCACTAAGCCATACGATAAAAACTGTGAGTACATTGAGGCTTGCTTCTCTCATTTGATACATTATGCACGCTTGCACATTTGTTTTATACACAAAATCCACATTTGTTCTACTTCAATACATATTTCCTCAGTGCTAGGAACAGTCCAATACTAAAAAACAAAAATCATTGCCATACAACTACATAAAGAAACACTATTCCTTTTTTATTTGCTCATTTCCTCCCATAAATAGCTGGCTATAGCTATGCAAATACCTTAAGCATCTTGTCAACAACTCTTTATTTGTCTGTGTGTGCTGGAGTAATCTCTGTTTGCCCTTTATTACCATAATGTTTGTCACTGTCTTCATCCACATGGTTATGGCTTAATTTTTGAGGTTGCTGAAGTCAAGGGGAAAACCACACGGAACTAAAACAGGCTAGATCACCAAACTGCACAACAAAAACCACACACACACACACACAAACAAACACAAAGAACTGTGCACAAGATGGCCATTTAGGACCTGTCCCAAGCTAATCCGTTTATAGTTTGTTACAGAACACAGGATCAATTTATCAATAAATGAAAGGCTTGATAGATTCCACCACCCCCTTCCAGTAAATAATTTAAAGGGCTTTGGCCCAATATCATTATTTTACTCATCTAAATTATTTCCAACTTTTGATTTAAAGAATACTGGACCCACAGTCAAAGCTGGGGGTTTCAAGGACCACAAAGCCAGAGCAAGGTGCAGAATGAATCTGGAAACAGAGAGTAGGACACGACGCAGAGTGAGGCATAGTGGTTAGAAGGTTGGCCCATGGCCTTGAAGACTAGGCTCAGCCACGAAACTTGCTGGGTGCCCTTGGGCCAGTCACAGTCTCTCAGCCTGACCTCTTCTTTATTATGTATTTTGTGTATGTGTTTTGTGTGTTTGATGTTGCAACCACCCTGAGACCTGTGTCTGATTATATAGGGCAGGGCTTACCGCCCCCCCCCCCACAATATTTTATTCAAGTTGGCACCCCTGGAAGACAATCTTACTCGGCTTTGAGTGAGCACCAAAGAAATGCCAGCCAAGTCTTGATACCCAAGATAAAGCCATCACTTCCAGCTCAGTCCAGCTCCTTCCTTCCTGCCTGTACCATTTGGCTCAGAAACACTGCAAATTTTGGATAAAATGGACTGTTTCAAGAAGTGGCAGAAAGATATTTCTAGATTTGTCTGGCAGGGCATGAAGCCCAGAATAAAATTTAAGATATTAACTGATGCAAAGGAAAGGGGTGGATTTGCCCTGCCAGACCTTAAACTCTACTATGAATCAGCAGCATTCTGCTGGCTGAAAGACTGCCTGCTTCTTGAGAACACAGACATTTTGGATTTAGAAGGTTTCAATAATGCTTTTGGGTGGCATGCATATTTGTGGTACGACAAGGTTAAAGTACATAAAGCATTTAAAAACCATATTGTCAGGAAAGCATTGTTTAATGTCTGGATAAGATATAAAGACATATTGGAAAATAAAACCTCAAGGTGGTTGTCACCAATGGAAGCTAAGGCTTTTAAAAGACTCAATATGGAGGCCAAATGGCCGAAATATTGGGAAATTTTGGAACAAGAGGGAGATAAATTGAAATTGCAGAGCTTTGAGAAACTAAAAAACAAAGTGTGAGACTGGCTTCATTACTATCAGATAATGGAGGCATACAAATTGGACAAGAAAATTGGATTCCAGGTGGAAAAATCAAAATTAGAAACAGAATTGTTAGAACCCAAAACTAAGATTTTCTCAAAGATGTATAACTTGCTGTTGAAATGGAACACTCAGGATGAAACGGTGAAGTCTGCTATGATTAAATGGGCACAAGATGTTGGACATAATATCATGTTTGCTGACTGGGAACAGTTATGGACCACCGGTATGAAATTTACGGCATGTAATGCCTTAAGAGAGAATATTATGAAAATGATGTACAGGTGGTACATGACCCCAGTCAAGCTTGCAAAAATTTATCATTTGCCCGATAATAAATGTTGGAAATGTAAAGAGACTGAAGG
Organism: Podarcis erhardii; assembly: GCF_964252035.2. Classification (NCBI taxonomy): domain Eukaryota; kingdom Metazoa; phylum Chordata; class Lepidosauria; order Squamata; family Lacertidae; genus Podarcis; species Podarcis erhardii. The sequence continues at coordinate 31,176,346 of NC_138507.1, read as the reverse complement.
TACATTATTTCACCTTTGGTGGACGTGCCCAAGGATTAAGGCTTTCTGGGAAATGATCTATAATGAAATGAAAATGGTATTTAAATATACCTTCCTGAAGAAACCAGAGGCCTTTCTCCTGGGCATGGTTGGCCAATTGGTGCCAAAGAAGGACAGAACTTTTTTTATGTATGCGACAACAGCAGCAAGAATACTTATCGCAAAATATTGGAAGACACAAGATCTACCCACTCTGGAAGAATGGCAGATGAAGATTATGGACTATATGGGACTGGCAGAAATGACCGGCAGAATCCGAGACCAGGGAAAAGAGTCGGCGGAAGAAGACTGGAAGAAATTTAAAGACTATTTACAGAAATATTGTAAAATTAATGAATGTTAGAACGATGTTGGACAGAAATTAAGTGGTTTCCAGCTGTAATGCTTAAGAGATATGAAAAATAAGGTTTAGAAATAAGTAAAAGCTAATGGTGAGGATTTGCTGAACTAACAATTTGAATTGGAATACAAGAAAGGGAGGTATGAGGAGGTCTGGAAAATAAGTTAAAAGAAAATAAGTAATGGAAATCTTATGTGTTTTTTAATTATTTTTGTATTTTTGTATTTTCATTATTTCTTCTTTTTTATTTCACATTGTATTATTTCTTGAAAACTTTAATAAATATTCTATTAAAAAACACACACATTTGGCTCAGAAAGATGAGTAGCAGATATGGAAGAATTCAGCAATGAAAACAACAAGAGCAACCCGCTCAGGTAAGAGAGGGAGAGATATGTGTTGGGTTCTATGTGCATTCATAGCATGTTGACAGACCAAGAAGGAGAGAAAGTATTTTTACTATTCCGTGTTTTGTTTCTTTGGCCATATCATGCATGTATATTTGTGTGACTCAAAATGCAGCCATGACTCTGGCCACTTTCCTCTCTCCCCTCCATATGCTTTCTTGGCCAGGAAAGCATTTCATTTGTGCAAGCCTAATCTCAGCTTCAGAGCTTCCCATCTGCAAAATGTTTCCTTGTGTTGCTTAATAACTGACCACGCAATGCATATCCATGACTTGATCTGTCATGTGTGACTTGGCTCACTTTCTATCTGTTCTGCGTCTAAGTCATTGGCTCCCCTCTTGTGACATCTGGAGAATGTTGTGATCTGTAAGAGATGGATTTCATTTGCAGATAATATTGTTTAAAAGCAGGACACATGCAATCACATGCGATAACCATATGCCTTAGATGTATAGTGTTCTTGGAGGGCTCCGCACACACACTACCTGAACACCCATATACAGGATTTATGAAAAATCCCACTGGTTACAGTGGTACCTTCGTTCTTGAACTTAATCCGTTCCGGAAGTCCATTCCAAAACCAAAGCGTTCCAAAACCAAGACATGCTTTTCCATAGAAAGTAATGCAAAATGGATTAATCTGTTCCAGACTTTTAAAAACAACCCCTAAAACAGCAATTTAACACGAATTTTACTATCTAACGAGACCATTGATCCATGAAATGAAAGCAATAAACAATGTACTACAGTCACACAACCAACTCATCAGTAGCTGAACTGGATTCCATACAGTCACACACACAAAAGAGCCACAAACACAAAAACGCTAAATAAATAGCAAAAACAGACAGACCTCAGTGTAACACTCAAAATGGAAGTGTGGCACTCAAATTGTCAGTGTAACACTCAAAACAGAGCATGTTCAGCTTCCAAAAAAAGTTCGCAAACCAGAACACTTACTTCTGGGTTTGCAGTGTTTGGGTTCCAAGTTGTTTGAGTACCAAGGCATTCAGAACTAAGGTACCACTGTATTTGACTGGTTGGTAAGATGTGCCTCTCGTGCACATCAGCTCATAATGTTACATAATGCCATGTTAATTTGCACTGGGGTTGCAATGTTAAAAATAAGAATCAATATGCATATCTGACATTGTCTATGTGTGCACCAAAATGCAACATTTTACTCCATCAGCTCTGAGTTTGACCTTTCTCTTTCCACGTTCCAGGGAAAAGGAGTCATGTCTCATGGTTTATGAACTAGATTGGTGAGGCCCACGCAGTGCAATTTGTTTCCTAATTGGCTGAAGTATTCTTGTTTGCTGATAGGTAATTGTAGTTGCTGTCAGACTCTGCCCACTCAGTCCTTTGTGTCTCAGCCTCAGGGACCAGGGCAACCCACAAAGCTGCCCTTGGAGTCATCATTGAAAGCAGTCTTAGATTGCCAATTCAATTTGCCAGAAGAGCCCAAAAGTCAAGAATGTTTTTGTTCTGTTAGCAGACACGATGTGGTTGTCAAAGTTAGAAGAGTTCGAAGAACACAAATGCTGGATGACTCCTTGATTAATGCTTGCTGCCCTTTAAAAAGTCATTGGTTTTAAAGAAATCCAAGAAAATGGCCCCCAAAGCCACCCTTCTCGACCCCTAACCACACCTCAGTGGTTATTAGCCTTCTTCTGGAAAACATCAATATGTCAGAAGCTGAAACTTGGACTTGTCAACAAAATTGCAGCTCCATTCTTCAAGTGCAGAAACATCTAGCAGAACAGAAAAAGGCAGCTTTTGAGTCACTGCAGGAGGCTTTGAATTGCTGTGTGCTTTAAGAAGAAAATGTTAGAATTCCTTAAAATATCCGCAGGAGTTAACACTGTAGTGGGACTCAGGCCAGGGTGTCCTTAGGGTGTAATTATTTCAACTCTAGTCGTAGCATATGACTGCGCGCATTGCTTGTGGAAGCAAGACTGAACAAGGTGGGCTAATGGTCCATAAACACCTTCCTACTATCTCGGTTCCATGGTATTGCTGTCCAGGTATTTCTTCACCAATTACAACCACCTAAATTATTTTGGCTCACATGTTAGTTGACTGCTATGGAGCATAGGTGAATTGTGGGTTGTGTAGTCAGTATGTTTCATTTTGTCTAACGATGTTCAAAATCCACTGCTTGGTAACAATTTTTACAAGTCAAAATTATGGGGTTAGAGATACCTAAACAATATAAAAGTTTATTTATGTATGTGGCCATGGCAGCTCATATGATATTTGACCAGAGATGGAAAGAAGACAAAATCCCAACCAAAGAAGAATGGCAACAAAAACTATTGGAATATGCAGAAGTGGCGAAACTTACCGGAAGAATAAGAAATCAAGACGACTAAGTATTTCATACAGAGTGGAAATCATTTATTGTATACTTTCCAAATCATTGCAAACAGATTAAATCATTAGCAGGATTGATGTAAAGATGTGCAGTGGCATAACAAATATTGAATTATATAAGATATATAATAATTAGGCTTAACTTCGAAATGCAGTAAAAGTATTATAAATATAAGCAACCACAGAAAGAGGGGGAAGGAGGTTGAAATAAGGTATTGGAATTTGATGTAGAAAATGTTGTGTTTGTTTGTTATAAATGGAAAACTATAAATAAATACCGGTAATATTAAAAATAAAAAAATTACAAGCCAAAATTTCACAGTTTTGATGTGAAAATGCGAGCAGGCTTCTGATTCTGCAGAACTCTTCAGGAGGCTGGATATTAGGCAAAACAGTGGGGGTGGGAGAATTGCTAGGTATCCTATTACTGTCCCAATTTATAACAGTCTTAAGATGATGCTTAGGAAGAGTTACGTAGAGACAATTAGACGAGCCTCACTTAGGTGCAAGGTAAGATCTCAGGATGTACCCAAAGTATAAAATATAAGATCTAGTAGTCAATTGATGAGTCCCTTTGCCATATCTAAGCATGCAGGTCCCAATGGAGGCAAAGAGAGGAAAGAAGGGAAAGGTGGCAGTCTTATATTAGCAAAAATGAAGGTTTTGTTTGTCAGGAGCTCATCCTACACTCGAGTAGGACCCTGGTAGAGACACATGCCCAACTGGCATGTTCTCTCCCTCCTGGTCTTTTGTTCAGGAGCTTCAAAAGCTTTCTTCTGCCCGAACATCACAGCGACCAATGCCAATAGACACCGGCACACTTAGGGATCCGCAGAGTCTTCGCAGTTCGCGTGACGGACCTCAGCAACTCAGCATTTTGGCTAATCTACTTTATTTACATATAAACACACACAGAGCACTGCAACATGGCTCCCTCTCTCTCTAGCATCAGGCAGCAAAGAGAAAAAGAACAAGCGACAATAGTCTCACTTCACGGAACACAGTAACACAAACATCCTGTCTCCGTCACTTCCCACTCTGTGGAGTCAAAACATACACCGTCATGTGAAAGACAACAATCCTATGACTGCAATCACGGAGCAGGAATTCAGGAAGATCTAGTTGATCTATTAAATAGAAAGTTTTGCAATGGGGTGGCAGACTGAACACACCCTACATTAATTAATAAATGGCAGCAGCTGGGGATGGGCGGGGGGTGGGATGAACTGATGTAGCTACCAATAACATGATTTTGGTATGGAGGCTGAGGAGAGGAGACTTGATTAGCTGAGTCTATTATTAGAAGAGCCTATTATTAATTATTCTGCCCCCAGTTGCCCTATTTGAAAACCCCTTTGGAATAGGCGGTAGGGAGAGAACTTGGTTCCATTCATAATTTAATGCGATCCTACCAAATTTGCAGTTGCCAAACCAAGATGCACTTTGCCAAGGAAAATAAACATATAGAAATGTGTATACTAGCAAAAGAAACTTCAAAAGTGCAGTATTTTACAGGGGGAAATAGCTGGCAAAAATGTCTATATCTTAAGCATTTAGGCAAATTTTCAAGTCATGGATTCCCCACCCCACCCCTGAAAAAAATTATAATTTTTTAAATCAAACAAATCTCTTTACATCTCTGACTTTTTATAGAATTCCTATGCCACATGACACTGCTGTGACAAGCGAGAATTGTTCCTATTGTTTTAATTTCTCTTGATTTCTTTCCCTTTTTTAATGATTGGGTAAGCTGCTCAGGTTTTGTACACAAGTCAAATTCAGGTTTTATTCGCCCAACCAATGCTTGCTTTGACCTACCCTGAATCTGAATACTTGGTGATTTCCTTCCATCAGCCTCTAGTCAAGTGGGAGCCTGGAGGCGGCACAGAGAAAGGAACAATCTCTGCAGTAGCCAAGAGAGAAGCAAATTTAGTATTCACATTTCTCTTCAAGCACTGGTGCAGAGTTGAGGTCAGCCAGGGATAAAGGCACAACTAGTAATTCATTGCTTGCTTGCGAACAACAAGTTACACAAAGACAGCAAGTCCCTGTAAGCTTCACAGTTAGGTAGATAAAACAGTCCTCAACCTGGTAAACATTCAACAAAATGGATGGGGTCTCATGGAGCCAGATCCTGAGCATGTTTACCTGGAAGTAAGCCCTGCTTTACAGGCTTTTGCTTTCAAGTAAGTGTGTGATTTCAGCCCTGCAATCCAATCTTAGGCATGCAGGTTTTTCTCAGAAGCAAGCCCCATTGTTTCCAATGGGGCTTGTTCCATGATAAGTGTGCATAGAATTGCAACCCCAAGAGCAATCCTTCTAAGGTGCACTTTTTAAAAGGTACATGGCAGCTGCTGGAGCCCCATAGCAGTTTAACTCAGTAATAATGCCCCATCAAATGGAATAGAAGTCTCTTCCAAATGAATACGAATATGAGGGTTGCAGTGAATTAACATGACTAGAACCAAACCAGAGTTGTACAGCTTGGGGAAAATATTTCAGAACAAAAAAGACAACTATGAAGACTTTGGGTCCATAAAATAAGATGATGTTAATAATGTACCTCACTGGAAGGACAGATCCTGAAGCTGAGGCTCCCAATACTTTGGCCACCTCATGAGAAGAGAAGACACCCTGGAAACGACCAGTCAGATAGTTGTTTATTTCCTTGACATCTGATGTGAGGGCATTCCACAGGGCGGGCGCCACCACCGAGAAGGCCCTCTGCCTGGTTCCCTGACACCTCACTTCTCGCAGTGAGGAAACTGCCAGAAGGCCCTTGGAGCTGGACCTTAGTGTCTGGGCTGAACGATGGGGGTGGAGACGCTCCTTCAGGTCTATGGAATGCTTTCCCTAGAGAGACCTACCTAGCACCAACTTTATTCTGCTTAGGCACCAGGCAAATATGCTTTCATTTTCCTGGGCATTTGGGCAGCACCAATGATTGGCTTGGAAGGACAGATCGTGAAGCTGAGGCTCCCAATACTTTGGCCACCTCATGAGAAGAGAAGACTCCCTGGAAAAGACCCTGATGTTGGGAAAGATGGAGGGCACAAGGAGAAGGGGATGACAGAGGATGAGATGGTTGGACAATGTTCTCAAAGCTACAAACATGAGTCTGACCAAACTGTGGGAGGCAGTAGTAGACAGGAGTGTGTGGCGTGCTCTGGTCCATGGGGTCACGAAGAGTTGGACACGACTAAACGACTAAACAACAACTAATAATGTACTTTTATTGTGGTTTCATAATTGTTTACATTTGTGTATGTGTGTGTGTATACCTTATGTCTGCTACTAAAAATCACTTTTATGGTAAAATGGTATAAAATGTAGTGGCCGCGTTAGTAAATTCTTGCTGTTGTGACACCACCACCTAAGTTTAACAAACTGCCATGTTGCCAGGTGTTTTATATCAAGACTTCATTTGGTTTCTCCTATCCCCAATAGACGATGATACGTTTTACCATGGATTGGCAATGAATGTTGTTGCTGAGGCTTTTGTTTCCCTGAACGTACCTTGACCACAGTCTCCACGCAGTGGGCATCTATCACAGGTTAACTCTTCCTGGTCAATTCTTGCCGCCCTCTCTTCTCCGGAACAGATTTTAGAGCATAATTTTACACTCCTGGTCCTAGATGCCACTTCCATGCTTCATTAACAGCCTGGATTCCTCCACTAAAGGAAGAAAATGCGGTTATGATCGGCCCATCTGTAGAATGGGTTGTCATGGAAACCCTACCTGGCTCGATTGCACGTGCAGTGGCCCTGTCTGGTGCAGAAATGAGCAAGGAATAATATACCGCTGAGAAGGTTAAAGCCTGATTCGGTGGTTGTGTTATCAAAGGGTGGTGGTGGGCGAATTATTCCTGCTGAAGCCCACCTCCATGCTGCAGAACTGAGAGTGGGGTTTAAGCTATGGAACCTTAAGATTTTAAATACTGTAGGCCTTGGAGATGAATGGCAATCTGTCAGGATGTATGGCCAGGGTTGTCAACTGACCAGAGAAACAACAACAATGCGGCTTGCTCTTGGGCCTTTAATAGGAGTGTGACATGCAATATTTAGGAAGCGGAGCATGGAGAGTGAACATTTTCACCCACTAATGTCCACATATAAAATTGCAGTTGAAAGCAAAGTGCCGTGGCTCCTGCGTCCAGCTGACTTTAGTAAACAATATCTGAAATCTCTGTGGATGTGTGAATTAGTCACATCAAATATCTAAGTAGCTTCAGTGTTCAAAATTGGCAATTTACAGCACAAACTCTCCGGATGTAGCTGGAGTCCAAATCCCATCAGCTCCTATCAGCATGGCCAAGGGTCAGGGATGATGGGGGTTGAAGTCCAACAATTTCTGGAGGGGTGCAACTTTGAATATTGTGTTAAAGTTTTAGCATATAACTTTAAAAAAAAGCTCCTCAATATATTTTGTTTATTATATGTCTGCAAAACTAGCTCACATTGACAGAACTATGACATTGACTGACCCTCCCCTCTTTTTTTTGCATTGGAAGGTTAAGCCTTGGGGAACATTCTGGAAGATTGAGTCCCCTGCCCTAATATTAAGAATTGAAAAACAAAGCAGTGATTTCGATACAGTCTTTGCCTGGTTTCTGCAGAACTTCTGATGAGTTTTGAGTAGCACCAGTGCCCAATTTACGTATAAGCTAAACAAGCTATAGCTTAGGGCCCTACTCTCTTGCCCCCCCCCCAATATACTTCTTCTTAATTGTATTTCAGTTCAACAGTTACTTCGATAAACTACATGCTTTGTTATGTGCAAATGGCTTTAGATACCTATTAGGTCCATAAATTACCATATATTCAACACAAAAAACAGTGACAATTTGTTGTTGACAAAGGACAGCTGGACATATAAAGGGCCCCATTTCCTTCAGTAGCTTAGGGCCTCATCAAACCTAAATCCAGCCCTGACTAGCACCCTCACCCAGTGGACAACCCTCCCATCCAACAGGAGTCTAAAACAGAATTAATTAAGCCGCCTTTGAGCATCAGAGCCAAGGTACTGCATGATGCTGCCTGTCTGGTGACTTATTGTCATACCATCAGGCAGCACTGCAGCATCCTATTGTCCATTTCAACCACTGGGGAAGGTATGCATCCCGTCCATTGTTGTGGACTCGGCATTTCTCTCTTCTCATCTTCAACAGCTGCTTTGTATGCAGCGTATAGTAAGCTTCATGTTCTGTATCAAAACTGGTATTCAATAAGGTCTTGATGTATGCAGTTGATTTCTTATTGCAAGCTGTCAGATTTTTACAGGGAGAACAACAGAACTGCTGAAGATGATAAACATGTCAAGGTCAGTGAAGGATTATCATCCAGTTTGAATATTACAGTGTTGCAGGCAACAATGGTACGGCGAGGACTGTGTCAGCATTTTCATTATAAGCTTCTTTTCTCAAAGATTATAATAGCACACTGTGGCACAAACATTCCACACGGAAAATTTACAGTAGAGAATACCTTTGTTGGGTTGCAGTCTAATGTTTTTCTGTTGCTGAATATTTCATCACCGTCCGACCATTGGAATACACTTGGGGGGTGGGGGGTGGGATGAATCAGTACTGTTAATTCTAAGATGGTTTTAAAGAGAAATTACTATGAACTATTTCAGTAACTAAAACACTTACAATGTCTAGGTAAAGGTAAATGTAAAGGACCCCTGGACAGTTACGTCCAGTCAAAGGTGACTGTGGGGCTGCGGCGCTCATCTTGCTTTCAAGCTGAGAGAGCCAGTGTTTGTCCATGGACAGCTTTCGGGGTCATGTGGCCAGCATGCCTAAACTGCTTCTGGTGCAACAGGACACTGTGACAGAAACCAGAGTGCACGGAAACACCATTTATCTTCCTGCCACAGTGGTACCTAATTATCTATTTACACTGGTATACTTTTGAACTGCTAGGTTGGCAGGAGCTGGGACAGAGCAACAGGAGCTCATCCCGTCTCAGGGATTCAATCCGCCGACTTCTGATTGGCAAGCCCAAGAATCTTAGTGGTTTAGACCACAGCGCCACGCATATCCCTAACGATGTCTACTCGGAAGCAAGTCCCATTGAGTCCAGCAGGACTTCCTTCCAGGTAAGTGTGCATAGGATTGCTGCAGGTTTTAATTTATTTTAAAAATTGTCATCTCCACAAATTAATCTGAAGCTAGAATAATGAAGTTGTATACTAAGAATTACAAGAAAATGAAATGGGGTTTTTCTTTAAATTATGAAGGTTTACCAGCCAATAGATTTACATAGACAGGTGGTGCTTTCCTACTGTTTTGATCATTATGTAACGTTTTGAAAGGTTCTTTTAGTACTTGCAGTGTTGTTTGTGGTGGGGTGGAGCTTGGGAGCCACCCTCTTGACACTAACGTCACTGCTACTGACCTGGGACAGGGTGGCAGTGAGGTCAGGACAACATGGTTGTTTAAGTGCTCCTACTGGTGCAGCAGTCTGACCCCAACATCGCTGGTGCCTTATCCCCATGCAAGTAGGCAGTGATGTCAGGGTCAGGAGGCTGGTTCTGCCCCATGACTACTGCTTGCACTGGAATTATTACAGTGAGAAAGGTTTAATACCACATGATGGGTTTAAATTAGAGATGAAGGCTAAAGCACACACACAAGTCCCAGCCCAATTTTCCCAGGCATGCTGGCTGTTCTTCAGATCTTCATGCAATTGGTGCAAGGCTCTGAAGAGTTTGTTTTACAGTGTGTTTGATGGATACTCTTAGAAACCTGCCCAGCAGTAGGAACGCCAGCTTATCACAGTTTCTGATCACTGGAGCAGTTTCAAATTTTGTGGTGCTATGAGCAGTTGAGGTGTTTATGTTAAAGAAGCAAGGGTGAGGGGCTGCTTATGAAGTTCATCAAGGAAAGTCCCACTACCCTCAGCCCCCGAGCATAGGTACCGTAAATTTCTAAACCTGAAACCAATTAGAACCCCTCAGCGTTTTTGTAGTTGCGGGGGATTGCCCTGTGAAAATGGAGAGGTGAACCATTTAAACAAGGGTCAGCAACCTTTTTCAGCCGTGGGCCAGTCCACTGTCCTTCAGACCATGTGGTGGGCCGGACTGTATTTTGAGGGGGAAAATGAATGAATTCCTATGCCCCACAAATAACCCAGAGATGCATTTTAAATAAAAGGACACATTCTACTCATGTAAAAACATGCTGATTCCTGGACCATCCATGGGCCGGATTGAGAAGGCGAATGGGCCGCATCTGGCTCCCAGGCCTTAGGTTGCCTACCCCTGATTTAGACCATCTGAAAAAGCTTGTAGCACTAGACAAGATGAAGTTTGGAGCTGATCCAACAACGACGGGCCTTACACTATTAGATTCAACATCTTCACTAGATGAGCAAAGACAAATGACTCCCTTTCCATTTTCCCTCTCTGGGTTTTCCACATGCTGAATTTGGTCAAACAATTATGAAAGCTCTGGTAGGTCCAGCTTTCCATCTTCATGTGAACCTGCTCCCTTCAATAAAACATAACAGCCTCTCTTTGAATCAACCAGTTCTCTCCATCTACCTATAAAGCTTCAGGATAGATGGGTTTTTCTATTTCTGATCTGAGCCTGATCTGAGCCTGGTCCACTGACTGGAAGTGGCTCTCCAGTATTTCAGACACAAACCTCTTCCAACCCTGCTTGGAAATGTCATTGGAAACTGAAACTGGGACCTTCTGCATGCAAAACAGATGAGCTACAGCGGTTTTCCAAATATATCTCTAGATATATTTTACCCTGCAACACACTTATTTTTGCGTACGTTGGTAAATTTCTTTGAGCCGAGAACTGCATTGCAAAGGTGTGAAATCCAAGGGATAATTCTCATCTATGCTTCAGTCCGGAAGGTCAAATTAGGTTAGTTCTCTTAAAAATGCAGACAGAATAAACCCTCTGTCCCTAATAAAGCCCCAAAGTATCTTTTAGGAACAGATTCCTCCTCTACTTTTCTTTTCCTAACAAGGATCAAGCTACATACGGAGGAAAACATTAGCACTTGCAATCTGCTCCTTCATTTACATTCACCTTATTTTAACAGGATTTAACACTTTTAATGTACAAGGATTACATTAAACGATTTAAATGATTAGTAGGACCAGGGGACAGAAGAGCGAGGGCGGAACATAAGATAAGCACGAGAATGACCTTCTCAATAGGAAGAGATTGGAAGTTGGAGGGATATCAAGCAACAAAATGGCCACATGCTTTTCCAGTGCAAACTGAATTCCAAACCCCAGGTGAGATACGTGGGTTACCTTTTGCAATCTGCTGCTTCAGTGGGCAGTACTGTGCAGGGCATCTCTAACGAGCAAATTGTCTGCAAACCATACATTCTAGCCAATATCCATGACATTGACATAAATGTTACCGTAATGCAGGGAGGGGGCTGGAATGACAATATCTGTAGGGACAGATTAACAGTTCTGGCAGAGGATTTCAGAGCACTCAGAAGAGCTGCAGGTGTTTCAAATAAATAAAACACACTTAGCACATACCTGCAAAGAACGCAAAAAAGGTAATCGAGGAAGGAAAGCAGGCAGTGAATAAAATATAGTGCAAGCCACACAATACTTACATATCTATATGCTTGCGCACACAAACACACACACATAATATAGCTGTGCTATATTATATTCCTTAGCAAGCCGTAAAGACTCAGACACAAATGTGCACACATTTATGGCTCTCAGGGACATTTCTTGTACAGTGCTGGATCTGAGGGTTTGGTAAGCATTCCGAACAGCATCACAAAGACGTGAAGCACCTATTTCATGGCAACTATAAAGTACAGCTATTAAAACTGACTGGTGAATATTTTCCTTGTCTGCAGTGGTTTATGGCCCATCCCTTTGAGCCGCTGCATTGAGTAGAAACTCATAGCAGTTGGCTGGCTCTGACCTGCTTCCGAAGCAGATAGGCTCTTGTTTCAGAGAAAGCAGATTCAGAGGAACAGGTAGCTCACAAAACCTGAGAAGTAAAGCAACCACTGGAAAATCTTAAGGGCTGGACCAGATTCATAAGCAATCCCACTCGGGGAAGACCTCTTTCATTATTTCAGCAAGCATTTTAAGTACGTTTTCTGATTTTGTGGTTAATTCTAAAGGACTATCTTTTGTGTCTCTTGTAGCATACACAACATGGAGACTACAGTGTCAAAACAGTGTATTGTTGAAATAAAATAAGCAAATGTCTAATTAGGGTACCTCCTGATGTGGAGGAGTTTTCCACACATACACCTGGATATAGGCAGAGCTAGTGAGTAAAGCTAGAGTTGCCCTATTTCAAGAGGTAAAAACCCAGACTCAAAAGTTGTTGATTTTTTTTAGGGCAATCAGCCGATAGCCCCTCTGCCACCAGTGAGCCTGAGCCACCCGTGCCAGAGCCCAGTTCACCCACTCCTCAGCAAGAACCTGAATCAGAGCCACCTGCATGCACACACACAAAAATTAAAACCCCACTTCCAGGACATTTGCTTTAAAATATAAAATTCCCCCTGGATGGGCCTGTAGGACCTCAAAAAGAGGACATGTCCGGGAATTCCTGGACATATGGCAATCCTAGTAGAGTGCTCTCTGATGAACACGAAACCCATGTTCATTGGGTTAGTTATTGGATTAATTCAATTTATAGAGAGGGTTGTTTGTTACTTCCCCTCCTATTGAATCTGACTGCTGGTCCATCCAGCCCAAGATTGTTCATTCTGATGAGCAGTTCCTCCCCAAAATCTTAGAGAGAGCTCTTTCCTACCTTTGATATCTGAGTACATTGATTTCATGAACATTTTGGAACTGAATCGGAATCTCTCTGCAGCCTGAACACAAGCAATGTGCTCTAGAACTGAGCTATGGCTTTTCCATACGGCAGCAATATTTCTAGGATTGGCAGTGATGTATGATCTCAGAAGAAGCTGCAGGATCCTTGGCAATACTCATAGAGCATGTAGGATGCTACTTTTGTGCCATGCAGTGGTACACAAGCAATCAAAACTTTGTGCTCCAGGAGTCACCACGCCATTGCAAAAGATTCTAGGGCGCACCTTTTGGAACATGAAATTTAACCTCTTGGAGAATGTCGTGGGATTTTAAAGATTTAGCAGCAATATTTATTCATTTGGAAACTCTTGCTTCCAAAAGCGTTTGAAATTAAAACCAAACACATGAAGGCTAGCAACAATTTCGTTGTCATTTAAGGAAGACAAAATTAAACAGAACCCACGAGTAATTTGGAATAGTTTCCACACTTGCAAGGTTCAAATATTTGCTCAAAACCTTCACAGCCGAGGCTAAAAGCATTCTGGATGCCTGAATATTTCGGGCATACACAGATAGCAGCCAGTGAAAAAAAGGTTATCTTTTGGATGAAGGTGGACAACTTTTAAACTAGGGTGGTTATATATAGATTATACAGTGGTACCTTGGGTTACATACTCTTCAGGTTACATATGCTTCAGGTTACAGACTCCGCTAACCCAGAAATATTACCTCAGATTAAGAACTTTGCTTCAGGATGAGAACATAAATCGTGCAGTAGCAGCGCAGTGGCAGCAGGAGGCCCCATTAGCTAAAGTGGTGCTTCAGGTTAAGACAGTTTCAGGTTAAGAACAGACCTCCAGAACGAATTAAGTTCTTAATCCAAGGTACTACTGTACTATGAAATCACCAAGTCATGTATGCCAGAGACTGAGAAGAGGCTGGGATGCACTTGGAATTTTTGGGCTCCATAGGAACTACGTTGTAGATGGGAGATTCTGGAGAACCCTGTCCCGGTGATCATTCTAATCATCCTAATCTGGTCATGGAACTCCAAAAGCTTCTAGAATGTGGCTTAGTGATTCCGCAATGCCTCTAAAGGCCTTCCTACTGGGGTTCTGTGAACTTTCTCAGGAAACAATTTCCTGACAAATCAGAAAATCAAACAGCCTTCCAGATTCCCCGTGGCCAGCGAGGACACTTAGGTGCGATGGCTCCCTCTGTCTCATCATTCCACAGAGAGAATAGGGCCTCGGCAGTTTATACCACATTCTGAATTAGGTGAAACGATACACATTATCATCTAAAGATGATATCCTACCTGCCCCCCCCCCTTGCCAAAAAACAATTTACTTCAGGCTCAGACATTACCTAAATGCAGTACTGGACAAATTGTTTAGTAGACAAGCTGGCTATGTACGCTGGTAATGAATTTAATTTTGCAATGAATAATTCAGCTTATTAAAACCCATATTTAAATGGGGACTAATCTGAATTAATTTTCCACTTGAAATACTTAGCCTTAACATGTGACAGTTATATTACTGGGTAAAGCCCTAAGGTCTTTTTTACATTTCATAAATCTGAAGTTAAATAAAAGGCTGATGTTAAATGTAATTAGAATTTAATAAGCATTTTAAGACATAAGACACATTTTAGGACATCTGTGAATTCTACTAGAATTACTCCTTTACCTCTTCCTTCTCCACTATCACTGGAAACAGACAATAGCAATTAAGATTGCATCTGAACTTCACATGACTGCAAGGAAGGCCCACTGATTTCAATAGGACTTGCTTCTGAGTAGATTAGTTAATGCTGCAGTATAAATTGGGGAAATGAGAGCAGGGGACTTCTTTCCATATCTTGGAGAATGAGGGGAGAGGAGATCTTCCTCATATCTTGTGAATGCTGTTTGTAGGAAAGCTCATTCAAAACAATGACATCAATAAGCACATTGTTATGTATATCAAGCGAATGACATTCGGAGCTAGAAGTGATGCATTCTTAGAGACAGGCTCTGTGAGATGCTTTGAAAGGTAGGCTTAGACATTGTGTGTATCAGGTAGAGGTCCTCTGTGTTTGGACAGGGGCTGTGCTGGTCCCGGGGGCTAACCGAGAGGCGAGGCCTGAGTCCAGTCCAAGGTCGATGGTGCAGTATGGAGGCTGTCCATCAAAGCTGTAGCTGGGTCCAAGGCGGGGAGTTGGGTGGGGTCAGGAACTCTGGCAGAAGAGGAGGACAGGATGCAGGCAGGAACAGGCTAGCAACAACATTGCTCCCGCAACCTGGGACTGGGGCTGACTGGCTTTTATCTGCCCCAAGGCATAGGGTGGCCCCGGTCCAATGATGACTTGCCTCTCCTGGCCTGGAGGCGAGCACTCCTCCTGCAGGAACTTAGTTCCCTCCGCCTCTCTGCCCTGAGCCTCTGCAGCTCAGGAGAGGCTGGAGGGTTACTGGACCCAGAGGCAACCTCCTCTTCCCCTTATGGGGCTGAGAGTGGAGCACCTGCAGGCAATGGGTCCTCCATCCCCTCAGAGGCCAGAGCAGACTCAGCTGGTGCCTGCACCTGAGGATCCAGCACAGGTGAGAACCCTTCAGGCTCAGGCCCCAGCCCCGGCTCAGCTGGTTCTGGAGGCGGGGACTCCTGTGCAGGCTGGGATTCCTCAGGTTCAGCCTCTGAGTCCAAATCCCAGGCCATCACAGGGGCCCTCCACTCCTGGAGAGGCACTCTGCTGCATACATCTGTACATGTGTAGAACTCCATCTGATCAAGATCTATATTGATTGCTGTTGTTGATAGGATGCCAGAGCAATGGTGAACACATAGATGTTGTGTGGCAGCAGTGGGTGAGGTTTGCCTGCATGGCAACAGTGTTGGGTAAGGCTTGGTCACAAGGTCCTGCAGCCATTTCCACATGCGGTTTGGACTCCAGTTTATAACAGGTGCCTTACTTTGATACACCATAAACAGACTGTCAATATCTCAAAGTCGCTGATCAACAAACGGTCAGATTTGCTGTGATTTATATATATATATATATATATATACATATGTATGCTCTGTGGCAAAGTCATTTTATTTGCGTTGTGCCTGGTTTTGTTCTAGTTTGTCTTGCACAGTTATATGTCAATATAACTGTTGCTCTTGGCTAGTAGAAATTAAGTTTCTGGTTCATTTTTAACCAATAGTAATCTTAATAATCCAGTGCAAGCAAGAAACAGTTTCAAGGCTGTGTCTTATCTTCCCCACAAATACAATATATTAAATTAAACAATGTATTATATTAAATTTATGTGACCATGTTAGGCTATAGGGGGCATTATTATTGTTGTTGGGTTTTTTTTTTTTGGAATCTTAAAGGGAATAGAGCTCTCCTAATGCAACGCTAACAGTACAATCTTAAACATGTCTCCTTAGAATTAAATCTCATTATTTCCAATGTCAGGTAAATGTGTGTAAGATTGCTGCCTTAAGGTGTGATAGTCGTGATTACATTTCATTACATAATGCCAAAGGGTGACTTGATCTTTGAGAACACAGAATAATCCATTTGCTCCATCAGCGATTAATTTGCATTACCAGACATCCCCAGATGTGCATTTGTAATGTGAACATTCTCCTGCTTGACTCTGACTCTTTGCTATCCCAGTGCTAACCTCTGGCATATCTCTTCTTTGGGGCCACACAGCCAAAGGATATGCAGATCATGTGCAGATGAGCTACAAAGCCTAATTACTTGCCTTTGCCTTGAGGTTTAGGAAGCATGCCTGTTTGGCTTCATATCTATAGCTTCTTCACTCTTGTACAACTGGAATTTGTTTCAGTGGTTTTTGCAGAGAAGTTCTGGGCACTAATCATCTCCAATTTCACTTTTAACTTCGGAATACTTTTCTTCCAGACAAAACGTGACAGCAACTGATCTAAACTCGGATACTAAGCCTAACCACGTGCCATCGAAATAATCAAATCTTGCTTTCCCTAGACCTTTGCATCCGCCTCTCTTCCTTTCCTCTGTTTCCCTGCTATTAAATTTTAGATTGTGAGCTCTTTGGGGCAGGAACCTATTCTCATAGACACTGTAAAGAACCATGAACAGTGATGGTGCTAAATAAATAATGTTACATGTGATAGTGGTTCCGTGTTATTGATACCAGCCATCAGATGCTGAAAACACAGACTTACACAGAAAAATACGTACAAAAGTGTATTCTCTGTCAGGGAGGGCAAACCTCTACAACACAGACTGAGTTGTCCATAAAGAGAAAAGCCATTCATCCAGGCATCTCAGAAGTGCATGAAGAGGCAAAATCAGGTCCAGCCCCTTGGCTTCTGGCCAGGAGCCCTCGGTGGGTCAGGCATTCTCACAGAAACTTGAACTTTTCCCAACTAGTTGAAAAGCATGATAAGCTTTTGTTGGAACGACTTCAGACTCCTGTGCAATCGCAGCTCACAGCTTATGCTCCTGGAATCCTGACCCCAGGTCCTTGTCCGTCAGCTGTGTTTAGGGGACCTCAAAACTCCTCTCTTAAGTTGGCTTGTGTAAGCCTCTCACTATTAGGTTCCTGGTATGTTCCCTTATATCCCTCTTAAAAGAATAAACACGCCATATTCTTGTTTAAAGTATATAAAATTAATTTACTCACATCATCAGTTCACAGTTGGATCCCTGAAGGCAGCCTTAGTTACAAAGCATATACATGTGGATCTATCCCATATGGGGATAATCCCAGTGCCCTCTGTTGGCTGAGCATTTCTAGCTAAAAAGCTGCTCCAATGACGGAGGATGTCAAAGAGAGAGAGAGAGTGGCAGCATGCCTTGTCCTTTTGTTACCTGGACAGGTAAGGTCACGTCCACCTCTAGTCACATGCAAAGGAAGTATGCTCCAGCCAGGAGGAAACAGGAAGTTTTTGACTGGCTGGACCAAGCATTCCCCCACATGTCCACTCTAGGAAAACAAGGAATGTTGTACTTGACTGCTATTTGTGTATCACATCCCACAATTAAAGCCTAAGGCTGTCTGGACCAGCTCCTGCTCTTCTCCTGTTGTGGAGTTCGCAGTGCCCGTCTGTTACAATAAAGCATGGCATCCTTAGTCACAAGAAAGTGCTCCTGTTGCTGCTCTTGGGTGGGTGCCAGGACAACTGGTCTCATTTATGTAGACGTCTCCTAGGTTTCTCCACTTAAATCCATTTGCATCATGAATGTTTCTGATGATACATTCATACTGCAATACATCACAAAGAGAGAAGCTGTCAAGTTGAAAGGATAGGCATGGGAGTATCAGGCTTATTTAACTGGTAGCTTGTGACAGATACATATCTATATGGAAGACCTTAGGCACATAGACTACAAGAAAATTAGGCTCTGCTTCCATGATCCATCAAAGCAACTTTGGCTATAATGAAAGGAACTCATTTGTCTAAAACCGCCCAATGTCTCATGTGTGCAGTGTGGGTTTCTCTTTCTCTCCCTCAGTCTCAAATAATGCAAGCAATTCTTTCATTTTTACTCAGGCAAACTGCCTAGCCTTCCAAACTTCAGAAACTCTGGATCAATGCAAGTGACAAGAAAATTGGGCTCCATTTATTTAAATTATAAACTATGGTCAAAAACATTCTGGGTATCATATGGCATCTATGGTATCATATGGTATCATATGGCATCTGGGTATCATATGGCATCTATGGCAGAATGTAATGGGATGAAGTATATGTCTATTTCAGGACAGCATAATCATTTCTATTTTATTTATTTTCCTACATTAATATTCTGCCTTTCCTCAATAATAATAATAATAATAATAATAATAATAATAATAATAATTTATTATTTGTACCCCACCCATCTGGCTGGGTTTCCCCAGCCGCTCTGGGCGGCTTCCACAGAAACCAAAAATACACTAAAATATCACACATAACTTCCCTGAACAGGGCTACCTTAAGATGTCTTCTGAATGTCAGGTAGTTGTTTATCACTTTGACATCTGATGGGAGGGCGTTCCACAGGGCAGGCACCACTACCGAGAAGGCCCTCTGCCTGGTTCCCTGTAGCTTTGCTTCTCGCAATGAGGGAACCGCCAGAAGGCCCTCGGAGCTGGACCTCAGCATCCGGGCAGAACGATGGGGGTGGAGACGCTCCTTCATGATGAAATCCAAAAGGACATGGTGGGTCTTTCATCCAAGCACTGACCAGGCGCAGACCCACTGAGCTTCAGCAAAGAGGTGGATTCATGTGCTGATATCTCACTGGTCACCTGCTAGAATAAATACCATCAAACACAAATGGAAATGCTCAAAGGGGAGGTGAAGCTTGTTAGAAGTAAATGATTGTTTGCTGGGGGGGGGGGAGTTAAAGAAGGGGAACTTTTGTTTGTCAAGGGCAAAGTAAAAAAAAAAGAAAGACAGAAAAAAGTTAGGTGAACCTAACTCTCTCTTGGAAATCAATGACACTTACATTTGCAATTAAGTGCCTGAATCTCATTGATTTCAATTGGAATTAAGCAAGCTTAACTCTCTGTGTGTTGTATTCAGCTTGTGCTGAGCTGTATAAATGAAGCATTTGGTTTCCAGTTTAGAAAAAGAAAAAGAAACCAAAGACACAGGACAGAAGTATTTTGAGCAAAGGATTTTGTAAATGGAATCACTAGTACATTGATCCATATCTCATATACTGCTGCAATTCAAAATTCCCACACTGCATTGGTCCCATTAAAGCATAATGTGGGAATATTATATGAATCTAGAGTATCCTACTCAAGCAAAACTTGGAATGTACAGAACCTTCTTGAGCAGGTGCGGGCAACGATTGGCCCTCCCGGTGCTGCTGAACTACAACTCCCATCAGCCTCAGCAAGCATGGCCAATATCCAGGCGAGATGGGAACAAGGAAGATGTTCAACAACATCTGGAGGATAAAAGGTTTCCAACACCGGCTCTTGAGAAATGTTGCTAGTCTTATCAAACCTTCATATGCTTCCCTCAACATGCCTTGGATGTTTGCTCATACAGCAAGCTCCAAATTTGCTTTGAAAATTCACTTTGGGCAAAACGCAACAGTAATTCTAGACAAAACATCACTTGGAATTTTGCCGAAGCATGAAAAAAAATTACATATGCTTATCTACCTTTGTCAGAAAAATGACTAATAACCATGGGGGGTGGGGTGACCATAGATGAGCGGTTGAGCAAATGTTTTCAGTGAAGAATATTCCAGACTTGATTCATGCTGTCGCTAGTTAAAAGGATCAGGTAGCAAGTTGTAGAAAAGATCTCTCTGCCTGAGACCCCAGAGAACCACAGAAATGGATCAGTATTCTAACCTGGTATACAGCAGTTTCTTAGGTTCTGATAAACCAGATTTAACAAAAGCATTGCTATGTATGAGCACAGCTTATTATAACTTATATATTTATTTTGGTGTAACATTTATTTATTAATATATCACAATAGACACAAATTTTAATTTACATAATACAAGTCTTCTGAATCTGATACGTCCAAAATTTGCATTACAGCAAACCAGGAAACATGCCCGTCTCTCAGCAAATTTTGTATCGCTCTGCCTCCCAGCATTCCTTGTGAATTCTTTCTGAGGAGTAGTACAGAAACACTCAGCCCACATGCCATTTTGATAAGCATGTCGGCCACCCAAATGCAAGCAGACAGGTCAATTTCACATCTAAATCTCTGACAAAATGTTTGGCAATTCCCTCTTCTGCTCAAACCAATCACGGAGGACTCCCAAGTTTCATAGATTGAAAGTCTTCTTAGAAGATTCTGCTTGCGTGGAAAACAAGTGATGTTTTTGACAGCTTTTGTTAATAAAGGGATGAAGCAGGAAGTTGTGCTGCTGAAGTCTCATTTTCCAGTAAGAAGTTGGTTTCCATGGCTTGTGAATGCTTGAAACAGCATTGGAAAAATCACTACTATGTCTTAAAAATAAAATGAAATTAAAAATGAAATAATATTCCACATATTTCAGGGGACTGCAGTTTCAAAGAAGAAGAGAACGCCAAGGAGGCACATAGAGAAGATCATGACTGTTACTTTTTTCCCTGTCAGTGTTTTTACTATGTGCACATAAGTAATGCAGAGGAAAGTAATGCAGGAAAGCCATGAATGAGGAAGGGAAAGCTGTGAAAAACATAAAACTTATAAATAAAAGACAGAAGTGCAAAGAATTTCTAAGGCACACTTCGGAATCAAGACCAGATAATTTGAAACTCCAAAAGCCTGGGAAATAGTCAGAATTTAGAAAGCATTTTTGACTCCATATTCCAGTCTTTCCCATGTTTCCACTGAAGTTAATGGTCACAGCTAATACAACCCCATACTTTGGAATCCCAGTGATGGAAGCTTGTGTGTTTCCTTCTGGTCAAGAAGGAGGATGCCAGAAGGCATCTCTCTGCACGAATTTAGAATATTAGAGGCTGCTCATAATAAAAGTCAAATAAATTGTTGGCAGGATCTTATATAGAATCAATAACCCATCTCACCTTGCCTAAGTAATGCATGTTCAAACTTCTGCTCTTGCAACAAGAGTTTATTTCTCAATCATGTTGCTAACCATAAAATGTGTTCAGACCATAAAAAAGATGTCATTTGCAGTAGGGGCGGATTCTTAATGGCAGTGAACAATGTGTTGCGTTGCATCCCTATCGAAAACCACGGAGAGCAAAATTGCAGCTGTTGTACAAGGAACAGGTCAGCTCTGTGTTTGGATGTCAGTGTTCTGCTGATAGAAACATCATAAGGGAGACAGACTGGATGGGAAAGAGCTTTTAACTAGTCACACATTTGATAATTGACTATATAGAAGAGGACTACTGAAGACCCTTTGACTTTCAATCCTTATATAGCAAGACATATTGTTGTATCTTTCACTCAAATTCAACGGAAAGATCTTGTTCTCGTTGTTGTTCAAAATGCATCCTTCCTTCTTCACGCGGATTTAAGAAGAAGTAGATTCCATTTTGACAGTAGGCCATAAAGAAACAGATTAAGCTCTTCCAAGTCTAAACAAAACCATGATGCATCTCTTCTTTTGCACATTTTGACTCCCTAAAAGGTAGACCCTAAACCAATATGTCAAAGCGATGCAGCATTTTCTTGTCATGTGTGAGGCACATGACACAAAGTCAGCAATATACTATAAAGGTACCCCTGCCCGTACTGGCCAGTCGTGTCCGACTCTAGGGTTGTGCGCCCATCTCACTCCATTTACCTTCCCGCTATAAAGCAGTACCTATTTATTTATTAGGGGTGCTTTCAAACTGCTAGGTGGGTAGGAGCTGGGACCGAAAGACGGGAGCTCACCCCGCTGTGGGGATTTGAACCGCCGACCATGCGATCGGCAAGCCCTAGGCGCTGAGGTTTTACCCACAGCGCCACCCGCGTCCCTATAAGGTAGACCCTAAACCAATCTGTCAAAGTGATGTGGCATTTTCTTGTCATGTGTGAGGCACATGACACAAAGTCAGCAATATACTATAGAGCATAAGAAAATGAGAGTTGCGGGCCTTTCAGGAAGTGCTGTAGCTCAGTGGCAGACCATATGTTTAGCATGCAGAAGGTCACGTGTTCAGCCCCTGGCATCTCCAGCACCTCCATATTTTCTTTCCTCTCTCAGGAGCTGTAAGGGACTAAGAAGCAGCATGTGGGGAGGAGCAAAACAGCATCAGCTGTACTCCCCTTAGTCTCCATAGCTGATGTTAAATTTACTGTAAAGATTAGGAGAGCAAATCACAGCCGGCTCAGAATACCCTATGCTTTTCATGAAAAAGGTCCCATGTTCAAGCCCCAGCATCTGTGATAGGGCTGAGAAACGCCCCTTTCCCAAATGCAGAACTACTCCCGTGTCTGTGTGCTGGTCCAACTGCACTGGCTACCAATTAGTTTCTGGGCCCAATTCAAGGTGCTGGTTTTGATCTACAAAACCTTAAACAGCTCAGGGTCACAATACCTTAAGGACCACCTCCTTCCATGTGAACCTAGCAGTACCCTGAGATCATCTTCTGAGGCCCTTCTTTGTATGCCTCCTCCACAAGAGGTCTGGAAGGTGACAACACAAGAACGTGCCTTTTCTTGTGGCTCCCCGTTTGTGGAATGTTATTTCCAGGGAGGTTTTTTAAATTAAATTTTCAGATTTTACAAATTCTTTAAAACACCCGGA
Organism: Podarcis erhardii; assembly: GCF_964252035.2. Classification (NCBI taxonomy): domain Eukaryota; kingdom Metazoa; phylum Chordata; class Lepidosauria; order Squamata; family Lacertidae; genus Podarcis; species Podarcis erhardii. The sequence continues at coordinate 31,153,238 of NC_138507.1, read as the reverse complement.
ACAAATCTATCATATGCCATCCAGCCATCCATGGTGTTTTTTCCCTTGCTATGTTTCTTATATTTTACCCACTGTATACATTAATTCTCACTTATTACACTACCAGTTCTCATCTGTTGCTATACTTCAACTACTGCATATATTATAGCATAACCTTTTTTTCCCCTTCAAAATATTTCCATTCTTCAATAATTTTTTCCTCATTTTGTTCTTTAGTCTAGCCAGGTCAGCATCTCAACAGTCACAATCCCTGATTGTCTGGGACCACCCATATTACTGATCGAGAGACACAATTCCCTAATTCTCAAATGTGTGAATTTGCTCTCAGTGATGTTATCAAGTAGGCAAATCTAGCTGGCTATCTGGTTGTGACATTATTCTGTTCATATTGCGATTGCTCATAAGATTAACCCAAGAAGTAGGAAGAAACAGTAACGAGAAAGAAAATGAAGGAAGCAGCAGCAGCAGGTAGATGAAACAATGACAGCAAACTGGGTTGAAAGAAGGGATATTGTCATAATTCAATTTCCCCCAGGAAACATTCTACATCTTCCCCCACATTTTCAGCCCAAATATGGAAATGGTGGGGGGTATTCAATACAGATATAAATTGACCTGATCAGTACAACTGTCAGAATGATTTGGTCTGCCTGGTTTTAATCTGCTATTCAATTTCAGATAGCAACACGGATTTCTAGAATTATTTTAGCTACCTCAGGACAATATAATAAAATGGTAGTAAAACGTGGAATTAAAGACTTATCTTTGAATGATCCTTTACAATTGTGAACGGGAAGTATTATCTCTCTTTCTCAAGTGGGAGTGAATGATAGAGATATTAAGAACCTGCCTGGTTTCACTTTCACAAAGGGAGCAGCGGAAAGAATGAACTTGAATATAGTTGGGCCTGCTGTTATGCTCTTCCCAGTTCTCCAAGCAGCAGTGAGTTGCTGGGTACCACTGCCAGATTTAGCTTCCTTTGTAAGTGAGAGCACACTGAAAATGCTGGGAGCCTTTGTAATAGTCTATTTTAAAAAGTGCAAGCAGAGAATAAGTGGAGGCAGGCAAACACTCGTGCCCCAAGCATCATCTGCAGCAGCTCCCTCAGTTCCAGCTAACGCCATCTAGATTCACACTGCTGCTTTATCTTCCCTGCTTCTCCTGGGCAAATGCTCCAACAAGTATACCAGAACACAGAGACAGGGAAGGTGCTGGCTGTCTTTGCCCTTGCTGCAGGTGCATTCTTTGGCACATCAACAAGGACATACCCGCCAACATCCTACTGATGAGAATTGGGACAAATGTCTTTTGGTGCTGCACTCCCAGCACCTAAAGATGTGTGTCTTAATTTTCAGTTACTATTTGACTCCCTCACCTCAGCCCTGGCCAGCTCCAACCACAGGTTGGAGCAGCAGCAGCTTCTGGTGCTCCCACTGAGGCGGTGATAGCAGCCTCTGGTTCTGGTTGGTCTCTGACTCGGAGGCAGTGAAGGGCATAGCACCAGACCTAACATGGCCTCTCCTGAAAACAGGGTCTGGGAGAGGAGGAAGGGTGGAGTCTGACCCTTCCCAGGAAGAGGAGGAGGAGGAAGACAGTTTAGATTTACAACAGGGGTTTGCAGGAAGCTCACAGCTAAGAGGCAGATGAGGGGGGAAGTTGGGAGATAATGGGAGAGGAGGAGGAGGAAGCAGCAGAGGGGCGACAGCTGATGGACACGGTGTCTTTAGAAAGCATTCCAGACCCCCTCCTCTCACAGAACCAGGTGAGCCTTGAAAGTAGGAGAGCAAAGAGCTCAAAGACAGAGGGCATGTATTAGCAGCCATAGAAGTGGCGAATGAGGAAGCGGGAGAGACAGGGGTGTGGAGCTTCACTGGGGACAACACCATTATCCAAGAGGTTGGGTTCTATAGCCTCTCTCTGTAACTATTGAATAAAAAAGGATGGTAAGAAACCTTTCCTTGTCTTATACTTTCCTGGGCAACCAGCCAGGAGCCACTGACAGCATCCTGACAGTGGTAGCAGCAAGAGCAAAGGCAGTGCTCCCCCGTCACCATGCAACAGAAGCCTTAGAGTTGCACCGCCCCTTGCTCCACATCCACCTCTCTGATTGGAAAAGACATGTCTTTTGGAGTCTGCTCTAACCTGACTTGCGCAGGAGCAAAGGATTTTTAAAAACCCAGGACATTCTGGGATCCAATCAGAAACCTAGATGGCTTCTGTATTTCCAGGACATCCCAGCCAAATCGAGACACTTGGACAGTATGCAAGGAGTCATTGCATACAACTGGCTATGATGAAGGCAGACCTTTCTGAGTGCAACCCTAATTTAGAGGAAAGTGCATTTGGCTCATAATGTGCTGACAGCTGTTCTCAGAAACAACCCCGAGGATATTTAATGGGGGCCAATTCAGTAGAGATCAGTATAAATGCTGGGTTTCAGTCTGGAATTAGATTGGGAATAATCAGATTTTCTCTCTGGATTCTACCATCTAGAATTCATTCCAGATTTGAGAATTATTGTTCCATGCTCTGAAACCGAAATCAAATAGCTGCAATCAGCACAGCATGTGCTGTAAGTCCTAATTATGACCTAATGTGTGGCTCTCTAATGGTGATTTTTTTTTATTTATGCCCTTCCTTTTACCTTAAAAAGAATTCACTTTAAAACAACAGCTGACTGGCACATACACAGCAGGTGGTTTCTTCTCCTTCCCATGCTTACAGGAAAGTCCAGCTGAGAACATCGTGTTGTTCTAAGGAAACAGGGATATCCTGGGAAGGCTGCAGAATGCAGGCCACCGGAGTGTTGGTTTGCAGAATGGAAGAAAGGACACACAGAGAGACACATACACCCTTCAACCACCTTGAAAGCAAGGTAAGCACAAAAGAATGCCTTATCCCACCCATGAGAACATCACCCAAAATTTATTTCCCCTTTCATAATTTTCTAATGCTACTTCTTTTCCTATAAATTGATGGTGAATGTGGAGGGAAGCAAGATTTTTAAAAAACCTGGCACATCATGAGCTTAGACATTCCTTACTTGGCCCCCTGTCCTATTTTCTAGGGGATTTTCATGACAGATTGGCAAATCCACCACTGGATTGGGTGGCATCTCTGCAATTGGACAGTTACCTAACCAAGAGCTGAAAAGGCAAAGTTAATCTTTGTTCTACTTGTTCTTCTATGAAGGCTAAATTTCCCATTCCATAAGCCATGGGATTCACATTTTCTCCCTCATTTGCAGCTAATGTTCCATGTATCATTGTTAGCGATCATCGTATCAAAAGCAGGCAAGGAATAGATATAGTTTGGAATTCCTTTAGGGTGCTGGTAAATTACGGAATAGTTAAAAATCAATAATCACTATACTGAGCTGCCAAAGCACTAAAAATGACAAAGCCACAGCACTAAAAATGACATTATTGTGTCCTTGCAACAAAGTCATTTTTGTTCTTTGCAAACATATCGTTTCAGATGACTACTTATTCAATTCAGCTGATCCTCCAAACTATGGCTTGACAGATTATGATGTGAATGCATCACAGACTCACATGCACACTGTCTCTTAAATTCTCCTCCAGTTTGCACTAACTATAGTTTGCAATGACATTCAAATTAGAAAACTATACTGTAGTTAGAGATTCACAGTGAAATGAAATCAGAAAGCAACACTGAACCATGACTTCTTATTCCGTTTGGCAGCTGTACACCCATATAGTAGTTTCTTGGTTCAAATGTCACCACAAACAAAGGTTAGTACTAGACCAGTAGTCAAAAGGGACAGGTTGCAGAGAGGAGAGATTGCACAGGACTTCAGCTTATTTCTGATCTTCCAAACCATGGAGAACATTGCAAATGAACTTGTAGTTTCCTGTTTGTTGGTTGGCTGGTTGGTTTTTAACAAAGTTTTCTTCTTTTTAATAAGATGGGAAGGAAGTAGACTATAATAAAATCTGAAGTCGATCCAGACATAAAATACAAATACTTCTAAACTGTCTTGAATGTACACCTACCAAAGTCTGAACACAGTAGTTTGTCTATGAAGTCACCTAGTGTGAACTCCTAGGATGAAGACCAGGGAGCAGATGGATTCCATTTAAAGTTAAGTTAAATAGCTTAACTTTCTCATTAATTGCAAAGAGATAGATGGTAAAATAAAAGAGGAAAGGAGTAATTATTTTCCCTGAAACCTTTCTAAAAGGAGATTCCTTTATTGAAACAAGGACAAACTCAATTTAAGGGATGTGACAGCAAAATCTTCCTCCAAACCATAATCCCTTTCACTTTCTGTAACCTTGAGCTTGGTTTTGAAACTCCCCCTGCCTATATGGAGGTGGGAGGGAGGAGTTTTCCACAGCAATTCTGTATTTATTAAAAAAATAAGAGCATGAAAGTAGTGTACAACCATCCCCTATCTGGTGCCCTCCAGATGTTTTAACTCCCACTTTCCTTTACCCATTGTCTGGGGCCAATGGAATTTGCAATCTAAAACATATGGAGGGCATTGAGTTGGGAAAGGCTGATATAGTTCCTATGAACTTCTAAATTGGAGGCTGTTTCCAGATTTAGGTATGGGCCTATTTACAGTCACTCCATAACAGTATTGACATGGAGGAGATAGTTCAGAAGTGACACTCTCCTGGCAGACACTCTCCTTTGCTGTGCTCACCAGGCACAGCAAAGGAGCCACCAGCAAGGTTAAGGGGATTCTGTTGGGAAGCCTGGAGACCAACAATGTCCCATTTTCACTTCCTCACTACTGCTAATGGGAAAAGAGATGGTCATTATTATCACCAGTGGGTGAACTGGAGCAGGTGTAGGGACTTCTCTAGACACTGCTGAACTAAAACTCCCATCCGCCCCAGCAAGCATGGCCAAAGGTCAGGGAATACTAGGGCTGCAACTGAGTAACAGCTAGAGGTCCTGATGTTCCCTACACCTGAACTAGAGATCCTAAACCCCACCTCCTTACTTATAATAGCCTAGGATTCCTGAAAGTGTGGCATTGTAGTCATCCCAGAGCAGCCTTCAGAGATGAGTCAGCAGGTTGGCTGGAACAGATCAGTTTCTTGAGACTGATCAGCAGCAGTCCCTACTGGTTTCCATGTCACTTTAGAGTACCACTTCAGGAGTTGAGGCAGGGACCCCATAAGGCTGAATTGTTCAGAGCCTGGGTATTCTCCAGTGATATCAGCACATGCGTGTTGACCTCATCTGCTTTCTGGTCTTCATGCCCTACCACCGTCCTTTTGGGTTGCTTAAGAGGCTGAGTATGTGCTGTGTTCCATCTGATGGCTCTACATTTCTCTTCTCTGATGGACTGGGTATCACAGGCCAGCACTGCCTTCAGACTGGTTTGCACATATTTTGAATATCTATCAAGCCATTTGATAAATTTTGTAAAATGCATCATTCATGGAAGCAGAAGACTGGTCCCATATGGCTTCCGTTCTTAAGCAGCTACACTCATTTCCTGTTGTCTTCTGGGTGTCCTGGGACATATGATGCACAGCAAAAACAGCTGGGAGTATATGAAAATCACAGTCCCGCATTCAAACCCAGGGACAGCACAATAACCAAGGTCAAAAGTCTGTTCAAAGAAAAATAAAACAACAACAACATGGTGTTCCAGTAATCATCCAGGTATACACACATCAGAGAACAGGTGCAGAGGGCTTTTAAGATATGTCCTTCAATGTCCCAGGCCATGCAGATTGGTCTACTCCTAAGGAGTAGCTTATTCAGAAGTACCACTTTGCTGTTGAGGTGGACATTTTGACACCTGGCAGATGACTGATCCCTCACCTTTGGGTGACAGTGCTTCTTAGAATTTGGTGGCCTCTTGGTTTCTGCCTCTGATTCTGTGAAGGGGAGGAGGTTGGGTTGCCATGTCCTCTAAGGGTCCCATATCTCCCTGCCCCTCTGTGGCTGCTCCTCTGTGATGTTTGCCTTGGGTCATCCTTCAAAGAGGTTTCCTCTAGAAGGAACAGAACACTGGACCCAACTGAAAGTTGACATTCAGAGCTTTGGGCCACACATGCAGCACCTTCTCCTGTGTGTTCTTTAACAGGTGAGGCTCGCTTGGTGGTCTGTATACCAAACGCACAGTGAGAGGGCCTGTTAAAAAGGCTTGTCAGTGGTGATTCCATGGCTGTGGAATGATCTCCCCACTGGTTTACCTCTGGCCTCTACACAGTGTCAGTTTTGGTGACAGGTTTTTTAAGATGTGATGGGTGAGGTCAATTCTAAGTATAATGCTGCTGCAATATTATTTCCGTAGATATTTCATTTAAATTTATTTTAATCTGTATTATATTGCATTGCATTTTCTTGTACACCACTCAGTGACTTTTGCAGTGAATGGCAGTATAAAAATAAGCTTATAAAAATAATAGGAAAGGGCATCAGATTCCAGCACTGTATATGTTATAATAGATACAATGCAAACAAATATGTTTATGTTTAAAATATGCAGTGCTGGGATCTGATGCCATTTTCTGTTACTGATGCATACAAAGCAGTTAGTCCCTGGTGATAAATTATAGTAAGATATTGCTCGATTATAAATATTACAGAATCAGACAAAAAACAGAGACTCAATACATCTTTAGCCTGTTGACCATTGTTGTAAAAGTTCGTTATAACAACTCATTGGGCTCTGCTTGGCTGTTGACCCAATAAATAATAGCAACTCCTTGGGACTCGTAACAGCAGTTAGTCATGTCAATGAGTGCTTAGGGACTCTGATAGGCAAATTATTGGCATGTTGCTTTGCAAGACCTCTCAAAGATGCTATTATGGCCTACTGTGTCAGTTTAGATGAAATTGCTTCTCAAAATGAGAAAGGATGAAAAGGTTTACAGTTCACCCATAAGCATTTAATTAATGTCTTTGCAGCATCTGTAAAGCAAGATGAATTGAGGGCGGGGAGGGGGGGGGGAGAGAGAGTCTGATGAATTATATTGAGGAGAGGCTGCCATAAGGAAGAATCCAAAGGTCTCTGCTTCTGTTTCTGCCTCTGCTCCATCATTTTGCTGCTTGCCAAAATGGATAAAGATATAATAGAATTTCTACTATTTGTTAAAATGGTTGTAGGGAATATTATAGAGGCACCCATTATATCAAGCCGTCCTTTCTGTTACCGGATCTAGAGATGAGCTATAGAAATAGATGGTGTTTTCATACTGGCCCAGTTCACAAGCAGAGGGAAACCGTGGCTTTCTCACTGTGTGACAAGTAATGCTGAGCCTTTGACCTATGCAACACCTCTCAACTGACCATGCTTCTCTAACTTGGCATAGGCATGGAGTCAAGGTGCGTGTGGGGAGAAAAATGTTCTGCATTACTCTTACTGTCCTGGCACAGAAAGATGCCTCACCAAACAAATTCCACTCCCACAACTATGTAGCGCCAGCCCAAGAAAAAGAATGGGATGCAAGAATGACCTAAGTGCTGAGTGGTTGTTAGAGCTGAGCATCTTTTGCAAGCATGTGGGGTGGGGGGAGAGAAGGCATTGGAGAAGCCTAATAAGCAAGGCACTAGAGAAGAAGGCAGTAGACTCTATTGATCTATAGGAAGTCCTCAGATGCAGGTTGCTTTCCGTCCCATGGTGGAATTGGATTTGTATTAAAAATGCATCTCCAAGAATTGGCCACCCAGCAACAGCAGCCTCCTCCTCCCCTTGCATTTGAGGCAAACAGAAACTTCTCTCCCCCCTTTCCACACACACAAACCCCAAAGGAATGCCTTGCTTGAAGGAGCGTCTCCACCCCCATTGTTCAGCCTGGACACTGAAATCCAGCGCCGAGGGCCTTCTGGTGGTTCCCTCACTGCGAGAAGCAAAATTACAGGGAACCAGGCCGAGGACCTTCTTGGTAGTGGCGCCTGCCCTGTGGAACGCCCTCCAATCAGATGTCAAGGAGGTAAACACCTATCTGATGTTTAGAAGACATTTGAAGGCAGCCCTGTTTAGGGAAGTTTTTAATGACTTATATTTTAATGTATTTTAAATCTTTTATTGGAAGCTGCCCAGAGTGGCTGGGGAAACCCAGCCAGATGGACAGGGTAAATTATTATTATTATTATTATTATTATTATTATTATTATTATTATTATTATGTATCAGCATCAACCAGAAGGATGTGGAAGGGGCTAGGTATTTAATTTTGCATATCACCAGGGCATGCTAGCAACAAAAGTTGCAATAAAGAAAGAAGAACATTAGTGGTATGAAAAGTTATGGGATTTCAGCAAGAAGCTATGGGCCAAGCTCAGGTTACCACTACTACTACTACTACTACTACTAATAATAATAATAATAATAATTTGTTATTTATACCCCTCCATCTGGCTGGGTTTCCCCAGCCACTCTGGGTGGCTTCCAACAAAAGATCAAAAATATATTAAAACATAAGTCATTAAAAACTTCCGTAAACAGGGCTGCCTTCTGAAGTCTTCTAAAAGTCAGATAGTTGTTTATTTCCTTGACATCTGATGGGAGAGTGTTCCACAGAGTGGGTGCCACTAACGAGAATGCCCTCTGCCTAGTTCCCAGTAACCTCACTTCTCGCAGGGAAGGAACTGCCAGAAGGCCATCAGAGCTGCACCTCAGTGTCCAGGTTGAATGATGGGGGTGGAGACTGTCGTGTGACAGCCCCAAAGGTTTTGAGGTTGGAAATCAACTTGATTGTGGGCATGCCATATGATACCCTCCCAATATCACCGAGAGCACAAATAATCCTGAATGCATATTGACAGAGCCATGTGGAGATGGCTTCAGTTTACCAGATGGAATAATCCCCCCGGCTTCTCCCCACACACTGTTCAGAGGGTTCTCCCAATGCCACCCCCAATTTCTGAGGGGTGGTTGCATGGTAGGAGGAAAGGCGGATGCTCCATTGTGCAAGTGTGAGTTCTTGTGTGGGTTTCCATTGACAGCGCTCATTAGGCGAATCCCACCCACCACTTTTGTTCATGTGGGCTTTTGCAGTCACCACAGTAGAAGTGGTGAACCCATATGAACAACCCTGCCATTGAAGTGATTGGGAAGTCCCAAGAAGAGCTCTACCCACACATTTCAAGGAAGATCCAAATTAGAGCTCTGACGGCATGATTATGCAAGGTACAACCCCTCAAATACTAAAGGATTCTGATTGTAATCATGGCTACAATTGGAACCGCTCGCTCATTACACTTGGAAAGGTGGCGTTAATATTCATTTATGTATCACTTCAGCTCCATGTTAGATCACTTCAATCAAAACTTCCCATTCTTTACAACCTGCTAATAAATTAGTTAATTAAACGGCACCAGCAAATTGGAATACATACAACCATCTTTGAGCAAGTAAATACGCTGAAGTTTTGAGTTTATTATCTTCAGTTGCTTGTTCAGTAATTGGATCAGTTTGTACTTCTCAATTATTTCTAATTGCTTTCAGTTTTACACAATGTGGGCAACACTTCTCTGCACAGAGGACCAAACTGCCTAATTAAGAGTCCCGTTCACGTTTCATTTGCATAGCCTGGCCAAAAAGCAAATATTCAAATTACTGAAGCACTAGGCAGCATATTTTGTTTGCACATAGAATAAGTGCAGTGATATAGTAACTGGTCTATGTTCACCCAAAAAGCTTTATAGTCAAATACAGTCCTCTGCATGTAAATAATTACACTACACTGTCTACCCCACTGTAGCCTGTGCACATAGCTATTACTTCATTACTACAGAGCTATTACTTCATTTCCTCATCTATGCAGTCACTATAGTGTGGTGTAGGGCTTACAGTATCAGATTAGGGCCAGTGAGATCTCTATTCAAGTTTTCACTCAGACGTGAAGCTCATTGGGTAGCCTGCGACCAGCCACAACATCTCAACCTAGCCTTCTCCGCAGGGCCACTGTGAAAATAAAATTGGGAAAGGAGATAAATGTAATAAATAGCATAATGCAGGATATGGAGAGTAGAAATTCTCAGAGAATTGGGCAGCAGCAAGGCAAGTAATTTTACTAAATCTTATTTATTTATTTCTTCTTCAAATGGGCATGTTACCCATGAGTGGTGAAATAATTAGAGCTGGGAGATGCAATGCTCAAAAGCTGAAATTTTCTCATGCAGAAACCCTTATGGCCAACTCTCCATCAGGCAGTTTAAAGAGGCCCACCTATTTCCCCCGGTAGAAAAGATATTGCAGATTCAAAAATGCAGGCAGGAAGCCTGTACACCAAGGTATAGCAGATGTATATTGGTGCTACTCCAAGGTCACTCCAAAGAGAAAAGCACATTCAAAGAAATAACTGCTGAACTGGAAAATGATTGGGTTTTTTAAAAAATTGAGAATGTTGTGTGGGTCCCAAGACATTTGCTATTCATATACCACTGGGCTGATTGAAAAAATACCTTTATTCATTTTAAACTTTAAAAAAAAACAAAAAACTGGAGAGTTATGCTACTTGGTTTCAACTTAGCAACTATCCAATCAGGTAACCAGCAAATATCTTACCCAAGGGGTAGGATACATCTTCCAAGAAGTTGTTGGACTACAACTCCCAACATTCTTGACCATTGGCCGCGCTGGTTGGGGCTGATGTAATCTGAAGTCTAACAAAGATCTGGAGGGCCCCAGATTGACTCTAGTCTTTCCCTTTCATAGCAGACTGGCCACTGCACAACTTCAAATGTGCCTTGCAATGGCCAATGGGAAAGAAAGGCCAAGTCATGAATGGCGTGCTGGCCGAGGTCATGGGGTTGTTGCTATTATTAAGTATATTACTCAACCTTCATCAGCAGAGCTCACCAGCAATGGCAAAAGGCTGGACTGGATGAATCCCAAGCCGGAGTTAAGATGGCCAGAAGAAATATCAACACCTCAGATGACTCAACTTTGATGGTAGAAAGTGAGGAGGAATTAAAGAACCTCTTAATGAGGGTGAAAGAGGAGAGCACAAAATATGGTCTGAAGCTCAACATCAACTAAGATCATGGCCACTGGTCCCATCACTTCCTGGAAAATAGAAGGGGAAGAAATGGTGGCAGTGAGAGATTTTACTTTCTTGGGTTCCATGATCACTGCAGATGGTGACAGCAGTCACAAAATTAAAAGACTCCTGCTTCTTGGGAGAAAAGTGATGACAAACCTAGGCAGCATCTTAAAAAGCAGAGACATCACATTGCCGACAAAGGTCCGTATAGTTAAAGCTTTGGTTTTCCCAGTAGTGATGTATGGAAGTGAGAGCTGGACCATAAAGAAGGCTGATCGCCGAAGAATTGATGCTTTTGAATTATGGTGCTGGAGGAGACTCTTGAGAGTCCCATGGACTGCAAGAAGATCAAACCTATCCATTCTTAAGGAAATCAGCCCTGAGTGCTCACTGGAAGGACAGATCCTGAAGCTGAGGCTCCAATACTTTGGCCACCTCATGAGAAGAGAAGACTCCCTGGAAAAGACCCTGATGTTGGGAAAGATGGCGGGCACAAGGAGAAGGGGACGACAGAGGACGAGATGGTTGGACAGTGTTCTCGGAGCTACCAACATGACCAAACTGCAGGAGGCAGTGGAAGACAGGAGTGCCTGGGGTGCTCTGGTCCATGGGGTCATGAAGAGTTGGACATGACTAAATGACTAAACAACAACAACACAAAGAAACTGCAGCATATCTGAAAAAGGAAATATTAAATATGATATTTCCGCCTCTTCTTGGCCAAAAATTCAGCAGCTCTATGCACATACACAAGGCTGCACATGTACGTACTCTACTTGAAACACATACTGGACAAGCCCCATGAATATGCATGGCATAGTTCCCATCATAGCCTCCTAAGAGCTGAGATCCTAAAATATTTACATTTTCAGAACCTCAGGAAAGCCACTGCCAGCACAATTCCTTTAAGGACAAAACCTCCATATGCAAATTCACAGCTATTACTTAAGGGAGTTGACGCACAACGGAGGCAGATGGGTGTTATATACTTCCAGGCAAATGTTCTTGCAAATTATTTTTCAGATCACCAGGGTGGAAAAACCATTTCACACTTTATATGCTTCTTTGGAGAGAACGTATACATTCGTCGTTTTCAGTTTTTCCATGATTTCTCTCTTTGCGGGGGTTCAGAAAATATATTGCTCACGGATCAGAGAGTGATATTAAAATGCCCAATACGTTCTTTAGTTGGTCAGCTTTGTCTTTTCTTTTCTCCTTTTCTACCTGAGTTTGCACAGCAGTCTTTGTCAACCTTGATACCCTTTAGATGCTTGGGGTTACAGCTCCAGTTGACACCAGCCAGCACAAGATGTAGTAGCTGGAGCTGATGGAGGGCACCAGGTTGTCAAAGTCTGATGTAAAAATTGGTCAGTGCTTATGCTCCAGATGTCTCTGAATGCAGCCTGTAAGATCGGATCACTCTCAGGTGTTAAACAGCACCGTGGATGGGTACGACTCTCCTTTGATGTCAAGGCCTCCTTGTGAGGCAAAGACTTCAAAAAAGGGACTATCATCAATTAACCATGAGACAAAGTCTTCCAAGGAAATCTAATGTGCATTCCCCCCCTTTTTAAAAATGAGGTATAGAGCTGCCACTCCCACATGTAAGATGAATTAATCTGACAAGACACCTCTGAAGTGTAAAATGCTCTACAGCCCTAGAACAGCACACAACAAATTTGAACCGGTTCCTCCCCTCCCCGCAAACTGTCAGATATCCCAAGCTTAGTGTTGTATGCTGTACTCATTACCAGTTAGGTTTTATTAAATTTATGTATCACTTTCTGCAACAAAAAGCCCCAAAGCAAATTAAAACAAAATGAAAAATGCAATAATAAAAACATATAAAGGTATTAGAAGAGTGGAATTAAAAACAGCCAATCATTGTTGTTGTTTAATCGTTTAGTCGTGTCCGACTCTTCGTGACCCCATGGACCAGAGCATGCCAGGCACTCCTGTCTACTACTGCCTCCCGCAGTTTGGTCAGACTCATGTTTGTAGCTTCGAGAACATTGTCCAACCATCTCATCCTCTGTCGTCCCCTTCTCCTTGTGCCCTCCATCTTTCCCAACATCAGGGTCTTGTCTGCAAATTTCATCCAGTCCTTCCCAAAGTAAAACAAACTATCAAAAAACCTATGGACATTTCCTTTTAAAAAACATAATAAATCAAATAAGAAAATTTGAATGTATTTAGCTCAAAACGCACTGGGCCTATTTATCTGTAATCTGGCAGACTGTATCCACTCTGAAGAAGCTGTTATACCTGAAACATTTACCAACTTTGGTCAAAAGGGGGGAAAGTTACAGAAATGTTACAGAAATGTTTTGATTTGCCAATAGTGAATGGGGTGGGAGTGGGGGGGTGGGATGAAGGAGACTGATTGTGATCAGATGGCCTATGAAGTGCCTTTGACCCAGTGGCGTAGCGTGGGGGGTGCCAGGGGTGCCGGCCGCACCGGGCGCAACTTGGGCAGGGGCGCACTCGCACTAGCAGCTCTCTGCCCCTACTAAAATCCACTGGTTAGGGAGCCCGCGCTCGCTAGGCTTGGCGAGGAGGTCGCAGAAGGGGGAGAGCAAAGCCTTCTGCCGCTGGCAAAAAAAGGAGAGGAAGCCGGGCGGGCGGGCGGGCTGGCTGGCTCGCGGGGGTCTGGCTGCGCCTGCTGCTGCCGTTGCCACTGCTGCCGGGCTTTGACAGCTTGGCGAAGCGGAGGGAGAGGTAATTGCGTCTCTCTTTCCACTGGCCGCCTGGGTAGTGAGCCGAGCGGAGCAGGGAGTCTGGCGAGGGGGCGGGAAGAGACTTTCCCCCCTTTTTCCCACCTCGCCTGGTCAAAAAGGAGAGCGGAGTCTCCTCAGGGTGCCCTCAGGCAGGGCAGGGCAAGGCAAGCAGAGCGAGGAGGAGAGAGAGGGGAAGGGGGGGGGGAGCAGCCAGGAAACGACGCGGTGTGGAGGGGGAATCAATTAAGGAGAGAAGCCTCGCTGCTGCTGCTGCTTGGGAGAGTAAATTACTGTACTTGCCTTGCCCCGGGTTAGGGGGCGCAAATTATTTGCCTTGCCCCGGGTTGGGGGGCGCAAATTACTTGCCTTGCCCCGGGTGCTGATAACCCACGCTACGCCGCTGCTTTGACCAAGGCAGGCACCAAATGAGGACCCAATCCAATCTTGTGGTTGGTATACACTCCAAATACAGATGTAAGCACATAGATCACTTCTGAAGGTGAAAGTGTAATGTTTGTTGAAAAGCACCTCCTGAGAACCCCCCATATATGGAGAAGAGAGGGCTTTAGAGGTGTGATATGTTGCAGACATGCACATCCATGTGGGTGCATTTCAGATAAAGTAAATGTACAGCTATTTACTAGGGAGATTGTATAAAAGCTTTTGAAAAGCACCTGCCCTTTCGAATTCTGCTTGCATGTAGAGCTCATTGCACAGTTCATTTGCAACTGTTCTGCTTGGGGGCAAAAGTAATGTTCAGAAACTTGAAAGATTTCCAGATTTTGCAAAAAAAAAAAATAATAGTATTACTGTCTGTGGTGTGTCCATTTATCAGAATTTGATATGAAACTCTATAGAAGAAATAATAAGAAAGAGATAATATTCGTAACTTCAGACATCTCTCAATACCATCCTTTCCCTTATCAGTGTATAAAATTTTGCTGTCTCTTAAATATATTTATTATATTCCAAAGAAGCACAATTGCTGGCACAGCTATAAAAAGTCAGACAATCAACTATGTATACTCATTGCAGCTTACATCATTAATGACATAATTGGAGGTCTAGAATTACATCTACAGCTGCCAAATTGGCTTTCCCAGTTAATGAAATACAGAAATGTTGACATCTCCCCAACATGATCAAGTGAGAGGAGTTAAGAATAAAATTCAGCCAGTTGGCAGACGTGGCCATGAATGAGAGGAAATAAGCAAACAAAACTGTTGCACAGAATTGCTACCAGCATTTGAGTAAAGTGAAATTCAAGGCATATTTGGAATATTTTGCTCAGGTGCCTTGTCCTGGATCTTAGGCAACTGAAAAATTGCCTTTTCACTCAATAATTTTGGGTTTTTCCTTTTATGAAGCTCAACAATTTGTGGCTGTCCTGGTTTTTTACTTTTTGAAATATGGCAGAATCCAATAAGAACTAAGCAAGTAATGTTGACTGATTCATGAGTAATGAGGGGGGGGGCAGAGTAGAAAAAATGGAAGTAAAGGGGGAAGGCATGACTTGAATCCTGAGCAGGGAGTGCTCCAAACCCAACATTTTATTGCAGATTTCACTTGTTAAATTCAATTACTTATTTAACATCAGCAGTGAATTCCCAGCCTCCTTTTGTAGATAAGCATAAATCTGTTGGTAGCCAGTGCTTTATTAAATCTTTAATAAATGTTATTATAGTTTATTTCTTAAAACTGGGATCAATACATTGCTGCATGGATAACATCATTCCTGACCTTTTTGTTTCATATCACTTTTATTAAATTTAAAGACCTCAACAGCTCTTGACTCCAAATCAGAGCATCATCTTGGGAGAGGAAGATCTGTAGCTATTTCATCATGGGGGAAATGCAGCAGTCCCAGCACACAGCTCTCAATTTATAGCAAGTCTTCTCTCAAGTAACGATAGCAGCCTAATGATGGCAAGCGAGTCCCTGACCCTATTAATGATTGCTAGGAAAGCATTGCTCAAACCTGTTTTGGAAACACACTCAAACATGACAGCAACCACAAGACAAGGAAGTTGCTTCTCAGTGGTGTGAGCCTCCACGGTGATCCCTGTGAGTTTGAGAATAGAAGCTGCTAGTTCAGGCCTTCATCTTCTGATCTGAAGGAGGGAGTGTGGTTAGAATATTCCCAAACATTCCCAAACAGCAACAAATCATGCCTTAGGGAAGCAACTCCCAAACATCAGGGATGGTGGAGTGAGTGAAAGAAGACTTAATGTTCTTCTTTCAGAAGCTAGAATGTTAGCTGGAGACAGCAAGGCCTTTTCAGTAGTTGTTCCAAAACTTTGGAATGATCGTCCAGAAGTACAGAAGCATTCTTCTTTGCAGAGCTTCCTGACATTGAAATAAACATAAATACCCCCGCTGTTTATTCTTCTTCTTTTTTTACAACCCATCTGAAATTAAACAAAGGGACTCAGCCACTGGGTTTGTCCATCATTGATACTGAAGTAATTGGTGGCTTGTCATCCACTGCTTTTTTGGATTGGCACTTGGTTCAAGCAATTGTATTGCTGTCTTTAGTTTGCGATGTCCCTTTGTAAGCTGGCTAAAACAACTGGGGAGGCAACGTTTTAAATAAATAAACTAGGCGATCTAAGCAACTGATGGTGAAATAGCGAGGCAGTAAATTGATTGAGGGGTGCTGTTTTCCTTGTGCTTCTTGCAAGCCCTCTTGAACAGCTGTGGGGATTGCAGGAATGGTCAAGGTCTGAAATGAGGTAGGGGTGGACCTTGGCAATATGGCGCCCTGAGGGAAGACAAAATCGGGTGCCCCTCCCCTAAATATTTCTTATTTTCACAATAATTCATTCTGGTGCAGTTGATATTTTATGGTTCTTCTCAGTAGGTACCTGTATAAATATAGGTGGTATTATTATTATTAGTAGTAGTAGTATTCCTATTATCCCTATTATCTCTATTACTATTTTGCACCCCCTCAGCTTAGCACTCTGGGTGGGGGAACAGCCCACACCACCCTAAGTGAGTGAGGATATATCATCATAAACCTCTTGAAACATCCACATGAAGGAATTTATTGGTATTTCCACTAACCTCGGAGGGAGAGAGCCTTCTCTGTGCCTGCCCCTAAGTTATGGAATTCCCTCCCCAGTGAGGTGAATCTGGTCCTTGACATTGATCTTTAGTACTATCCATCTATTCTTCTACACGGCGGGGGGGGGGGTCTCTGTTCTTTTATTTGTTTCAAACTGATTCTCATATTGTATTTTAAATTGTTGTAACCTGACCTGGCAAGAAATCAAAGAAACAAAGGAGCCAACGACGGCAACATAACCTGCAGCTTTGCATGTCTCTCCATCTCATTTTTTTTTTTTTGCCTCCAAGATGTCCAATAGATGGGATTTCCGCCATCCCCCATTGACTTTCACAAGGACCGCTGGGCAGGATAGATAGAGCAACAACACTGTGACACAATGCGTTTCCCAGCTTGATGCTGAAATCTTAAGAAAGCTTTCTTAAAAATAAGACACAGCTCCATCAATGAGATTAAGTTCCAGGAAATTGTCTAGGGCTGAGCATGGGATTTTAATTAATGTCGAGATACATTTTGGAAACCCCTTTGCTTTATGGTGAGTATAAATGGCTATAGTCCAGCACCAGAATTTTGGGCCTGCTTAAGCCCCTTAACTTCTGTGGGTTTAAGGGTGCTCAAGTCTGTGCTGGATTGTGGCCAGTGTCTTTGGCCATAATCTTGAGCAGACTTAAGCTTCTTATCCTATTTAATTGACTTCAACAGGATTAAAGCATCCTTTGTCAGGATTGTGTCTCATATCTCTGCTATCCACTAGCGTTTTAGGACCTGAAGTAAAGATGGGATTAATGAAAAGAAAATGCATTTCATATTCTGATGCCTAAAGAAACAGCCCACAATTTCTTGACAACTAATCATATAATTTATAGATTCTGCTTGGTCACCTAATTTCATTTATGATGCTTGGTGAGTTCAGAATAATGCAAATTGTTCTAGTTTCAGGGCTTTTTTCCAGCTGGAACTTGCCAGAAGTCAGTTCAGGCACCTCTCAGGTGGGTGCCATTGCCATTCTAAGAGAATGAGGGAGGTGTTCATTGTGAGTTCTGGCACCTCTTTTTCTAGAAAAATAGCACTGTCTAGTTTTGTCTAGTGCTGCCTCTCCAGGATTTGAGAGAAGAATGCTCATATGTCTAACAATGTGGTCCTACACATAGCTACTCTGAAGTAAGCCCTATAGAATTCAATGGAACTCACTCCCAAGTTTGCATGTATAGGAATTTCACTCATTATGACTGTAGCTCAGGGATAGTAAATAGAGTTCCCTCTAGGTGTGGTTGAACTCTTAACTTTCATTAGCCCCTGGCAGCATTACTAGTGCTCAGGGATGATGACAGTTTTAGTCCAGCAATTTTTAGAGGGCAGTATGTTGCCTGTTCCTCCTATAGATGGTCGCCACAGGGCCAGTTCACACGCAAGGATGGATTCTGAGGTGAATGTTTGACAGATTCTGAGCAAAGATGCAGCAATATTAGCAGTGTGAATTAGAGACAGATAGATAGAGAAGTACTGGATCAGAGCAAGTTGTTCACTATGGGATATACAGTGGAACCTTGGGTTAAGAACTTAATTCTTTCTGGAGACCCGTTCTTAACCTGAAAATGTTCTTAACCTGGGGTTCCACTTTAGCTAATGGGGCCTCCCGCTGCCGCTGCACCACTGCCACACGATTTCTGTTCTCATCCTGAAGCAAAGTTCTTAATCTGAGGTACTATTTCTGGGTTAGCAGAGTCTGTAATCTGAAGTGTCTGTAACCTGAAGCATCTGTAACCCAAGGTACCACTGTATCATTCTCTCACACATATGATAAAGGGGAATGCAGGGAAATTGCACTTTCAGTGTGATTTCTGTATACGTCCTAATTACAATTTGAAAGTGGTAGGTTTTTGATAAAAAGTATAGAGGTATTTTTTTTTCCAAATGCTGTAGGTATTCCAAAATGATGGTGTTATTTTAAAATAAGACAGCAAGCTAATCCTTCTCCTACAAACTAGGTATTTTAATATAGTTTTTGTAGCATAATTAACCCCACTTAAGATATGCATTACCTGTCCCCTTGCCACATTATTCCATTAGTAATGGCTCATTTTGATAAAATCTAATTGTTGCATTTAATAGTAAATTAAAAGTGTTTCGTGCTTAGAATTTAGAGGGGGGAAATAATGAGAAAGAGAAAGTTTTCATCCTGTGTATTAGAAGATGGTAAAAGCATTTATAGTTCTGTCCCACATTATTATATTAATGAGTGTAAATTTGTTTTCTTTTTTGATGGACTGACTGATAGATCTGGGAAGTGACATACATGCACATAGTATGTGGATGGGGGTGAACGATAGCCAGAACTTAAAGGGGGGGGGGAGAGAGGAAGTGTTGCAACAACAATTGCTATGTGGCTGAAGATACAGGCTGCTACTAAACTGTAACAGTGGCTCGGCTTGTCAGTTCTGTAAAGTACTGTAGCAAAATCATGCCTCTTGCCTTTTGTCCACTTCAAATTTAATTTCTATGCACCCTAGCTAGGAAGTGCAATATATAGAACTGACCCAGAAATAGGTTATTTTGAGCATCTTGTTCCTTTGATCCTTGTATCTTGGAGACGTGTACTATGGAGGGGCATAGCCTCCTTAAAACTGTGACTCATCCACTCAAAATAATGTCTACACTCTGTTGCTTTTAAGCTAGTTGAACTTGCATGACGTTGCAAGAAAACTATTCTGTTTCCATTTTCAGGTTTTCCTGGGAACAAGGAAAAATGAAATCAAAGTAGTTAAATTCTGTAGTTAAATATGCTCTGAGGAACACTCCGCCTGTGGAAGGAAAAGGGCACTTTAGCACCCTTGGCTTGTGCTGTTTGTTAAGAAATGCATGCATTTGATTGGATCTTCCAAAGTAATCCAGTACAGCATTAAAATCATGCCAAATTGAATCTACTTCTGCCTGTTTTCTCAGCAGAAGTAAAAATAAATAAATAAGACTGCACTTATACTTATATTGTCTGGTCAAAAAGCCCTCTGCAACCAAGCTGCAAAGTTGGCACAGAAGCACAATTCAAACAAATAGGCAGAATTCAGATTGCGGAGAAATGCCACAAAAAATTATTGTTTCTGTTTTTGAGTGACGAAAGTAAATTCTCTGATCTTTGGTGTCAGAATACTACTATGCTGCTATGCCTATTAAGTGGTAGCTGCTGCTTGGGGACAAGTTCTGAACGTGGAGAGAGAGAGAGAGAGAGAGAGAGAGAGAGAGAGAGAGAGATTTCTGTTAGCAGCGTTTCTTAATCTGAGGTTTCTATATGTTGCTAGACTAAAACTCCCATCATCCCTGACCACTGGAAATGTTCATGTAAGACATGAGATTTTTCAGGCTTCTGGGTGTGTCAACATTAGATAAAAAGTGTGGTATTCATGAAATTGCTGCAGATTTAATGAGGATTTAATTTATTTAAAATGCAATGTTTTATTTCTTCTTAATGTTGAATTCAAACTCCCCTCCCTGTCATCTCCCACTCAGAATGAAAAAATGAACCCTCTCACTACCACAGGTGTCAAACTGTATTTTGTTAAGTGAACCCAACATAGGAAACAATAGAACAAGAAATGTGTATATTAAGAGTTCATGCTTTAGAGATATTCTAGTACCTGGAACACTAGTATTAATGAAATAGTAATTTGACAAAATGTCTTAAATCTACTAGGAAATGTTATATTAGAGGAAGTCTTGAAATGGTTGTACTTTGTGCTTAGAGTAATCTGAATCACTCTTTAGATTGAAACTGCATTTTATTCTGATCTTTATTCCATGGGATCTACATCAATGAATGAAGACATTTCAGGGTGAAAACAGTAAGGATTGGCGATTGTAAAGGTGTGGATGGTAAAAGTATGGTAAAAAGACAGAAGGATCCCGGCACCGTCCGTACGGCACTGGAGCGGCGGCGCCAGCAAACCACTGAGTACAGACATGTGTGCCCTCACTACATACAGTGCATGTGTTCAATGCCACACATGCACTGTGCATAGCGATTTGCCGGTGGTGGCAGCGTAATGGCTGCTCGGGCCGCCGTGAGCCCCCGCAGGGTGACTTGTTGTCACCCCCGCAGACATGGAACCCAGGACGCACTGCCCCCCCCCCACCTCTGTTGCAACGCCACTGGTCATCACCATGTTGCAGTCTGTGCTGGTCCCAGTGGTGGAGGAAGCCGCTCGGGTGCCTGGGGCTGCACGCCCAGGGGAGGAGCGAGCCTCTGCGGGGCCTCTGGAGTCTGCCTGCCTCCTCCTACTCAGCCACCCTACAGCTGGGGGGGGGGAGCAGGCAGATTGTTTGGGCAGGGCAGAGCCTGCACACACCCAAGCCACCGCATCTCTCCCAGGAGAGGCCCTGTGGTGAGTGCCGCCCAGCATTTTGTCACACCCCCCCCAGTGGTGACACCCGGGGCAGCCCACATCCACCACATCCCCCCTTCCTCCACTCCTGGCTCGTCCCACCCATGGCTGCCAATCAGCAGCCACGGTTAGCTACAGGGGTGGGACTAGAGTGGCAGACAGTGCCATTTTTCTAGAAGAAGAAGTGCCGGAACTCACCATGAACACCTCCCTTGTTCTCTTATAATGGGAATGCCACACACCTGAGAGGTGAGTTGCTGGCAGGTGACTTGCTCAGGTCCATGGAGTTCCATTTTTTTAATTTTTTTTGGGTGAATAAACATTATATATTTTGAGTGTCGAAATGCCTCCTTGTTGGTGTGCTCTCTAGGAATTATGAAGTATTTATGCATTATGTTTTCAGCTTCAACAACCTCAGAAAGATAAGGATCTAGAAAATGCTCTATAAAAAAAAAAAACACAATTGCCATTTTAATGCATTTTGCTCTGCAGCTCCATTTTGAGAATTAGGGTGCCCATTTCTGTTATCTACTAACCATTTTCTAAGAGATACTGAAGAGCTGTCTCAGGCCAAATGACAACTATTGATTTCTTTCACACCAAGGCCTGTGGAGCTCACTGAAAGACTAGAGCGGGATTATCATAACTGTAACTTTATTTATTATGGTTACAGGCCTGAAAATAATCTTGGAAAAAATGAATCTTCTGCCTAATTCACAGGGTGTTTTAGAATTCCTTGATTATTTTGTTGAGCTTAAGGGATGCGGGTGGCACTGTGGGTTAAACCACAGAGCCTAGGACTTGCCGACCAGAAGGTCGGCGATTTGAATCCCCGTGACAGAGTGAGCTCCCATTGCTCGGTCCCTGCTCCTGCCAACCTAGCAGTTCAAAAGCACATCAAAGTACAAGTAGATAAAGGTACCGCTCCAGCGGGAAGGTAAACGGCATTTCCATGCGCTGCTCTAGTTCTCCAGAAGCGGCTTAGTCATGCTGGCCACATGACCCGGAAGCTGTACGCCGGCTCCCTCGGCCAATAAAGCAAGATGAGCGCCGCAACCCCAGAGTCGGCCACAACTGGACCTAATGGCCAGGGGTGCCTTTACCTTTACCTATGTTGAGCTTACTTTATTGTTGCAAGATGGCTGAAAATGACGTGTGTTGCACCTTCCAATAAAAATTTACCCAGAGGTGACTTTTAGGCACCTCCTTGTCCTATATTTAGAGATACATTAACAGAAGGGTTCTAGGGGTATGGATAAGTCAGGAAGAGTTTATGAGGCCACTCTTCTGTTGTAATAATACTCACAATTAGGGACGTGGGCGGCGCTATGGTCTAAACCACTGAGCCTCTTGGGCTTGCTGATCAGAAGGTCGGCAGTTCAAATCTGCGTGATGGGATGAGCTCCTGTTTCTCTGTCTCAGCTTCTGCCAGTGTAGCAGTTTAAAATCACACCAGTGCAAGTGGATAAATAGGCACCGCTGCAGCAGGAAGGTAAACAGCATTTCCATGCACTTTGACACTCTTCATGGTCCTCTGTGCACTAGTAGCATTTAAGTCATGCTGGCCACATGACCCGGAAAGCTGTCTGTGGACAAACACTGGCTTCCTCAACCTAAAGAGATGAGAACCACACCACATAGTTGCCTTTGACTGGACTTAACAATTCAGGGGTCCTTTACCTTTACCTTATCCTCACATTTCAGATGTGAATAATTAATAATAGCTAATAATATTAATCCTTGCTGTTTAGTTTCTATACCAGGAGTCAGCAAAGTTTTTCAGCAGGGGGCCGGTCCACTGCCCCTCAAACCTTGTGGTGGGCCGGACTATATTTTGAAGGGGGGGAAATGAACGAATTCCTATGCCCCACAAATAACCCAGAGATGCACTTTAAATAAAAGCACACATTCTACTCTTGTAGAAACGCCAGGCAGACCCCACAAATAACCCAGAGATGCATTTTAAATAAAAGGACACATTCTACTCATGTAAAAACATGCTGATTCCTGGGCCGTCTGTGGGCCGAATTTAGGCAGCGATTGGGCCAGATCCGGGCCCCCGGGCCTTAGTTTGCCTTCTCATGTTTTATACCCTGTAATTGACAAAATGGCAGTTTACAAGCATAAAATCAATTCATATAAAATCACATACGATGGAAATACACAATAAAGTTGTTTTTGTGTGTGTTTTTTTGAAATATTGAAATCAACATCCACAACTGAAATGTGCAATAAAGCAACCCCATTAAAGTAGCACAACAATTGAAAAAGCTAAAGCAGTTGAAACAGATGAACTAAGAGGTTCGAGTCAGAAGATCAGGGGAATGCTCATCTTAACAGGTGTGTCTTCAAGAGCCGGATGAATGGCAATACTGATGAGGCCTCTCATATTTCAGCAGGGAGGGTGTTCCACAAAATTGGTGCCTCCAGTGAAAAAGCCCACCTCCATGTTGTCAATGCAAGTGATTCATAGAATTGTAGAGTTGGGAGGGTCCATGAGGGTCATCTAAGTCCAACGCCCTGCAATGCAGGAATCTTATGCCCAACGTGGGGCTCAAACCCACAACCCTGATATTACGAGCCTCACACTCTACCTACTGAGCTATTCCCCTTCCCCAAGGATGTTAGGTATTTTCCTTCTTTATTTTTCACTCCTTTTCTTGAGAGCTGGTAGAAGACATGATCTATCCTTCACTGCTGTTTTCTTTCCACACATAATCTCCCTTTCCCTCTCTATATTGCATACATTGATCTACTGAGTTAAAATTATCCCCAACAAAATTTATTGAAAACCCTTGAAATAATGAATGAATGAGAAGAAATTATAGTCTGGCCACAGATGTTCTTTCAGGTTTTTTTTAAAGAAAGAGTATTAGCTGGAATAAATTATTCATGGAAAACTATTAAACTTGGTCGTGCGCATTAATGACTTCTAAATCACTGAGTTTACAAATTCAGATGACATTTTTCCTAATAACTGATATCCGAAGGAAAATAGTTGAAACAATGAAATAGGCAATGAGCTATACATAAACATAGCTACAAACAAAACCGAGGAATAATGGTTAATAAAAAACAAGACGTGTTATAATAATGTAACGTAATTGCTTTAAATAACTATTGGCAAATAATACTTTGAGCATCAATCACAGAGCTGCAGAAAAATGCCGAGTATTGAGCTTTGCCTCTTGCTTTCCTTTCGTTGAATAAATGAACATGTTAGGGAGTAAGCCACAGTGGAAAGACCAAGTAAACATGGATTTGGGCTTTTAGGGAGAAATTCAAAACCCACTGGGATGAACAGTGTTAAGCTGTGGGTGAACATATCAGACGACACAGCAATTCTTCAAACAACTCTTGTTTATTCAGAGGCCAGAACAGAACTGAACTGAAGGGTTCAGCCAGCCTGCTTATATAGAGCTCCAGTACAACGTAACTGTAACAACTTTCTGTAACTATCCAATCACTTAACGTCACTTTTGATCCCTTATTTGCATATGTGGACCTGAACTATCTACAGTATCCCCCTGCTGGCCCAGGGTGAGAACTTCAGTACATAACAAAGCAGAGTTTGGAATAGGTGTATCTGTAGCTCTGCCTGGTTTAGCCAGCTGCGCTGAGATGGAATTGATAACTATGCCTTCACATGTTCCTACTCACATGGCAGGACATTGAAAGGCTTCTGCTGTTAGAAAAGAAAAGAGAGAAGTTGGCTAGATCAAGTTTACTTGGAATAAGGTGCCTCTTTATATAAATAATGCTACTCATTCTTCCACTGGTTAGGAATTTGAGAAAGGCACTGGATATTTTTCAAAGCCCTCATTGCTGAGATAAGTATGGGCTATGGCAGAATAGATAAGGCATGTCATTTCTATGGTTTATCATTGATTAAGAAGATTACACTTTCAATGTGATTTAGAACTAATGAAACACAGTTGCAGTCCATGGGAGACTCACAGCCATAACTTTCGGGGATGCAGCCAAGTGCCATAAACCAACTGGTTCCTATGTCTAGGCAACTCACCAACTAATGGGAGGCACCAACTATGTATTTGATCGTTCAGTTACTGGGGTCATCTTCAGAAATAGATCATAATTTTTTGTAGGTTTATGGCGCTGAGACAAGATACAGGAGAATACCTTTATCACAGAGAGAGGATTAAGGCTGCAATGTGTGCATATTCTCTGGATAAATGCCGAACGGGCCTGGATTTCTGAAACTGGTATATGAACTCAACATTTCACTGCCTCTGCAGTTCCTGCACACACCCCACCATTTGCTGGCTTGTAGAAAGGAACTGCTTTAAAGGCATCACCAACTGGGTTTTCTGTGCAGTGATCATTGACTCATGCACATATACATCTGCAGTGCAAAAACCTTTAGCTTTGATGGCTTTAAAATGGCAATAGCAGCTTAATGAGGCTGGCGGGGATAGGGCTGTTCAAAGAGGTCAGCGCCAGATACAGAAGATGGAATCAGCAAGCTATCTGGAAAAAGTGTGGCTGAGATACCCACAACACCTTATATCTCTCCATTAGTTCTCCATTACTTCTGTCTGCACACCAACTCAGATGCGGTCTAAAAACATTTGATGGCTTCCTTTTTTTTTTTGCAACCTCTCCACTGTTCATTTTATTCTGATTGCATTATTATTGTTATTATTTTAAGTTAATTGCCTATTTCTATCACACTTCCAGAAGAAATCCAAGGGGTTCCAGTTTGAGACTGCTCCATGTTGTTTGAAGACACATGGTTGCAATAATAAGGCACTGGCAGACTCCAGGAGCAAAATCCAGTTTGCAATCTGAAATATAGGAAGCCAACAAAATTTATGCTGGCTTAAATTAAAATACAGCTCAGGTCTCCGCTCAGGTGAGGAAGTTGTGTCAGCATATCTCCGGCTGAGCTGGGATGTGGAGCTTGCACCAGTGTAGCCCACCTGCACCAGAGATCTGCAGTATTCCAGCTTATATTTGGGTTCATCTGAACCCAGTGCACATCCCCTAGCAAATGCCAACTTCAGAGGAAATGTTTTCCTCAGGACCACAGTAGGGTGTGGAGAGGATTACATTCCTCCTCCACATCTTGTGGAGTCTCAATGATGATCAGTCCTATTCCCATGGATATTAATTGCATTTTTAAATTGAAAGGTGCATTTAATGCCTCCTCTTGTTTAGCCATCAGACTGCTCGTCCCCATTTACACACCTGCCTACATGACTGTCTCTTAGAGCCTACTTGCCTCTAGGTCTCCTAGCATACCCAGCCTACTGCATTTATTCTGACTTTTCAGAAACAGTAGAACCTTTTAAAAGCACAGAGCATTTCAAAATCCAGGAGATCTAGCTGCAGATTTTTTTCCCAAAGCTCTAGTGATCAGATGCTAACTAAATTAAAGTAGCAAGGCTAAACTCCAGTTGAAAATTGCTGGCAACTTTCCCTCAAGATTTATTTGTTAGTAGAGTTATATAAGCAAAGCTAACACAAGCTACAAAGTGTGGGAAAAGATATAGATAGGTGAACAGGCTGTGTCTCTGAAGACCACATTCAAGAGTTTTTGCTTTCATTCTCAAAGGAGGGAAAGTCAAAGAAAGAAAAGGTGTGGATTGGAACTTCGAAACAGCAAACAATGCTCCCAACTCATTCTTTAATCCCTTGCATTGTCTTCAGAGGATATCCCTTCAATAAGAAGTGCAGCACTGAGAATTAATGGAAAAGAGAGAATAAAAAAGAGAATAAAAAATCTGGAACTTTTCCTCTACCCTTGCTTTCTGCCTTCTCTTCAAGATCCTGCACTAATAAAAAGAGAGAAAATATTACCTGCAACTTCTTCTGAACAAGCTACGAATGCAATATCATCTTGTTTAAAGATTATTATTCGGGGGGGGGCAGAATTACTTCCTCCTTACTGTTAGCATGGCATTATCCCTGCTGCAATATTTGGTTTATTACATTTATATCCTTCTCTCGGTCCTGCACAGGCATGCTTACTGGGGATGCAGGACCTTGTTGGTGGCTGCTCCCAGACTTGGCAATATTTTGAGGAATGCATGCAGTTAACTTCCTGAGAAGCCTATAAACCAGCCTTCCTCAAAATTGCACCTTTTCTAGATGTTTTGGAGTACAGCCCCCATGATCCCTGGCCAGGATGGCCATGGCTGATGGGAGTTGTAGTCCAAACATCTTGAGGACATGAAGGTGGGGAAGGCTGGTAGAAGCTCCATCTTCTAAATTCACTGCTATGCTGGGAAGCATGAAAGCAAATTGTGTAAGTCCATTGTGTCTTCAAAAACTAGAAACAAGTGAGAAAGAAGAGCAAAATCAACAGGCATGGGGTCTGCATTACACATATTCATCTCTGGCTTTGTTACATTCACAGCAATTATATTTGAAACGTGGAAATGAAAAAAGCTATTGTTTACAAAGCAGAAAGTAATGTATTGGCCACTGTCTCTGCCCTTTTCCAGGTTGTCAGCAAAATGTGTAAACACAACTCATTGTTCAAAATTCAATTACACTTTGCATTCCTCTGGAATCTGCAGATATGTTGAGGCTGAGTGGCATGCTGGTGAATTCAATTCGTTGCCCATTAACCTGAAAGTACTGCAGGTAGTGAAGAAATTCTCCATTCGGTGGGAATAGGGAACTCTATTCAGTTCCAAGATGACATTTAGGCTGCATGCTGAATTTTATTCTTTTATAAATCTTTTAGCATTAGCATAACTTGCTTTTTACTAGGTGATTAATAATAAACCTTAACATTTGCATAGCACTTTCAAGTGTTCAAAGTGCTTCACATGCATTATCCAGTTGCAATCCTTACATCAGTCCTGTAAGTATTTGTATCCCCCATATCACAGATAGAGGGACTAAGGCTGAGAGTGACTTGCCTGAGGCCATGTAGTGAGTTCATGGTGAACGAAAGATTCAAACCAGGGACTTCCTGATTTGTGGCTCTTAGCCACTATGCTACACCAGATCTCAAGCTCTTATTACTCATTGACATAACTAGTAGGAGTAGATGAAGGTTATATATCAGCTCTAAGATTCAGCTTGTATCTGTATCTACATTCTGGCTTATTACTGAGTTGCTGTGAGCTCTCTCCATTTCAATCTGTGTCTTGGCTTCCAAGACACAACTTTCCTCCATATGACATATTAGGCCAACTAAAACTCCCAAATTCACATTAGTTCCATATTTTTTCTCTAGTTATTTCTCATCTTTTAAAAAAAGGAGGTGGTAGCATGTTGTGTGTTCCTACTTATATGCTTTAAAACCTCCACAGTGGTTGTTTGTGTCCTTTGAGATAGGCCTCCAAGTCTCCAATATAGGTTGGAGGTAACTAGAATTCTACCTCTAGGGTTCTGAAGACCTATGTTTCTTGTTTTTGTTAAAACAGAGAAACATAGGGTTTTATAAACCCACTGAAGCTTTTTTTAAACTCTTCCAAAAAATTGAACTTCCCTGAGTGGTTATTTTACACCAGAGCTTTCCAAACTATGTGTTGTGACATGTTAATGTATCAGCTGCAGTGTGTAGGTGTGTCAGGCAAATGCTCCCCACACTCCTTCCGGGGCTGGAAAGGGGTTAGTTTAACCTCCAGTTTGCTACTAAAACTGAATTACTGTGTTGTGAAATGGTGCAAAACTGAATTACTGTGTCACAAAGTGTGTTCTCCTTCATGGAGAGCACGTGTTGTGGTGGGGACCGCCAGGGCACTCCAAAGTTGGGGAGCGGGTTAATTGATCGTTGGCCACTGATGCGATTGGGGCTTCCCTTGTTGTTTTGAAGAAGTTAATGTTGCCATTTATTGATTGACAGTCAGAAATAGTAAAACTCCTTGCACGAGGCTAGGGCTTCCTCTTTTCGCCCGTGCATTGGATTGCCCATCCCTCCCTCCCTAGAATAGGATTGATCGCTTTGACCTTGCTATGCCTAACATGGGGTCGTCTGCTTTGGAGCGGGGGCCTGGTAGGAATTTTGTCCATCTGGGTGATTGGCTGGGGCCATTTGGTTTTTGCCTACTGCATAGCAAATCATCACAACTTGTAAAGTTCGCGGTTAAGCGTTGGTTTATGGTTTGGTTGGTTGAGGGGCATGGATTGGCTGTGCCTGCCCCTCTAATGCTGCTGCTGCAAGGGATTCCGTTAAAGGAATTGGGAGCTAACTATTGCTTGTCCACTCTGTCAAGGGGGCTCGGGCCATAGCAATGAGCTCCTGGTTGCATTTGGGGTGAGGGCAGGTTCCCTGCTCGGCGTAACCCCCAAGTGTATTCCCCCATTCTGACTTTCGCATCAAACAGAATGTCAGTCTGTCCCCCATGGTGGGGGCAGATAGTCGCAACCAATGCCTACGCAACCACTCACAAATTTGTATTTTAATAAAGTTGTGGCCAAAATTATGCCAAAAATCTTAAACAAAAATTTCTGTGTGATGTGTGAGTTATTGGGGTGGATCTGGGGACCTCGACACGCAAAATGATGCATGTCTAAAAAGTGTGTCACCAACATGAAAAGTTTGGAAAGCTCCGTTCTACGTGAACCAATGCTCAGCTTTTAATAGGGGACACCTGCTATCAGGAAGAATGAAGGAGGTCCTCAGGTGGCAAATGCTGGGGCAGAGAGGTGCTTGAGAACAGAGCTGTTCACACAGCTTGCTCTGCACCCAGTAAGTTTCCAGGCAAGGAATCATAAGAAGATATTGTTGCCTGGCTAAAACATCTGATATGTCACATGCTGACTTGTCTTCCATGTGAGCACTGTAGTCTTTAAAGTGGGTTTCTTGAGTGAGAAAGATTTTGGAAGCTGCCTTAGGCTCCTGGAGCATAAGCTCAGCTTGCAGGGCCTTTCCAAGGTTTCAGATAGAGATGAGTGAATATGACTATTTTGGTTTCTTCCCATTTCTCAGTTTTCCAGTCTCAAGTTCAGTTATTCACATTTCTACATCCTCATGAAAAGTCACCAGCATTTTTAGTGCTAATTTCTCTTAATACATGCATTTTCGTATGCAATTTTGCTTAAGATGCACCTTTTTGTTTGCAAAGTGATCTCCTCTAACATAATGCATTTTTGGCATGTTATTTTCAGCAATATATGCATTTATAGGCACACTTTACCCTAGTATGTACACCTTTTGTACATATTGCTTGGCTGTAGAAATGCATTGCAAAACTTGGGTGGGTGGCAAATTTTGAAGGAGGGCTGCATTTCAGTCTTTGGAAGGAGCATGTTAGGCAGGTTTACCTTTACATGCAAACTGAGGCAATTTCCTCCTCCGATCCTAGTTTCAGATGGGAGAGTTTTTCCTTCGTCCCTCCCTGGAGATGTCAGGGGTTGAACATGGTACCTTGTGCGCTCAAAGCAGATGTTTTACCACCGAGCTATGGCCCAGCCCTTGGAGTGCAATAGATTTTAAAGATGTGATTACCTTTGAGATTCAGAGCTTGGGCTATCAGTTTGTGTTTGCTGAGTTGCCGTAATGACTGCCTTGAAACAAGCAGGAGGGAATCAGTCCCCTGGGAGTATGGGTGAGAAAGTGCTGAATCATAATTTCAAATAATCAATGCAACCGTAAGGAGTGGTGGCACAGCTGAACTTCTTTTGTCAGGTAAAATGTGCCCCCTATGGACATAATGAAGCAATCTGAAGAGAGCCATTTTTCTTTTTAACCACCTCACGCAGCCGCATGAGCCTGTCAAAGCCTGGCTTTTATCTCTTAAATTATAATTAAGGCATTAAATTGTATTGTTGAAAAGCTTCTACTTAAGAATGAACCATGAATCTGAATAAAGAAAGGGTTAGTGTGTGTTTGTGTGTGGAGGGGGGGGGGGGATAATCAGAAATTAACCAGCTGAAAAATAAACAGAGATGCCATTATTTCACCCAGAAGCAGGCGCTGAACAAAGAGAGACACATTTATTTAAAAGTGCACAAAAAAATACATCAGCCTGCAGTTATCAGCTCACCATGACAGCCACAGAATCAAAGTTTAATTTGGATAAATAGATTGGAAAAGAAATGTTGTTTTCTGCTGGCAGGTAAGCCTGTTTTCAGTTCAGATAAATTGTTCCACCAAATAACTTATATTGACAGGCTTATGAGGAAAGCAAATATGATTGTGAGCTAAGGGTACAAGTGGGAATAGTGTGAGAGAGTGTGTGTATGTGTGTAATTTATTTATTTCATATCAGCTGGAAATGCTGTGGATTCTGAAGCTGCATTTTGCTCCAAGTTACAACCTAGGCTATACAGCATGCCTGAGTTTGCCTGACAGAGAGGGGTTTCTTCTTTTCTTTTCCCCTTTACCCCCTCTCTTATTTATTTTTTTAAAAATGGCTTTAGGATGAATAATAGAAAATAAGTTATTCTCTTTTAAAGTGCAAAGGAAAGCAAAGATCAAGATTCTAGCAAGTGTATCTTGCGAGCATCTTTTCTAAAGGCAAGAAAACATAACAGTCCGTAGAGCAAATATACATGATGTGGCTTATGTCCTCCGGTGTTAATTGCTGGTCGAAAATTGCTGGCATCAGGAATGCCAATTTCAATAAAATATTAAGGAGGGGCAGATAAGCCCCACCCCACATAACTGATGACATGATGTGGTGCACACACAACATTTGAATGGCAATGCCCATTAACTTGGGGGAGGGGGGCAGTGACCACCTCAAATATTTTACAGTGGTACGCTTCAGGTTACAGACTCTGCTAACCCAGAAATAGTACCACGGGTTAAGAACTTTGCTTCAGGGTGAGAACAGAAATCGTGCTCTGGCGGTGCGGTGGCAGCAGGAGGCCAATTAGCTAAAGTGGTGCTTCAGGTTAAGAACAGTTTCAGGTTAAGAACAGACCTCCAGAACGAATTAAGTTCTTAACCCGAGATACCACTGTACTGGAGGAGCCAAAGGGACTTTGGGGCTGAGGAGTTGGTTCCAATGGCTGACTTGATATCTTTGATTGCCACCAGATCCATGCTATCCAACACTTCATGGATGAAATTGCTGTTGTGTATTTTAATACGACACAGCCAGGCTGTTATCATGGTAAGGTCCTGTCTAGCACCCCAGCTGCATGTGGATTTATGGCAGAGACTAGAGAAATGCTAAATAGGTGGGTGGGAATTGTGGGGTGGAAGCAGGCTAGGCATCTTATTTTCATGGCCTGGAGCTACATACCTTCACCTACTGAAGAGACAGAGGTGACCCTAACATACACAGAAACCAAGTGTATGTTGTAAGAAAGGGGTTTATGGACCAAGTTCTGGCATAAGAACAATATGGGGGCAGGGCACAAAAAGGACAAAGTACACTTCAGATGGAGGCAACCTTGTCTTGGGATGTGGGAAGGTATTGCTTTCCATTCCAATCTGCATTCACATGCAGCAATGTTCTTGTTCACTGTAGTTTGGTTTCTTATCAAAACGGCGTTGTTCGTCTCACTGTCTGATGTGGTAGAATTTTATGTAAATAATTATGTTGTTATGGTATTATTTCAATGCAAGTGAAACACAGTGCTCACAACAACAACGACAACAGCAAATATCAATTGCATTTGCAGGATTGATTTTTGTTCAGAGGTGGGACAAATAAATGAGGCACAGCAATTTCTGCTCCTGTTTCCATTGAAATTCTCTGACATCCCTGACTCTGTCCCATGTGCTTCAGATTTCTGAAAGAGAAATAACAGAATATTTCACATTAATGCTCCCATCCAACTTGTATTTCGTCTCTGAGGTAAATCCCATTGATTTTGATGGAGTTCACTTTCAGACAAGCATGCTAGCGATTACTGTTTTATTTTAATTTCCAGTGTATGATTCAGTTATAATTTTGTATGTGAAAAGTGCCTTTCCTTCAAGGAACCACAGGGGTCCAGCAATGATGGGGGAACGCTTCATCAAAATTTAATCTATTTTTCTCCTTCTAAAGGAAAAAGAACTGTGCGAAAAGAAACTCACCACCCAAGGCTGACTTTTAAGCATTAGCTACCCTGCTCATAGGCAGTGAATCCTTTGGGAAGGCATTCCCACAGTTTTTCATCCAAAGGTTCATGGAGCGGGTTGGCTTTGTTTATGTCCCCCCTCCCCCCACCTTAACTCCAGAAGTTATAGCTACCTCAGGTAGCAGTGCAGTTTGTCAAGAACCCCATGGAGATATCTTGGCAGCGTTGGACAGAGGAGGAGAAGGAATGGTACAAGAGTACAGAACTGGATCCTGGTAAGGGGCCCAGCATTTTGGGAAGTGCCGATCTAGATGCCAGGAAGGGATTGAGTGAGTTGTCAGAGGAGAGGTCAGCCTAAGTGACATCAGATACCCAGGCCACTGTGGAAGAGTTGCCTCATTTGCCACACACCCACACACCCCGTCAGTGAAGTGCTGCCCACCTCCAGGAAAGTTTCTCAGGCTACCAACAGTGAACCAGCTGCATCAGCTCCATCTCCATCACTGAGGGTGTGTCAACATGCGAGATATCAGCAGTTCCAGCTTACCCCTGGGAGTGTCCACCTACTTGCCCAGTCCTGTAGTTTTGTGACATGGATGCATGAATGAATGCACCTACTCCGCTCTTCAAAAGGAGAGCCCTGGAGAACCATCAAGTGTTGAGATGATGCCTTATCTTACACCTAGCTGCATAACTTAGAGTTCTGCTCTGCCTTCTGAACTGTAGAGCCTGTGACCTGATCTATGTTTGGCACTGTAGTGAATTCTGGAACAATACCATAATAACCAAACCAAGAGTCCAAGTACTGAGTCCGAAAATGGAAGTCAGGACGCAGCTCTTCTTGGGAGCTGTCAGCCACTTTCTTGAGTGGTGGCCAACATTTCCCCCCACCTCAGAATGATACTGCATTTTGGACATCTTGATAAGAAGGAAAGGATGACTCTTAGCTATTCTTTACAGACGGTTAAAGAAAAACAAAATGGCTGGTGCCACCTTCTTCAAATGATATTCGCCACTTCACCTCAGCATCCCCCTATGATTGTTTACATTTTTTAATTTTTCCCTTAAGAGCCTCCTGCTATTTTTAAGGCACCATGGAACTCTCCCAGAGTTAGCCAACATGATGTCCACTAGCTGCTGCAGGACTGCAGCTCCCATAATCCCTGCCCATTGACCATGTTGGCTGGGACTGATGGGAATTGTGTTTCAACAACATCTAGAGGTCCTTGCCTACCCCTGACATATGCCGGCTTTCAACTAGCCCACAGAGCTGAGTACAGGAAAGCCCTCAACTTTATACCATTCTTGTAAAGAGTGCTGAGCTAATATATGTTCAGTGCTTTCAGCACTGATGATGAATGCTAAGCATTGTTGCTATTAATGACCAATGTTTTGAGCACTTGATGATTTCAAATGACCATTTCTGGCATGGTGCATGTGCCATCTCTAAGTGCCTGGAGAGCCGCTCCATCTGTAGCTTACATCTATGTGCTGATATGGCAGTACCATTAGCACTCTGTTACCCTGGATTTCTGAGCAGTTAAAGCAGTCACGCAGTGAATATTAAGTAGCTACTAGAATGCCAATGGTTCTCTAAAACTTGGAACCCATCAGTATATATGGGCAGTTAAGATGATTTGCTTCAATCTGCATTGCTTCTCTGCCTCTCACTCACTCTTCAATTGCTCAGTGTGGAGTTAGCCTTCTGGAGCCCTGTACTACGGTAATTTTGCATTTTACAACCCTGATTATATTTGCTACCATCTGCAGATTTGATTTGCTCAATACGTCCTCCTCCTTTTCATAATATTCATGGACAACAGGTACTACTAGGGCAATCCATTCCTTGTCATCAGTTTCCATTCTCAAGCTGTTTAAAATGAACACACTAAGTGTTTCCAAAGTAGTTTATTGGTGTGTTGACATCACACTGTGCAACCCTTAGGAAAAACCCAGGGATTCTCTGTCTGCCCTGAAATGTGTACTTGGCTTTCTTAGGTTGAAGACTGTATGTCCATTGCCTGTTCAGACACTGTCTTGCTGTTATCATTGCAATAAACAAGTGAGACCTGCAACAAAATGCTGCAGTATATGCTGTTCCCTTCCTCACAGGAGTGATCCTATTCAGAGTTACAGCCAGTCAGCCCTGCTCAGCCTTTTGGGGGGGGGGCTTTCGGGGGAGGGATTTGTACCTTCACAAAACTCAAGGTTTCCTCAGGCATGATGCCTGTTCTCAGTGACCCTCTTTTGGCTCCATTTCCATTGGCACTTACCAACCATGTCTCCTATTAAAGGGAAACAAGGAACACGTCCTTTAGATTTCTTGGTGTGAAGAAACTACAGCAGCAATCCAGTCTAATCAAGCAAACAAAGGTAAATTGCGTCTTCTCTTCTTTACTTCCCAAAGTTGTCTTACTGCGAGACAAGATTACTTTGTAAAATGTATGCCAGGGTGCTAATTATGTAGAAAGCTGCTGCACAGAAGGTTTTAAGCAAAAGTTCACGACAGGGATGAAAGCATCCCCGCAAAGCTGCGGCACGTTGGAAAATTCTTAAGTGGCTGCTTGTTCTTGAAACGCATACAAAATTTAATGAGTTTTGGAACCTGAACTGATTGAACAAATTAATGAGGTTCCGTCACCTTTGTACTCCCTCAAGATCCCCAAAGAATTCGAAAGTATCTGCCTTTCCCTGAAGACTCATTTCATTTCATCTCCTTGGGTTCCCCCCTTCCCCACTCCATTTCTTTTTCAGCCATCCAGGATTTGCAAAACCTAGAAGTGTTCTCAATCCAAGGTGAAACACATGGCAATTACAAAGTGACTGTGCTTGATGTCCAACTAACAATTGCTAAAGTAGCAATTTCTCCTTGTGGGGCACATTTTTATACTGTAATGCTGACCCCAGTTTGGGTGCTGAGAGGTTCCAAGGGTGCTGTGCTTGCCAGGTTTTAGTTTCCTTTGGACGGTGGTCACTGGAGACATACAACATTCTGTAATATTTCAGTTTATTTACAACAAATAAATGAATTGAGCTGAGCTCAAACACTCCCAGCAAACTGCCAAAGACCACTGCACCTATACTAGGAGTCTGGGGAGAAGGCAGAACTCTAAGATGCTCCCAGAGACTCTCTGCATCTCTTTGTCCTTCTTCATGTCTACCAAACTGCAGCTGGGGATGCAAGAAGGCATTGTTTTCTA
The DNA here is from genome assembly GCF_964252035.2 of Podarcis erhardii. Lineage (NCBI taxonomy): Eukaryota > Metazoa > Chordata > Lepidosauria > Squamata > Lacertidae > Podarcis > Podarcis erhardii. Next base: position 31,116,959 of record NC_138507.1, on the reverse strand, counting down.
TTCCACTCTGCATTCATTTCATGCACACTGCTTCCATTCCACTGCAGTCGGTGTTCTACCAAAAATGACATTATTTAACTTGCCATCTATTGTGGCAAAATTACATAACTTTACATAAGCAACTATGGCACAATGTTTCATATACACACAGGTCCCACCTGCCAATCACAATGTGTTCCCTGGAAATCATTTGTCAATGGTTGCCATGGATTCCTATGTGAAAATTTCTAATGCATTCCTGGTGATGGAATTTTGACCGCAAAAGGCCAAAATAACCCAGGAATACCCAGGAAAAAATGCTCTTTGGTTTGTCTGATCACACCTCTTCCTTCCTTCCATTCCTCAGACAACCAGCAAAAAGCAAACAAGGAAGTAATAAAAATACTCTGTGTTTGGATATCTGACTCTGCAGTGTACATAGCTAATTTTGGGTACTAATTCCGCATGTTTGGATAAGTGAATTTTCACAGAGTAAATATTCGTAAACCAGGATGTGTGTATGCATGAACTCAGCCTTACAGATTTTCAGTACTGGAGTACATGAAAATTTTGTAGGTTCCAGAGTATGCAACAAATACAAAACCTTAGCTCAACTTTCACTATAGTACACGAAAAGACTTCTTGTAAAAAGCTTCATCATGAAATAATTGTAGTGTAGCAATGCTAGTCAAAGCAGAAATGACTCATTATGAACTTCTGTTCCTAGACAAAGTTTTATCCAGAAATACATACAAGTCACTTGTCTCAGCATGATTATTGTTTCCAGAGTACAATATAATGGAAAAGGCTCATCGTGCTCAGAAGTAAGAAACAATTTACTGCTTATTCTGCTATTATAAATTTAGCTTGATATGCTGTGCACAATAGCTTAGCACGCTAGTACTTTATATGCTTTGTTGCCGCAAATCAACATGAAGTGGCAAATGGGGAGGGGAGAGAGGGAATGACTTCAGTCTTTTGTTTCCGAAAAACCATTGTGGGGAATTGAAAAATTCTCATTGTTTCTAAATGTATGTGCCCTTAATCAGGATATTATACCAGAAAACCACATCTAACAAAGGCCAATCCAGTGTGTCTTTGTGAAATGCTGAGAAAAGAATTTTCACAACCTCCCTAAGCCATATTGCATTTTTTATTTACTTGATTTGTATTGTGCTCTTTGATCCAGAAAGGTTCCTAAAGTGACCAACATGAAATAATACACCAGGGCTGTGACAACTGACTTTGGCTGTCTGTCGGAGCATTTAAGTTTCTGGGACATCCAAAAGATGGTGATATACAGTGGTACCTCTGGATACGCACACCTCTGGTTGCGTATCCTTCAGGATGCGAACGCGGCAAACCCAGATCCCATCCGCAACCAGAGGTACCACTGTACTGCCATTAAGATCTTTATCATATTCAAGCTTAGTATCAAGAGGCAGTGGGACGCAGGTGGCGCTGTGGTGTAAACCACTGAGCCTCTTGGGCTTGCCGATCAGAAGGTGAGCTCCCATTGTTCGGTTCCTGCTCCTGCAAACCTAGCAGTTCGAAAGCACGTCAAAGTGCAAGTAGATAAATAGGTACCACTCCAGCGGGAAGGTAAACGGCGTTTCCGTGTACTGCTCTGGTTTCACCAAAAGCGGCTTAGTCATGCTGGCCACATGACCAGAAAAACTGTCTGCATGCAAACACTGGCTCCCTCGGCCAGTAAAGCGAGACGAGAGCTGCAACCTGAGTCTTTCGTGACTGGACTTAACTGTCAGGGGTCCTTTACCTTTTTATCAAGAGGCAGTAGAATATTTTCCTCATGACAAGTACATGTATGCACTTCCGAACATTCTTACACTCCCTTATATGCTACATAAATCACATCCTAGGGAGCATAACTGATCCTTCCCTTCCTCAAAACCAGAAATGGGAAACTTCAGAATGAAAGGTGGCGTGGGGAAAGCTGAATATATTGCTTCCGATAGAACAGTAGATTGTAGTATTGGAAACATTGGAACGGAATAACCATTATAGCAGTAAAAAGGGCAATTCACATAATTGTTCTGAATCAGCTTGACAATAAGCTGCAAACGTATGTCATCACCAAAACAAAATTTTGACTTGATTGCAGTTTCATCATAAATAGCAAATGCTTGCATACTCAGAAGTCAGTCCTTATTCTAAAGTGTGTGCACACTTGACTCCATATCACTTCCAAAAAGTTATAAAGTACAAAAAAGGAATTGCTGTAAAAAAAAAAAATGAAAATTCAATGCTTCGCTAGATATTTATTCACTGATGTATGTTGTGCTGCCTGATATTTGCTGACCTCCTTCCTTAAATTTTCGCTGTTGCCACCATGCCTATTCCTATGCTGAAGATTCCTCCTCTTTCAGGAGCAGCTTTTGTACAAGCAGAAGTGCTTTGCGCTCATCTTTGGAGCCCAGCCATCGTTCCAAAATGTATATAGATGGCCTGTCAAGAGAAGCCTAATAATAGTAGTAGTAAAACAGCAAGAAATCAACTTTCTATGAGCCCGAACAAACAGGAGGACTAAATTAAAATATAGTTTCCTGGGGCTTGGATGGTTTCCAAGTGTGCGTCTTTAGCTTCAAATCAGGATGCTGCAATTTTTTATCATTCTTCATCTGTCTTCCCAGTTCTATAATAATTTGAAAACTAATACAAAATAAACTAAAAAAAAAAACAAAAACCTACTTTCCATTCATGAAATACTGAGCAGAAAGTTTAGAATTTCAGGATGAAAGATATTGTCCCTATATGACGTCTATCTTTAGTAGAGTTGGGTGAATGACATGGAATAATCCAATTCACAAGACCAATCTCATTCTGTGAATTTCAACAACTTTGCAGAATGCAAAAGCAGGGCATTAAGGTGGCAATGGGGTTTCCCCTCCCTTTATGCTCCCAAGCTCCCCCAAATTGGCTCAGGGCAGGGTGCAAAGAACCCCCATAGAAACGTGCATGTAGGGGGTGGTAGGAATTGTTCTATCTGAAATGATTGCACAGATGAAATGATTGCAGAGATATAATGTTGAATTCCTCCCAGTAGTAGTATTATTCAGTTTATATCCCACCCTTCCACCCAAAGGAGCCCAGATCAAACAAGCCAGAATTAGTGTTATATCCTCAGACTGCCTGGTCCCAATCAACCGTCTGGTCACTGAATTTTGCACTAGCTGCAGCTTCTGAGCTGTCTTCAAAGGCAGCCCTATGCACAACATATTGCAGTAATCTAACCTAGAGGTCACCACTGCCTGTTGACCTCTTGCTAAAATACTTTTAATCAAACAATCTGTGTGGAGTGCACAACATCTCACTAAGTTCAAGCCGTTTGACAGCTGCCACTTTCTAGCAGCCAGTCAGAGAAGCATATTGAGCAAAATGTCAGCTGTTACTAGGAAGCAGCACCTGTCAATGTGATCCTCTCAGCTCAGATGCTACTGGGATATCTGACATGGAGGCTTTTATAGCAGGTGGAGTGGCCCCATGTTTCCATACCCTCACAGAGACCACTGTCAGCTTTGATGCAGCTGATAACCAGTTTGAGGGGATGAGAGAGACTCAGCCCAGGTCCCCTCTCTTTCTGCTTCCATCACCAGCAGGATATTTTGCTGTCACAACTGACAGCAGTGATCATCATCTCTGTGTTACAGGCCAAGCAGCAATTGTGAATGTGTGGCCATGGTTAGTATGGGCTGCGGTTCGTGTTTTTGCCCTTAAGTATCTGCATATGAATGTATTCAAATGATGGAGAACAAGCCAACAAAACTGGAAGAAAAAACATCTTGGCAATATTCTTTCTGAGCAGTATTGTAACTTGATGCCCTTCATAAAAGTATTTGCACAGCAAAATGTAACACTCCCCCCTTTTTTAAAAAAATCAATCAGGCTTACATTCCACATTTTGAAACGCTTGCAATATTATTCAATTTCAGATAATGTCACCTAAAACAGCACAGCTCTACATGGAAAATATGTTATCCCTAAATCAATGGTCTCCCCCCTTTCTGGGTTTCTTCTGGGAAACAATGAAGATATTTGGGGTATTTTTTAAAAAATGGAAATGCAAATCAAGGGGGGGGGACACTTACTTGTTACCAAAAGACTTACAGTGTGTTTGTTTAACTGGGGCTATATAGCTACAAGGAAATAGTTGCATTAGCAACTGGTGTAATTGTGGGTTCTTGTAATCTATGGTGAGGTCATCCCTCCCATCTCAAAATCACAAAAGCTTGAATTCATACATTACTTTTTGACACATTCAGTGTTTTACCCCTTCATTTACGTGTACTATGAAACTGTCTGCATTTGAAATGATTTTACAAAAGCTTGACAATGTCAGGTGGATGAATCGATAGCCTGTTGAGCAACCACACCCAATGAGTGCTCATTAATAGCTCTGCATCAACCTGGAGGGAGAGCTAGACTGAAGTGTCAGAAAACTTGATCAACATTTTCCTACCTGACTTGGATGAGGATGTTGAGATGATGTTTCTCAGATGTGCAGTTGCCACAGATCTGGGAGGGAAACCAAATGCCGTAGAATACAAGTGTAAAGGTTTAAAAAAAAATCTTGACAAGCTGGAACAATGAGCCCAAACCAACAAGATGAAATTCAGCAGAGATAAATGTGAAGTCCTGCACAAAATATAGGAGGGGAGGGAAACCTGCATTGACAGCAGAATATTTGAAAAGGATCTAGGGGTCTTAGTTGATCAGATGCTGAACATGATTACAATGTGACTGCTTAAAGCTAGTGGAATTTTCAGCTGCATGAACAAAATCATAGGGTGCGGATAGGGATAGGGAATCAACAAAGCAACAACAAGGCATCTTCAGACATTCACTTGAGCACACAAATGTTCAGAGTGATAGAGGGCACCCGTTCTCAGGACCCAATCTTCCCTGTGTTGCACTGGAAAGGACTGCAGGAGTCTTCTACTCATAGTCACTTGAACATGAGTAGAACATGAGCAGAACCATGATCAGAGAATCCTGATAAAGGTGGTTGGGGGTCAGGCTGTGGACGGAGGGCTGGGGACACTGCAAGTGGGGTTTCATGCATTCTGTTTGGTTCCATGAAGGCTTATACTTTCACTTTATTCTGCACTGGTCAAGCCACACCTGGGGTATTGATGTGTCCAGGTAAGGGTGCCACCTTTTAAGAAGGACATTGACAAAGTGGAATGTGTAGAGAAGGGCAACCAGACTGATAAAGGAATGGGCAACAAGTCCTATGGAAAGCTGTTGAGGAGTTGTGTTTGTTTAGCTTTGACAAGTGAAGACATGAGGGGGGTTCAAATATCTGAAGGACTGCCATGCAGGAGAAAGAATAATGTGAAAAGGGGACCTCAATGAAAACTGGGCTTGGCTTCTGAGATAAGTCAGCATAAGGAAAGTAATGGAAGGGAGTTTTCCATTTCCCCATTCCATTCCTGCAACTCCTCCCTGCCCCAACTGCTCCCAAATCCAATTCAACACTGTTCAGAAGGCACACAGGATCTTCAGTAGGGGTGGGTGTATGTGTCAGTTTCCCATTTCTGGGTTGCAGCCCGGAAGCTCTCTCCCCGACTCTCAAAAACATCTATGGCAAATGAGAGCACCAAGTGGCCACAGTGTAAATGTATCTCACAAAACTTCATTCTGGTTTGTTGAGGTGGACTTACTCAAAATGTGTGCCGATTCAAACTGATGTATCTTGTTTTACCATATTTCCACTAAATACCACAGCTCTCTTTACTCATTGCTTGTGTAAAGGGGCAATATAGATAGAAAAGTTTTTAAATTTGTGCAGATTTTCCTTCAGCACAAACATCAATAAAGTTCCATTTTTAAAATAGATGGAATAAAAGGGATGTCTATGAACAGTCCTGTTTAAAGTTTAAGATAGCTCTGTGGGATAGTGTGTAAGATGCTAGAAGCCATGAATTTTGTGGAGAGGACATGAAAAGTATGCCCAATGCCTCTTTGTGGTCAAAGGTCAAAAAGTTGACCTTGGGAGACTGGAATATGGATTGGCAAGTATTTCTCTCCATGAACATTTCATCTTTTTCTCCTCAAGAGATACTCCTATTGTTTTTGGTGTGGCCTGTCTAAACCTCTGTGAAATTACATATGCAAGTTCATCAGCAACTGATGGAATGACATGTCACCCCCATGTTTTTTGTATGTAACATGAAAATTCATGCACCAGTTACAAAATTGCAGAACATACTCTCCCTTTCTAAGGCAATGTTTTTTGTTTAACTACCAGCCATGTCTTCCATTAGCTTTTAATGATTGGTGCTGTCAATGTTTAATATATCTTTCTTCCTCTAATATATAAAATTATTGTGATGAAATATTCATTGCTGGTTGACTCATGTCTTTTATATCTCTCTAATGCAATTGCAGCTGAAATTAAGCCAGCTTTGTGACACATATAGATGATTCTCTTAAGTCAGGGATGGGAAACTTGTGGCTGTGGAGAAGTTGCTGGACTTCAACCAACCACTGTTGAGCCTGGCTGAGGCTAATGGGAACTGGAGTCTGGCAACATTTTTTTGGGGGGGGGATGGGTTCCCCATCATTCTTCCAGGCTGTGGTTTGCTGTGGATCTGCTGTGCAAATTGAGCTATACTTTTAAGTCTAATTAACTTTTATTTTTTTTTTTTAACTATCTACTGTTTTATGGCAACATAGGGGGTCATAAATGTGCTTCCTTCTCCAAATGTTTAGGCAGGGGAAATGCCTAGCAGTGAAAATTCTCTTCCACTCTTCGACATTTTGGCAGGAAAGAGCAGCAGGATTTGGGCATAATCACCATTCTTTACAAGACTCCTTGAAACAACCAGGTGTTTGTACCCAGAAGATCTTGCTAATTATTATTTTCTTCCATTGGTCCTTTAACATCAAAAAGGGTGGGAGAAGGAGAGGGGTGATATTCACGCATTTTTCAAATTAGAAATGAATAAAAAGGAGGAGGGGAGAAACTATGATAATGATGTTGACATTTTTATAACGTGAGCAGAGGGAGATGGATGAGGTCACATACATAAGGTGGCTTCTTTTTCATCTGGCTGGGAAATGACTGACAGCTCCAGGTGAGCTGCAGACACTGCACGTTAGATGATCAGACATCAAAGTGAATCATAACTGAGTTTTGAATGGAAAGCAAGAGGCACTCCTTTTTCAGGTGCACTTTTTTCAACCTTGGTTGCTCAATGCGATTCCACGGTTCTATAAGTGTCACTCAGAGAGGCTCCATTTGCATTTCCAAGTATAGTATGAACATTCAAGGCAAAAAATAAAAGGGAGAAACTCCAAATTGTGTGTGTGTGTGTGTGTTTGATTTCCACATTTTATGTGCTTGGCATTCAGCACATCATGTTTCTGGTGCCACACAGTACATGACTGTCAGGCTGGCCCCCACTATTTTTCTTTCTGAGGTGGGGCACCCCAAGTGGCCAAATAATAATATCCCAGGCCAGGCAAGTTGTTTTGGCCCCCATAGCAGACAATTCCCCAAGAACCTGTCCCATTCCATTGCAATAAAAATAACATCAGTAATGCCTGAAATCATTATCAGAGGGTTCTTTTTCATTAGATGGGCTCCTCATTCTGCCTAATGACAATCACAGGAATATTCTTGAGGGTTGCAATTCACCATAGGTTTAGGCACACTTAAACCCACTGGTTTAATTAGGAATCAGATTCTCATAGCTGAAAACTCACAGAAAAAAAACCACACAATATATGTCATTGTCTGGCAACAATACTAAATCCTTTTATTTTCTTTCAAGGTTTAGTAATGGTGTTTGTGTGTAGAACAGATGCTCAGAAAAATGTTCTTCCCTTCCAACCCCCCCCAAAAAAAACCCCCAAAAAAACTTTCAATAAGAATTATTTTCTTTCTGCATAGTTTCTTTCTGTTGGTGATCAAAAATAGCCTTAATATTTTGAATATTTTATTTATTGATACTCTGGTTTTATCTCTTTCTGTGCTTTATAGTTCTTTAGATATTGGTCCAATAGTTCAGCATTTCCCCACAGATCCAATTCACTTTTTGACATGCATGTTTTGAGACATGCAATAACTTAGTCTCACTCAGTGTGCCTCTGTGTGGGGCAACTTTGCCTGGAGGTGTGAGGGCTCTGGGCACAAATGGGAGGCAGGGCTTCATCTCCCCAAGGTGCTCTCAGGAGATTTCACAGAAATGATATCATCCAATGGGATCTTTGAGGGTTCAACACCATTTTGCCCATTCCCACCCTGCCTTGGTGTTAGAGCTTCACAAGGGTCACTTGTTGATGAGGCTGTAAAGGAATTGGTCCTTGGTTGTTGCTGTTGTTTTGTGCCTTTCCCTCAGTGAAATGCTTCTTTGTTTTAGGCAGTTAAGAAGGTATTCCCTCCCCCTCCAATTTTGGTTATAAATAGCATGGGACAACATCTCTTTCAGCTTCTGCCTTCTGGAAGAAGGTACAGGGTTATAAAGACTAGGACTAGCTGCCTGAGAAACAGTTTCTATTCAGATGTGATTTTGGTTTTAAACGCAGTGTAAGGTAGTCTCTATGGGAGTCTATTGTATTTAATTACGGGGTATCAGAGTTTTTAGGGGCCTAACCAGGCTGGGATAGCTGGGATAGCAGGCTTGCTGGATTCTGAATGTCTGATGTAGATTTTCAATTTCGTTGTTCTGTATGGGACAGTGACAATAAAAATTATTGTATTGTATTGTATTGTATTGTATTGTATTGTATTGTATTGTATTGTATTGTATTGTACTGTATTGTCGTGTCGTATCGTATCATATCGTATCGTATCGTATCGTATCGTATCGTATCGTATCGTATCGTATCATCGTATCGTATCATATCATATCATATTGTAAGGTCCTGGGGGGAGGACTGGGTACGGCACCTGACTGGCTGGAATCTCTCCCTCTTTCCAGTTGCCCAGGTGGATCCTAGATGTTTGGCTTGCGCCATTCCAGAACTCAGAGCTGGTTGAGGGGTTGAGTGCTTCCTAACCCTGAACAGAATGCCATTCTATCAGCAAGGTGGAATAGGCACTGATCTTCATCCTACTGCTGTGCCAACCCTGCTTGCCTGCCCAATAAACTTGTGGTCTGATGATGATGATTTCACCCAACTCTAGCGTCCAGTCTGAGTTATTTTGCTTACGTATTTTGTGTTTTTATATTGCGATTTTATTTTGTGAACCGCTCTGAGACCGGTGGGTATAGGGCAGTATACAAATATTATATGTGGGTGGTGCTGTGGTCTAAACCACTGAGCCTCTTGGGCTTGCTGATCGAAAGGTCAGCAGTTCGAATCCCCATGACTGGGTGAGCTACCGTTGCTCTGTCCCAGCTCCTGCCAACCAAAAAGTTCGAAAGCATGCCAGTGCAAGTAGGTAAATAGGCACTGCTGTAGTGGGAAGGTAAACAGCATTTCCGTGTGCTCTGGTTTCTGTCACAGTGTTCTGTTGTGCCAGAAATGGTTTAGTTATGTTGGTCACATAACCCAGAAGGCTGTCTGTGGACAAACACCAGCTCCCTTGGCCTGAAAGCAAGATGAGCGCCACAACCCCATAGTCACCTTTGACTGGATTTAACCGTCCAGGGGTCATTTGCATTATTATTATTATTATTATTATTATTATTATTATTATTATTATTAATCAATCAAATTTGTATACCTGCTGGTTCACAACATAAAATCACAATATTAAAAAAACAAAATACATAACAAGAACAACCCCCCCCCACCCCAACAGATTTTAAAAGGGCATTGGATAACAATCAGCCAAAGGCCTGGTTAAAGAGGCACATTTTTGCCTGATGCCTAAGGTGTATAATGAAGGCTCCAGTCAAATCTTCCTGGGGAGAGGAAATGGGGAGCCACTGCAGAAAAGGCCTAACAACCACAGCACCAGCAGCAGCAGCAGTAATTCCACTGCATTCACAAGCTACAAACATGTACCTGCCTAGGTAATACAGCAAGGTTATAGGAGTTTGATCCCATATTGGCTTAAAGCAACATTAATTTGCCTTTGGAAAATGTATCCTTTGGCAAGATAAGGTGAGCTCCATTGTGAAACATGGGTGTATGCTATGATCTGCAACTGACAGCAAATTGCATAATGTATTCCACCAGGGAAACATGTGGTTTATGATCTGAAATAGCAGAGCTGGGAGAAACCTTGCAGAATGGTTGAAATAGGCTATATATGATCCTACAATGTCACACAGCACAATCCTATGCCTGCCTAATTGGAAATATGCCCCGCAGAGTTCAATAGGCCTTACCATCAAAGATTGCAACCTTCGGCATTTGATGGAGTGTCTCTATAAAGAAGAACTCCATCAAGCAGTAAGCATGAATAGGGTGAGTGTAGCAATTCAGTTTTGCCTTCGCTTTATGAAGCATTATGTGATTGCACCTTGTCTAGTTTGCATTCCGCCCTGCATTATACAGCACCGTGCAATGTCATGTTAAATGAAAATATGCAAATTTAACAAATGGATTTTGGCAGTGCTTGCAGATGCATGTTTCAGGTAGATTAAATTACCTGTTGGTAATGTGAGGACTTTGGATATAGGAATACAATATATAAATGATTAGTTTAACCCGGAGAACCTCATTAATAAAATACAGTAAGGAGTTCTCCAGTTCTGATGACTCTATGAAACTTTTCAAGAGTTGCAGGAATAGTAATTTCAAACATGGTTAATCTTTCTAAATAGCTCCAAGAAGCCAAATCAGTGTTATAGGAAGAACATCTCACCTAGGCTCATGGAAATAACAAATATGAAATATGTACATATCTGACAATTAATTCATCTGAGTGTCAAAATAATGACTGGATCAGCACATCACACCTCCCACTAAGAGGGACCTAAATGAATATTTTAAAGCCTCAGCAGGGATGGTTTTTAGGTACCTTGCTGAGCAAATGACTTTTAGAGCTTGTAGTGGTGAAATAGTTCTTAGGAAAGGCATCATTGGGCTCAGAATGAAAATGAAAACCAATTCCGACCTTTTCCCAAATGTCTAAATTGAAGGGAATTCAAAATCACTCCACACATTGGGAATGATCCGGCCAAACTAAGCATTTTAAAATCCCATTGATTTCAATGAAAGCATTAAAAATGTGTGCTTATAACAGTGCAATTCTATGCATGCTAACTCAGAAGGAAGGCCAGAGCTCAGTGTTACACTCCCATTAGAGTGTTTTGCCTTTCTGCATGATTTGCGACTTTGCAATGCAAATCATGCAAATGTTGAGCCTCCAGCTTTCCATATCAGGAATTCTGTGATGGCCTGGTATACCATTCTACTTGTGTGCTAGTGTGTATATTTACAATAGATTGACACAGGATGCACCTGGGGAGGAAGTGGTTTTATTTTACAAAACCCCACAATGCAACTGTAATCTTTGCCCTACTGCAACATTTACTTAGGCAGGCATAGGCAATCTCGGCCTTCCAGATGTTTTGGGACTACAATTCCCATCATCCCTGGCCACTGGTCCTGTTAGCTAGGGATCATGGGAGTTGTAGTCCCAAAACATCTGGAGGGTTGAGGTTGCCTATGCCTGTACTTAGGTCTTTAATTGGAGGCCATTTGTGCCTGTGAAACAGGGATTCTTCTTTTCTCCTTCTCCTTCCATATAATCTATTTTCTCTTAGAAAGCAGGAGTAAATTTATCACCAAGAGCCTGATCTGTTCCACACACCCATGGGTGCACAGAAGCCTCTAATATGCACAGGTTTTCTCACATGGAAAAATTAACACCAGAGATGAGTAGTAATGTGGGAATCCTGTGGACACAGAAGAACTTATGGAAGGCTGTGTAAAGGACAAAGCAGGAAACTAGATTGTTGCCCAAGCTGTGTATGCAACAAAGGGACAGCAAATATTTGTAAATATTTTTTTTGTGTGGGGGAATATAGCACCTCATCAGTTTGTTGTGCTAGAGATGTTATAGCTGTGCTGAGTGTTCATGTTAAAAACATCTCAGCATAATAGACTTGGGAGTAGGGTATTTTAAAGCTCTCTACCCACCCAAATTCTTTCTGCACACCTATTCACAGACTGATCTGATTTATCTCCCACTTTTTACCTTAATCGTGGATACGCCATATTATTTGAAAGCTCAGAATTCACCAATTTCAAGGGATGGGGGAAATATGCCACAGCCCAAGGCAGCCCACCCACCTTTCCCTGTAGCAGTTGAGGTCTTGCAGTATGTAGTACCAATGGATATGATCTCTTGAGGGGACATGGGAAATGGAGACAGTAACAATCATTGCAAGACTAGAAGGCGACAGGAGTTTAAAAGTTAAATTATCCTACAGAAAATCTATACCAGGAAACTAAGCAAGAGAGGCAGAAGGTCTAAAAAATGTGGCACCTGACAGGTTGTCAATAAGGCCATAAGTATCTCAAGGTCAGACTGCTGAGTATTTACTTATGCCAGACTTTAAAATATTTAGCATTTCCAGAGGCTGCAGAAGATAAGATATGACACCATTGACATCTCTAATGGACATCCAGGGTTATGCAACACTACAATGTATCCTGTTTTTTGGACTAGAATGATTCCATAAATAGTGGGGGGAGGCTTTCATCCCCTTTTTCGTCCCTCTCGCCCCTTAGAAAGGGGGTAACTGAATTCCATGCTTAGTGACATTCTGACAGGGAGAACTGTTATACGCAGCTGTTGCTGATACTCTAGCCAAGGTAGCTCAAGGTTAGGAGACACTACTAAACTAGTATTTTGATAACACGGGACTGTGCAAAATTTGGAGTGCATTGAAATAGCATGGAATTGCCAAAGGAACTAAAAGGCAAAATGTCAGGGGCTCAGGAGCTGAGGCACAGGGAAGATGGGAGATGGAGAGCGAGGGGGAGGAATCCGAAGGGAGCGTAGGAGGGGACAGTGGTCCGAGGGATTCCATGAGCCTCTCCAGCGAATCAGAAGATTCACAGAAGGGAGCGCCAGTGGCCAGGGGCAGGGGGGTCCCAAGGGGAACGCCCCAGGAGCAAGGGGGCAGCAGGGACTCCCAGAGCAGTTGTTGGAAATCAGGACCAGCTTCCCCACCAGAGCAGAGTGGGGGGGAAGAGTTCCAGGCATCGGGGCCAGTGCTTTCCCCACCAGGGAGAGGAGACGAGGCAGAGTCTACCACGCCTCCCTCGGAGAGTCGGACAACGGAAGGGAGGTCAGATCCGGCCAGTGTCACGGAAGAGGGAAGCAGTGATAGAAGTAGTGTAACGGTTAGGAGAAAGGTCACTGGGTTGGCGCGAGAAGCAAGTTCAAATGTACAGGAGCGCGGGACAGCAGAGAGTGAGGATTGGGAACCGGGTCCTAAAGCCCGCCGGAGGCAGGGGGAGGAGCTAAGCGACTCAGCGTCGGAAGAGTCCAGAAAGGGCAATGCCCCAGAGGGCAGGAGGACCCAGAGGAGAAGAGAGCAGCGCAGGAGGTGGAGCAGGGCTAGGATCTTAAACTGGTGTGGAAGGGGCGGAGACTCAGACGGGACTTCGCCGATCTAGAGTCTAGACGTAGGGCTGCACGCTCTGGCTTTGAAATGGAAATTAAACTTCAATAAAGACTTTTGTACATAACATCAGCCTGGCGTTGGTCCTCTGTGAGCTGGGACCTAGAGGCAGCTCTGACACAAAAGCTGTGAACCCATCCAGCCCAAAAAAGGTACTAGACCAGGAAAATGGTGAGGTGTGTTTGTGTGTCACTAACAGAGGTGGATGTAGGCAGCAAGTGCCAAATTTGCCACTCCCCGATATGCATATGGGTCCCTAGACAAAAAAAAAGAAAGAAAACCCTATCAAAGGAACTGAGCAATTAGTATGCCAGGGTGCTAAGGCATATTTAGTAGTGCTTAAGCAGCCGATCATGCTGATCACTTCAATGCTGTGTTCAATATGGAAACCAATGAGACATGTCTGCTCTATGCAAACAGAATTGTAGCACTAGAGAAGCCAAATGCTGTTCTCTGGGCGGCCTGGAACTAGACAGAGCAAGAGAGGTTTTCTTTTATTCAGGTCCTGTAATTTTTCCCAGGGATCATTCTGCCTTACATTCTGATAGAGGGAGCACAACAGTGAGGAAAGGTGATACAGATTTAAAAATACAATGGAATCGGGAGGCGTATATACGTTTCCTTACTCTTATCAGTACTATTTTTCTAGGGAAAAAAGAGATGCCAGAACTCACCAGGAACACCTCCCTCGTTCTCTGAGAATGGCAATGGTGCTCACCTGAGTGGTGCCAGAACTGAGTTTCTGGCAAGTTCCAGCTAAATAAAACTCCCAAATGAAAACACAGCCCATTTCCCTGAGACTGGTTGAGACTGCTCAACTAATGATAAGTCCAAGAGCACCCACATTTTTCCAGTTCATAGATCCTTACCCACTTGTTATTCATAGAATAGTTGTTCAGTCTTTGTCACGTACATTAGAGTGATAACACAAATGCTAAGTAGATTTTTGCTGGCAACCCAGTGGCATTTAAGATACCAGCCATGCTACTTTTTTTAAAAAAAGAATCACACATTACGCGGCTAATGAAAATTATAGAGTAGGAGACTTTTCCTTTAAAAGTATTTTAAACTGTCAAGCTGCTGTCACACTCCAGTGCCGAAAAGTGCATCAGATGCTAAACACAATTAATTATTCAATAAAAGCAGAACTCTGACAAAAGGTTACGTTTTTAAAAGGCAACCAAAATGAGTAATAAATAAGGGTTATATGGCACTTCTGATCTTTAAAGATTGCACAAACAAAAACTAATTAAGACTAAGCAGGATTTAAATGTTGCTGTGCCCTGATGGCAGGCTGGGCATGATCTGCTGTGGCGCAGTAAGTGGACATATGAAACTCCCTCAGCTTGGCCAGGGATTTTCCTGCTGGCAAGTCAGTATATCTAAGCTGAGAGCCAGTGTGGTGTAGTGGTTAAGAGCAGTGGACCCGTAATCTGGCGAACTGGGTTCGCTTCCCCACTCCTCCACATGCAGCTGCTGGGTGACCTTGAGCCAGTCACACTTCTCTGAAGTCTCTCAGCCCCACTCACCTCACAGAGTGTTTGTTGTGGGGGAGGAAGGGAAAGGAGAATGTTAGCCGCTTTGAGACTCCTTCGGGTAGTGATAAAGCGGGATATCAAATCCAAACTCCTCTCCTCTTAAGCTGTGGGGAGGAAGTATCAGTCCAAAGACCACATTCCTTCCTGGACAACCTTCTGAGAGCCACACAATTTGTTAGTGCCTGAGTGACAACTCTTGGGGTTCATTTTCTTCGTCCCAGCAGAGTTCCTCAGAAAGTCTTCCTGTGTCTTCACAGCAACTGCAGTCCAGCCCTCTCTTGGTGAATTCCCGTGACATGAATAACCACCTCACCCATCCAGTTCTTCTCTTAAAGTCTTTATTATTTACATTACAGGTTGTATAACACTACTGGCCTACATATAAAATAAGAAACAGAACTATATACGGATCTCTACTCCCTTCAGCCACCTGGCCAGAGAGACAGGCTCTCAGATATTCTTCCACATATTCTGGCAGCCACACTGACTGCCTCACTCTCCACCACATGCCACGATAAAGACACCTGTCACCGGGGAGAAGTCTTGTTGCCAAGCAGACATTTTAGGTGTGCTTCAAGGATGTGCTTGATTCAAGTTCATTTTGGCAATACACCAACGCACCTGTGGTAGGTGGGATGCGAGGCAAAAGTGGATGGAGCAAGACATGGGACTCTTTACCTTTGCATTGGTAACATGGTTATATTCAAGCCACTGTGAAGGAGGACATTTCTGTACATAGAGAGTCTTCTCTGTGCTCTTCCCAGGCAAGCGAGAGGCAGTATCACAACATTCCAGCTAGACAAAAGCTTTCGGTGAGGGTGCGGCATCTGGGAATGGAAGTTGTGTGGCCTGGGAGAGTCCCAAAACTCAAATAGGTCTGGATTTTTGACCCTCAGGCCTGAAGTTCCCCACCCCTGACCTTAGCCTTTGAAGACAGTAATGCATTTAGCATGGCAGTCAGTCTAGCCTTGGAAAGGGGCCTCAAAAGACTAGATGGGTCACTGTAACTTCAGAGTCAATTGCATCTTTTCAGGCATGGAAAAAATGAGGCAAACATGGCAAAGTCTCTCACAGTGAGGGCATCAGAAAATAAATGGGCAGGGAACAGAAGGGGCAAAGTATATTTTTTAGGTGGGCAAGCTTTGTCCCACATGTTAAGATGTCTGAATGAAAAATAACAGTATATGTTAATGACAGAAGTCCAGCAATGAGGGGGTTGGGGGGGTTGAGCTCCTTTGGGGAGAATGTGTCCCCCACCCCCCTCTGGCAACTCCCATGGTCTCTCAGCTGCATGTTTACTTAGCATGTCTTTCAGACTCATGGGAATACCTTTCAAAATTGACAGAAAAGACCTGTTGGGCGCACATTTGGAAATGCAATAGCACCTTCTCATCATGTGTGAAAGGCCCCTGAGATGAGCAACAATTCATAAGCACTACCGAAGGATAGGGGGAAATGATAAAAGGAGTGACAGACCTTGGGAGAAGGAGGTGAAAGCAAACATCAATTATGATTTATGGTACTTTTGACTGTACCTAAGATATGGCATGTATATATGTACATTTTCATTGTGAGCTGGAATTCTTCAGTTTAAAGGTTATGTTCTAATTTCGTTTAAGCCATTGCATTTCCTGTCCTTTTTCCATTTGTAAACGGGTAAGAAGAACATGTGTTGTCTTTTTCCATCACCCTCTCTTCTTTGAAAAGTTTTGCTTTACAACAGTGCACCATTCCCATCAAACAGATGCCAGGGACATGTGAAAGAAACTGCTGAGAGAAATTGCTGTTCGCCATGAAATCCTTACTGCTACTCACAGGCTAGAATCTCCAAATTGGCCTTCACATTTTGCTTTACCGAACTTTGGTGAGAACTCCAGTCCCTGACCTGTGATTTTTGCTCAGTGTGTGGAGAGTTGCATCACCAGAGGTGGACTCCAAATGGGTTACCCTGTGATGGTGAGAAACAACACACAACACACTTTGTTTGAGAATCTGTACCAGTATTTGTGACTGCTTTCACGACATCCTATCCTTCCCCCCACCCAGAGGAATATTTACGAATTTTGTCAAAACGCGTCCCCCCCCTTCAATGTCTCGTCCAGAGAGGAGCCTCCAAACATGGCCTTAGAATTAAATTTATGTGCTATTTAGGTGTCAACCCTAGTATAAATAATTATATTTTCTGTGTACAGACCTAACACCCTTTATTAATTAATTTTATTCATATCCCTACCTCCAAAGATTTCAAGGCAGGGGATATATTAACTGCCCCCCCCATATTATCTTCACAACTAAGCTGTCAGGTAGCATGGACCAAGAGGGCCAGCCAATCAGCTTCGTAGCCGAGCAAGGATCTGAATCCCAATTGGCCCATATGAGTCGGACACTCATTAGAGCCACACCACATTGGCTGACAGCGCACCATTATTGCAAATAGGAGCCTCCTCCCTTATGCAAATAGTAGCAGGGATAAGTCAAGTAAATCACACATTTAAGTCCAATAGCTCTTGCAAGGTTGTTTTAAGGGGAGGAAATGCTTATCTGAGCTGTTGGTAGGAAGCACAGAATATGAATGTAACAATAGCACAACAGCAACTGCCATTCCTGGACCAGGAGAGCTTAGCCACAGCAGTTTGTACATTTATTATTTTAAGATTGGATTGCTATAAGGCAGTGAACTCCTGCACTTCAAAATGTACTGGGGGAGAAGGGGAGCAAGCTTCCCTTCATTCACATATATGTTGCTGGGTCCTACTGCTTTCTGCTTGTCGGAGGACGAAGTGTGATGTAGGGAGTCGGCTCTATGCATGTGAGCTCTGCACATGAGTTAGAAGCCGGATGGTGCAGGTCTTCTCCTTCAGTGCATGGTGCACACCAGGGGCAATGAAGGGAGCGGTGCAAGCAGGACAGGTGCCCTCCCCACCATGTGATTCTATTCATGTGAGGGACTGAACATGTGAAGGGCTTTGATCAACAGTCCATGCAGAAAGGGATGTTCTCCAACTGCTACTGCCCCACTACGAGAACTTGTATTGGTTTCTTCAACATTCCTCGTTCTTGAATTTCACTTTGGGACAAATTTGATGCTACCTCTACATCTGCACTTGGATCAGGCACATGCATGTTGTTCCCGTAGGTGAAAACGCTGCAATTTCCACTTGGTGATTCTGATAGAAGGTGTCTAGATGAAAACACCAAAAAGGAAGACTTTGATCTGAAGCTTTTGCTCTGTTCTTGGTGGTCCCTTCAAATCTATATTTACAACTTCAGAGACATCTAAGCAGGCAAACATCTGTTTAGCAATTAACACGCTCACCTCCAAGATTCCGTCGTTTACATTTCAATACATGGAAGGTTGTGAAAAGAGGATCCAAGGCAAGTTATAATAAGCCGGAATCCTAAGTGTTCACTGTGATTGATTTAGACTGTGCATTGTGGGATGTAATCCACTGGGAGCAGTCAAATATAACATTCTTTGTTTTGCTAGAGTGGAGATGCAAGGGAATGTTTGGTCCAGCCAGTTGAAACTTCCTGTTCCTCCTGGCCTGGAGCATCCTTCCTTGCATGTGACTATTGGGTGGGCATGACCTTTCCAGACCTGGTAAAAGGACAAGGCATGCTGCCACTCTCTCTCTTTTCCATCTTCTTTTCGTCCTGCGAACTTCCTGGAATGAATGGCTGGCTGCCAGCCAAGCAGTCCCTCAGGTCATCTCCCTTATGAGGTAAACCTGTTAGTATAAGTTTGTAACTTTAAGCCTTAAGCTTGCCTTCAGGGATCACACTGTGCTCTGCCTGATTGTGAGTAAACTTTCTTTTTATTGCTTATGAATAAGACTATGGTGTCTTTATTCTTTTAGGAGGGATTCAAGGGGTCTTACCAGGAAAATATCACTACAACTTCCAGAGTTTTCTGTGCAGTGGGATTGATTGTTAAGCCACTCAGGGAATTGTAACTCTGGGAGGGGAATAGGGATCTGCTAACAAATCTCAGCACCCTTAACAAACCACAGCTCCCAACATTCTTTGGGGGAAGCCATGATTGTACAGAGTTATATCATCGTGCTTTAAATATATGGTGTGAAGCTACTCACCTATCCTCCAATTTCAGCCACAAACCCACATCATATCCCACACATTCCCCACAGGTTCCCCGTCCCAGGAGCAGCCAATGGGGAGTGGGGTCACTGACTGATGGGAAAGGCTCATTCCATGAATGTACCTCTCTGTTCCTAGAAAGAAAGTTAGAATGGAAGCCATTTTGCTCCATTGGATTCAGGACCGAAGCCTGTAGCACTTCCGTCTCCAAGATTTAACATGGCATAAAGAATCTCATCCATCAGCACAAGCGCAACTGCTACAACTAATTCATCAATAAAAGGATGTTACAGTTGTTCAGCTGTTAAATTATGATCCTTTTTGAATAGTTCTAAAAGCCTGTGGGATTCAGGCACACAGTTTCCTCTGGTGTTTATTTTTTAATTCCTAATGCACAAGAAGGAAATGAGTTATAGTGATGAATTTCTGTTTTGTGATTATTAGTTTTTTAGATTAAACTTTTTATCTTGCCGGCTGGAGCGAAATAAATGTAATTTGCATGCAGAGCACTTTCCCTTTTCTCATTAAATGCATACAGTTTAGAATTTTCAATCCAACCTCAACTCCAGTGGCCAGAGAGAGAGAGAGAGAGAGAGAGAGAGAGAGAGAGAGAAAATGCCATCTAATGATCAAGTACTGTGGAGCAATTAATAGCACGCATCTTTCCTTTCAAGCCCAGCAGCGGGGAAAGAATCCCTGTTTCTGTCATCATACCTGTTTCACATATATTTGCAACAATATCCAAAACAAAGGATAAACACAAAGTTCACATTTAGCAGATTTTGTAAATGCCCATTTGAATTGTCCCCACAATGGGGGCAACACTGGGCATTATTGACTAGTTTCTGTAGGAGGCTCTCTTTATTTGACTCAGTTTCATTGAGAAATGGCCAATCCACCTGATCAGAATAAGCATAAGAACCCGAGAAGGCCCAGGAAGATCAGGTGCCAATGGCCCATCTGATCCAGTCTCCTGTTCTCACAGTAGCCAACCAGATGCCTGTGGGAAGCCTGTAAGCAGGAGCTGAGCACAAGAGCCCTCTTGCCTCCAGTGGCTTCCAACAACTGGTATTCAGAAGCATTACTCCCTCCAGTTGTGAAGGCAAAGCAAAGCCATCATGACTAGTAGCCATTTCTAGCCTTCTCCTCTTGGTGAATTTGTCCAACTCTCTTATAAAGTCATCCAAATGAGTGGGCACATTCCCACCTTCCAATTTATCGAAGGGGGTGCGAATGTGGTGGATCCACACAAAAGTGAGGTGGTGCTTGGGGAAATCAAGGCAATAATGGGGCAAAATGTTTTTAAATGTCTGGAGTTGGCATTACTTAAACTTTATTTGGGGTGTCATACAGACCAGCATTTTACAGGCTCTTGATAGTCCCATGGACTGCAAGAAGATCAAACCCATCCATTCTTAAGGAAATCAGTCCTGAGTGCTCACTGGAAGGACAGATCCTGAAGCTGAGGCTCCAAGACTTTGGCCACCTGATGAGAAGAGAAAACTCCCTGGAAAAGACCCTGATGTTAGGAAAGATGGAGGGCACAAGGAGAAGGGGACGACAGAGGACGAGATGGTTGGATAGAGTTCTCGAAGCTACAAACATGAGTTTGACCAAACTGTGGGAGGCAGTGGAAGACAGAAGTGCCTGGTGTGCTCTGGTCCACGGGGTCACAAAGAGTCAGACACGACTAAATGACTAAACAACAACAACAAACCAGCATTTATAAACACCTTAATGGACAACGATGGCTAGCAGCAGGACTAGTGATACCCTGATATTGGAAACTTTTTGAGGGTGCCATGCTGACTTCATGGCACAAGAAAGTCTTGTGATTAGTGTTAACAGAGAAGATAGTCAATAAAATAAAAAAAGCAAATGGAATGAAAACAAAACATACATTTTTCATAGACTGGTACCTCTTTATTATGTACACAGCAGCATAGGAGAGGGTGGGACCCCTACATATTGTAGGTTTTTAAAAAAACAAAAACAAACCCAAAACATAATTTTTTAAAGGGAAATAATATTTTTGGGGGGATCAAATCCTTCCTCTCTTGATTGCTTTCTTAAGCAGCTCATCTAAATTCAGATGTGAAATAAAGGTTTGAGACCAAATTGAGGCTTTCCGAAACAAAACCACCGCACATCCTTTATAGTGGCATGATATATAATCATTTCCGCACCCCCAGCATTACGTGACCACACAACACTGTTCTTCTTTCTTTTTAGGAGATCTATGAGATCAGAACTAATTCACATTTTCCATTCTTCAGAATAATTCTTTTTCAGCCCAGGCTTCATCCGAATACCATGCAGAGCCAAGTAATGAGAAACTGTCTCAGATCTCACAGCTATATTATGTTTAAAGAGCAAATTCCAGGAAAATGCAAAACTGGGAACAGCAGATGCAAAACTGATGCAGGTGAGGGTGGCGTTTCTCTCCTCCGTTCCCAGGAAAACATGGGCGAATTGGGATGTCTACATTCTCCCCTGTTCCACTAAGCTGTCCCCTGCTGAAATTGTACTGACACATTAGACAGTTTAGCATTAACTTCTGCAGAGAGACACCTCGCTGCTTAACTTTTCTCCTAGCCGCTTATCACCCTTCAATGGTGCAATAAGCAAATTTATTATCTTTACAGCTGCTGGAAAGTTCTCCTGCACGGGGGAAGCACACTGCAGGTGGGGGCACAAATCTCAACAGCTCTGCTCTGTTTCAAAATCCACAGGTACATAGGGAATCTATTTTTTCTCGTCGGGTGGGATTGCTAGCTCAGTTTCCGTTGGGAAGTATTTCAGCCATGAAACCACAGCTGTGGTTTATTTAATAGCCACTTTTAAAAAGAGAGCTTTGCACATTTTCCTCCAAAACATTTGTCGATAACTTAATGGTGCTTCCACCCTTAACCAGTTTTTGCTCACAGCAGTGCTGATGGGCAGATGTACAAATGTATCTGATGAAGCATTTTTTTACTGCTTTCGCCGGAGAATTTCATCATTCTCTTATCTGCATCCTGTAAGATAATATGCAGAATCCTCTTCTGTCTTTCTGCTGTTCAAAATGCAACACTCCTGTTTATGCATGTATTCATTGGGGTGGGAGACCCCATTGCACACTGAGATGTTTCCTCCTAACCCAGCTCCTGATATTTGCCTGTAAAGGTAAAGGGACCCCTGACCATTAGGTCCAGTCGTGGCCGACTCTGGGGTTGCGACTCTCATCTTGCTTTATTGGCCAAGGGAGCCGGCGTACAGCTTCCGGGTCATGTGGCCAGCATGACTAAGCCGCTTCTGGCAAACCAGAGCAGCGCACGGAAACACTGTTTACCTTCCTGCCGGAGTGGTACCTATTTATCTACTTGCACTCTGATGTGCTTTCGAACTGCTAGGTTGGCAGGAGCAGGGACCGAGCAATGGGAGCTCACCCCGTCGCGGGGATTCGAACCTCTGACCTTCTGATCGGCAAGTCATAGGCTCTGTTGTTTAACCCACAGTGCCACCCGCGTCTCTGATATTTGCCTGTAGATGCAGCTAAAAGTGTTGCACGTCGAGGTCCCCAAGACACCCCCCCCCCAAGAAAAACACAATTGACACTTAATTTTTGTTTAAGGTTTTTTGCATAATTTTGGCCACAACTTTATTCAAATACAGCAATGTGGGTGGTTGCTTAGGCATTGGTAGCACTAACTGCCCCTGACATTTGCACCCCCTGTGAAGTCAGGAAGAGTAAGTCACCTGGGGAGAGAGACAGGACTGGGAACAATGCCTCACCTCTCCCCAGTATGCTCCCAGGGGCTTGCGTGGCCCTAGCCCCTTGCCAGGGGGTTTCGGACAAAAGCAAGTTGTGACGATTTGCTATGCGGTAGGTGAAAACCAAGTGGCACACACTAATCAGCCAAATGGCAAAATTCCTACCAGGCCCCTGCCCCAAAGCAGACGACCCCATGACAGGCAATAGCAAGGTCAAGCAAACAGCCTAACATTAGGGAAGGGAGGGCGGGTGATCCGAAGCACGCAGCGAAAGAGGACGTCCGTTGCTGCGTGCCTTGTATTTAACAAATAGGGCTGTCAATCACTAATTGGCAACATCTAAATTTCCCCGGTTACAGCCTACCCCTGCTTACAGGATGGCCAAACCATTTGCCTAGTAACAGTGAGGTGTCTTGTCAGCCCCGCCCGCAACCTGTGCTCTCCATGAGGGAGAACACACTTTGTGTGAAAGCCAGTTCAGTTCAGTGTATTGGTTAAAGTGTTGGACTAAGACCTCAGAGAGACCAGGGTTCAAATCCCTACTGTGCCATGAAACTCACTGGGTGATCTTGGGCCACTTACTCCCTTTCAGTGAGCGGCCCAGGGATTAAATGAGGCAGAACCATGTGTACCACCTTGAGCTCATTGGAGAAAAAGGTGGGATGTAAATGCAATAAATAAATACAGTGTAATAGAATAAATGTGTGCAGAAACTGCCTTTCCAAGGTACTATATATTCCTGTCTGGATGCAGAAGTACATCTCTAGGTGCTGCTTCTAACGTTCTCCTTTCAGATCCAGCAGATGGGTCTGGACATATAAACCTCTACAGTTGTACCTCGGGTTACATACGCTTCGGGTTACAGACTCCGCTAACCCAGAAATATTACCTCGGGTTAAGAACTTTGCTTCAGGATGAGAACAGAAATCACACAGCAGCGGCGCGGCATCAGCAGGAGGCCCCATTAGCTAAAGTGCTGGTTCAAGTTAAGAACAGTTTCAGGTTAAGAACGGACCTGTGGAACGAATTAAGTACGTAACCAGAGGTACCACTGTATTTCGAATGCTGAGATTTGGGAAATCAGCTATTTGGGTAGACAAACAGAGGTTGGGGTCACTTTCCCCATCTCCCCAAACCACACCATTGGATTGGAGTGTGTTTGTTTAATCTAAGGGTAGCTAACATGGTGCCTGCAGATTTTGCTGGACTCCAGTTCCCATCATCCCAAGCCAGCATGACCAATGATTGTTGAGTTCACCAGCTGCTCTTCTGAAGAACCTAGAACACTTAAGACCTCTCAGAAGCAGAGATGGGAAGCCATCCTCTCTTCGAAAGAGATGGTGCAACAATGCGATGGTGGGGACCTCTGGCTTTGCATTTGGTTCACTGTGTTGGCTCTCTGCAGAATACTGATATGCCAAAGCTGGACACGCAATCAAGCAGGACTCATCTGACAGTAGATAATATCCCTTTATCTTGTAAGGCGGCGTGTGCATGCACACGGGAGACGGATTGCTTCCTTTCTACTCTAGATTCCTTTGATCATATATCTTCTATCTGAATTGTGCATCTTTAGTCATTTATTTCAATACTTGCCTAGTGACAAGCGAGTGTAATAGGATTTATGGGAAGCTGCTACTTAGCCACCCTGTTTGTGTAAATCCCATTAATCGACATGCCAACCAGGATAACCAGTGGGTCAGATGATTGCTTGTAACCCTGCAATTATCTTCATCACTGCATGCATAAGGATGCTATAAATATTAATATGTGGGCATTTCCATCATGCATGCATAAACATCCCCTTTTCCCATAAAACCTTTGATGAGCATCTCCGCAGTCAAGGTGTTGTTGTTTTCCCAGACATTCCGCAGCGACACAGACACTGCTTTGTGGCAGGAGCGGCTGATGAAGCGGAGGCGGTGGAAGTTATAGACTAGCTTCTTCCTTTTTTAAAGAATTTAGAGAAAAAGTGACTGGCTCTGACATTTAAAGTAGCAACAATTTCTGCATTATCTTTGCGTAGTACAACATGCTTCTTTGATGTAGGAATACGTGAACTGAACTTTAAAGCGAGAACAAAAGCTTGAGAGGAGCCAACTAAAGCCAAGTTGCAGGTGCCCAGTTTTTTTCCACCAATTAAAGATTATCCTTAGTAGGGATGGGGAAGAAATTTGATTCTGTTGGCATTTAAAGGAGAACTACCTGATTCCACTTACCAAAACAATGTGAGAATGAGAATACAGCCATTATATCAAATCTTCACTTCTCCAAATTTTGCAGCATAGTTCTAATGCGTGCAAAATGCGTAGGTAAAGGGACCCCTGACCATTAGGTCCAGTCGTGGCTGACTCTGGGGTTGCGGCGCTCATCTCACTCTATAGGCCAAGGGAGCTGGCGTTTGTCCGCAGACAGCTTCCGGGTCATGTGGCCAGCATGACTAAGCCACTTCTGGCAAACCAGAGAAGCGCATGGAAACACTGTTTACCTTCCCGCCAGAGCAGTACCTATTTATCTACTTGCACTTTGAGGTGCTTTCGAACTACTAGGTTGGCAGGAGCAGGGACCGAGGAACGGGAGCTCACCCCGTTGCTTGGATTCGAACCGCCAACCTTCTGATCAGCAAGTCCTAGGGTCTGTGGTTTAACCCACAGTGCCACACAGGGTTAAAATGTACTAAAAAAATTGTATATAGAAAATGGCATTTTAAAATGCATAGCTTCAGCAAAAAAAACCCTCTTTGCAAATATATGTATATTAGGAGAAACTGCATAAAAGCGTGATCGTACTAAGAGAAATAAGCATTTTCTTTTAAATAATAATAATCTCAAACTTAAGACCTGAAACCTTAGGGTGAAGGCAGGTAATAGATTAAAAACAGCAGCAGCAGCAACAACAACATCATCTCCCCTGCTACTACTGCCAATTTTGCCACCTGAAACAGGTCGCTTCACCTTTGCTTTATGGCAGGCTCTGCCAAAAAGCAACCTGCAGTGGACACAGTAATTATCAACACAATTCCAGGATCCGGCGGAATTACAACAGAGGATTCTGCCTCAGGCAATACTTTTCTCTCTAGTGCTTCAGTCAGTTTCAGAACATAAATCACCTTGCTGGATCAATGTGTAAAGTCATGTACATTGAAGGAGATTTGGGGTGGGGGGAGGAGAGCCCTAGCTTTACATATATGTCTTTGGGGTCTGAATTGGCTGTGACGATCCAGGAAACAGAATCCAGAGGTAACTCAATGAAAATGTCAACTCCGTGTGCAGCAGCCATGAAAAATGGCAAATGGCAGGCTAAGGGGTTATTAAGGGACTGAAGCTAAAAGGGGGAGCATTTGCAATTCCTTTATATAAATTCTGGGGTGCTGCTGTATTTGGAATACTGTGGACAATTCTGGTTTCCCGCTTATCAAAGAGAATACCCTAGGTTTGGAAAAGGTACCAAAAAAGAAAGAAAGAAAAGAAAATGATCAAAGGATTGGCGCCCCTTATCTCTGAGGAAAGATTAAAGTATTTGGCTCTTTAATTTAGCAAAAGACAAAGATGGCTAAAGACATTATTATGGACCATAAAATTGTTAATGGTGCAGAGATAGTGGAGAAATATGTTTTCTCTCTCTCATCTTTAAAACTACTGATTGGTAGCAGGTTCGGAGAAGATGAAATAATGCATGTCTCCATCACAACATGTCAATTGCAATTTATGGGATTCATGACTGCATGGACTGCTGCTGGATCAGGCCAATGGCCATTCTAGTCCAGCATCCTGTTCCCACAATGGCCAATCAGATATCTGTGGGAAACTCACAAGCACAAGAGAATTCTCCCCTCCTGTAGTTTCAAACTACTGGTATTCAGAAGCACCGCTGCCTCTGACCTTGTAGGCTGAGCATAGACATAATAGCTAGTAGCCATTCATAGCCTTACGCTTCATGAATTTGTCTAATCCTCTTGTAAAGTTGTTCAGGTTGGTGCTCATCGCTCCCTCCTGTGGAAATGAGTTCCATGGTTTAACCACTGGCGGAGGAAGAGGGCGGGGGGGGGGGCGGTATGCCACGGGTATCATCAATGAGAGGGTGACAAAATGCAACTTGACGCTGTCTGTGGAACTGAGCAGGGTTGAGTTGCATTGTGACGTGTCCCCTTCCCAGCAATTGGCCAGGCTCTCCCTGCCTGTCCTGTCCATATCCTGCCCTTAGGGGGACCCTGCCTTGCCTCAGGAGCAGCAGCATAGCTTCGATCACAGCCACATGCACACACACACACTGAGGGGGGTGATGCTTGGCATACTGTCCCTCCACGACTCCCAAGTCTACCCTGAGTTGTCAGGTGGAGGCGGGGAGCTGCACCACTTTGCCGGCCGCCTTCCCCCCTTCCCCCTTCATTTTGATAGCTCAGGGGAGGCTTGGGAGTCACGATCGGGTGGCATGCCATTACCCCCCCCCCATGTCCCCAGGCTGCTGGAGGAGAGCAGGGCACAGCTTTCTTTGATGGGGGGTGGAGTGAAGAAGGGGGAGAAGGCAGGATCTAGATTGGATAACTGCCTGCGTGGTTTTCTTTGACGGGCGGGTGGAGTGAGGGAGGGTGAATTTCAATGGGGGGGGTGACAAAAAAAATTTGCACCGGGTACCACCTGACCTTGCTATGCCACTGGGTTTAACTATGAGCTATGAATGTCTCAACCTATGTGTGGAACTTCTGGTTTATGCAGTGCTCTATATGAATGCATATGGTGAACAAGCTCATTGTTTCCAATGACCATCATGGCTGTGAGTCCTGGAAGACCTGCTGCCTGCCTTGCAGGCATTTCCTCACCTGGCCTGGGACGGAAATGCTGCTGAACGGACCCTTTATGTTGTGAGGTATTGTCTAGGGGAGTTTTTTGGGGGGATTGTTGCTGCTGCTGTTAATTTTATGTGAAAATAGCTTATTTAATTATAAATTAACAAACTGAATGTTCCAAAAGATGGGAATTTTGATGTTTAAAATCATATCCTATTAGTTTATTATGTTAGTATGTAGGTAGAAATTAATGTGTTCCGATGATGGGAAGTGTTACAACGTTAGATATTCTGGTCAAGACTATGTAAGTTAGTAATCATTGAGAGAATAATGTTTAAATATGATAAAGTTATATAGAGAAGTATTTTTAAAACTACAGTCAAAGTGAGTAAATTACTTTAAAGTAACATAGGTTCCAAATATGTTTAAGAGCAATGGTTCACAAAGTAATTCTATTCTGCTATGCTATCTAAGCACTTAAAAGTTTTGATATTTGTGTCTAGAAGTGGGTGTTTCACCCTTGGATTTTCTGACAGAATCTTTATGAATTCAGCTTTAAAACTACAATTCAGCAGAGGTATTCTGAACCATTTCTATCTGTATAATGGGGATGGGAGATGTTATGTTGGTTTTTGTTGTTGCTGTTGTTTTTATTATGTATTTTGTGTTTTTATCTTGTGTTTTTATGTCATGAACTGCCCTGGGATCTACGGATGAAGGGTGGTATAGAAATTTAATAATAATAACAACAACAACAATAATAACAATAGATTGAGCATATCAAAAATAATGCCTCAAATGTGTTGCTTTCTTCCCTTTGTTTTACTTGCAGTCTTCCTCAGCCTGGGGCCTTCCTTCAAACATTTTGGACCATGAGTCCCTCATCCCTAACCATTGGCCATGCTGGCTGGGGCTGATGAGTGTTATAGTCCAAAAGATCTCTAGGGCACCAGGTTGGGCGAGGCTGTTGTATGGCAAGCCCTAGCAGGAAGATCATTTGTCTTTAATGTGAAAGGTCTGCTCTTTGAGACGTCTGCTCTGGTCAGACCTCACCTGGAGTACTGTGTCCAGTTCTGGGCACCACAGTTCAAGAAGGACACTGACAAACTGGAACGTGTCCAGAGGAGGGCAACCAAAATGGTCAAAGGCCTGGAAACGATGCCTTATGAAGAACGGCTAAGGGAGCTGGGCATGTTTAGCCTGGAGAAGAGGAGGTTAAGGGGTGATATGATAGCCATGTTGAAATATATAAAAGGATGTCACATAGAGGAGGGAGAAAGGTTGTTTTCTGCTGCTCCAGAGAAGCGGACACGGAGCAATGGTTCCAAACTACAAGAAAAAAGATTCCACCTAAACATTAGGAAGAACTTCCTGACAGTAAGAGCTGTTTGACAGTGGAATTTGCTGCCAAGGAGTGTGGTGGAGTCTCCTTCTTTGGAGGTCTTTAAGCAGAGGCTTGACAACCATATGTCAGGAGTGCTCTGATGGTGTTTCCTGCTTGGCAGGGGGTTGGACTCGATGGCCCTTGTGGTCTCTTCCAACTCTATGATTCTATGATTCTATGATTCTATGATTCTATGAAATCATTTCAGAGTTCTTGAAGGCAGGCTGATCTGGAGGTCAGTGTTAGTGTGATCCAGGATTGGCCAGTTGCTTGGGTCAATGCAAGATACTTTTTAGCCTGATGCAAAAGACAAGGTGATGTACCCTCCTTATTCCATGTACAGAAATGGACCGGACTGGGAGTTAAATATTGCTTCCACACTGGTGATAAGATAATATCCCTCATTGCACCTGAGGTAATGAGTTTAGTAAAACCAACTCAAGCCATGGTCCAAACACCACAGGTTCTTCATTGCATCACAGGACTGGGCCAAAGTACAAAACTAGTTCGACACAAAAAGAGCTAGAGAGCATGGCAGCATGTGTCCTGGATAAATGGGAAAGGGCTGCACATTCTGGCAGGGTTGTAAACAATTTTGGAACAACACTTGTCAAAATGTATATTTTGACATTATTTCTGCTTTTTTATGAACTGTGGCAGCAAATGAATTTTGTATGAATACGGATTACCGGTCAGGGGAATCATTATAGTAATACTGCTCAGTTACATTGTGAGATTGATTGTTATGTATTCGCTCTGCTCTTCATTTGTAGATGTTGTGTCCAATTCCTCCAGGCTGTTACCAGATAGCTCCCATTGTCAAGTCGCATATACTTTACTTCTACTCTTGTCATTAGCCCTGAATATATCTCCCTGTGGCTTCCGTGCTTTCTAGAGGATTGCTGTTCGGATGATGGCATTTCTCATCCATGTGCCACTTACCATTTTGCAAGCCAGGAATTCAAGTTATTTTCTATCTGCACTTCTAACACATTTTGGGTTCCTATTCTGTTCGCACTTAATATGGCATTAGAACAACACATCACAACACAGCTTGGAAGAACCCATTTCTCTGCGGCACTTGTTGGCAAACATTTCAACAAGGGGGAAAAAGGCCCCCCGTGGAAGAAGGTTTTAAAATGACAGCAGCGGCCTGTTGTTCTGTTTACGGAAATTCCTTTGAGTTGGCCAATGGGTAAGAAAGTGGCAAGGAACAAATACTGGTGAGAGTGCCCTGCCAAGTGACTGACATTGTTGAGACCAGGAAGAAACAGCTGGCAGATCTGTACTGTTGCTAAAGCAGTGATCAAAAGCTTAAGGCTAAGAACAAAAAGAAGGGTGTTCTGTCGAGACAGAAACTAGTTTCCCATTACTTTGCCACTCTGTCTTCTTGTACTTTCCCAGACAGATCAACTGACATCCAGCTATTTGCCTTCCATATGTCTGTGATTTTAATTATAATCAAAAGTGTCAGGGTGGCGTCTTAAATCACAAGGGCTTGTCAGTGTCTGCTGGCTCAGGCATGGAAAATTTCAGTGTTAATCTTTTCTCTGACTTCAAATTTATATTAATGGCCATCGTTCCGCAGGCTCCCTTTTGGAGAAGTGGTGGGACTTGTGATTGAAAGAGAAATAAACTATATATTGCCCCCAGCCATGAACAGCTGGTGCTTTAATGGCCGGAATGCAAACTTAAGATGTACAATTCCAGCTTTCGATGACAAGGGTTTTTACGGCTCTGTCTCCCCACAGCATGTCGCTTGTCCAACTTAAACCGTAAGAACTGACATGAAGAGATTACTGTAATGCTAAACTGTGTTAAGGTGGAAGCTGTTATTACAGGGAAGGGTGCCAACAGAAAAAGAAAAGAAGAACAAGAAGATGGAAAGCTGTCCAAGTTCAGAGAAACATAACACAATTATTTGCTCAGACAAACAATGGCATCCCAGGCATGAATATTTCCTCTCCCTAAAATGGATATGATGCACTGGGATTTTTCAATATTTATTCCAGTGCATCATATTTCAATGGGTTGCCTAAATGGAGGATGGGGGGGGGAGGAACCAGAATAATAATAATAACAAGAATACTGCTACTAATAGTGTTTTACATTTCTACTCCTTGACTTTTAGAGGATAAATCATTTCCCATACTCCATTTAAATTTTGTTACACAAATTTATAGAGCCTTAGTAAGAAATTTGGATGTTCTATATACTTCTCCACATCAGACAACCACAAAAAAACAGGTCTTTGCAAGAGTCGGCCTTTCCTTCTATTGCATTTCCATTCTATTGCATTTTCTATTGCGTTGCTGGGGGTTGGACTAGATGACCCTTGGGTCCCTTCCAACTCTAAGATTCTATGATTGTGTAATCTTAACAATGGGTGGATGCAGTCGCTTCTGGCTATTTTGACCCAACAAACAAAACTCAGTGCAGTCAACTGAAGGCATCCAACCATGCCCTGGGACCCCCAGTCTCTCTCACCATAAACAGAAACCAATAAATGAATAGATAAAGAACCTACCCATGTGACACTGACACAAAAACATCACTCATGCACTATGCAAAAGTGGGAAAGTGTACTATCCCCCTTTCTCTCTCCCCTGCTCTCTCCCGCCACCTCTCTTCTCCCCCAACCTTACACTGTCTATAACAATAGTGTCCCACATTGAATGTAGCTGATCTGTAGAAAGGAACTGAAAGCAGTGCTTTTGTTGCCCAAGAAAATCTTTAATAAAAACAACAACACAGAGACACAAAGGTTACTTACTGTTAAGGTCCCACCGATGTTCATAGTGATAAGGGAGTAACTCCATCTTATGTGTGGCATTTGGTTTCGGACACTGACTTCTTTTAGCTAAGCACAAT
Source organism: Podarcis erhardii (assembly GCF_964252035.2). Taxonomy (NCBI): domain Eukaryota; kingdom Metazoa; phylum Chordata; class Lepidosauria; order Squamata; family Lacertidae; genus Podarcis; species Podarcis erhardii. The sequence goes on along the minus strand of NC_138507.1, from coordinate 31,084,997 downwards.
CTTCTGTGCTAGAGAAAGGTGACTAAAGGGGGCAATACTTCAGTGGAAGAGCATCTCCTCTGCAATCCGAAAGACTCAGGTTGAACCCCCAACATCTCCAGGTAGAGATAGGAGAGACCCCTGTTTAAATTCCTGGAGTCAACAGCTACAAAAGCGGCAAGAGTCTTGATAGCACAAGGATGGAAGAATGAGGAAATCCCAATGAAAGAACAGTGGCAAGAAAAATTGATGAGCTATGCAGAGCTGGCTAAATTGACATACAAATTGTGGGACAAGGACAACTGTGACTTTAAGGAAGAATGGGAGCTTTTTACAAATTATATAAAAAGACAACAAAATGAATTGGACTCCTTGGCAGGTTTTGAATAAACATACACAAATTCATTGGTTGATAACATGGTAGATAGATAATGTAAGGATATGTATAATTTTATAACATGCAGAGAATAATATGTGCTGAGAAATCAGAGAGAGGAGCTGAGGGAAGTCCCGGGGGGGGGGGGAGGGAGGGATTGAAGGGGGGAAGGGGGAAAATAATGTATATGATTATTTGGTTTGATAATTTGTTATGTTGAAATTGCTAATAACAATATTTAAAAAATAAAATAAAATAAAATCCTGGAGTCAATATTGACCTAGGTAAACCAATGACTTGACTCAGTATATGGCAGCTTCATTCAGAAATGGACTTATGAGAAATGAGGCTATAAATAAGCTACCTTTTGCATCCTTCCTTCCACCATTGGCACATATGGCACCATTCACAATCCCCTCTCCCTCCCAGCAGTCCTTAAGGGAATTGAGAGCTGCACTCCTGAGATATCTGTATGCAACATATGCATATTGGTGGGTGGGATGTGGGATGATATGACTAGTAATGATTGAGCCCTGAATGAACAGTAATGGGGCAATTGCAGGATGTTGCATTTATAGAGCAAGGATCACATATACCTGACATTTAGTGATAGCTCCTGTTTTATTCATTCTGTTTTAATATGAAGAAAAATGCTTGCAAGGAGAATCTGTAGACATTGTTTTCTTTTTCCTCCATTTTTTTTTTTTTAAGAAAACCTTCAGATGCCAAAGTCATTTTATAGCGCAATCCAAACCCGATATCTGCTGGGATGAGAGAGTGTGGATTCAGCAGCTCTTGGGCTTTCATTGCTGAGCCAGTGCTAGACTGGCACAGGTCCTTCCTTTCAGCTGAGATGGAGATCCATCAACATAACAAACATAACACCTTCACCCTGGTTCAGCCAGGTGGAACTTACACCAGTGTATTTTGGGTGTGTGCTGAGGGATGGGATGGGGTCACGGCTTACACCTATTCCAAACTCCATTCAGCTTGGTCATGTGACACTGGGCCCAGTCCTCAAAACTCCAGCCCACCCTCACCTGCTGGCTCGCCTGGTAGTAGTCCCACTCAGACAATCCTTGGATTTGGGGTATATTATACCAGTCTGGGTTACACTGGCTTTCCATAGTTAAGATTGTTCTATTAGCCTTTCAGAATAAGGTGTGCAAAGAAGGACTGAGAAGGCTAATCCCATTTCATCCAAGCATAAACACAAAGATAATGTCCCACATTTATTTATGCCTGTCAAATTGCCACATCCCATCTGTCCCACACAATAATAATAATAATAAATTTTATTTATATCCCGCCCTCCCCAGCCGAAGCCGGGCTCAGGGCGGTTAACAACACTAAAACAGTGCAACATTATAAAAACATTATAAAAATTAATTAAAATCAAAATTGCACAACTGGGAAGATGTGCAGCTGATACCGCTGTTTTGTGCAGCACAACTCATACATCATCATCAAGCTACACATTTGTTATGACATGGTGTCATGTGCCTGGAATAAGGAGCATATTATTATGCAGAAGACAGGTAGTCCCACCACATCTACCACTAGAGATGTGTGTGGTAGACATCGTTTCTAAGAGAAAACTTGAAAATTCAACCCCTCCTATGAAAACAAGCATGCACTAGGTGATTTCCATCTCCTATACTCAGTCATATTATTCCACCACTTATAGTTTATTGTTGTTTTAAGCCCTGCTTCAGCCCTGTATACCTGAAGGAGAGACTCCATCGTACAGCCCAGACACTGAGGTCTAGCTCCAAAGGCCTTCTGGCGGTTCCTTCATTACAAGAAGTGAGGTTACAGGGAATGAGGCAGAGGGCCTTCTTGGTAAACACATGTGCCCTGTAGAATGCCCTTCTATCAGGTGTCAAAGAGATTAATAATTATACGACCTTCCATAGACATCTGAAAGCAGCCCTGTATCAAGAAGCTTTTAATGTTTGGTGTTCTGTTGTGCTTTTGTAAATTCTGTTGGAAGCTGCCCAGAGTGGCTGGGGCAACACCAGACAGATGGGTGGGATACAAATAATGTGGTGTTGTTGTTGTTTGTTGTTTACACACCAGGCCTTTGCTTCCTATCCCGCTAAAACAAAAGGCCAAATGCAGCCCATCAGTTGTGGCTGAAACCATACTTGGAGGGAAATTCGGAAGGTCCTCTTCAGGAGGAAAACCTGTGTGAATTTTAAGGGAACTTAAAAGAAACTTTGATGAGGTTGGGTCTAGGAATTGATGGATCTGTCTGTTCCATTTTCTCTCTGTTTCTCATTTTTCCAAATGTAGGATAAGTACTCCACATATTGGCATCAATTTGCATAAAAAAATCCTAATGAAAATTCATAAACATTTTAATGTGCAGTTCAACTTTTCATATGCAAATTTGCCTAATACACACATTTTGACAAGCACTTTCCCCTAATAAAATGCATTTTGTGTGTTGTTTTTGACAATATATGCATTTTTATGCACACTTCGTCTTAATACATTCATTTTTTTGTATTCATTGTTTGGTAGGAGAATTGCACCACAAAATTTGGAGATGTGCACATTTCAAAGGATGGCTGCATCTCTGTCTACATATTGTTTCAGGAAGTGTGAATAAGGTAGGTTTTTTTGGATTAAATTGCAAAGCAGGCCAAATTTCTCTGCCAAACCTAGGCGAGTCACATTAAGTTGCTACCAAATTTTACCAAAAGCAACATTCTCTGCTCAAGGCTATAGAAATTATATTGAAAGAAAATTGATCGGAATTTGTGAAATTTCTCAAGAGATTTTAGGTCTCTCAGTCAGGATATAGAATACAGGAATGTATAAAGCAGCCTGCTGAGTGAGACCAGAGGCCTATCTAGTCAAGCCTCCTTTCCTCAGCATGCCTACTCACCTGTGATTCCTAGTATATTGCCTCCAACAGTGGTGGCTACATTTGTTAATCTGAATTTTCATAAACTCCAACATTTCTCTGATGAAAATAGGGACATCCTATTCCATGACAATGATAGTGATGACAATTTTATTATTTATACACCGCGAGCTTCCGACAAATATAAAAACATAATAAAGCATTAAACATTAAAAAACTTCCCTCTACAGGACTGCCATCAGATTTCTTCTAAATGTTGCCTGGTTACTTATCTCCTTGGCTCAGGGGTTACATAACTCCATACCCTCCAATATTTCTCTGATGAAAATAGGGACTTCCAAAGGAAAAGCGGGACATTCTAGGATCAAATCAGAAACTGGGATGGCTTCTGTGAATCCGGGACTGCCCCTGGAAAATAGGGACATTTGGAGGGTCTGAACTTCTGCTAGTCTGAATGAGAAGCGTTCATTATTTCTGGTGGCACTTGTTTTCACACACATGCAAAAGCTGCATTCACAGGAGGCCAAACAAGTCACAGTTTCCAGAATTACAGTTGCCAATATTACCAGCCTTGATGCTTAACTAACTTTTATTGCAACTTACTCCTCTGAGGACTGTCTCTTTTACAGCAGTTACAGAGAGATAGTACCTATTCCTTTGACAAAGCAGGGCACCTAATCGTCCCTAGCAATCAAAGAATTTTGTAAATGTCACTGCACTTTGTCACAGCCACCCTGCTGCTGCTACAACAGTCACAAGTTCGCTTGAGTGCTAAAATTCTTTTGCCTGACCTCTGTCATTCCATACACAACTTCTATCAGAAACCGAAAGCTGCCACTCTTCCCTGCTTTAACCCCCAAACGTCCCACTTTTTTTTGTTTGTGTTAAAGACAGTAATTATATCAGATGAATCATCAGTGCAGTTTCAGGGAGCATGAAGCGGGTCTATTAAGGGTTGATTTGCAAGCTAGGCTGAACGGAGTCACTCAATTGCAAGTTTCATAGGGTTAATTACCAAGTGGTAAGACTATGGCAGGCATCCACCCATCTGCAGAGGTATGTTTGAAGTTCTTTGCTGCCTTACGTGTCCCACAAAGTGGTGTTGTGGAAGAGGAATGCAGAGGAACACAGCTCCAGGTTGTCGTTTTTCAGAGCAGGAACTGTGAGGTCATCTGCCAGGACCCTCTTTGCTCTGGTAAGTGAATGAGGCTTTTGAGTTTGGCAGATTAGCAGAAAGCAGGTCAAAGAATGAACAAACAGAAACAATAAAACACAGTACTGGGTACTACTTTCCTGGGTTCTATCTCCCACTGCATGAACACACACTTCTCTCTGTGACTGTGAAGTGGAAACTGGAGCCAAGTTGGAAACTATTTGCCAGAGACTGCAAATGTTCCCACCTCTAATTATAACTACAGTTGGTTTGTTTCTGAAAGTTTCCTACTGAGGTCTAAAGTGGTGAGCTTGCACCTTTCAACAGATTCTTGTCTCTACTTATGCTTTTAGCAAGTCCCGTCATAACACGAGGATTTTAAGCGGGCTGAAGAGGTGCACTGATGTTGTGCTGACCTCCTGTACCAAGGTAAAAAAAAGGTATTGATTTTTTATTATTATTTGTTCTGCTTAGCCAGGGGTTGTTGAAATACTGCAACAAAATTGGAGGATATTTCAAGGCATTTGGAAGCAAGAAAGCATTGTAAATCTCACAAGAAGAGCCTGTTCTTGCAAGATTAGCAGATCCTTGGGTGGGTTGGGCGGGTAGAATCAAATACGAGTCAGCCCCCTGAATCTAATCAGAAACTTCAAAGCACAATCATGGCAGAATGACAGCTCTGGTGCAAAAGGGAGGTACAGACATCTCATATCCTTGGCACAGAGATGGAAGCATGTCTCTATCTCTTACATATCTCTGCTACACCTTGAACAAACTGAGCAGGGTTACTTAAATCCACAGTGCTTTGAAATGGATATTAAAACGTTCCGTCAGAGCTTATACTTCCTTCACCCACCTTATGCTTCCTCAAGTACTGAAACCAAACACAGGGCAGCAAAACATGTATAGTGGGCCCTGGGGACATGAAACATCCCTGTCACCCATGTGACATACCCACCCTGCCTCCCCCACTTCTGACTTTGGCATGTTCCGCTTAGTGCCGTGCAGTTGTGGCTGGTGGTGCAGGTGCGGTTGATGGCTGGCCTGGCTTTCTAATGCCACTCACGGCTGCCAGTGACTGATAGGGGCAAAGTTACTGCTAAGGGCAGCACAGTGCAGAAGCAGAAGCAGATCAGTTCTGCCATTGCACCTGCACTGTGCCTATCTCCCTGATACTTTGCTTCCTGCCTTCTCAGTAACTGGCAGGGTTAGCCTGCTCTGCAATGCAGCTCCTCCTGTGTCACTCCATTGACCAACATCTGTCTTCCATTTCCCACCCCCCACCACAAATAGTGGCTCATAGTCTGGAGTCATCCAGTCCCGAAGCAACTTTGCCACCCCATCTGATTGTGAGAACCAGGCCTGCGCAGCACTTCTGTGCTGTTAGAGAGAAGGAATAGTCAAGCGCCACCAGTGGTATTTATAAGCCATCTGATTTATAAGCCCATTATCTGAGGCAAGAGCACTTCTGCTCACTAGAGATAACATCAACGAAGAAATCAGATTTACAAATCCATGTGGTTTGCGTGCAATTAGTGCTTTTCAGTCCAGGGGTTTCCCCCTTTTAGCCAAAACTCTCCTCTCTAAACATTGGTGATGGCTTCATCATTACACTCTAGGATGGCCATTTTGTTCTTTGGAAGGGCTCTAGTGCCATGAAGAGCTGCACGACTGCAAAAGATCAGCAGGTGATGCTTTCCCCTCCACTGCATGCCCTGGACCTGTGGAACGTCTGCCTGCCATGTCGCAAAGGCAAATGAAGCCTGTCAGAGAAAAGATGGCAACCCCATTGCACTGACACTTGAGCACTTTCAGACTCAGGAAATTACTGAAATATAGTTTTGTGGGTTCCCACCTTCCTGTGCAAATAAAGCCTGCAACCTTTGTGCTTTCTTTAGAACACCGATTTTGCTGAAGTAATTAATCATTCACAGTGTTTTTGCTTCAAGCCTGCCTAAGGCACCTTGTCTCTCTGTGGGGCTTTCTTTGAGCCCCCAAGCCTCCCTCTGGAGCAGAGTACACAGGCATTCTCCTGTGTACCGAATGGTAATCAGCAGCTTATGCTTTCAAACAGGGGAGATGTCTTCATTGATTTCAGCCCTTCTTCCTTTCTCAGGTCGGCTGACCTTAACATGCACACTTCTTCTTTCTTAATGATCTAGTTCTGCTGGAGGTCGATAAATATTTTGACGCCCACTGCAATTGCTTCGGGAATGACACTGTAGCACAGTCGCTACATTTCAAAACCTCAGTTGCTGCTCCATGCATTGAAATTACTCACAGAAGCTTCCAAGGTGTCGCCAGCTGTTTATGTGAAATGGAACTGATTTACTATGTGACAGATTATCTGCCTTATATCTGTTTACCTTCTATTTCAGAAGATACTGCACGACACAACTGGTTTCCTTGTCAAAAACTGCAGATTTGCAGTGTGGTTTATTATGCATTTGTTTGTGAGGGAAGGTTATAGCTTCTTCCTGCCCCTCCGGTAAATGGAGTATCCCACTAAAGGGATCCACGGAAGATGCTTCTGTCTAGATTCCCAGGCACTATCCAGAGAGGGAACTCCCTCACTTCCGGATGACCCCAAATTAAGTACTTCCGGCAGGTAGACCAGAAGGAGTGTGGTCTACCCAATGCCTATGCCAAACCTCTTACATCTGTAGTCAATAAAGTTGTGGCCTGATTTCACCCAAAATAAGAACTTCTTGTGTCTCATTATTTATTGTTTAAGATGGGGATACCTGGGCACGCAACATAGACAGACCATTGGTCTACCCTGGCTGTTGGGTTTCCGACAGAGAGTCTTCCTAACCTATCCTGCAAGGACCAAGGATTGAGCCTGAGACTTTCTCCATGTCAATCAGATGATCTACTGCTGACATACAGTGCTTCTGATCAACAGTGGTTGTCAGGGCAGCGTTGCTCACCATACAAGGCGTCAGGGAGCTCAGTGCAGTGCAGGCTCAGTGGCAGAACCAATCTGATGCCCCTAAACCTGCAACTGCACCTGCCAAACTCCCTGCTGTCTTGCCTCTCCACCTCTCAGCACCAGGCAACAACACACACCATTAGGAAGCCAGGTTACCCTGTCTACCATACTGCTTCCTATGACACCTAGATATGAAGAAAGAAGGCACACAAGCAAGCAATCATAGTTGCAAGAAAGCCTGCACCTAGTAGCCAGAGAAGCACCTCTTCAGCACCTTCATGTATATATTTCATAGCCTGGCCCCAAAAAGAACCAACCTACCCCTCCCTCTCTCTGCTTCTCTGCTGCTCAGATGCCAACTGTTTAACATTTTCATTACATCTCCCATCCTCCGGGTAGAGGTGGTTCCAGGTACCTTCCAGAATGGGTTTTGTGGGGTCAGGAACTAGTCTCATTAAAATTATATGCCTCATAATCACACCAGAAGGAAATGATGTTTCACTGCCAGGCAAGGAGTGCAAGTTAGCTCCTATCTTCATATTCCTATTATTTATTTCATTCAGGGCTTCTTATTTTTCAGCCGAACACACCGGAACTCAGTCCAGACATCTCTCAGTGGGCTCCATTGCCATGAGGGAGGTGTTCATGGTGAGTTCCAGCACTGCTTCTTCTAGAAAAATAGCACTGATTGCATTTATATCCCATTTTCCCCTCCAAGGAGCTCAAGGTGGCATACATGGTTCTCCATCTTCTCATATTATCCTTACAAGAACCTGTGAGGTAGGCTAGGTTGAGAGACAGTGACTGTCCTGAGGTCACCCAGTGAACGTCCTGGCTGAGTAGGGACTAGAACTCTGGTTTCCCAGGTTTTTAGTCCAGCTACTACACCACACTGGCAGTATTTCATCTTCTTCCTCCCTTAAGGTAAGGTCCTTGGCTTGGAGAAGTTCAAGAACAGGTTAGAAAGGGAAGAGTTAGAAGACAGAATACAATGTACATTTTGATCCCACTTCAGTTTGAAAGGGGCTGGAGCTGATGCTGGATGGGACCATATGCATGAGCAATGGGGAAGTTCACATTAAACATTTCCCACATTTGAAGTCATGCACCTTCCCTACACCTGATCTGCCATCAGTGGCCCATCTATTGACCCTAGAGAGAGCCTTGGCCCATCAGGGAAACACAGTGCATGGAAATATGAAAGCTGATCAGAATTACCACTATTCAAATCATCAGCTAGCTACTCCCTGGAAGCAAAATCTCCGAGATATTTTCCTGCTTATAAAGCTCATTATTTCTCACAACTACTCTCCTTCATAGCTCCATCCGTGAGTCATTAGGCAGCCAGAGAGAAAGAATATAAATGCATTAATAATAAAAAATAATGACAACATACTGCAAGAATGCAAGAATGGCATTCACCAACACAGTTTAAGACAAGATCTATGTTTTGTTTTTTTCTAATGTAGCTGGTTGGCCTCTGCTCCCTTGGTTGTTCCTACATGATGAAGGGTTGGTTAAGGCATTTACTTGAGCAGCTACAGTACATTATTTTCTGTGATGGAGGAGAAAGCATGTCCCTTCTCCTCTACCAAAAAGATAATGGGAGAAATTCAATATTTATACTTGCCAGACAGAAGGTTCTCCCCTCATGCACTGTTCTGAGGGTTCTCCTGACCCACTCAGAGATGATTTGGGGGGTTCAGGGCAAAGAGAGGAGCAAAGCCCCATTGCAGTGGCAGGACTTGTTATGCTGGCTTCTTCTAGAGCAACTCTTTAGTTGAATCTGGCTCAATGTTGTGAATTACCATATGTGAGCCTTGGATCTGGACAACAGATTGCGTTGATGCTAAATCAGTGTCGAAACACTCCATCTACAGAGCCATGAAGAAAATCTCTTTATAGTATGAGGTTGGTTTGTTTGTTTATTGCTGTTGGTGAGATCTGACATCCATTTTCAGAGAGTTATCATGGTGTAACTAGAATGCAAAAATCTGGATGGGAAGTTGGGGAACCCAAGTTGAATTTTTTGCTTAAACTTGAAATTCACTAGGTAGCTTGGGATAGGATGCCAGCCCTCAACCAAACGTAGCTCACAGGGGATGTTATGTGGATAAAACGGGATGATCCCAAGCAGGCCACACTCATGCCATTTGAAGGGATAATGAGAAGCAGAAGGACATTAGAGCCTTGTTAGATCAGACCAGTGACCCATTCAGTCCAGTGTCCTGTTCTTACAGTAGCCGACCAGAAACCTTTGGGAAGCACCAAGAAAAATAATTAGATGGTACCCATATCAGTGATTTTTTTGTCCCTAGCCCACTCTACTAGCATTCAAGCAGCATCGACCAAACAATTTGCTATAATGATTGTGGACCTTTATAAACAAATCAGCTATTTTGACCAGGCTGACTCAACCAGGATTATCCCAGAGTTTATTCCCTGAGGTTAATGTTACTTAATGTTTTGTTCCTCTGCTGAAAGCACTTCCTTCCTGGACGTCATCAACTATTGTAGTTAGAATTGCCTTGAGGGCTCTGGTTCCATCAAGAAGCAGATGCACTTTTTCCATTACAAATGCTGATGCAACGCCTAGCTGGGGTCAGGACTACATTTGACATAATTGCCCAAGGCAGATTTTCATCTCTGAAAGCTGCCAGACCCCATAAGGATCAGGCATAAGCCAAGATCAAAACAAGCTTATCAACTAATCTCCTTCACTTTCATTTAAAAAGTGTACACTTTGGCATCTGGGTCAACAACTTCTGGTCTCTTGTATTCACTGCATGTAGGAATTCGGGAATGGTTCCAACAACATCCAACATCTCCCAAAAGGCTGACTAACAGCGCTGTTGATTTCCTACCAGGGCAGCCCAAGCAGCTGTATTGGGGGAGCACCCATGTTTCTGAGGTCATTACAGTTTGGGGTGACCATCTGTCCTACTTTAGACAGTTCTCTGTTTGAAATAGTGTCTGGTTGAAATCAATTAGAAAGACACACACAAAAAGTTTTAAAAGGGAGAGCAGGTACCTTGAAGCTGTCCATCAAAGGTTAGCACCTGGGCAGCATATTGACATCATACAAGTCATCTGGGCACAGTTTTCCTTGCTATGATGAGATGTATTTATTTTTCAGTAATAATCATTATTTCTAAATTTGTGTCTTTATGTACAGAATAGGCACATTTTACCAAAATCTACATCTTATTTTCTGTCCCCATTTTGGGAGATGCAGAAGTAGCCCCTCTAGTAGATTTCCATCTAAGGGCAAAATACTATCCCTTGATCTTCTGGGATGAGCAAGTTGGGATGTGGTTGGTTCCTGGATCAGCTGCCTTATGCCAGTCTCAGCCAAAGATATGCTGACATGCTATAATTCCCCCATCATGGTTCAGCTGTGACCCAGCTGGCTGAGCCGAGCCAGTAGAACATACGCCAGGATAAGCCCTGGACACCTAGAAGGGAGGGGGCAGGACTGGAAGGGTAAGAGAGGGCTTACTCTGGATCCTAACTCTGTTCAGCTCAGTCATGTGACCCAGGATTCTGTGGGCGGAGTCACATGCTTTAAATGTGTGCTGGGTGTGCTTTAAATGTATGGTGTGGATCTGCTGGAGCAATGAAAAATACATAAAATGCTCACGCAGTGTCAACAGCTGGAGTCAGGGACAGGTCAGCAATAAAACACCTGGAGTCAGTGAAGTTAACTCTTTATTCAAAGGACCCAGAACAATGCATGCCTAGTGATCACAGCAACTCTTCCCAGTAAGCCTTGCCCCAATGAGGCAGTTGTGAGGACTGAAGGTCCCTGCCTTTCCAGAACTCTCTAAGGTTCCTCTCCTGGTTCCTTCCCCAGCAGCCTAAGCCTTTATCATCTTGTCTCTCTTTGCCCTCTTCATTCTTCTTTGTGTTATGGAAGATCAGAGGGGAGGGAAGTTGGTCACAACAGGGGGCTTGATCCCCTGGCTTCTTCACCAGCGTGCCCCCACTCTACTTCTTGACCCCCTTCTGCTTCTGCCTCTGATTCTAGACTGCTCTCTGCCCCAGCCTCTTCCTGCTCACTAAGCCCTGTTACCTCTTCAGCTTCTGACACCTCCTCCTCCTCCCAATCTGCTCTCTTCTCCCTTTGATCACTCATTGTCATCCCACCACCAATCCCCTGGCTCTGAACCTTCTTCCCTTGGGCGGTACCCTAGCTGGTGCCTCCTGCCATTCCTCCAACATACTAAGAACAAGTCCTACCCATCACACTTACTGATGTGTAGCACATGCAGCCCTGATCTCACCACCATATATCACCCCAGCACTGTTGAGATAAGTTATAGCGACTGCAGTGCCAGGAGGATAGCTCTGTTGCTCTTGTCCACCACGTGGACCACTATTGGAGAAGGAGGAATCTATGACTATCACTTTTCTGCTAGCAGGATCCTCAACGGGTTCAAATACATTTTTGTGAATGGAAAGGGGTGCTTTAGTTTCAGACCCAAGTCAGTATCTTTCTGTTAGTCTTGTTGCTTTCACTGAAATGGATGCAGAAACTCTCGTTGTACCAAACAGTTGTTAAAACATTTTGTAAACTTTTGCGATAACTCAGGGGTTCAGTTCCATGACCTTATCCTTATTGGGTGATTTGACAGAATTAACTTAGAATGTGTAGATCCAATAAACAATATCAACACTTAGCCCAATAAAGGACCTACTCAGTTTTATGCCTTGAGGATCAGGTTGTAAAATATAATAAACTTGTTATATATTCAGTTTTAAATATGTTTGTTAAATGTTTCTAACCAGCATAATTGCAATGGAACCTGCAGGCAAATATAGCAAATAAAACTGCCCAACTTTTTATTTTTAAAATTGCTCATTAAATTTTATTTTTTTATGAGCATCTTTTTAAAAAGACATTTTGAGTTGCAAATGCTAAATCGCATAGCCTTCACTGCGCAAAATTATTCCGCCCCCTTGATTCAATTGGCAACAATAGCCAGGGTTGCTTATATGCACTGATTCTGTGAGAGTGAAGGAAAAAACACATAATTTGGCTTTAAAAACATAATTCCCATGGCCACTTCCCTTATGTATAGGAAGCTGGTAGAAATTAATAATAGCTGAACTTAAGCTGATGTAAATTAACCCTGTTATAAACTTTGTTCAGCAAGGGAGCTACTATAGGCTGAGCTCACCTAAGCCTGGAAGAGAGAAAACAAGCTTTCAGAATAATTTGATTTGAACCACCCTTTTTACCAGGTTTTGCTGGGTTACCAGGTCATATGACTGAGCTGAGCAGACTTTGGATGTAGCATAAGTCTCCCCACTCCATCCATTCTTGAAACTGCCATCCCCCCATTTTTCAGAGTTTACACCAGGAAGATCTGCCAATCTCAGCTCAGGTGGCTGAGCCAGGATTCATGCCATCACATCTCTCATTGAGCAAGGCTGAGGGGATTATGTTGGTGTAGTCTGTCTGTGCCAGGAACCAGTCAGCTGAGCCCAGTGGTGTAGCATGGGTTGACGGCACCCAGGGCCACACAGAAGGGGGAGAGGGAGGAAAACGGATGGAGGGCACATGCACATTCAACTACCTAACAGTGTCTGCGTCGCCCAGGATATCACAGCTGCAGAGATAAGAAAAGAAGAGTCCTTCTGTTGTCTGGAGAGGTCACTTCCTGGTTCCCATGGAGAAGCCGTTTTCAATGGATTCCAGCAATGGAAGCACACAGCTGTATTGAGGCAGCACCAGGTGTTGAAATTCTGCGCCCCCTAACAATTTTGCACCTGGGGCAACCACCCCTGTGCTCCCCCCACGCTATACCACTGGCTGAGCCCGAGATCCACTAGATCCTAATTTGTTCATCCCAGTGGCTCTTGGGTTTGGCTTGTCCCAAGGTTTGTGGTTTTAGGGCTAAGTTGGAATATCCCCTTCAATTCACCATCCTATTTGCAGGCAGCAAAAATGAAGAGAAGCTCTGCTTCTATCACAAGCAGCAGCAGCAGCATAAAGAGAGAATCAGATCACCCTGGCTTGTCACTTTGGGGAAAAGGCCATAGCTCACTGCTAGAATGTTTCCTTTGCACGCAGATGGTCCTTGCTACAACCCAAGTAGGGCAGGCAGGGAAAGATCCCTGTCTGATACCCTGGAGAGTTGCTGTGTCAGTATAGATGATTCTGTGCTAATAATTATTATAATTATGAATCCATATTCATAATGACTTGACATGTCCAATGAGGTGCACTGCAGTCATGGAAGGCTCCTTGATTTAATGAGGCCTTTCCTCAGTGGAACTGAAGGCTGGTTTGCTGATTCATACTTTCCACTGCTCCTCCGAAATTTATACTGGAGGGCTGGGTGATCCTTTCAAGCAGTATGAGAAGTGACATGGAGGGCAGCAGAGGGAGGAGGAAATCCATAAAATTTGCCTCCCTTCCCATCCTGCTGATGGAAGGTTCTGCTGGATCAAAGATCTTTCCATCAGTGTAAGAGGCACAATTGCATACACTTAAGAACACGTAATAATACATAACTTCGAATGTCTTGATAGAAGAAAAGCACTTTTAAAAGTTGCAGCGAAGAAATCTAGCTTAGCAACAGAGAAGTTGAGGGGAACTGAAAGCAAATGCTGCAGCTGAAAAGACAATTATTAATAACTTTAGAAAAAGACTCAATTTTAAGAAAAATTTCATGGGTTTTCTTAAATATAAAAAGCAGCATTTACATATATAAACGAAGACATTAAAAAATGGGGAAGACACCAGTGACCCAAAAAATTAATACAAGTAGAAAGACATTTCGTATGATGGCAGTGTTGAATTGTTGAAAGAGAATTCAGAGAAATTCATTCAGCAATTTGTCACCCAGCCGTAAGGGAGGTACAGATATGAAGCCTGAAACCAAAAGGTCATTTTCCATTAACCGAAGCAAAGAATGAGTGCTATATACCTAACTGTGAGAGAAAAATAAATGAGAAGTGTGGAACTACAGGAGCAAAATTGGAAGAATTATAGTGAGAAGGGGGAACGGAAACACCAAAACATGATTAAATAAACAAAACGCTGTTGGATTAGCATAGCACCCAACATAAACCTTTGGCTTATATTCACTTCATTTTATCTTTACTTGAGTTTAATACTGTCCTACATGATCTGAATATGACTCAAACAGATTTATGAAGAGGCTGAGAGAATACACCACAAATGAAGGTTGGTGTGAACAATTACTCCCCCCTCCCCCCAAAGATCTAAACAGAAAGTTTACAAATGGGCAATCCGAACCCAAGATCCACTGAGCTGAGTGAGTTAGGATTTGGCAGATCTATGGCTCAGCTGATCAGTTCGCAGCACAGCCAGGCTATGCCAGTGTAAGTCGCTCAACCTGGCTCAGCCAGGGCTCACACTATGAAAAACGGATAAGCCCCGAAAAATGGGTGTTCTGGAGAGGCAGGGCAGGGGGACTTACACTGGATCTTAACTCCATTTAGCTCAGTCATGTGACTTGGCAACTCAGCGTCAATTATACTTGCAAAAAGAGGGGTTTGTTTTCCCTCTGCCAGACTTCGGCTGGCTCAGATGGCAGTAACCCCTCACCTGAAATGAGTTTGGAATAGAGTTAATTTGCACCCGCTGAATTTAAGACTGCATTAAGTTCCACCATCTTCCTTTGCTTAGAATTGCTCTGCCTTTGTTTACCTCAATGCAGGTGAAAGTAATCAACAAGTGTGGGGTTCACCTTTGCATTTGTACAGCTCTGCTGTGGTGGCAACGAGACCAAAGGAGCCCTTTCCAACTAAACTTATGAGGGATAGGTAGCCTACGTTTGTATATGGTGTCTTTGTATTTCGTGATGGCACACCCTCCTTTACCTGAAGAGGTGTGGAATCTGTGGCTGTTTGGATGTTGCTGGACTCTAAACTCCAAATATCCATGACCATTAGTCCTGCTGGCTTGAGCTCTCACCAGCTCTGCTACTCTGTATATCTTAAGCTCTCCTCTCCCACTCAAGTGACACCTTCTCCATGCAACTTTCTTTTCCTTACTGTGGTTTCCTTAATGCTACAGAAAAACATTGGCTCTGAACTCAGAGAGTCTAATAAGTGCAAAGGGCTTGCTAAGACGCTTTTAACTCATGGGCCTCTATTGCTCTATATTCCCATCAATGGTCTGTGTTTTGGGGGTATACAATACTCGTTGAATTTAGTCATTATAGCATTATATTCACTTTTCTTATTCACTTTTCTTATTCTGCAGAAAGGAAATCGTATATCTCCTGTACTTATTCCTAACAACATGCAACAAAATAGATAGTTTATCTGGTTTGTCTTCAGTCTCTATGGCACCCTATGGATAAAGTTCAAATCTTTGCCTGAATTTTCTGTATGCTGGATGACAGTTGCAAACATTCTGTTATTACCATTCTCCTGCTACCTCCTGCAACCAGGTCTCAATGTTTGTGTGGGTCTCTTCTTGTCCACTGTATTCAGTTGCCCCTAGTTCTTCTTCAAACATCTGTTTGCTCTTTACATCTGACGCCATGGGGTTCACCCCCATAAAGGTCAAGTAAAATAAGTTAATATAATGGTTTGTTGCCAATCAGTTATAGGTAGGACAACATTTGTTGGGGCTCCTCTCTAAGTTATCTCTTAACTCCCCTTCCTATGTCCCTTGTAAGGAAGTGTCTCTGAATTACAACACTCACTGCAATATTGTAAAGAGGGACAGCTAGAACATATGACATAAGCAAGACACATGTGGATGGCTCCCATATTATGTAATAACTATGGGCATTGCTGTGATTATTCATCATCCGGGAGCCAGCAAAGGAGAGAAAATGCTTTAGGAGATTATCTCCTGCAGATGGAGTTGCAAGCATGGGATGACAGATTCTATGCAATATTTCTTTCTGTCAAACCAACAATCGCAAATGCTCCCTTCCCAACAGATAAGATTGTGTTAAAAAGGTAAAGGGACCCCTGACCATTAGGTCCAGTCGTGACCAACTCTGGGGTTGCGGCGCTCATCTCGATTTATTGGCCGAGGGAGCCGGCGTACAGCTTCCGGGTCATGTGGCCAGCAGGACTAAGCTGCTTCTGGCAAACCAGAGCAGTGCACGGAAACGCCGTTTACCTTCCCGCCAGAGCAGTACCTATTTATCTACTTGCACTTTGACGTCCTTTCGAACTGCTAGGTTGGCAGGAGCAGGGACCAAGCAACAGGAGCTCACCCTGTTGCAGGGATTTGAACCGCCGACCTTCTGATCAGCAAGTCCTAGGCTCTGTGGTTTAACCCACAGCGTCAATCAGCAAATCAAATCTCTAATTCAGGAGTGGACAACCTTTGGCCCTCCACATGCTCTTAGGCCACAACTCCCATCATTCCTGGTGAGGATGACTGGAGAGGAGGGGAGCTGGCCACAGGCTCCCTACCCCTTCTCTAATTCTGCTCCTAAGAGATGCAAAATGAAGATGGGCTGGAGTCTGAGTGATGCTCCTGCCAAGAGTAAAGAAATCAATTACACTCCTGAACACAGAGCAAACTTTCATGTTCAAGCAGAGTATATTATAGCTGCCATTCAAGATCCAACGACAGATTTGTCCCCAAAATTACAACTAATGACAAACAGCAGGAATGCAGTCACACACCCAGTCAATAGACTGCATCATTACAGGTTGCCCTGCTCTGTCAAGTATTGATTACCTTGTGAGACATAACCAGGTAGCAAGAATTATCCATTGTAAATTGGCCAAGAATAGCAGTTTTAAACTCAAACGTCTTTAACGTAGAATATCCAAACTCATTTGGATAAGTGATTTATTATACACTCCTTCCTGGGGCAAATGAACGGTTATGACAAGCCAATAAATTGCAAGGTGCTGGCCTTGTTCTCTCTAGGTCTTTTGCTGCTGCTATTGTTTTTTTAAGACACAAAAACACACAGCAGTTCTACTGGGCGACAAACAAAAGCCAAAATTGAAAAATAAATTCAGTGAAAGCCAATGTGGTATGTAGTGGACTAGGATCTGGAGACCAGGGTTCAAATCCCCACCCAGCCATGCAGCTCATTACCAGTCATAGTCGCTCAGCCTAACCTACCTCTCACAGGATTGATGTTAGCACAACATGGTGAGAACCATGTATGCCAGCTTGAACTTCTTGGAGGAAAGATGGGTTATAGTTTTATGGGTTATTTTATTTTGACAAAATAATCATCATAAATAAATAAGAATAAAAATGTGCACCCCACCACCAATACCATTCCATTGTAACTACCCAACCTCCCAAAACTTCAACACCTCTTGAGATGGTTTGACCCCTTTCCATTTTAACAGTGCAAATTCTACGAACACCCTCCGCATGTCCTCAAAACCATTTCTCCTGCATATTCCCCATCTTACCTTAATGACACATGTTAATTTATCATTAATAGTTATATCCCACACCTCTTTATACCATTCTTCCATTTTATATTCTGCTTGCCCCTTCTACTTCCTAAGTATCATAATTCGTGCAGCTGTCAATAAATTTGTGAGCAAGTCCTGTGAACCTTCCACCCCATCATAAATTGATAATAATGAGGCCTCTGGACTTTTGGTCAGCTTTAACCCAGTGATTTCTGTTATCTCTTTAAACACCCTTTACAATAAAATAAAATAAAATAAAAATGTACATATGGGAGGTTTTTTTAAGGAAAGCAATGCAAATTCAATACAGCTGTCACAAACCAAAAGAACCAAGAATGTTCTCAAGTGTACATTGTTATTGTACTGTCTGCTGAACCCTGATTCAGGCTTCACACAAATGCTGGTAATGTAATAATTATATTAAACAGGGGAGCACACTAGGGCTGTACATGGGATTTGGATGAATCCCAAACGGAGGCAGGATGCCTCTGAGGAACCTTGGGTTCATTTGAGGTGAGGGAGAATCTCTATAGAGCTGAGTTACCCAGTGCAGGGCCACCTGAAGTGATTCATAGTGTCTGAGCAACCCAGACATTTTAGAAAATGCTGCAGACAAATGTCAACTAAAAGCATAACTATATCTCTAAGCTCACCATCTCAAGCAGGTTTGCCGAATCAAAACTTATGTCTCTAGCTTAAAGAAAACACCAGGATCAGAAGGCGGGAGAGGGGAGCTGCTGTGTGACTGACAGGTCTAGTTTATAATCAGAGGTAATGATTTTAGCAGCAGTCTCCAATGCTTTGGAGAGGGAGCAGCTTTGCAAGAGTGAAAATGTCTCTAAGCTTAAGAAAGATTACAGGATGTAGAGGGGAGATGGTAGAGGGACATCTTCATTTTAACTGACAGGTTAATCTTGAAATCGGATGGAACGACTTTGCATAGAAAGTAAATCACTTTGAATTCCCCACCCCACCAAACACACACACACAAAAAATTCAAAGATAGTTATCACAAAAAATGCCAGACTATTTGTTTGCAATTTGGCACTGTGTGTGTGTTTTGTTTCTAAACCCAGGGCTGCCGTTTTCATGTCTGCAGTTTTGAAACTAATTGCTCACAAAATATTAGAAGAGATTAAGCAATTCCTTAAAACAAACAAACAAACAAACAAACAAACAAAACACCACCCACCACCCAATTTCAATGGCTGCCCTTGTAGGAAAACCACAACAGCAATCCTTCTGAAATTTGGCAGGAAAATTTCATTCACTTCTTTCAAAAGTTCAATGAAAGTTATAGCATTAAAAATAAAATAAAAAATCAATAGGAAGTGGTGGAGGGAGAAATGAAGCTGACCTGAACAGACCCCAAGTTGGTCTGAACTGAATTTTGTGATTGGTGCACATGCCAGCAGGGTTCTTAATACAGGCCTTTTCCCGACATCTCTTCCTAGGGGAGAAAGCAGAATTAAAACATGTGCACCAGTCTCCCTTTTCTACATAATAAATATGGAGGGCTAGAAAGGTAGACAGTACATTTCCTGAGGCCACCCACGGAGCTCCATAAGCAAACTGGAATTTTGACTCAAGTCTTCATATCAAAACCGGCTCAACCATTGAAACTGGAAAAGAACTTTATATGTTCTGATTGTGAGTTGTAGAGTTCAGCATCTCAGCATCAAAAAAGGACTCTCTCTCCCAACAGAAGTGTCCAAAATCTTGAGAATGTTGTAAAGAACAGTGATGGGCCTCACTCAGCACTAGATTTAAGGCTGTTTGGGACGTCCACCCACACAGATCACAGAGCTGAAGGGATGCAAAATTGAGAAGATCTATAATTGAGAAGATCCATTTCGGGGCACCAAATTTTGGCCTCGCACTGGGCACCATAATATGAAAGATTAACCAAATCCATGCCTGCCTCACTAGGTCCATCTATTCTGTTTCTTCTGTAATTTGGTGTATGAATCTGTTTAATACAACTCCCATCATCCTGGGCCATTGGCCATTCTGGCTGGCACTGATGGGAGCTGTAGTTCAGCAGCATCTGTAGGCCTACCAGATAGTTTACTGGGTACTGTTTAGTATCCTTCCGTCCAATGAATGTTTCCACTACCTGTACACCTTTTGTGAAGAAAACAAATGCCAAAATCACACTGCAGTTATTTTTGCCACCTGTAAATCGTTGAAAACGAATGTTCTAAGAAACATTTTTATAGCAAGGTAGTTGAATTGTGCACAATTTTCCCAGTGATTGAATGTGTTTCTGACTTATGCATGGCTTGCAACCATTTCTTTCTCTAACTGTTGATTTATAATATGAGGTCATAATATATTTTTCATCCACATCTTCTGTTCTGTTTCGCTGAGTGAAGTTTTCTTTTCTTTAATCCTTTTTTTAAAAAAAACTTTTCCACAACAGCTTTCAATTCACTTCTGTGCTACCCAGTGTAAGATGTGGCTGCTGGATTGTGGGTTGAATTCAGATGTGTGTATTTCGTTCAGTCTTCTAATACTGTAAATAATATTTATCTTGTGAATTCTCTCTGAGACTTTTGCGCAAAGTGACTGACTAATAACAATAAGAAAAAGAATAGTCTGGACATCTAATTCATGGTTCTAATTGAGGATCGGTTACAATTTTCCAGAGAAAATAATGAAAAAAGTCCTAAAACAATTTAAGCCAGTGTAAGTGGCTGGAAATGATAACGTTCCATGTGTAGCCTAATAATGATAGTTTTCCGAAAGAGGATGCTGAGAAAATTGGAGGGGGGGAATCAAACAGGAATGATCAATGAAATATCTGATTGTTTTGTTGCATATTGGAATGGACACCGTTCACAACTTGAGAGCCATTTATTTGATAATTGCTGGATGTTGTGCTTTGCATATGAAGAGAGGACAAAAAGTGATGAGGCGATGTTCATCTCCTGTGTTTCCGAAAGAGTCTTTTTCTCTTCTGTTTCTCTTACATTGGTCCAGTAGAAGAGGCAGAAGCAACAGCATCCAGCAGCAAAGAGCACATTAGAGCGGAGCATCTTCAGAAGCAGCAGAATGACAGATGACCACAGTGAGGCCGAATTAATGAAGGAAGGGAAGCAGATAGGTATAAGTGGGCAAGGCCCATCAAATGGAGAGTCAATTAAATAAGAATTCCTCTCTGATATTTAAAAGCCTTACACTTTGCCCCTGGCACAGTCATATGAAATATGCCAGGAGATGGATAGCTTCTGGGTGTGTGCAATAGGTTGCCTTTGAAAGACTCGTAGGCTGTGCACTGCTTGGGCATGTTATTTTGATGAGCAAATAAAACTTTTAAAGCTCTCAACTTTCCCAAAGTGGGCTTGCGCTGGGTAATATCATTTTCCTTCCACCAGAATTGAATCCAGACATCCAATTTAAATCTTGGCAGGCTTACAGGAACATTAAAAGAAAATTAAATCTATTTTGGTAGGCTGAGCACCTATCTTTTAAATTTTTATTTTTAGATAAATGTTTAAAACGCTCGGCTGTTTGGAATCCCTCCCTCCTTGAGGACAAAACCCCAGTAGTTCTAACCCTTTACCTGACCTTTCATGGAAATGTATTCAAAGGACGTGGTTTTTTTAGCAAAGAGTTTTTTGTGTGTGTTAGTAGCATCATGATGGGCAGCATGTTCTATATTCTTTGGGGGGTTTTCTTTTTGTTAAGCTTCCTCAGGTAAATGTTTCTGTCAGTTTGTTATGAGACTTTAGTGGTTAGGGAGAGAGAGAGAATCAGAGGCAGGCGGTGCAATGCGTTGGCCATAACAATAATGGAAGAATAAAACAAATGGAGAAAGGGGGAAAAATATGGTGATGATTGCCAAGGCAGCAGCATTACAGAATATCTTTAGGAAAAAGAGAAAAGGTGGGTGGGGAGTGTAAATAATAATAATAATAATAATAATAATAATAATAATAATAATAATAATAATTTGAAACTTTAACTGTAGAAGTGCAAAGTTCTTCTTTGACGGATTTTGTAAATTAACTCAAGTAGAACTTTTTCTCTTTGTAAACTAATTCCCATTTAGAAATTAACTTCTCGAGCCCCCCAAAAATGGTTCAAAAAGCTTTACTAACAGAACTTAGCTCCAAACATTACAAAAACAATGGAAATATGTTGCATCAGATACAGTGGTGCCCCGCAAGACGAACGCCTCGCAAGACGGAAAACCCGCTAGACGAAAGGGTTTTCCGTTTTGGAGGCGCTTCGCAAAACGAATTTCACTATGGGCTTGCTTCGCAAGACAAAAATGTCTTGTGAGTTCCTGCGGGTTTCCCCCCTTTTTCCCCCTTTTCCTAAGCCCTAAGCCGCTTATCAGCTGATCCGCTAATAAGCCGCTTATCAGCTGATCCGCTAAAAGCCGCTAAACCGCTAATAGCGCTAATCCGCTAAGCTGTCAATGGGCTTGCTTCGCAAGACGAAAAAACCGTTATACGAAGAGCCTCACGGAACGGATTAATTTCGTCTTGCGAGGCACCACTGTATATACCACTCTCAGTAAAGACATGACTTTATTATTCAAACCTCCTTCTCTCTCCCATTTCCAACCTATTTGCCTCAGGCTGTTTTTTCCAGGGAGAAAGCACGTCTGTTCTTCTCAGCAGTTGAGAACAAAAACCAATGTGGTCTAAGATGGAGGACTTTCTTCATTAACATATGCAAACATCTTGCATATACTTGGGAATCCAAGTATTGTGACTGCATGTGACTGGGCTGTAAAGAGTTAGATCACTCCACCTCTGTAATGGAAATTTACAGCAGGCCTCCATCTCAAGCCCAGGGCTTTTTTCCCAGCTGGAACTTACCAGAACACAGTTTTGGCACATCTCAGGTGATCACCATTGTCATTGCAAGAGAACAATAGAGGCGTTCATGATGAGTTCTGGCAACTCTTTTTCTAGAAAAATATCACTGCTCAAGCCCCATGGAAAAATACAGGCATGCTTTTCCAGCAACTTCAATACAATACAATCACTTGAGACACCGTGATTATAGCCCAATAGCTCTCAGATATACTGATCTGGATTTTTACTTCTCCAAAAGACAGTAAAGTCCTATAGTTTGTAACCAGCTGTTCTACTCAGGGTAGACCCATTAACATTTCTGGACCTAAGTTAAAGGTAAAGGGACCCCTGACCATTAGGTCCAGTCGTGACCGACTCTGGGGTTGCGGCGTTCATCTCGCTTTATTGGCCGAGGGAGCCAGCGTAAGCCACTTCTGGTGAACCAGAGCAGCACACGGAAACACCGTTTACCTTCCCGCTGGAGCGGTACCTATTTATCTACTTGCACTTTGACGTGCTTTCGAACTGCTAGGTTGGCAGGAGCAGGGACCGAGCAACGGGAGCTCACCCCGTCACGGGGATTCGAACCACTGACCTTCTGATTGGCAAGTCCTAGGTTCTGTGGTTTAACCCACAGCGCCACCCGCGTCCCAACCTAAGTTAGTGATGCCCATAATTTTCAATTGGTCTATTCTGGGTGGGTTTAACATTAAATGCAACCTATAACACACTTTCGGGGGAGCAAATACCATTGAATTCTGTGGGACTTCCAAGTAAACACAAATCAGAAGTGCTGCTCTTCTCCTTCAACCATTTTCCTGGCTATGGAGAAGGGAAAATTAACAATACAACAGTGTATATATAGTGTACTCTGTAGTTCCTATTAGCAGGAGAACATGGAGAGTTATAATGGCTTTGTAATTGCCTATTAAAATGACTATAAAGTGTGAATGGTGAATGCTGTACTTTTTATCGTGGAAAAAGAAGACTGCAAGTTTTCTAGAAAATTGACATTATTCTATTAATAAGCATGAAAATGTTCAAATGTCCTATTATTAGCACACAGTCAACTAATAACAGAGGTTGTACAGTAACTCTTGTGGGTTTTTTCTTTTCTTTTCTTCAAAACTTCTTGTAACGAAAGCATGAAAGACAGATAGGACTGAAGATCTGGATTCATACCAAGTGAGCTGGTTGCTAGACAACATTATAAAAGTTATGTAAGAGAAATTATAAGTCAAATCCAGCTCTGAGAAGGCTTGTGTGTATTTAACTTTATAACACGACTCAAATTATTTCCGCAAGATGAATCTGCGCAAATTACAAAATAGAAGGATTAGAAATATAAGCCAAGGTAAACTGGATATAGAAGAGAATTCATATCTTTTCATTATTGAAAGGGACACCAGCAAATGAGTGTGGCGGATTAAGGATACAAACCCACAAAAACAAACAAAAAGCAGAGAGCTCTTCTCAAAGATTGCTATTTAACATGTTCAGATTTGGTTATCCATGCTGAGCAACTATAATTTAGGTATTTGGGCTGCAATCTTATGTACGCTGACCTTGGAGTAACTCCAACTGAACTCAGTGAGACTTCTGGCTAGACATGGGTCTGCATCTCAGTCACACCTGGAAGCCAGTTCAGTACCAGGCTAGGTTCAAGGTGCTGGTTTTGGTGTATAAAGCCCCTACACAGCTTGGGACCAGGATACAGGAAATTGCACACCCACCAACAATCCTCAGATGGGACATTTCTCATTCGCTGCATTCTGCCTACCCCTCAAAGCCTGCATGTCATGTGGAGCTATGCCTCAGCAATGGCAGCCTCTCCTCCCATGAGAACCAGCATGGTGTAGTGGTTAAGAGCGGTGGATTTGTAATCTGGTGAACCCGGTTCGCTTCCCCGCTCCTCCACATGCAGCTGCTGGGTGACCTTGGGCTAGTCTCTCAGCCTCACTTACCTCACAGAGTGTTTGTTGTGGGGGAGGAAGGGAAAGGAGATTGTTAGCTGCTTTGAGACTCCTTAGGGGGAGTGATAAAGCAGGATATCATATCCAAATGCTCTTTCTTCCTCTTCCTCCTTGTCCACTCTGCAGCAGCTGCTATAAACTGCTGAAGGCCAGTAGCAGTGGCCATGGAGAGGCAACCAGATGCTCTCTCACAGCTGCCACCCTCACTTGGGACAAGTTCCAGCCTCCTCCCTGAGCTTGGCTGCAGTGGCAGAGGAAACAGGGACATTCTGGAATCAAATCAGAAGTTGGGGTAGCTTTTGTTATTCCAGGACTGTCCCTGGCAAATCAGGACTCTTGGAGGGTATGAAATTGTGCCTTCGGCAGGTGAAGGCCTCCTGCGAATGCCATCTTACCAGGAAGTCCATTCTGCAGGATATAAGAATTGGGCCTTTAGTATTGTGGCATCTGCCCTGTGGATTTCCCTTCTTTTAGATATTAGAAAAGTGCTGTCCCTGTTGCCTTTTCAGCACCTACTGGAGACCTTCCTCTTCCAGCAAACCCTTTAAGTAGAGTTCTTTCCCAGCCTCCACCTGTAATGGCACTATTGCTTGAGTTGGTAGCCCAGGGCTGCTGTGGAAGGAAGGGCAGTATATACACAGAGAAAATAAAAAATGAAAATAATAGTTGGCACATGGGAGTTTTGAAAACTGACTATTGGTTTCAGTTAATCAATAGATTTAAATGAGGCTGCTCAGAGTATTACTAAGGGCTTATTCATGCTCCCTCTTGTCTCACTGCTTTCCCCTGGGGAAAACTGCTCTTTGGCTCTCAATCAGAGCAAACAGCAATTCGAGTTTTCTCGGGATTGATGTTTGCTCTGATATAGTACTAAAGATTGGATTTTCCCTTTGAAAAGAGTGGGGCAAGAGGAAAACCACTCACACCCATGCCTAGAAAGT
Source organism: Podarcis erhardii (assembly GCF_964252035.2). Lineage (NCBI taxonomy): Eukaryota > Metazoa > Chordata > Lepidosauria > Squamata > Lacertidae > Podarcis > Podarcis erhardii. The sequence continues at coordinate 31,059,571 of NC_138507.1, read as the reverse complement.
GCGGCTCAAGTGGAAAACTGCTCAGACCCAGGCTTTCGAGGCATGACACAAGCAGAACTGTGGACAAGCTCTTCGGGAAGTACCAGCCTATACGATCCTATACCCACTTACCTGAAGGTGATTCTATTATCTGGAAATGATTCTACCAATAGACTTGTTTAGACTTATTCTGTTAATGTGAAAGCTGCTGAGAGCTATAGTGTTCATTAATACTTAGATGTTGGCTTCTTTTCCATGTGTGTGTGTGGTGGAGGAAACCCTTATAGGAAAATTTACAACGATCCTATTTCGAACGAGTTTGAAGATGCTTGCCCTACAACTTTGCATTTTGCAGAGTCAGGCGGCGAGTTACATCAATACATTTATGAAGCCATACTTTCAACCTTCAGCCCTTAATTGGATTTGTGTAAACTGCTGCTCATTATGAGTTATGCTAGGTGCTTGCTTAGGGCCCTGAGAGAGAAAAAAGGGACTCAATTGCTGCTTAGCAGAAACAACCTAGTCATCTTGGCTCAAATAAAAAATGGAGAGTCGTCATATTTGGCTTCAGAGGTGCTCAGTTCAGTCCCAAGTGTGCGAGCCAAGTTTGTCACTGACATCTAATTGGGAGTTTGACACACTCCCCAAAAAAGTGAGCTATTCTAGGATACAAGATATAAAATAAATAAAGCTGGATGACATGTAAACCATTGATTTGCACTCTGTAGCATCTCTATCTGTCTGTCTGTCTGTCTGTCTGTAATCTCTCTCTCTCTCTCTCTCTCTCACTCACTCTCATGCACACACATACCATTCGATACAGATAAAGAACTCTTCACAAAGCTAGACTTCATATGGTTGCTCTGATAGACGTGTCCATGCTTATTAAATACATGCTGACTGTATTACATCATCATCATTATATCTGGTAAAAATATTTCTCAGTGTAGTACATGGTAACTATCTCTTGGCCCAAAGAAGGTCCCCGTGACTTTATCAGAGTGAGTCAGAAAGAGGTTCCAACGACTTTTCTTGTCACAATAATGGCCTCTCACCCTTCTCAGGTAGGTGGTAGTTATGCACCTTCACCCCATCTGCCATTCCCAGTGGCAGAAGCCCATGTGCTGGCTGGCTGTTAACGGAATTCACTGGCTGGCAGAAGTACCAAGCAGGGTTCCCCGTTGGAAAGTCAAGTTAAAATGAGCCAATCAGAGGCCCAGCCCTAACTGTCAGAACATTTCTGCCACTCAGGATTGCAGCATCTTTTACTGCTGTATGTTGGTTATCCATGATGTAGGGAACTTTTCCACCTGGTTCAAAACTAGTTTCATGGCTGATCATAGTTTGATTGGTGTTCAAGTAATAGGCAGCCATCTATAAAAAAGATCAAGGGGCTTCACCAGAAACCGTTGATGTAGGCGAAATCATTTACAATCCTCAACCATCCATAAATTGTTTGTAGATTGGTAATAAGGGCCAGGTACAGGGAAGGGACAGTTTTACAGAATGTTACATAGAAAGGCTAATTTGGACTATCCTAAGAACACCTGATCTTTCATCTCCATCTGCATGCATATTGACAAACCATCTGCAGGGTGGTTTGTCAATATGCTAATAATAAAATACCTCCTAAAAGCATACACCGGAGTGCCAAACAGACAATAAAATCATGGCATACAGGGAATAAAATGTTTTGCAGAAACAGAATGACTAAAAGTGGAGTGGTACTGCCTGAAAAGAAACAACTGAAATGCTAGAATGAGAGTCAAGGCACATTGTTCTTCAACTCTCAAGAAGCATGGGAATCGTTTAACAAATGTACACATTCAAATTGCCATAATGTTGTGCCATTAGTCAGCAAAAGAGCTATTTCCCAACACTTTCAGAATCAGCAGAATCCTTTTGATATTTACCGTTTTAATATTAAGCAAGATAAATTTGTTTGGTATTTGTAATGCGCCTTCTGACTTTACTTTAATAGACATTTCATTCTGATTCATTTATTATTCAGCATCCTGAATATAATCTTACAAAAGATGGCTAGAAACAGTGCCATCTAGTGGAATATATTACATGTCATATACACATTTTAGAGTGGGTTGAGTATTGTCACTATACTTCTAGTACCAGAAAATACCCTTGCTCTCCAAGAAGGATTTGTACCATACAATGTTCAATATAGAAGTTTACACAGACAGGTATTTCTTTTTGATTCTTGTAGAAGTAATTTTGCTTTTAATGAAGATATAAATAAAGAGGCAAATGACAAATAAACCATTCTTAACATCCAAAAATAAGCAACATCAATAGAATGTTCCTGTTTTCATGAGGAATGTTGGAATGCATTTTTTCCCCTGTTCAGTTGCAAGGAAAATATGTGGCTTGAAAATATTTTATCAGATAGAAAAAGATACTAATGAATTCTTTATTGCTGGTTCAGAGTATATTGGTTTGTCTTTTGAAGGTACTAGATTATGTTGCTCAAAATGGGTTTAGACAGAAAATCATGAGCTAATGGCTGGTACATTTTTACATTTGGAGGGCGCTAAGTTGCTTGCAAAATAGTGACTATTAGCTACACCTAAAGACGCAGCCATCTCACGGTGAGCCATGCCTAAAAACAACGGCATCTATATGTGGATATGTCGGGGGCTTCCTCCCAAAACACTGGTCCTATAGCCTCCTCCTTTGTTCTTGCTGGCGATGCCTAGCAAAACATCACATGATTTTCTAATTCTTCCCATCCCTGCTTCGTTTCAGCTGGTTAGATGAAGAAGGTGGCAAGTCAGTGCTATTTTTCTAGAAAAAAGAGGTGCAAGAACTCTCTGCAAATGTCTCCCTTCTTCTCTTATAAAGGTGCCCACCTCAGGGGTGCTGGAATTGAGTTCCGCTGAGTTCCGGCTGGAAAAAAGCCCTGTGGCAAGTAATGTTGGAACAGAATGATGTCAAAACACTTACAGATGATGTGGATAGCGAAAGAAGAAGCAGGTGTGGGGCAGATGTTTTCCTCAAACATTTCACTCTACCTTATCCACTAGGAGTAGATCACCTGTTGCCCTCCAAGTATCACTGCAAACCCATCAGCTCCTGACTGTATTTTTGTTTGTTTAATGAATTTTACATACCATATTTTTCTGTGTATAACATGCCCCGTGTATAAGATGCCCCCTAATTTTGGTGCCCCCTAATTTTTGGGACTCCACATTGAGAAAATGGGGTGAAATTGCCCAGAGTTGTTGAGCTTTGGAGGGGGGAGTGCCAAAAATTGCTCACCTGCCTGACCAACGCTGACAATAGCGCACTTCACATAAACCACCAATAGCCTGCTCGCTCAACAGCTGCCCATCGCACACATAATTGCCACAGCGGCAGCCAATGGACAGCTGCCCTTGCCGCAGGCACCAATCACCTGCCCAAACACCCCTGACAATCTCCTGCTCACTGCTGCAACCAATCGCACGTCCCCCCTCTGCACTATCTGTGTATAAGACGATGACCAGTCATCTTCTGTGGTCCGACTTCCTTCAGAGGGTCACATGATAGCCACCCCTACTGTGAAGCATGCTTGAAGAGTAAGGGCGCACAGAGAAAAATCTTTAATGGCTTTCTTTGTCCTTCCCTCCCCCCGCCCTTACTTGGCATTCAGAATGGCTTAAACAGCAAAACAAAGAAAGAGAGAGCACTATGTGCCGTCATATATAAATATCAACAATAAAAGTAGCCAGATTTTAGTTCACAGAGTACTCTTCAGGTGCAGTTTTCTATATACTCTCCATCATTTCTCTGATGAAAATAGGGACATCCTATTCCATGCCCTCCAATATTTCTCCAATGGAAATAGTGACATCTTGCCATTTCCTCCAACATTTCTCCAGTGAAAATAGGGATGTCCTGAGGAAAAGTGGGACATTCCGGGATTAAATCACAAACCAGGGTGGCTTCTGTAAATCTGGGGCTGTCCCTGGAAAATAGAGTCTGTTGCTATAGCTTTGTGTCCCTTCAGTACATTGTTTCCTACACTAGCTGAAGTTGCTCTCCTATGAGGAAAGGTTACAATCCTTAGCAAGTCTTCGTTTAGAAAAAAGGTGTAAGGCAGGGTCATGATAGAGCTTTATAAAAACCATTCATGGTGTGGCGAAACTGGATTCCCCTCCCTCCGTCTCTCATAATACTAGAACCCGGAGTTGTTCAAGGACACTGAATGATCGGAGATTCAGGACAGAAGGAAGTATTTGTTTCTACAGAACACATTAAGTTATGGAATTTACTGCCACAAAATACAGTGATGGCAGCCAACTTAGATGACATTAAAAGGGGATTAGACAAATTGATGGAGCATACAGGCTATCAGTTGCTGCTAGCCATGAGGACTTTAGCTCCAGGATGAGACGCAGTCAGCCTCTAAATACCAGATGCTGGAGAACAATAGTGAATAAGGGCTGTTGCCCTCATTTCCTTCCTGTAGGCATCTGGTGGGCGACTGTGGAAACAACATTCTGGTCTAGATAGGCCTCTCTTCTGACCCAGCAGGACTCTTTTTACATTCTTATATGCATTGCTGATGTACATGCATGAAGTGATAAATAAATGGAGGCAGGGATAAACTCAATCAAGATGCAGTAATATGTACAATTTTGGGGTTTGGATTTAAACTTTGTCTCTTTTATATTGTTGTCCTCACCTATCCAGTGACCTTATGTGAAGAGAGGGTTGGATAGATAGGTAGAAGGTAAAAGGTAAAGGCGTTTGTCCACAGACAGCTTTCCAGGTCATGTGGCCGGCATGACTAAACCGTTTCTGGCACAACAGAACACTGAGATGGAAACCAGAGTGCGTGGAAATGCCGTTTACGTTTCCACCACAGCAGTACCTATTTATCTACTTGCACTGACATGCTTTCAAACTGCTAGGTTGGCAGGAGCTGGGACAGAACAATGGGAGCTCACCACCATAAAGTGGGTTTGAATCACCGACCTTCTGATTGGCAAGTCCAAGTTGCTCAGTGGTTTAGACCACAGCGCCACCTGCATCCCATATGGTTGGGTAGATGATAGATAGATAGATGATAGATAGATAGATGATAGATAGATAGATAGATAGATAGATAGATAGATAGATAGATAGATATAGATGATAGATATGATATAGATAATATTTTTGTGATTGACATAACAAGCCTTAGTCTTGGTTGCAGGGGAGATTGTAGTCTCTGCCTGCCCCTCCTTGGTTAATGGTATCCTGTTAAAGGGATCCCTGAGTAGTTGCTTCTGTCTGATGTCCAGATGGGGGGGCTGGGGCCATAGAACCCCTATTCAATAAGGCCCCACCCCCATGGTATGGTTTACCCTTAGATACACTCCCAGCAGATGGACTAGAGTTAAATAAATGGTTTCACCTAATGCCTATGCCCAAACCTCACATCTGTAACCAATAAAGTTGTGGCCTATTTGAAGCACAAAACTCTATACGCTGTTGTCTGGCCTGGTTATTTCACTATGTAGGGAGCAACAGGGTCATGGGGCCTTGGCACGCAAACCAGTGTCTGGGAACATAAGTGTGCATCAGTAAAATTTTATAAGAAGGATCTTGATGAAATCATACACGTGCTCATGTCAAGATTGGCTTTTGGGGCAGTGTTCTATCAACACGTGCAAAAGTGGAGAACTGAACAGAAGAGTAAAAAAAAATGAAAAAATTGTTGGTTTCTCTGATTGGCAGATTTGCTAACCCCTAATGCTGAGTTACTGTGGCTGGGAGTTCCATAGTGTCCAAAATATAAGCATTAAAGAAGTATAAATATATAAACTTCTCTTTACATAAAGTGGGAGCAAGGTATCCATTTCCCTATATACCTATACTTCCTTCCAATGTATTGAGAGCCATGGCACAGTCAAAGAGTAACCCTTTACGTCCTATTGATTTCGATCGGAGTGAATTAACTGCTTAAGTTGCCCCTTAAAATCAGCGAGACAGAAAAGTGCTGCCATTTTGGTGGGATGGTGCCCTCTGATTCAACGAACCTCGAGTACTCAATGGTCTTTTCTGCAAAGAGGTACCAACCCAGAAAGATATGCATGGGGTTATGGCAATGCCAGTCAAGTTGACGTTAAATTTGAACATCTCGAATCGTATCACCATCTCTTACTTTTGCATGGCATTCAACAGCTCAAAATGTCATTCTAATTATACAGACATTGTTAACAGGCCTCAGGGAAATATGGGGGGGAGGGGGGGGACAAAAGAATTTTTTTTAGAAACAATATGTCCCCATTAACTTGTTAGAGCATGCTTCAAGTTGTAACTTTGAATCATAGATCAGCTAAGCATTTGGCATTTTGATTTTCATCATGCATGATTATGGTTCTCCTGCTAAAGAGGTGGGCAAGAGACCCAGAGAAAAGCATATTTACTACAGCTCTTAAATATGGATATATATCTCCTCCCTTGGAGAGATGAAGAATAAAGCTGCACTGGAAAAAATGACCACAGGACACAGTTCAATATGTAATTTACAACTTTCAATAATTTTTGCTTCCCCCAAAGCAGTACAAATAAAGATCAAATATTAGGCATTGGAAAAATCCACATTATACTGCCTAAGGTAATTTTGATTTTCCATATACTGCATTTTGAATTAATGGTGTTTTACTTTCAATTCATTTCAGTCCTGTACAAGGCAGTTGGGCATGTCCTTTTTTGTTATATGTTTATTTTTCTCCTAGAAATATAGCCCACATTTCAATGAGAAAGACAGCCAAAGCACGTCCCCAAAACATTATACATGACAACAATATTACAACAAAAATTATAACCAGGAATAAAATAAGTGAGCAGTCAGATCATAGACCTACAAAATTAAGCATTTTAATTAGAGCTGAGCCAAAACAATTCATAGTTTTTACAAATGTTTTCAGTGGTGCCCCCTCCCCAATCTTCAGTTTCTTGGTTAATCTCCTCCCTCCCTCCCTCCCTCCCTGTGAAAATGTTTGTTCATTTGTTTGCATTGCCATCAGTTGCCATCACTCTTTCCCTTAAGTAAGTCATCATGCAAGCAAACCTCATTGGCTTTGTAGCCTTGTGATGTCTCACGGTTTCATTGCATGCTTCCTGCTTGGGAAAGTTCACCTGTATGACTAAATATGGAAGAAGAAGTAACCTGTTGGGAGGGGGGGAAACCCTGAACTGAAGGGATGAAGAAAAGATTACTGTTTGTGCAGGCTTAAGTGCCGTTGTTGTCATTTTTGCAGGGGCAATTTCTATCTATCTTCTGAAATTGCTAGTGTCTGCTAGAAAACAAAACTGCAAAAACATTTGTCACGACTTCCGTTTCAAAAACAAATGTCCTAGGGCCTCGCTAGAAAGTAGAGAATGCAGCTGAGTTGCGGACAGCCTGAGGAAGTGCCATTCACCTTGGTGTTTGCCCCCCACCAAAGCAAACCCTGACATGGGACATTAAAGCAGCTGGAGGAGGAGGAGGAAAGGGCAGAGGGTGAAGAAGGAGCTGTGAGTGGAGGGGCCCCCTCTTCCCATCCTTTGGACACCCTGGGAAACTCACGTTGTATCTGGAACTGGGTGCGGAGGGTGAGGCTGAATGGGACACAGCTGTGGGCAGCCTGAGGAACTACCATCCACTTGGGGCAGGCTCATAAAAAGCAAGTCTAAAGTGAGAGACTAAGGTAGTGTCCAATGCTTCCAGGGTCTCTTCTCTTTGCATACTTTTGTGGGTGAGCTGAGAGTTTGTTTGGACTCTGTGTGAGAACCTGCAGTCTGAGAGGAAGGGTATGCTAGGAGGCAAATGAATAGATATTGCATATTGCTAACTTTGTATGAATGTAACATTTTATACATAGCTATATTTTTATACAACTTGTCTGTTTTCTATTTTCTCCTCCTATTTTCTGAGAAATATTTTTTTAATATATTAAGCAGTGTAGAAATGGTGTAAACAATAAAATACATGCAAATACAGTGGTACCTCGGGTTACAGATGCTTCAGGTTACAAACTCTGCTAACCCAGGAATAGTACCTCGGGTTAAGAACTTTGCTTCAGGATGAGAACAGAAATTGCACGGTGGCAGCGGGAGGCCCCATTAGCTAAAGTGGTATCTCAGGTTAAGAACAGTTTCAGGTTAAGAACGGACCTCCAGAACGAATTAAGTACTTAAACCGAGGTACCACTGTCATAGAAAAGGGGTTCCACATATCACAAGGAGAGGAGAGACACATACAGGTGTGTCCCAGTGGCAGTCTTGAAACAGTTCATTATTACCACCTTTTTAGATGTGTGAATTTGTACCAACGTGTCAAGGGCTCTGTTATTTCATGAATATATTTCAGATTGGTAGAATATGACACTTGCATAATCCAGCATCTTGGAAAATCTAATTGTTTTTATGTGTTTTAAAAGAAGTTTCTAGTCTTCTTAAAGAGTGTAATGACAGGCCTATGACTGGTGAATTCTCAGAAGCCAGAGGAAGGAGATTTGTGACTAGCAGCTCAGGTGGTCAGTGTGTCTGTCCCTTACAGTTCAGACTAGATAGTGCAAACCAATGCTTCTTTGCCTTAGTGTCCTGAGATGTTTTATGAAGAATGGAACTTCCTTTCATAGTTCACAGAAGGGACTTCTATGCTGTGCTGGAACTTTACTTACAGTGCAATCTCACACATCTCTGCTGAGAGTTGTTAGGGGACCACTATTTCCCTCACAAAACTGTTAGGATATTTCCATTCCACCTTAAAAAAGGGAGCAGGTTGTTGTGTCACAGCCTGCGTTACTTCCGGCTTACAGGAAGTTTCTCTTTTGTATATAGCTTTCGTTTTCTCTCTGTGCCTGGACACGCAGGCAAGCAGTCATGTTTTTTCTTTGTTCTGACCAACGCTGAATAAGGTTGTAAATAATGCTCTCCTGAGTGCACCTTTTGTTGTGCAAACTCTACAAAGGGCGTGCACAAGTCCTTGGAATGTGGAAAGCTGTTTCTGAGGCTTGTGTCACTACGGGAGGTTGATGGATCGTCTGGAGTCGACGTGGGGGCATGATGGCCTTTGTCTCCCTGGCAGTATCCCAACAAAAACTATGATTCTCAGTGCATTAACAGTTGCCATATGTCCTCTTTTTCCAGGACATGTCCTCTTTTTCATGGGTAGAGCCGTCAAAGCTATCCATAGTTAAAAGCTGAAGTCAGCAAATGTGTACTCTTTCATTTGCTCTTCAAAGTATGGCAACCCTAGTTAACAATCAATCCCCCTTCACAGGGAACTCTAGGAATTGTAGTCCTGGTGTGAGGCTTCAGGGAATTTGCTCCCCCCCCCCCTTTGGCAGTAGATAAGCAGAACAAAGAGAAAGGAGTCTCTTACCAGTCAGAAACTTTTAACGACCACAGCGAGAGAACAAAGAATCCATTCCTAGGAATGAATGTGCTCCCAATTAAGGGTTCCACCCACTTCCTCCCTAGTCACCCACGTCACTACAGCACCTTGTAACCTGATCTCGCAACCACTGTGCTTTCTGTGCTTCCACCTTATCTGCTCTTCTTGACCTTGAGCTGAGCGGATGAACACTTTCAAGTGACAGTGAGTCTACTCTCTCTCTCTCTTTCTCCCAGTTCTTCTCCTCCTAGCTGTTCCCCACCCAGTACTTCCCAGATTCTGCCTTCTGAACTTTGTCCCTCTGCAAACCACTGTTCCAAATCTATACGGTCCTCCTGCTCCTGGGAAGATTCAGGATCTGGATCTGAAGCAGGGGGAGGGGGAGGCTCCTCAGTACAGCCCTCCTCAGCACGGTCCCTGACACCTGGGAGCAGAAGAAGAGCCTCCTAACAACCCTCAGCACCCTTAAAGGTAAAGGGACCCCTGACTGTTAGGTCCAGTTGTGTCCGACTCTGGGGTTGTGGCGCTCATCTGGCTTTATTGGCCGAGGGAGCCGGCGTACAGCTTCCGGGTCATGTGGCCAGCATGACTAAGCCACTTCTGGCGAACCAGAGCAGCGCACGGAAACACCGTTTACCTTCCCGCCAGAGCGATACCTATTTATCTACTTGCACTTTGACGTGCTTTCGAACTGCTAGGTTGGCAGGAGCAGGGACCGAGCAATGGGAGCTCACCCTGTCGCGGGGATTCGAACCGCCGACCTTCCGATCGGCAAGCCCTAGGCCACCCGCATCCCAAACTACAGTACCCTTAACAAACTACAGTTCCCAGAATTCTTCAGGAGACTTCTTTGCTTAATGTGGTATCCTAGTGTTTTAAATGTGTGGTCTTAGCGTAACTGTTAGCGCTGCCCTTTTCTAACCACCACAAATTAGGTGGTTCAGATGTGAAGGATTCTGAAGTGCACTATACAGAGCACTTTTTGTAAGTACTTAATGCCATTTTGACAGATGCACTTCTGTTTGAGATTCTTTCCCCTTATATGCAAAGGAAAAATTAAAACTCGGTATATCCCTCCACAGGAGTCTAGGTTACTGATAAGGCTGCTCCACAGAGATTTTACAGACTGGAAATCTCCCCCAGTTAGGAATTGCAAGTTAAGCAACTAAATATTTCAAAATAGTATCAGTTGTACAATAAAAGAATCTCTGCAGTTTATGCATGCTACTCCAGAATGGAGCACTGACGGAACAAGCTTTCATTTTAATTATGAAATGTTTCACTGGAAGACTGAAGAGGCAAGTACCTTGAAAAATAGGCCTTCCCCACAGAGCAATGTATTCTGTAATTTTGCATGTTATATGCTTGCTTAATTTCTGTAACCCAACAACGCTATATTTTTCACTTGGAAAGGTAGAACTATATATTTTCATGCAAAAGAAAGAGAGAACTGGGGGTAGGAGAGAGAGAGAAACACACACAAAAAAATGAAGAATCCGAGGATAATTTGATGGGAGAGGATAGTATAGATTCCTGCACTGTACTAGAGACTATTTCTTTCCGCTTAGCTCCCTAGATGATGGTGGATGATCAGCTAGCTGATCTGCAGTCCTTTAGAATTAAATGTTAATTTAAGGAGTCAGGCATTGGCAAGTTTGGGTTTTAACTAGAATGTCCGTATAGCTGATTTGCAGAGGTTCAAGAAAATGTTAATTAAGGCTCCAGTACCACTGGAGAGGTTTTATATCTTCCCCGGGCGGCAGTGATGTAGTGCAAAGAAACAGAAAACAGTAACTGCAAACAAAACATGATGATTTGCAACATTTAAAGAGAGATGTTTTAATTCCATGGCAGCAGCTCCAAAGCAGTTAGCACCTAGCGGTTGTGAATCAATCCCTAGGCTTCCTATCCTGTAACCACTAGCCGACCCGCTCCATGGAATCCTGGAATGATAATATGCACTTCTGTTTAATTAAAATAGTTTCTGAAGAACTTCTTGCAAATGTGATGGAACGCCTCAAAGCAATTTTCTGAAAAAGTGTGTTAGGCTCAATTTCTCTTTCTCGAGACCCCATTCTTTAGATTAACAATGGAATGTGGGGAAGGGGCGGGGGGAGATGAATGAGGAAATGATATCTAGTTCAAAGTACCACTTGAAGATACTTAATGATTATGCAGCTTTCATGAGCCTCACTGCTAAATATGTGTAGAAGTGCAACTGAACTCAGACCTGCACCGGAAACATCTCTAGGTGTGTGATGGATCAGTCTGCTTCTGGTTCCTGACAGTTACGCATGTGTGTATTCACACATAAATTCTGTCCCATTTCCTCATTCATCTGCAATTGTCACTAGTCCTCATTAGAATTCGTAAAAGTTCTGCTGAGTCAGACAAAAGGCCAATGCAGTTGAGGCTCCTGTTCTTACCGTGGCTAACCAGATGTCCATGGAAAGCCTAGCAGCAGGAGATGAGTGCAACAGTGTTAGGTATAGCAATTTAATCCACTGAAATTGTGAACGCTTGTATGCATTATTATGTGTTTACATTTCATTGGTTGGTAACTGAATTCTTGAGAGTTCTCTAGTAGTTCTTGTGTGATTGGCTAACGTTGATCGCATGGGAGGTATCTAGTGAAGGAGAGACTCCGTTTAATGTGAAGCAAGATGGCTGTGTTTTAGAATCCACTGTGAGCACTGCTAAGTGGAATAGAGTGTTGGAGTGCTTTTTCTCAGCTTGAAGGAAAGAGAGGAAAGCTGTAAGAGAAGGTAAAAGTAGAAAACTCTCATAGGGGCTGCAAGGCATCATCTAATTGACATACAGAAGGCTGAGTACTGAGCTCTGGAAATAGAGGAAAATGCAGTGGTTTGGAAATTAGAAGAAGAGACTGTAAGTCCATGCTTGAAGAAGCATGTAATTGTAAATATAATGTTGCAATTCATCTAAAACTAAAAGTTTCTGCAAGTAAAATTTTTGAATATTAAAGTCTGGACATTGATTTAAGGCAGCCCTGTTCAGGGAAGTTTTTAACGTGTGATTTTACTGTATTTTTGGTTTCTATGGAAGCTGCCCAGAGTGGCTGGGGAGGCCCAGCCAGATGGGCGGGGTATAAATAATAAATTATTATTATTATTATTATTATTATTATTATTATTATTATTATTAATTTCCAAAGAAATATGCTAGTCGTATATATGATTTGAGCTTCTTAGCTTCGATTTCGCTACTCTTACTTCAACAAACAGCACTGTCTTCACTTCTTGTGTTTCCTGAAACTGCTTTTCAGAGGCAGGCTGTCTCAGGTTCTGGAGGTAACATACACCATCATGACCAGTAGACCATTGATAGTCTTATCCTCCATGAATTTGTCTCATCCCCTTTTATAAAGCCACCTGAGTTGCTGGCCATCACCACATTTTACAACAGTGATTTCTATAGCTTTAACTGTGCACAGTGTGAAATATTTCCTTTTCTCTGTCCTCACTCTTTTAACATTCAACTTCATTTGATGACCCCACCCCACCCCTGGTTCTAGTGTGATGAGAGATGGAGAGAAATGGAGTTTCTTACATGAGGTAGAGAAAGTCGATAGAAAAAAATTGAGCCTTCGATGAGGGATTTTGTCTGAAGTTTTCTGGAAGTCGAACAACACTGGGTGGAATTGAACACCCCACTATTGCAAACATTGCATTACATATCAGCTTGCCAGAATGAATGTTTTCCCCTCCCCTTTCCCCACATGCTGTTCTGGGGGTTCTCCTGATCCCTCCTGAGTCCGTTGTGGGGGGTACACAGGGAGAGGGGGGGAGCCCTGTAGCACAAGTGGAGGTCCTTACACAGGGCTTCCACTGATAGGCTTTATTAGGTGAGTCACAGTCAGTGCCTACCATGTCACCCCTGTTCACATGTTTACTGACAGTCTGCTTCTATGTTGACCATTACGGCTGTCACTCCCCAACTTGTTTGTTTGTTTGTATTATATACTGCCCTATACCTGGAGGTCTCAGGGCAGTTCACAGAATAAAATTAAAATATACAACCACAAAACACATAATCAAAATAAAAACAACAACCCAATACTCCCCCCACAAAAAAACTCCACATTTTAAAAGGGCATAGGATTTAGCCACCTCACCACATGAATACATGTCTTCCTTTCACTGGTGCTAACAACCAACAAATATTCACTGACCCCAGCGCTAACAGGCTACACAGATGAACTGGTAGGTCACAACCCATCACCATGTCATGGTTTATCTAACATGGTTTGCAACAGCAACACTACAACCAAATAAATATGGGGTGTGGGCGGTGTGTGTGTGTGTGTGTGTGTGTGAATGAATGAATGAGTCCCTAAATTCATTTTTAGGTTAAAAGTGGGTCCCAGGTATGAAAAAAACTGAAGACTACTGAAATAGACAGCATGTGATATCAGCAACCTTTGTAAATCGCCATGTGGTCTACACAACACTGTTGAAAACACCAGCTGCCTGTATTTCTAATGATGCAATCGCCAATAATAATCCCCTGCACAGCACAGGCTCCCTCCCAAAACTGAATAATGGGGTGGTGGGAGAGAGAGGAAAGGTTAACTACCAAAATGAATAAAAATTAATCACCAGGTTCTGTACCTAAATCCTGTTTCATAAAAGTATACTCTGGCCAAAACCCAGGTTTTCCAAGGTGTAAACACGAAAGGGAAATAATTATTCAATAAAGGCCAAAAGCCCTGTTGCTTTATTCATGTAAGTGGACCTATTGACTATGTATGAGTCAAGCAAGCAGGAAATGCAGCTCCCATAATAAAAGGAATTATAACTAGGACTAATGGGATTAAATTAAAAAAGAGTTTTGGAAATGCATTTTTTCCCCCCATATATATCCAGTAACAAATGATCTATTGTCTTGGCAATGCAAACTCACAAACATCCACCCTAGGGCAAATATGAACTATTTCTTCATATTTCACAAATAGGCTCTGATTTCAGAATGAAAACAAAACAAAACTTTGGTATTGAACAACAGTTTAGCATGCAACCCATCCCAAACCCTTGTTATAAGAGGTGATCAATACATACCACGATGTGTTTGTACATTACAGTTGCATTTATTTCATTCTAGGAAGAGCTGTTAACAGATTTTAACATTACTTATACAAATGATTACATGTATGCCCTTTTGTATTGTTTTTTTTTAATTTGTTTCTGAGGTCCAATATTTCTTTGAGACGTCTTGAATAATGAGTTTCTTGGCGCTACTTCAAACCTGCTCTATTTAAGGCACATGTGAAACAAAACAATATTTATCATATATGAATGCCTGGGTATGTTCAAAATACTTTCTAGCATCTGTTTCTTACATCTTCCACATACCCTTAGCTGCGTGCCATTCTTTTCCTGTTGCATCCCCATCATTTACAACCCTGCACATAAAAGCAAGGAATCTGCGCAACAGTGGGGCTAGGTACCTCAGACAGCCTGAGTTTTGTGGTACCTTTCATCTCCTGTAGACACCAAGAGGGTGTTTGGTGATTGGAGGACAGATGAATTTTGTGGTACCTTTCATCTCCTGTAGACACCAAGAGGGTGATTGGAGGAGAGATGAATAAATTTAAAAGGGTGGGGGGAGAGTCATCTTTTCATTTTCCTTCCTTCCTTCCTTCCTTCCTTCCTTCCTTCCTTCCTTCCTTCCTAAACCAACTTGGCTGTCCTCAGCTGCCTGGACCTGTTCCAAGGCAAAGGACATTGCGCCTCGAGGCCCCAAGCCACTCCCAAATAAATACTTCACACTCGTAATTTTGGTTTAAGGTTACTGGGACAACCGATCTCAGTGATCACGGGTAGGAGGAGGAGTTACGCTAAGACTAGACCATGTCATTACAGAGGGGGCAGGTTTAGTCGTTATCTGAGGACTATTCCTGCCTCCGGGTCTGGTCCTGACTGGATGGATACTAGAATCAGCAAGGGATACCCACATGACCTGAAGGTGCTGCTGTGCAATGCCAGGTCAATGATTCATAAGACCACTGCCATCCATGACTTGATCATGGATGGAGGACTTGACCTGGCATGTGTAACAGAGACTTGGTTGGATGAAGCAGATGGGCCTGTCCTTGCCGCTGCTTGTCCACCAGGTTTCTCTTATGCACAGCAACCCAGGTCATGTGGGCGGGGAGGGGGGGTTGCAGTGATTTTTAGAAAGTCATTAGTTTGCACCAGGCGTCCTATTGGGAAGACCCAGTTTTCCGAGTGCATGTTCTGGAAGTTGGGCAATAGGGGCAGTACAGGATTCCTTTTGGTGTACCGACCTCCCCGCTGCACCAAGGATTCCCTGCCCGAGCTGCTTCAGGTCGTGGCGGATGTTCTCCTGGAGACACCCAGCTTGGTTGTCCTAGGGGATTTTAACATCCATGCCGACACGACCTTACAAGGGGCCGCTCAGGACTTCGTGGAAAGCATGGCCTCCATGGGGCTGTCCCTGAATAAGTCTGGCCCAACCCATAGCCGCGGACATGCCTTGGACCTGGTGTTTACCTCTATGGATGTTGGTGATCTGACACTAACTAAAAGCAAAACGAAAGAAGTGCCATGGTCAGATCACTTCCTGGTGCAACTGGACTTCTCTGCGACCCATCCCCTCTGCAGGGAGGTGGGACCAATTCGGATGGTCCGCCCCCGCCACTTAATGGATCCAAATGGTTTCCAGAGAGTGGTAGGGGATGCTTTATCCCATGTTGATGGCCTTTCAGCTGATTCCCTGGTGGCCCGCTGGAATGTGGAGTTAACCAGGGCTATTGACTGTTTGGCTCCGAAGCGCCCTCTCCGATTGCATGGAGCCCGGACAGCCCCGTGGTTTTCCACGGATCTGAGGGCAATGAAACAATCGTTGAGACGGCTAGAGCGCCGGTGGTGGATAACTCATTCCGAATCTGACAGGACACAGGTTAGAGCTCAACGTCGAGCCTACCAAGTGGTGATAGCGACGGCAAAGAAGAATTTCTTCACCACCTCTATTGCATCTGCAGAAAACAGCAGCAGGAGACTTTTTCAGGTGGTTCACAATTTAGCGGAACCACTTGCAACATCGGGGCCCAGTACGGGCCACATGTTCTCCTGCAATGATTTTGCAAAGTTTTTTGCAGATAAAATTGCTCAGATTCGGGAAGAAGTAGACTCCACCGTGGGAGCAGGACCGGGGCGGGAGAGTGCTAGAGTTCTGTCTAGTCAAGTTGAGTGGGATCAATTCCAATCTGTTACCTCTGAGGATGTGGACAGGCTGCTTGGACGAGTGAAACCAACCACCTGTCTCCTGGATCCTTGCCCATCCTGGCTTATAAAAGCTAGCCGGGAAGGACTGGGCGATGGGCTTCGTGGGGTGGTGAATGCTTCCCTCCGTGAGGGAGCCTTCCCAGACCCGCTAAAAGAGGCGGTTATTAAACCGCTTCTTAAAAAACCATCTTTAGATGCGGCCACGATGGCCAACTATCGCCCAGTCTCAAATCTTCCATTCTTGGGCAAGGTGATTGAGCGAGCAGTTGCCGAACAACTCCAGGCACGCCTGGAAGAAGCGGACCATTTGGATCCCTTCCAGTCGGGATTCAGGCCTCATCATGGGACTGAAACTGCCTTGGTCGCACTGGTTGATGATCTCCGGCGGGCTAGGGACAAAGGTGAGAGCTGTTTCCTAGTTCTGCTGGATCTCTCAGCGGCGTTTGATACCATCGACCATAACATCCTTCTGGACCGTCTTGAGGGGCTGGGAGCTGGGGGCACTGTCATACAGTGGTTCCGCTCCTTCCTCCTGGGCCGTGTTCAGAAAGTGGTGGTGGGGGATGAGTGTTCAGACCCCTGGGCTCTCACTTGTGGGGTGCCTCAGGGTTCTGTCCTCTCCCCCATGCTTTTCAACATTTACATGCAGCTGCTGGGAGAGATCATCAGGAGGTTTGGGCTGGGTGTTCATCAGTATGCGGATGATACCCAGCTCTACCTCTCTTTTAAATCAGAACCAGTGAGGGTGGTGAAGGTCCTGTGTGAGTGTCTGGAGGCGGTTGGAGGATGGATGGTGGCTAACAGATTGAGGTTGAATCCTGACAAGACAGAAGTACTGTTTTTGGGGGACAGGAGGCGGGCAGGTGTGGAGGATTCCCTGGTCCTGAATGGGGTAACTGTGCCCCTGAAGGACCAGGTGCACAGTCTGGGAGTCATTTTGGACTCACAGCTGTCCATGGAAGCACAGGTCAAATCTGTGTCCAGAGCAGCTGTTTATCAGCTCCATCTGGTACGCAGGCTGAGACCCTACTTGCCCACGGACTGTCTCGCCAGAGTGGTGCATGCTCTGGTTATCTCCCGCTTGGACTACTGCAATGCACTCTACGTGGGGCTACCTTTGAAGGTGACTCGGAAACTACAACTAATCCAGAATGCGGCAGCTAGACTGGTGACTGGTGACTGGGAGCGGCCGCCGAGACCATATAACACCGGTCTTGAAAGACCTACATTGGCTCCCAGTATGTTTCCGAGCACAATTCAAAGTGTTGGTGCTGACCTTTAAAGCCCTAAACGGCCTCGGTCCAGTATACCTGAAGGAGCGTCTCCACCCCCATCATTCTGCCCGGACGCTGAGGTCCAGCGCCGAGGGCATTCTGGCGGTTCCCTCATTGCGAGAAGCAAAGCTACAGGGAACCAGGCAGAGGGCCTTCTCGGTAGTGGCCCCTGCCCTGTGGAACGCCCTTCCAGCAGATGTCAAAGCGATAAACAACTACCTGACATTCAGAAGACATCTTAAGGCAGCCCTGTTCAGGGAAGTTTTTAACGTGTGATATTTGACTGTATTTTTGGTTTTTATGGAAGCCGCCCAGAGTGGCTGGGGAGGCCCAGCCAGATGGGCGGGGTATAAATAATAAATTATTATTATTTATTATTTATTATTATTATTATTATTATTATTATTATTATTATTATTATTTTAGGCCACAACTTTATTGATTACAGCAAAGTGAGTGGTATTGGTTTAGGCATTGGCAACAGACTATAACTGACTCCTGCCTCTCTGGCAGAAAGTCTGGAATGGTAAACACCAAATGAGGGACCAACATCAATGTAGATCAACCGAAGCTCACCCCAGGGTTCCTGTGGCCATGGCATGGCCCTAGCCCCTCAAACAGACTTCAGACAAGATCCAGGACCCCCAGATTCCTTTAACAGAATACCCTTATTCATGGAGGGGCAAGTGATGGCTGAACCTCCCCTCCCACACAGCTCCCAAAGCCAATCAATGCCTAAGTGCCAAACCTTACAAAGTTGTGACGATTGCTGAGGGGGTAGGCAAAAACCAAGTGGCCAGTGCCAATCTGCCAAATGAAAAAATCCCTACCCGATCCCTGTTCCAAAACAGGCAACCACACCATGTCTGAAGCAAGGCCGAAGCAAAAAACCCACCCATAGCGACGGGAGGGCGGGTGTTCAGCAGTGCGAAGCAAGCACCATTGGTCATGTCGTGCTGCCGCTTTTATAGCCCCACAATCACGCCTCCGTAACCGGATTGGCACAAGAAGCCTGGCGTGACTGTGGAGCCGTACTGTACAAGCTTGTCCCCACCCCAGGACCCTACCAATAGATTGGGGGGTGTCCCGAGGCCCGCGCGCAACCAAGACCCTCTCTAAAGAGGATCCCATGTACAGTTGGATCTTGCTTCCACTATGGCAATGGAATAGCATCCTTCAGAGCATAAGAAGCACCGAGCAAGTTGAAGAGGAGCAGGGAAGTTCTATGACACTCATAGCTCCGGTTTCCTGCAGAGGGCAATGGGCAGGGAACTCAGTAGGAATGGCTGAGGTGTTTCCTCTGCTGCCTCGCCCCATGACCTGCAAACCTGAGGCAAACGTCTCAATCTACCCAATGCTAGAGCTGGCCTTGATTCCATGACACAGTGCTGCTTGGGAACAGTGCAGTGTTATGCTGTTGTGTCATTTCCATGGGGTTTTCTGGGAGTGGTGAAGGGGAGTGGCAGCCCCCCAAAAGGAAAGGGAGAATCAAACCCCTCATACTGCTACTCCTTCCTAGGGCTGCCCTGCGTCCATGTGTCTGGATTTTGTGTCCAGATTTTCACTTTCTGAAATATGGCAACCTGCCACCAGTTACCAGACAAGGAAAGGAAAAGAAAAAGGAGTATGTGTTTGGGGGGGAATTGTTAAGGGGTGCTTTCAGGATAGGAGGCATTTTTCTGAGCCTCAGATTGACTTGAAAATAAGGATCTATTTCATAGAATCATAGAATCACAGAGTTGGAAGAGACCACAAGGGCCATCGAGTCCAACCCCCTGCCAAGCAGGAAACACCATCAGAGCACTCCTGACATATGGTTGTCAAGCCTCTGCTTAAAGACCTCCAAAGAAGGAGACTCCACCACACTCCTTGGCAGCAAATTCCACTGTCGAACAGCTCTTACTGTCAGGAAGTTCTTCCTAATGTTTAGGTGGAATCTTCTTTCTTGTAGTTTGGATCCATTGCTCCGTGTCCGCTTCTCTGGAGCAGCAGAAAACAACCTTTCTCCCTCCTCTATGTGACATCCTTTTATATATTTGAACCTGGCTATCATATCACCCCTTAACCTCCTCTTCTCCAGGCTAAACATGCCCAGCTCCCTTAGCCGTTCCTCATAAGGCATCGTTTCCAGGCCTTTGACCATTTTGGTTGCCCTCCTCTGGACACGTTCCAGTTTGTCAGTGTCCTTCTTGAACTGTGGTGCCCAGAACTGGACTGACCAGAGCAGAATACAGTGGCACTATTACTTCCCTTGATCTAGATGCTATACTCCTATTGATGCAGCCCAGAATTGCATTGGCTTTTTTAGCTGCCGCGTCACACTGTTGGCTCATGTCAAGTTTGTGGTCAACCAAAACTCCTAGATCCTTTTCACATGTACTGCTCTCAAGCCAGGTGTCACCCATCTTGTATTTGTGCCTCTCATTTTTTTTTTTTTGCCCAAGTGCAATACTTTACATTTCTCCCTATTAAAATTCATCTTGTTTGTTTTGGCCCAGTTCTCTAATCTGTCAAGGTTGTTTTGAAGTGTGATCCTGTCCTCTGGGGTGTTAGCCACCCCTCCCAGTTTGGTGTCATCTGCAAATTTGATCAGGATGCCCTTGAGTCCATCATCCAAGTCGTTGATAAAGATGTTGAATAAGACGGGGCCCAAGACAGAACCCTGTGGCACCCCACTAGTCACTCTTCTCCAGGATGAAGAGGAACCATTGATGAGCACCCTTTGGGTTCAGTCAGTCAGCCAGTTACAAATCCACTGAGTGGTAGCATAGTCAAGTCCACATTTTACCAGCTTCTTTACAAGAATATCATGGGGCACCTTGTCAAATGCCTTGCTGAAATCAAGGTAGGCTACATCCACTGCGTTCCCTTCATCTACCAGGCTTGTAATTCTGTCAAAAAACGAGATCAGGTTAGTCTGACATGACTTATTTTTCAGAAATCCATGCTGACTATTGGTGATCACAGTATTTCTTTCTAGGTGCTCACAGACTGTTTGCTTAATGATCTGCTCCAGAATCTTCCCTGGTATTGATGTCAGACTGACTGGGCAGTAATTATTTGGGTCCTCTCTTTTCCCCTTTTTGAAAATAGGGACAACATTTGCCCTCGTCCAGTCTGCCGGGACTTCGCCTGTTCTCCAGGAATTCTGAAAGATGACTGCCAGTGGTTCTGAGATCACATCTGCCAGTTCTTTTAATACTCTTGGATGCAGTTCATCTGGCCCTGGAGACTTGAATACATCTAAACTAGCCAAGTATTCATGTACTATCTCCTTAGTTATTCTGGGCTGTGTTTCCTCTGCTGAATCATTTGCTCCAAATTCTTCAGGTCGGGCATTGTTTTCTTTATCGGAGAAGACTGAGGCAAAGAAGGCATTGAGGAGTTCAGCCCTTTCTGTGTCCCCTTTTTGCATTTCACCATCTTCTCCTCTGAGTGACCCCACTGTTTCTTTCTTCTTCCTTTTGCTACGAACATACCCATAAAAGCCGTTTTTGTTGCTTTTAACCTCTCTAGCAAGCCTGAGTTCATTCTGTGCTTTAGCTTTTCTGACTTTGTGTCTACACGTGCTGGCTATTTGTTTGAATTCCTCTTTGGTGGTTTCCCCCCTTTTCCATTTTTTGTACACATCCTTTTTTAATCTTAACTCAGTTAAAAGTTCTTTAGATAGCCACCCTGGCTTCTTTAGGCACCTTCCATGTTTCCGTCTCATTGGTATTGCCTGAAGTTGTGCTTTTACTATCTCCCTCTTAACAAACTCCCAGCCATCATGAACTCCCTTTCCTTTTAGTATTACTGTCCATGGGATCTCACCCAGCACTTCCCTAAGTTTTATGAAGTCGGCTTTCTTAAAGTCAAGAAATTGAGTCCTAGTATGCTTGGCTGCTCCTTTCCGCTGTATAGTAAACTTCAGAAGAGCATGATCACTCGTGCCTAATGATCCTTCCACTTCTACCCCACTAACCAGGTCATCAACATTGGTTAGGACCAGATCTAAAATGGCTGTTCCTCTTGTTGCTTCTCCCACTTTCTGGATAATGAAGTTGTCTGCAAGGCCAGTGAGGAATCTGTTTGACCTTATGCTCTTGGCTGAGTTTGACATCCAGCAAATATCCGGGTAATTGAAGTCCCCCATTACTACTATCTCCCTTCCTTTTGCATGCTTGGCCATCTGTTCCAGGAAGGCATCATCTATGTCCTCCGTTTGGCTTGGGGATCTATAGTAAACTCCCACAATGAGGTCCCTGTTATTCTTCTCTCCCTTAATTTTGACCCAAATGCTCTCACTTTGGCTTTGAGGTTCTAAATCTTGGATCTCTTCACAGGTATACACATCCCTGACATATAACACCACTCCTCCTCCATATTGTTATGGGAATTCAATTGGGCTTCTAGAATGAACAGGTTGTTTCCAGCTAATTGGGGCAACTTCACTGGATATAAAGCCATGTAATTGAAACACAGTTTAGCATTATTATATAGTTAGTATATAGTTACTTATACCCACCCCTTTTCCCTGACAGGGAGTCAAGGCAGCTTACTGATAAAAATAACAACACATGAGGAAAAGCAATAATTAGATTTGTACTCTTGTGTTTGCTAGAAATCATTCTAGGAATGTCAATGTCTGTTCTAAGAACTACTTCTAAGACATGAATAAGTTTTTAGTGGGCAAAAGCCTGGAGCAAGCATATATTCTTTAACTAACCTTATATAGAACATTGCCATAACAATATAAATTGAAATTTCCCATTGGAAACAGAGGCAAAACAGAAGAAGGAGCTTAGAACAATAAAGTCTCCAGACTTAATACAAATGGATTTGTAGAGTCAGATTCAAAGATGTGTAATTAACACTTTCTGAAAACTACTACATAATCTATCCTAATTTGAATGACAGTTATAATGCCATCCAGATGACAAGGACTATGGAAATTTAGCCAGAATCCAAAAAAAAAAAAAAAAAAAAAAGGTCAAAGGGATATTGAATGTCTTTATTTTTCTTTTTTTGGTCTAAAAGCCCTGAAATGTAAGCATCCCAGACACTGCTTCCAGCAGTTATGTAATTACCGAATTGTCAGTAATTGTTTATTATGCTATTTGCTCTTTTCTGCATTGTTTCTGCAATTTACATTTTATCAGCAAGCCGCAGTCAGTAGGAATCAGATGCTGTCGGTTTGGGAACTGCCTTGAAACCTACATTAACATTCATGTCTCTTGACAACCCCCTCAAGTTCCGTCCATGTAACAAAATTCGCCCTTGTTCGAAAGGCCACATCATTCTTATTTATGGATTTGGTTTTCACAGGAGGGGGGCAGGGAGAGATTTCATTAATGCATTGTGCCTAATAACCAGACCGATGCAAAGCAGCCATTGTGCAGTCATTAGAGGAAGTGAGAGACCTAAAAGTGGCAAAGTACAGCTTGGGTAATGAATGTTTGGACAACTGAGAATCCCATTGGTTTTGCAGACAGAACTGGTTGTGCATTATAACAGAAAACAAAGTGCTAACAAACAAACAAAATCCCTACACGATATCTGTAACGGCTTGGGTCTCTTCCACAGAAGCGAGACAACTCTGGTAGGAATTATCTCAGATTTATTGCTTAAACACATAAATCACTGCGGAGCTCAGTCCTCGGCGTCTTCTCCCAAGTTTGCTGTTGCCGAGTCTGAGCTCCGCCTCTTCCTCCCCAGCAACGAAACCCCCACTTTCGTTTTCTTTCTTGTTCCCACCTCTCGCATGTTCTCACGAGCCTACGAGTTTTTGGACAGGCTATTTCCGGTGCCCCTGCTTCTGATCCCGAACTTGAGCTGACCGTTTGTGTTTTCCCCCTTGGACTTCTCCCTTCCTACAATTTGTACTCAGAACTGAAGTTTCTCCTACAGATCGGCTGTCCTTCCCTTGTTTTGTATTCCAGGCTTATCTCGTCTCCTTGGCTCTCAGCCTCTGCTAGCTGTGTCTGGTCTCTGACAACACCTCTCCAACTTCCATATATTTTATGCACACCCAGCCCTAAGGCCAGTGGCGTAGCGCGGGTTGTCAGCACCCGGGGCAAGGCAAGTAATTTGCGCCCCCTAACCCTGGATTTGCGCCCCCTAACCCTATCCCTAACCCTAACCCCCAGATGTTGCGCCCGGTGCGGCCGGGCCCCCCTGCACCCCCCACGCTACGCCACTGCCTAAGGCTGAGTCTATACGTGACACTCAACCATCGTTTCCCGTTGTCTGCAGGCCACCTGCACTCTGTTGCCAGCTAATAAAGTAAAACCAGTTTTGCACATCCTAACTCAGTTCTCACTGGGATGTTGTTGTGTTTGTCCTTTTGCTCTTTTTAAAGCAAAGCAAAACAAACACCTGTTTTGTATATCTGCATATTTTAGATACCTCCCTAGCATACTGATACCCAGGGCTTTTTTTTCCCAGCCAGAAAGTGTGTTCTCCTTCATGGAGAGCACGTGTTGCGGTGGGGGTCTAACAGGACACCCCCTTTTGGTTACTGGGTGGAACCATTTGGATGGCCATGACTGTGACTGGACCAATTTGGGTTATTGGGGAGATTTTGATGTTACCATTTAGAGGGTTGGCCCGGAGGTTATATATTCTTGGCATGCAGCTTTTTTCAGTCTCTTTTGCTGCATGCATCGGATTGCCTGCCCACCCTCCCTAATTTAGAGCTGTTGCGTTTGACATTGCTATGCAATGTCAAACGCAACATTGTGCCTGAGGGCCCTGCTCCTTCCTGCCACTTACCACCTGGCCCAGGGCGGGGCCTGACAGGCCTCACTAGGACAGTGTTACTGCAGGAGGGGCACAGAGTGTTTTAAAATGTTTTTTAAAAAATTCTTTTGGATTTTTTGTATGTGGGGGGTGGGGGTGGGATGGAAGTTTGGTTGGGTTTGGGGAATTATTTTTTTATTTTGATGTTCTTGTAATTTTTACATTTTTTTGTTTGTATTGTTTTATTGGTTTTGTTTGTTTGTATAAGTTGTTATTTTGTTCTTAGGGGGAGGGGTCAGGGCTGCCGGGGAGTGGGCCCCAGCCCACAAAATGGCTGGGGCTTGTTCCACAGGGGGGAATGCACTGGGACAACCGATCTCAGTGATCACGGGTAGGAGGAGGAGTTACGCTAAGACCAGACCATGTCATTACAGAGGAGGCAGGTTTAGTCGTTGTCTGAGGACTATTCCTGCCTCCGGGTCTGGTCCTGACCGGATGGATACTAGAATCAGCAAGGGATACCCACATGACCTGAAAGTGTTGCTGTGCAATGCCAGGTCAATGATGAATAAAACCACTGCCATCCACGACCTGATTGTGGATGGAGGATTAGATCTGGCATGTGTGACAGAGACCTGGTTGGATGAAGCAGATGGGCCTGTCCTTGCCGCTGCTTGCCCACCAGGTTTCTCTTACGCACAGCAACCCAGGTCATGTGGGCGGGGAGGGGGGGTTGCAGTGATTTTTAGGAAGTCATTAGTCTGCACCAGGCGTCCTATTGGGAAGACCCAGTTTTCTGAGTGCATGTTCTGGAAGTTGGGCAATAGGGGCAGTACAGGATTCCTATTGGTGTACCGACCTCCCCGCTGCACCAAGGATTCCCTGCCCGAGCTGCTTCAGGTCGTGGCGGATATGCTCCTGGAGACACCTAGCTTGGTTGTCCTGGGGGATTTTAACATCCATGCCGACACGACCTTACAAGGGGCCGCTCGGGACTTCGTGGAAAGCATGGCCTCCATGGGGCTGTCCCTGAATAAGTCTGGCCCAACTCATAGCCACGGACATGCCTTAGACTTGGTGTTTACCTCTACGGATGCTGGTGATCTGACATTAACTAAAAGCGAAACAAAAGAAGTGCCATGGTCAGATCACTTCCTGGTGCAACTGGACTTCTCCGCAACCCTTCCCCTCCGCAGGGAGGTGGGACCGATTCGGATGGTCCGCCCCCGCCACTTAATGGATCCAATTGGCTTCCAGAGAGTGGTAGGGGATGCTTTATCCCAAGTTGATGGCCTTTCAGCTGATTCCCTGGTGGCCCGCTGGAATGCGGAGTTAACCAGGGCTATTGACTGTCTGGCTCCGAAGCGCCCTCTCCGATTGCATGGAGCCCGGACAGCCCCGTGGTTTTCCCCGGAGCTGAGGGTGATGAAACAATCGTTGAGACGGCTAGAGCGCCGGTGGCGGAAAACTCATTCTGAATCAGACCGGACACGGGTTAGAGCTCAACGTCGAGCCTACCAAGTGGCAATGGCGACGGCGAAGAGGGCCTTCTTCACCGCCTCCATTGCATCTGCAGAAAACAGCAGCAGGAGACTTTTTCAGGTGGTTCGCAATCTATCAGAACCACCTGTACCACCGGGGCCTGGTAGGGACCCCAAGATCTCCTGCAATGCTTTTGCAAAGTTTTTTGCAGATAAAATCGCTCAGATTCAGAAGGAGGTAGACTCCACCGTGGGAGCAGGGCCAGGGCGGGAGAGTGCTAGAGTTCTGTCTGGTCCTGTTACATGGGATCAATTCCAATCTGTTACCTCCGAGGATGTGGACAGGCTGCTTGGACGAGTGAAACCGACCACCTGTCTCTTTGATCCTTGCCCATCCTGGCTGATAAAAGCGAGCCGGGAAGGGCTGGGCGATGGGATCTGCGGGGTGGTGAATGCTTCCCTCTGTGAGGGAGCCTTCCCAGACCCGCTGAAAGAGGCGGTCATTAAACCGCTTCTTAAAAAAACATCTTTAGACCCGGCCAATTTGGCCAACTATCGCCCAGTCTCAAATCTGCCATTCTTGGGCAAGGTGATTGAGCGGGTGGTTGCTGAACAACTCCAAGCACGCCTGGAGGAAACGGACCATTTGGATCCCTTCCAATCGGGATTCAGGCCTCACCATGGGACTGAAACTGCCTTGGTCGCGCTGGTTGATGATCTCCGGTGGGCTAGGGACAAAGGTGAGAGCTGTTTCCTAGTTCTGCTGGATCTCTCAGCGGCCTTTGACACCATCGACCATAACATCCTTCTGGACCGTCTAGAGGGGCTGGGAGCTGGGGGCACTGTTATACAGTGGTTCCGCTCCTTCCTCCTGGGCCGTGTCCAGAAGGTGGTGGTGGGGGGTGAGTGTTCAGACCCCTGGGCTCTCACTTGTGGGGTGCCTCAGGGTTCTGTCCTCTCCCCCATGCTTTTTAATATCTATATGAAGCCGCTGGGAGAGATCATCAGGGGGTTTGGACTGGGTGTTCATCAGTATGCAGATGACACCCAGCTCTACCTCTCCTTTAAATCAGAACCAGTGAAGGCGGTGAAGGTCCTGTGTGAGTGCCTGGAGGCGGTTGGAGTTTGGATGGCGGCTAACAGATTGAGGTTGAATCCTGACAAGACAGAAGTACTGTTTTTGGGGGACAGGAGGCGGGCAGGTGTGGAGGATTCCCTGGTCCTGAATGGGGTAACTGTGCCCCTGAAGGACCAGGTGCGCAGCCTGGGAGTCATTTTGGACTCACAGCTGTCCATGGAGGCGCAGATTAACTCTGTGTCCAGGGCAGCTGTCTACCAGCTCCACCTGGTACGCAGGCTAAGACCCTACCTCCCCGCGGACTGTCTCGCCAGAGTGGTGCATGCTCTAGTTATCTCACGCTTGGACTACTGCAATGCGCTCTACGTGGGGCTACCTTTGAAGGTGACCCGGAAACTGCAATTAATCCAGAATGCGGCAGCTAGACTGGTGACTGGGAGTGGCCGCCGGGACCACATAACACCGGTTCTGAGAGATCTGCATTGGCTCCCAGTACGTTTCCGAGCACGATTCAAAGTGTTGGTGCTGACCTTTAAAGCCCTAAACGGCCTCGGTCCTGTATACCTGAAGGAGCGTCTCCACCCCCATCGTTCAGCCCGGACACTGAGATCCAGCGCCGAGGGCCTTCTGGCGGTTCCCTCATTGCGAGAAGTGAGGCTACAGGGAACCAGACAGAGGGCCTTCTCGGTAGTGGCGCCCGCCCTGTGGAACACCCTCCCATCAGATGTCAAAGAGATAAAGAATTACCTGACGTTCAGAAGACATCTTAAGGCAGCCCTGTTCAGGGATGTTTTTAATATGTAATGCTGTATTGTTTTTAATACTGATTGGGAGCCGCCCAGGGTGGCTGGGGAAACTCAGCCAGATGGGCGGGGTATAAATAATAAATTATTATTATTATTATTATATTACTATGCCTGTCATGAGGTTGTCTGCTTTTGGGGCAGGGGCCTGGTAGGAATTTTGTCCATTTGGCAGATTGGCTGGTGCCATTTGGTTTTGGCCTACTGTGTAGCAAATTGTCATAACTTGTAAGGTTGTGGTTAGGCATTGGTTAGAATTTGGTTGGTGGAGGGGTAAGGGTTGGCTGTGCCTGCCCCTCCAATGCTGCTGCTGCAAGGGAATTCTGTTAAAGGAATCCAGGGGTTTGCCATTCTTTCATCCGTACCCCTGAATGGGGCTTGGGCTGCACAAACCCCTGGGAGTATGCGGGGAGAGGTGAAGGCCTGTGTCTCAGCTCCATTTCTCCCCAATATTGTTTTCCCTTACTGGCTTTCACTGGAATCCGGAAGTCAGTTCTGTCCCCGGGCAACCACTCACATTTATGTATTTTAATAAAGTTGTGGCCAAAATTATGCCAAAAACCTTAAACAAAAATTCTGTGAGAATTGTGATTTATTTAAGGGGTGGCTTGGGGACCTCGACACACAACTCACTGCAACTCATCCAGCTTGAGTAATTGGAGGGACTGATATAGGTATGCAAATCAATGATTCTCCTAATCCAAGGAAAAATTAAAAAAAAATAGAAGGGCACACTAACCAGCAAGAATAATCAAAGATAGAAGGGGATTTCAGGGGTGGCATAAATTAAATTTGGTCCAACATACTGTGGAAATATAGACATGTGGACATAGTGATAAGAATTTAGTCACAACTAGCATTCTTAACCAATGGTTTTTTAACCATACAATATGGAAGGAGGGAGAGAGACTGTTTCTCTTCTGATTACATTATGCAACCCAAGCATAAATCATTGCTTCTACACATACAATTGTTCAGCCTAGCAGTAATTCAGGGAATAAAGAGTGATTCAAGGGAAACGATTCAAAAATCGGAACTTAAGCTGTTTGTTGCCTTCTCACACTACGCCCAAAGAAACAAAGGCAGGAAATGATCCAGCACATCTCCATTTTATAAGCACTTAGATCGGGAATAAAATATTACAACTGTCAGTTTTTGGTCTTCTTATAACTGCCTCCAAGCTTACAGAAGTAGCATAAGAATGAGACAATTGTGAACATGGTCCCAAACAAATTAAATCTCACATGTCTCAGCCTGCTTGTTGCTTACTTGATATATTTGTGTGTGTGTGTGTGTGTGTGTGTCCAATACACACACACTGTGAGATCCCCATAAAGCTGAGTGGCATTTATCTCATGCCAGGAAATATTAAGCAGATACAAGCTGGACATTTGTACGGATTAGAAGCTCCTTAGAAGGAAAAGATTATGGATGTGTGTATACCGTATTTTTCGTCCCATAGGACGCACCTAGTTTTTTTTGGGGGGGGAATAAAGGGGGGGGGAATTCCCTTTATTTTCCCCCCAAAAGCAGGTCGGGGAAACCGAACCAGGTCGAGGAACAGCGGGATGGCGGCGCTGCACCTCCCTGCTGTCCCCTGAGCCTGTGGGGCTGGCCGATGTCTGCCCGGTGCGAGGGGCGCTCTGCTTCAGGGTACCCTGCCCGCCGGGCGGCAGGCTGCTATCCGCAGCGTGGGGAGCCCTGCGGGGAACTCCTGCAGGGCTCCCCGTGCTGTGGATGTCTGTCTGGCGGGCGGGGCGCTCTGTTTCAGGGCGCCCCGCCCGCCGGGTGGCAGGCTGCTATCCACAGCATGGGGAGCCCTTCGGGGAACTCCTGCAGGGCTCCCCACGCTGCAGATGTCTGTCCGGTGTGCAGGGCGCTCTGCTTTCAGGGCGCCCGACGCTCCGGGAAGCAGGCTGCTATCCGCAGCCTAGACATCCCTGCACGACCTCCCGCAGGGCTGCCTAGGCTGCGGATGTCTTCCTGAAGCCTAGAGAGCGAGAGGGGTCGGTACACACCGACCCCTCTCGCTCTCCAAGCTTCAGCGAAAGCCTGCATTCACCCCATAAGACGCATCCAGATTTCCCCTTCATTTTTGGAGGGGAAAAAGTGCGTCCTATAGGGCGAAAAATACGGTATATAAAACTTGTAAGAATTTCTTTTTCATGGGATAAATCAGAACTTTTAGGACAGGATAATTAGGGGAGGGAAAGCTGTGAAGAGCTTGGTGATAGTCTGCATTTATCAACTATAATTGAAAATGCATTGATGGGCAGCAGTAGTATTGATATGTACGATCACGGTCCAATCTTATGGTTGCTAGAGATATTTGTAGAAGCCAAGACTAGATCTTATCTGCTCTCACCAACAACTCAGTGCACTACAAGGGTGTCCAAGGAGAGGTCATAGAAACTGAACCATTTCCTTGCACAACTGAGTTTGTATTCTTTTTGCTGTTTGGTACTGAAAATTTGAGAATAACTTTCAGAAAAAGTGGTCTGTGCTCCAGGAGTTATTACAATGTCTCCATGGAAGATATGTGGTGAAAGAGTTGTGTAAGGAAGATATGGCCCAGGAAATAATCACAATGTAGTAAAAGATTAAGCCAGAAGGCAGGACGGCAGCAGCTAATACCACACCCTTGAACATGTTCCCTACCCTATATGTTTATTTAATTGTGCTGGCAGCCAAGAAATTAAGAGGTAAATTAGTTCCTCAATCTTGAACGTTTTTTCTGTTCTGCTATAGCTGATAGCTAAAGAAATGAAATGAAATTATTGCATACACAGCTACGCCACACGACGCCACACCACACCACACACAACACTGAATGTTGTCACCTTCCTTAGCAACTAGGCACACACAAATGAGAATTACCAGTCAAGAGGGGGCAAGATGCCAAAGGGGAGGAGGACTGGGAGGAAGAAGCGCACTTGACCCTGCCACACTTATTTAAGCACACAAGTAGTAATGGCAAAGTGGTTAAGCAGTCAATCCTTCTTCCCAGGGAACTCTGGGAATTGTAGCTCTGTGAAAGGAATAGGCTTCTCTTTACAACTCTCAGCAGCCTTCACAAACTACAGCTCCCAGAATTCTTTGGGGGAAAGCCATGGCTGCTTAAAATGGCATCAGAGTGCTTTAAATGCATTGTGTGAGTGGGGCCAAAAACAGTTCATGAAAGACATATGGCAGTGGTAGTCTTCAAAAGATATGCTAGGAAAACACTATATTGGCCCAAACAAAGACAAAGTAAGAACAATGATTTCTGGCAGAGACCACTGCCAGAAAATAGGGGGGTATCCCCAGGAAATGGAGACAGCTGGAGAGTGCATTATCCTTTGGCAATGTTACTGATCGTGGAATGAAACCTTCCTTGAAAATGATAATGGATTGACTATTTGCTATGAAAACCCCAGATCTGCCATTTAATTTAATGGAAACCTGTTTGTTTGTTTTTAGTATATTTGAAACCCTGAGCATTCAGTGCAAAAATGCTGGTTAGATGCAACTGGGAGTTTCATCATATTGATTTAATTTTCCACCTGATTGAACATGTCAGCATGAAAACTAAAATTCACTAAACATTTTGCTTTAAATGCATTAAAAATGGGTCATGGCAATGTCCAAGGGAAAGGCACGCAAAATGCCTGGAATAGGTTTTAAACTGGTTTACTTAAAGATACGATATATATATTTTCTTTTTAAAAGAATAATAATCTTCTGAATACAAAAAAGCACTTTTAGCCTAGTAAACTGGGTTCTCCTCAGGCTGTTTTACTCTAAATTCCCCACAAGTCCATACATAATATACTACGAACTAGAATCAATGAGCTTCTTCTCTCTCTATCTTTAATGAGTGTACTGGCATTTGTTGACTATATTATCCACTTTATTTTAAAAAAATGAGGGAGATATTTCATGCAGGGGGGAAGGAGGGATCCCTTCACACAGTAAAGGTTTTAAGCACCCTTTCATGTCTTCGAAACAAGGATTGAATGCTTAAACTGAGGAAGGGGGAAGTGTGCATATGTCAGGCATGCCTGCTCCATTTCCCTCCATCCTTCCCACATTGAATGGGAATGCCCGAACTGGGCTTGTAAACCCATTTGGCTGAACATACCTACAAGTTCACCAGGAAGCTTGCATCACTAGGGGCCAGATTCTCATTACGTGTTCAGCCAAATGTGCCAGCAAGCCGTCTTGCAGACCCTCCAAGTGTCCCTATTTTCCAAGGACACTGCCAGATTTACAAAGCTGTCCCAGTTTCTGATTTGATCCTAGAATGTACCACTTTTCCTTAGGAAGTCCCTATTTTCATCAAAAATGTGTTGGAGGGTATGGAGTTATGCGATTCTCAAGCCAAAGAGATACTGTATTGTTTGCACCATAAGACGCACCCGGCCATAAGACACACCTAGTTTTTAGAGGAGGAAAACAAGAAACAAGAAAGCAACGCAAAGCCTCTTGAGCAAAGATGCAGGAGGCTTTGCGTGGCTATGGCTGAAGCCAGGAGAGCAAGAGGGATCGGTGCGCACCGATCCCTCTTGCTCTCCTGTCTTCAGTCTTAGCTGCGCAGCCTGCATGCGCTCCATAAGCCGCACACACATTCCCCCTTACTTTTTAGGAGGGGAAAAGTGTGTCTTATAGAGCAAAAAATACGGTAAGTAACAATACAACCTTTAGGAGACATCTGAAGGGAGCCCTGTATAGGGAAGCTTTTTAAATGTTTAATGTTTTATTATGTTTTTATATATGTTGGAATGGCTGCGGGAGGCAGTGGCTGTGGGAGGCAGTGTAATACAGAAGTGCCTGGCATGCTCTGGTCCATGGGGTCACGAAGAGTCGGACACGACTAAACGACTAAACAACAACAACAACATATGTTGGAAGCCGCCCAGAGTGGCTGGGGCAACCCAGTCAGATGGGTGAGTTGTTGTTGTTGTTGTTGTTGTTGTTGTTGTTGTTGTTGTTGTTGTTGTTATTATTGAAATCCTCACTTTCAACAGAGAAATATTGGAGGTTTATGCTCTTGCATTTTAGCTGTAATTCCACAACACACTTATCTCGAGCTCAGTGGGCCTTGCTTCTGAGTATACACGTATAGGATTGCACCGTCAACATTGCCTATATTGAAACTGAGCTGCCCAAAGATTGAGGTGCAAATCATCCTAAGTAGAGCTGACATTATCCTTGGAATTGTTTCTTTCTTGAAAGAGGTTGGCGCTAGTGCATAGAATGTTAGCAGCTCAGCATAAATCCATTAAGATTTCCTAATGGTGTAATTTAAGGGCTGAGGTGTAGTCTGCTACTGGTGCTGTTTCCTTCCCTTACTCAATAAACAAAATGTGCTTGTGGGGGGGGGGTGCATTTTTGCAGCCCTCTTAATTGCTTGTGTTAGTGGCTCTTGCTTATGGCAATGCACCTTAATGCACAGAAATTACCAGTCTTCACAAAAGCAGCACCAATCAAACAAGTAACAGGTATTTTTTCTTCCTTCTCTCTCTCTCTCCCACCCCATCGTTATTTTTCGCTTTGACATAAGTAAATTCTTTTATATATTTCCTAAGGCATTGCTATCCATTATTGCTGATTATCTTCTTAAAAGGCTGAAAGTAGTCAACACTTCCCTTTTACGTTGCCTTCAAACCAAAGTCAATTTATTGCTTTATGCATTTATACTGGAAAAATAAAAGGCATGTCTAATTGTACATGCAGAAATGTGAATAGTCTGAAAAGGAAATGGACCCAAACAATTAGCTAATCCTTGCAAATGAAGCCCATTTCCTTTTGTTCTTGGAAATGTTAATTATTCCTTACAGCTATACTTTCAAGCTGATGTGTAGGAGTTGATTTGTTTGGAGTCCATTGTATGGTCTCTCCCCACCCCCCCTTTTATCCTTCCCAGATTAGCAATGGTAAGCTTTGCTATTTTAAATAATCAACCTCAATTAATGTAATCTTGACTTACGGATGCACTTGCTTAATAACGTGCACACAAAGATATTAGGATGATGGGGGGGGGGATGGAATCGTGAACATATTTAGCCACAGCCCTGAGATGATAAATTTTGCGTGTAGGATGTGTACCAGAACACATTCCATTTTAGAACTATGGCACGGGAAAAGGGAATTGTTATTGACTTAATGGCTAATTTCTCTCCTTGGGTTAACCAAGGGGCAAGCTACTAGATGTTACACACAGTTGCATGTAATATTCTCCTGCTGTTGAAATGAAAAACAGCCTGGGGAGCTTTCGCTGTGAAGGGAAAATAGCAGGAGGGAAGAGGCGCTTAACCCTTTCGTCACCTCCCATTTTTCTTCTCAAAATCACCCATCTTCATCAGTTTTTATGCCCACAGCAGGGAAAAGATTAATGGTAGTTACTGTTTCTCTACCATCTATTTCTTTACTAGACATCTATGGGCCTGAACTGGCCACACATGACACAGCATCCCGACTTGTCAAAACACTTCGTTTCACAGAGACAAGTAGTTCCATAGTCTCAGCCATTCACATAAGAATTCCGTGTAGTAAACGAAGATGTCTAACTAGTGGCTTGGAAGCTGGATGGAACTGGGCTTGGTAAAAATGTTCCCCCACAACATATGGAGGGCACCACATTTGCTACCCCTGCAATGGGACTTACTTCCAAGTGGGCTTGCATGAGTTTACACCACAAGAGATCCTTCTTGCTGCTGCAGATACTTGTGTCACATGAATCTCTCTCCCAAACCTGTAATTTACCCTTAAAATGTGTTACAGAAAAAAATAAGGGCCTCTAATCAAAATACTCTTTTCCTCACTACTACTTGCATGGGAGCCAACTCCTAGGAGCCGAGGGGCCTTTGTCTCCGTCCCTGTCCCCCCCAATAATATATTTGAGGGAGCTGGGGGCCCCAAAGTTGATGGGTGTGTTTGCACATGTGATTATGTGGGGCACGGCTTACTTGTCCCTTCCCCCATATTTTATTCAAGTTGGCACCCCTGACTACTCAGTTCTCCCCCTATAAATGGCTTCTAGACACAATGGCTATCTTCTGCCCCCACTGTCAGAGGCAGAATGCCTATGGAAAACAATTGCTAGAAATCACTAGCCAGGGCTTTTTTTCAGCTGGAACTCACCAGAACACAAGTGCCATTATAAGAGAACAGGGGATGTGTTCCAGCACCTCTTTTTTCTAGAAAAATAGCACTGGTGAGAGCACTCTTCTTGTGAGCTTCCCATAGTTACCTGGTTAGCCACTATGAGAATAGGTTGCTGAACTAGGTGAGCCTTTGGCCTGATCCAACAAGGCTTTTCTTATTTTCTTCCAGCATCAAAGACCAGGCACCTAAGTTCTTTATTTAGCTTCCAAGCAGCTTTGAGCTTCCTGGGTAAATCTTAGACATGACTTTAGCAACTGGACCATTAAATGTATCCCTGGAAGAACAAGTGCTTTTTGATACTACTCCTTCATTATGTCATACAGTTCACTAAGCTGGGTTGGGCTATTTGGTTGATTTCTTAGTAAACATTAGGCATTTATTCATTCCATTTTTTTGTTGTCCCAAAAGTGGGCTCCTAAGCAAAAAAGCTATACAACTAGAAGAATCACAAGTGTTTACTCAAAAAACAAAAACAAAGGTGATTATTCCCCAGCCTTGACAGATAAGGAAGCTAGAAACTCGAGAAGGAAGATTCATCACCGACACATTATCTAACCACTGTACAATGTTCTGTACTATGGAAATAGGATTTGTGCCTGGCCTCAAAGGCTACCAGTCACTCGCTAGACTTGATTGCAGCGTCTTGAAAGAGGCATGAATGTGTGGCAAGGCGTAGCGTAATGTGATGCCGAGGTAAAAGCTGCATGATTTATGATCTCCCAAGGATTAAAGAACTTGTTTCTATCCCTGCTTGAAAAACAGCTTGACACATGAGTGATGCAAAGATATTTGTTCCTGTTCTTCAGCCTGGGGAAAAAATCCACTATGCTCTTTTTAAAATACTTTTAAGAATTTGTCAGATGGCGTTTGCAACACCTACTCACATCCCTTCAACTGGACTACGTATTAGGTAGACATCCATTTTTGAGGGAGGTCAAAAGTTAAAATTATCACCGTCTGAGAGATGGAATGTATATTAAATGTGCCATATTAACAATTCAAAACGTTATGGAATTATAACCCATATATATATGTGTGTGTGTGCATATATATGTGTGTGTGTGTGTGTAAATGTAAGGAACAAATTTAAAAGGTACTGTTGTTGCCAAGTGTGTTGTTTTTCTAGGAGTGGCAGTGGATTACAGCTATACCCAGAGAGCAATATGAAAAAGTGCATGTTTATTCTGAACTGAGCTGGGGCAGGGATTATTGCCACACAGAGAAAACCAGCACTTTAGGGAGGCAACTATGAAGTAATGCCACACCACAAATCTCCCTCAGGTTTTGTTGCACCATTCTCCATCGATTCATGAGAAAACAAACTGCATTCAACATTATGAAAGGTGAGGTAAAATTTCTCTGAAATGGGTGTTTGTGAGTGTTCTTTCATTCTGCAAATCCAGTGGTCTGTACTCTGCAGACTTACTCGGTGCCCGTGCTTCAGTTAAATCTGAGGGGAAGAAGTCATGAGGTAACTCCTTCCATGGAGCTGTCTTCAGAGCAGGAAGTGTGGACAGCCAAGGGGGGCTGCAGAGAGCTGGAAGAATGTTTACTCACACAACACCCTCAGCCACCTCACAATTGTAAGGTAAGGCCCAAACTCCACATCCACTGGAATTCCATAGTGCCCAGAGAAATGGAGGCAGAAAAATGGAAGCCACTTTTGCTGGGGGGGGGGAGGGTTCAAAACCTTGGAGGTCAGGTTTAGGTGCGACACCTATAAACATGCTGCTTTTCTGTGGCATGGAAGTTCAGATGTACAGTGGTACCTTGGGTTATGAACCGTTCTTAACCTGAGGCGTGCTTTCGCTAATGGGGCCTCCTTCTGCCACCACACTGCTGCCGCACAATTTCCATCCTCATCCTGGGGCAAAGTTCTCAACACGAGGTATTACTTCCGGGTTAGCAGAGTTTGTAACCCGAAGTGTTTGTAACCCGAAGCATTTGTAACCCAAGGTACCACTGTAGTACATTTGTGGAGAAGGTTTGGTCCTCCAAATGTTGCTGTATTACAGCTTCCTTCATCCCTGACCACTGCTGGGGGTTGATGGGAATTGTGGTTGAGCAACATCTGGTGTGCCAAAGATTCCTCACACAGTTCACCATTCTTCTTTCCACCTGAAAGTCCTAGAATCCAAATCCTACGTGACCTCTTCTCCTAAAGTGGCATAGCGGAACAATAACTTTACAGTGTGCCAGATGTGTAGAGCAAGACAAGGAAGAATTAGTAGTCACTTTTGGATGATGTCCCAATTAGTATTGTGTTACATACAAATAAATGCTAATTGCTCTTACAGTTCAAGCATGAAATGCTTATGTGAACATACTGAACAGGAATATTGTCAGTGAGAGAACACATTAACCACTGAGCAACGAAGTAAAAAATATATATTAGAAATTCTGTTTTGGTTACATTTTTCAGAAGCTGTGGTTCATGTCACTTGTGTTTGCTCAGCCAATTTAACACCAAAGTTGAACATAATGTGCGAAGACATTATTGAATCCCTCCTGTCTACTTTTTATTCAGGGTGCAGGTGAGAAAGTAGAGGAGAAACAGTAGAATAATTGGATGAGCATTACATAAATTTATCTGTATGCCACCTTTCCAGAGTTCAAACTATGCTCAAGGCAGCTTACAACATGGGGGGGGGGGATAACCACAACAAAACAAAAGTAGTTATAAACAAAAAACAAAACGTTTAAAAATACACAACCAAATTGAACAATTTCCCCATGAATCAAAACAAGATCTAAAATAAAGTTACAAAAAACCAACAGCAACTACTTCTGCAACAACCCTGTTCCAACAATGTGTTTTTGACCTTTAAAGCCCTAGGCAGCCTAGGACCCATGTACCTACAAGACTGCCTCTCCTGGTATGCCTCACGGAGGATCTTAGGGTCCACAAAAGACAACATTTTGGAGGTCCCAGGTCGCAAGGAAGGTGGTTAGATTGGTCTCACCTAGGGCCAGGGCCTTTTCAGTATTGGCCCCGACTTGGTGGAATGCTCTGTCACAAGAGACTTGAGCCCTGAGGGACTTGACATCTTTCTGCAGGGCCTGCAAGATAGCTGTCCCGCCTGGCCTTTGGTTTGGACTCAGTCTGACCCTTATGTTTCCCTCCCCTAATGGTTTTGACCAATGGGCTACTTTTAAAATGAGACTGTATTTTAAATTGCATTCTAACCTGTGTTTTAAATTGGGTCCCCCCCCCCTATTATGTTTTTACTGTAATTTTACTGGTGTTAGCCGCCCTGAGCCCAACTGCGGCTGGTGAGGGCGGGGTATAAATAAAATGTATTATTATTATTATTATTATTATTATTATTATTATTTCTCTATTGCAAGCCTTGCTCAAGGCGGTTTACAACATCAGAATATTTTAGCATATTAAAATGTAACATTTCAAGAAGATCCACTAGTATTTATAGCCAAGGGCCTCATTTTCTCATGGGGAGTCTTCCAAGTGGCCCAGCACTCAGCGGTGGCCAGTGGTAAAAGTGGATGGAACAACAGATGTGATCTTTACCTTTGCACGACATGGTGCATTCTGATCACACAAAAGCCAGAGGTCTCCACACATAGCTCCACTATCCAGGTGAGAAGGAGGCATTATCACACAGTTCAAGGTCACATCCCAGCTCAGCAAAAGCACTAAAGATGGGCACAGAGCAGGCCGGTGATGCACATGGTCTAAGAGAGAGCCCCAGAGGTCAGGAGGGCTCCACCTGGACCCCCAGGCCTGAGGTTCCCCAATCCTGAACTCCATGATGTTGTGAAAATCTAAATCAATATACAAACATCAGGGGAGTTAGAACATATAAGATTAATCAATCTACTAATAAGTCATACTAAGGTCTATTTACAGAAATACAAATACCTAAGGTCAGTAGCTGCAAAAATATCCCTGAGGAAAACTCCAGTCTGATCATCTCCAGCAGTAACTTCAAGAGGAGCGGGGGCGTTTATAGCTGGAGCCAGTCAGGGCCTTCCCCTTCCAGGTTGTCTTAGACTGGTTGGATGCAGAAGATTGGTGAGAGGAACCAGCTGGGGAACCACCAAGAGAAGAAGACTCAGAGACGGCAACGATGAGGGAGAAGAGGGAGGTGATTGGAAAGAGCAGGTGTCAGAAGCTGAAGAGAGAACAGGGTTTAGTGAGCTGGGAGAGCCTGTGGCAGAGCGGAGTCCAGAGAAGAGGCAGAAGCTGAAGCAGGAGGATGGGAGGAGAGAGGCCAAGAGACAGAGATGAGTCAGGCTGGTGAAATGTCACAGTGTCTTTCCGTCTTGCTGTGACAAATTCCCTTCCCTGCTGGTCTTGCAGAACCAGAAGGGCCATGAAGTGGAAGGAGCAAAGACAGGCATGTAGGCTGCTTGGGGAAAAACACTGGAAAGGAGGGGACTTAGCTGTGGGGAGGAGGGGAACTTTCATCTCAGCAACTGCTTCTTGGGGGGGGGGCAAGAACTACCATGAAGCAGTTGCTAACACTGAAGGTCCCTCCCCTCCCCCACAGCTACCCAAGTCCCATCCTCACACTTTTTAGAACCAGTATTTTATACACTGCTAAGGGATATTATTTCAAACAGCCAAGTCGGTTTTTTAGCTACAAAGATGGGGAGTAATAACTTTTTGAACAGGGGTCAGCTGGAAAGCTATTTTCCCATCTTGCTCATTTATTTTTGTTGCACGAAAAGGATGCAAAACACAAACTTCAGAAGCAGCATCCAAATTACAGTTTGCGCCATTCCAGAAATCATCAAAACCTATTTGGCCTTTATTCAGATAATCTCAGACAACATTCGCTTCATCCCACAGCACCATCTTTCAGACTGTTCTAACCTTTTCAACCTAGAGATTCTGCTGTTATTTGATTTAGTCAGGCATTCTTTCTTTATTCTTTGTTTGTTACAGTTTCTACCTGCTCCTTTTTAAAATATATATATACTTCTGAGGTCCTCTGAAGCCATTATAAACCATCCTTCAAAATCATGCTGATTTCTTTAAAGAAAATAGCAGTTATCGTACGTCTGCATCTTTTCAGCAATCAGAACTGGAAGAAAAAATACCAGTTATTATCAAACTTTGACAGATACATATTATGCAGAACTAGATAGAATCGGGGGGGGGGGGGATGAACACACCCTAAGAACACTGCAAGGAACATCCGCCGTCAAGGCAGCAGTACCAGCAGTACCTTGCTACATAAATAGCAAGAATTAATTATATACATGCTACTGCAAATGTGGCAAGAAACATGAGGCTCTGGTGATTTTTTTTTCCTTTGTCAGATCTGAATGTTTTACTATCTTCTACCTTTCCCAACTCTAGCATATACTATAATGCAATAGCTTAAAGAATGCATTTAGACAGAGAACAATGATGCCTGTCACTGAGATCAGATTTGATGGGGAAGTTCTTTTGCTTAATTCTTGAAGTAACAAAGTAGTGCTGGGGAGAGCATTACTCCAGCATCATTTTGTGCATCTCTTCACATGAACCTTGCTTCAAAAGGCTACATTTTGTCTGGAAAGGTGAGCCGGCGAGGATCGTTTAGCAAGCATTTTGTTTGTTTTTTAATATATAATATTTATTAAAGTTTCCAATTAATACAACAAAAGTAAACATACACAAAAAAGAAATAATAAAAATACAAAAATACAAAAAAAGAACAATTAAAACAAATATAATTTCCATTACTCATTTCCATTAACTTGTTTCCCAGACCTCCTCTCACCTCCCCCTTTTGTATTCCAATTCAAATTCTTAATTCAGCAAGTCCTTATTATAACTTGTTATAACTTATTATGACTTATTACTCAACCTCTACATTACAGCTGGTAACCACTTAATTTTTATCCAACATCACACTAATGTCCATTAACTTTATGATGCCTCTGCAGATAGTCTTTAAATTTCTTCCAGTCTTCCTCCACCGTCTCTTTTCCCTGGTCTCGGATTGGCTCAGCAAGTACCAGGTGGAGGGCCTTCTTGGTAGTGGCACCCACCCTATGGAACACCGTCCCATCAAATGTGAAGGAGATTAAGAACTACAAAACTCGGTAAGAAGCCGAGGATAAAATTTAAGATATTGATGGACGCAAAAGAAAGAGGAGGCTTCGCCCTGCCAGACTTGAAATTGTATTACGAAGCATCTTGCCTCTGTTGGTTGAAGGAATGGATGAAATTAGAAGACACGGATGTGTTAGATCTTGAAGGTTTTGATAATAGATTTGGATGGCACGTGTATTTGTGGTATGACAAGAGACGAGTACATAAAGGTTTTGAAAATCACATTATAAGAAGGTCTTTGATTGAAGTGTGGGAAAGATATAAAAGCTTGTTGGAACAAAAAACTCCATATTGGTTGTCGCTGTTGGAGGCGATAAGTGTAAAGAAAGTCAATATGACAGGGGGTTGGGTGACATATGAGAAGTTAATGTGTAAAAGTGTAGGAAAATGGAAAATGAGATCATTTGAAGAAGTTAAGGACTATGTGAACGACTGGCTGCATTATTTTCAAATTAATGAGATGTTTAGAAAAGATTTAAATCAGAGGGGTTTTGCTGATAAAGAATCAAAATTTCAGACAGAAATATTGAATAATGATTATAAGAATTTAGCAAAAATGTATAAGATATTACTGGAATGGTGTACGATGGATGAGGAGGTAAAATCAGTTATGATCGACTGGGCCAAAGATATAGGGCATAATATTCAAACAGAGGATTGGGAAAGACTTTGGAAAGATGGTTTAAGATTCACTGCATGCACAGTTATAAAAGAAAATGTTATGAAAATGATGTACCGATGGTATGTAACACCTGTGAAGTTAGCAAAAATGTATAAGATAAGTAACAAATGTTGGAAATGTAAAGAAAAAGAAGGTACCTTTTTCATATGTGGTGGGAATGTAAGAAGGTAAAATGCTTTTGGGAAATGATTTATAATGAATTGAAGAAAATGTTGAAATATACATTTGTTAAGAAACCAGAAGCATTTTTACTAGGCATTACAGGTAATGAGATAAATAAGAAAGAAAAGAAGTTATTTTTATATGCAGTGACAGCAGCAAGACTATTGATGGCCCAGAAATGGAAACAGGAGGAATTACCTACGATAGAAGAATGGAGAACTAAAATGATGGATTATGCAGAACTGGACAGAATGAGAGGAAGGATCCGGAATCGACAAGATCAAAGATTTACAGAAGATTGGGAAAAGTTTATCCAATATATGCAAAAACTGAGTGATAATAAAATTACGTTTGTAAGCTTTAAGGAAGCTCTGTGAGGGGAAAGGGTTAAAAGGGCAGAAATGTGTAAAAAGTAACAATAGGAAGGAATGGCAGACAAATTGAAGGAAGTCAAAAAAGAGAAGTAAGATGTAATTAAGATGTATGGAATGTATAAATTTGTTTTTGTATTTGAAAACTAATAAAAATATAATATATATATATATAAAGAACTACAAAACTTTTAGAAGGCATCTGAAGGCAGCCCTGTATCGGAAAGTTTTTAATGTTTAATGTTTTATTATGTTTTTATATGTTTTGGAAGCCACCCAGAGTGGCTAGGGCAACCCAGCCAAATGAGCAGGGTATAAATAATAAGATTAATATCGTTATCATTAAGTTCCTACTGGCAAGCAAACAGGCAAAAGAGTGAGCAACCACATCCTATATTCATGGTTGGGAAAGCACAGGCCTAGGAGGAGGGCAGATGTGGTCCTCCAGGCCTCTTTATTCCACTCTGCTCGTTCCCCAGATCACACACGCCTCCCAGAAGCCACAGCATCCTTGAATGCTTTTGATTGGCTAGAATGTGCCCTTTAACTGTTAAAACGCCTCTTGCTTGCCTTGAAGGAGGATGGAAGGTCTGAAAGGTTTGTGCATAGTAAGTAACCACTGAGTTTTTCAAGGCTGGGATGTAACCTGTTCTGCAAAGGTAAATGCCACATCCATTGCTCTGCCCACTACTTCACCTGGTCCCACCCACCATTTGTATCCAGCCCCAGGGAAGTGATGCGATGTGGTACTCAGGGGATGTGAAACTAAGACAAAAAAGGGTCTTATACTCTT
Organism: Podarcis erhardii; assembly: GCF_964252035.2. NCBI lineage: Eukaryota > Metazoa > Chordata > Lepidosauria > Squamata > Lacertidae > Podarcis > Podarcis erhardii. The sequence continues at coordinate 31,016,383 of NC_138507.1, read as the reverse complement.
TCTCTCTGCTGGACTTTGAGGAAGAAAAGCCTTCATTGTCCACAGACCTCTTCACATGGAGGTTTCTGGAATTCCAATCCTTAGAACCAGGGGACCTTACCCACATCAGGGACTATTCAGGTAGAACATCCATACAAACATATGAGCATGAGGTCCAGACTTGGAGGAGCTGTACAAGTCTACAAGCAGAGCCACAGAACCTCTTCATAAAAGTTTTACCTCTTCATGCAAATAATATCAGTTTCCTGCGGAGAACACTGAGAGTTTGAATGACCTGTACTTTAAACTTCACGAAGCAGGAATAAGACTATTGTCCATCCTCCTCTTTTGTGTGTCTTTTGTCATTCAAACTGGTAACTGGTTTTGGATCCGTGAGCTCAGAGAGCTGCCTAAGCTCTCCATGAGCCTAATTACATTTTGAAGATCTCAGCTAGCCGCCTGTACTTGTACCTCTGAACCCACAGACTTATTCTTGTGACGCAAGGAAACGAAGCTATAAACCAGCCTCTACTGTTAAAGTTAGGTTTGGGTTGCAATTTTGCCTCTTATCTCCTGGAAAGAAACCTGTGGCAAGGATACAGCAGATGAGTAAAAGGTTATTTGGAGACTTCTAAAATCATCATGACCTTTGAAGTCTTTCATCAACCAATGTTCCCCATCTTAAAGTGGGCTTGGCAGCTAACCTGCCTCCTCCATTTGGTGGAAGTCACTAGCTTGCTTTGGAACTGATTACAAACCTACTAGTACTTTTTTCACCCTGCGCTGATTTCATCCTTCAGCTAAGATCAGAGGCAAAGGCATTAGGGATGAAGCAGAACAGAAAATGAGCAGAGCCACCTATGGAGTCCACCCATAAGGGGATCCAGAGTAATGCTGTGTGGGTTTTTGTTTGAGGGTTCTTTCCCAGTTTAGACCAAGTAAAAGGTAAAGGGACCCCTGACCATTAGATCCAGTCATGGCCGACTCTGGGGTTGCGGCTCTCATCTCGCTTTATTGGCCGAGGGAGCCGGCATTCAGCTTCCGAGTCATGTGGCCAGCATGACTAAGCCGCTTCTGGCAAACCAGAGCAGCGCACGGAAACGCTGTTTACCTTCCTGCCGGAGCAGTACCTATTTATCTACTTGCACTTTGACGTGCTTTTGAACTGCTAGGTTGGCAGGAGCAGGGACCGAGCAACGGGAGCTCACCCCGTCACGGGGATTCGAACCACCGACCTTCTGATCGGCAAGTCCTAGGCTCTGTGGTTTAACCCACAGCGCCACCCCAAGTACTTACCTGCAAATGTCACTTGGATGTCAGGCATGTGGAGATAGCATGTAGCTAATGTGTACTAGGAATGTTATTTATTATTAAAGGATGGAAGCAAGTAAGCCTCGTAACCAATGAAACTGATGCACAGCACAAACAAATCAGGGTTGCGGCATAAAATGGAGAGACAGCGCGCGCACACACAGTGGAGGAAGTACAGAGGGAAGTGAACTGCAGGTGAGAGCATGTGAAAATGGTCCTTTCTTCAAGGAACACCTCCCTAGTACATCACATGTACTGCATGCAAAGGCCCCAGGTCCAATCCCAGCTGTAGGGTTCAGAAGGATTTCTGTCTGAAAGCCCTGGACAGCTGCTGCAAGCCAGTGCTGGCAATATTGAGGTAGATGGACAAATTGTCTGCTTTGGCATAAGGCAGCATCCTTTCTTCCTGTGTCCAGCGGTAGGGATGGGGAGTGCTCGCTTCTCCTATCCCACCACTGGTACTCAGTTATGCTGGGCTTCACATCACATTTTTCTTCCTTCCACCTACTGAGTCCACTCCTGCATATGCATCCCCATTTTACTTGAAGCGACCGTCTTGTTTCACCGGAGTCGCATGCGGCTTTGAATCGAGTAAGGATGAAGCTGTTCACCCCCACGGGCTTTGAGAACATGTGCCCTTTTGAGTCTGTGGGTTTGCAGTCCTTCCTACCCTCTTTCTGTTCTCTAGCCCTTCTTCTTCCCCCTCCAATCCCCTTGATGCTCAGTGCCTCAGGCCAAGCTCACATGAACAATCCAGAGATACAAATCATGTCTTGAATAAGATTTCAGCACACTGGGTGCTCTGCTTGCTGCTATCTCATGTTTCAACAGCTTCGGTGGCTGTTCCGCTTGAAGTAGTTTGAATTTCCCACTGGCTCAGTGGTGTGATTTTTACAGAGGTAGGAGGGGAGAATTTCAGGCTGACTCCTTGCTGGCCTCATTCAAATGCACATTGGAAGGTGAAGCAGGTGAATGTCACAGCACTGACACAAGAAAGGCTTTGCAAACTTTCCCAAAGTGCATGCAGCGTCTATAAATATATTGTCCCCTTCTTATAGGTCTCGCTGGCTTATGTATCACACACACACACACACACACACACACACACACAATAACTGTACAGCTTAATGGGTTTAACACTTATTTTCTCACTATGTGCACCAGTGTCTGTGATATACTGGATTTGTCACTGATTACTGGAATTTGCCTGCCAAGCGTATTAATTTGACTGCCTCAACGCTATTTGTCCTCATGGATCAGAGTGCACATTTTTTTGAAATTCTCAGTGTTTTACTGTGAAATGTTGCAAGACAACAAAAAGGTGTAAATGCTTGACACTTCAATGGGTGCATTGTAGGAGAATACTGTTGAGAATTTCCATTCCACCTTTAGTTGCAGACATGGAACTGTTGCGTGTCACATGCCTGTTTACATACCAGCACAGCTTGCTGGGAACTTCTGTTGTATGTATAGCTTTTGCTTTTCTCTGTTTCTCTAAGAAGACAAAGAGAGAGACGACATGTTTCTTTGTCCTGATTTATGATTAATAAATCCGTAGTTGTAGTATGCTTCCACAAGCCTCATGCCTATTCTGTGTGCGCAGTTTGCTCTGCTGATATAGTGTGCCCTGGCTTTGACGCTTGGGTCGCTGATTTATGTCAGAGCAGAGGCTGATGGGTCTTCGCAGCGGGACGGCTGGAAGGAGACTACCTAGCTGGGGCTAGCCAGCTGGCCTTTCGACCCTCTACATGCCGACAAATACATCTTTTAAAGGGATAGATTCCAAGTTCCTCAGAGAACTCATTGGGGAGGGAGGCACTATTTGCTGATTCCCCTTACCTATGCAGCCCTCTGTGCCTCCTGCAACTCTGTTCCACGTGGCCAGGGGAGCCTCTCGAACAGCACGTGAAGTGGAGCTGGGGGCTTTGGGGTGATGGTGGGATCTGGAAAATTTGCCTCCCCAGTTGTTTCAGCTGAAGCCCCAGCAGGAACAGAAACCCTAGTGTGAATGGGTGGAAGTGAAAAGGATTAAGGTTGGCAGGAGAGGCCCTCCCTGTGATTCTAGTATCAAGGGAAGTTTGTTAGGTGGTGGCATGTGAGAGGGCCTTCTCTGTGGTGGTACCCCATCTCCATATTATCCTTCCCTTAAAGGTACATCTGGCACCCATGTTATTGATCTTTGGATGATAGGTGAAGATGCAATTCTTTGCCCAGGCCTTTAGGGAGGGCTGTCAGGATTGTGATGAGCTGCTCAGTTATGATCATATCCATTCATTTAGCAAGATTTATGCACCACTTAATCAAAAAGAAAATGTCTCTAAGCAGCTTACATAAAGTGATATAAAATGCCCTTTCAAGATTAGCAATAAATAGAATTTGACATATTATCAGAATGTGGCTGAAATCAACGTATTTTTTTGAGAGCAAATGTACATAATAAAACTATGTAATTTTAGTGCCTGTTTCTCTTTTGCATTTGATACTGGATATGTTAATGGTGATTTTAGTGTTGTAATGTGTGGGTAGGTAGTTAGGGGAAGCATAGTACCTCTGGTGGGGGACATATCATGCTCCTTCTGGGTTAGTTTGTTCACCTTGGGTCCCCACCCTGCACTCAGCTCTCACCAGTGGCTTCTAGAAGCTGTTAGCATGTGACAGCAGCCACATCCCAGGAACATATTTGACTGGTCAGCTACACCAGGTGAGGGTAGTCGATTGGTTTCAAATTGGGACTTCCTCTGTTGGGAATCTGAATACGTGCAGCTACTCACACAGAGTCAGTTAAGGTTTGGGAGACAGCCAGAAGACAGTCTGAAGGAGTAAGTCTGCCTGGTGATAACAGAGACATGGAGTCCGTTCCCTGATTGGTCAAGCTCTCTCAAGGGAGTGATAATTAATGGCCTACTAACTGGAATGTGTTAGTTCAGGAGTTTGTGAGTTCAGAGTTCTGTGTCAGTGTAGGAGTTGTGAGTCGTGTCAGAGAGAGTTAGCAAAAGATCCGTGTTCTGTTCCTGTAAATAGTCCACTGTATATAATAAACACCTAACTACAAGTTCCTGCTTCCTGCTTCGTCTATCCTGTCTGCAGCCAAGTTGCCAATTGCTTCCGTGGATTCTGCGTTTACTCTGCTAGGGCTTGCAACTAGTCAGAAAGTTGCATGTGAAGACAGACTCTAGTGGTTTGAGAGGATGAGACCAATAGTGGGTCCAATGGTCAAGGGGGAAGTGAGAAGCTTATGGGGTGTGACAACTTGAGAAGCTAGCCCACCTAGGAGAAGGAAAACTCTGACCCTGGACCTCCACTGCCTTGCAGGACACCTTCAGGAGAAAAAAGGGCTAAGAAGTAAACCTTACACCAAGTGGAGTCCCTAAGATGGTTGAATGACACCTTGTGCATATGTATTGCTCTGCTGTCCTTTGGACCACATTGGTGAGGCCCAGAAGGGAGGTCTTGTTTTCTGGACAGCCCAGGATTGTCTGGCTTGAGTCCCAGAGAAGCCACTTGGGTGCTGCTCATTTCTCAGAATGCTGAGGATTTCTGTCTAAATGGTTAATTTTATCTGCTCCAACACTGAGAAGGAAAACTCTGCTTCTGACATGAAACTTCCCACCATTACACATTGGAAAGCTAGATCCAGCTGTGATAAATAAACATAAATACTGTACCTTCGGAATCCATGAACATTTGGCTGACTCACTTTCAGTATAACAGGGGAGACGGAAGAAGAATTCAATTTGTTCTACCCCAGTTATCAAGGCAGTTGAAGACACTTAGAAGAAACAGACAAAGGAAAGAGAAAATGTTCTATTCCACTTTTATTAATAATGTATGTTTACTCTGACAAAATGAAATCAGAATTGGTAAGACCTGACAGAGACAAAATAAGAGATTATAGTGGATAGCAAAAACAGCATGTCTGGGCATTAGCTAGGTCAGGGTTTTCTGACCTTTGGTTGAATCTTAGCTCAACATTCAGTGCCCAAACATAGTTCTGAAATGTCATAATTTTGCATGTGAATTGGAATTTATACCCTTTGCATTGAACTAAGAAAAAAGAGACAAAAATCAGTGGGGGGTTTTTCAACCTACCAATAATACACATTCTGAACAAATTTATTATAATTGTCCTGACAAAGAAAGACAAATGTTTTTTTTAATAGGGATGCTTGAGGAATTTGATATTTTTGTATTCCAGAAGAAATGGACCTGACCCACACTTCCCAGACTAATACTAATTGGAACTTAATTATCCACCAGCTTTAGAACTTCCAAAACATTCCAAAGCTGATCTCAGTTCAAGCAACATATTAAAATGCATTTAAAATCTGAATATGGATGCATTTTAAAAGGCAAACATGCAAGCTTTTTTAAACTCTCATATGAATGCATAAATGTGACAGAACAGATACATGGGTGAAATAACAAAGCGGCAAGGACCTGAAAGAACTAACCTGTCCATCCTCCATTTCCCATAAACCTGGCTAAAATATTCTTGCATTTCCTATTATTAATCAACAAGTATTTTAATGCGAAACCCTTCTCCCCTAAGCATACCTAACACTTGGGGACTCTTAGATGTGAACTAGCAAGCAAGAGAGGGATACACCTGTGTTTTGGCCATGTCTGTACAAGAGATATGTGGTCAATTTCTCTAACACTGAATTAGAAACAAGTGTTGTGGAAGATTAACGCTTATGATGTGAGCCTTAAATAGCAGACTGTAAATAGTTTAATATTTGTTTAGTTTTTAATGTTTGATGTTTTGCTATGTTTTAATGTAAGCTGCCCAGACTGTCTGGGGGAACCCAGACAGATGGATGGGGTAAGAACAACAACAACAGCAACAATATGGAGATATGGGGATTGACTTGCTGGATTAGTCTAGTGGATCTCTAGTATAGGGCACTACATGCAAAAGTGACAAGTCAGGGAAGGTCACAACTAGGGTGCAATGGCCTTCCTTTGATGTTTGTCCTCAGCATCTGACAATCAGAAGTATACCATTTCTAACTATGGAGGTTTCATTTTTAATTATCATAGTGACACATCTTCCTCCATATATCTCCATAATCATATTTATATTTATATTTAACAATGCATCATCATCATCATCATCATCTTCAACACATCAGTTTCAAATTCGTAGTAGCAGAGCTCAAGTATAGTCACATTTCACCACTGCTTACACTTGCCATGTGTAGACCTCAGAGCCAAATATACTATTAATATTTTGAACATTTTCCAAGTGATTCTCCTAATATGCCAAAAGAGGCTTAACTTTCATTAGTAAAGCTTGGCATGTGATTTATAATGCTGCCTTGGAATTGCTACAGAACTTGCTGTATAATGAGAAGAGAGCTGCACTTTCTAAGTTTATGTAGATTTATTTAAATTGAATAAATGTATTAACAACTACTTTATTAAAGGCAGGTAATTACTCAACTTTTTTAAAAAAAATATATATCAGTTGACAGTCCTAGTTTTTACTCAGATCTTTCCCTATGCTTGTTTATCATTCCTGCCCCCCATTCCTGTCCTTGGGTCAATTCATTCTGCCCAGGGAGATGGCAAGGTTTCTCCGTTCCTACCATATAAAATGAATATTGATCTAATTGTATTGAGCCCTTCTGTATTTCTCATGGATGTACTTCTAAAGGGCTTTTAATTGGCCCAGCTGCACAATAGTGACGCCTAGTGACAGAAAACCATCATTGTGACATATCTTCAGTATTAGAAACAACTGAGAAACAACTGTAGCAATCTGGAGAAGATGCCCATACAGTGGTACCTCGGGTTAGACGCTTCAGGTTACAGACGCTTCAGGTTACAGACGCTTCAGGTTACAGACTCCGCTAACCCAGAAATAGGACCTCAGGTTAAGAACGTTGCCTCAGGATGAGAACAGAAATCGTGCAGAGGTGGCATGGTGACAGCAGGAGGCCCCATTAGCTAAAGTGGTACCTCAGGTTAAGAACATTTTCAGGTTAAGAACGGACCTCCAGAACGAATTAAGTTCTTAACCTGAAAGCAATTTAACATGAATTTTACTATCGGCTTCAGAAAAACGTTCGAAAACTGGAACACTTACTTCTAGGTTTTCATTGCTTGGGAACCAAAGCATTTGAGAACCAAGGTGTTTGAGAACCAAGGTACCACTGTACTTAACTAATGCAATCAAGTATAGAAATACATACAACCACATTGTTTTTATAGTGGTGCCCAATCATGTGAAAACTCTCATACATCACAGTCATGTGGTGAAAGTCTACTTTGCCACTGCCTTGTTTACTCTACATTATAGGAGAATTCCAGGAAGTGGTGAGTTGCTAACACACCACTAGCATATAATAATATCCACATGAACAATTGTGGCTCTTTTCACTGTCTCAGCCTCCATCCTAGCTGTTTGTCAAAATCCACTTTACGACGAAGGCAAATGCAGGAAGCATGTTTTTAACGCAATCAAAAGGTAATTTTGGCACCAGCAATGAGTTTTCCAAATCTCCTTGAACAAGCCGCTCTATTTGAATTTGGTTCTGGTGGCAAACCATCAAAAGAAAGTCTCCACCTATAGTAGGCACTCATCTTTAATAACTCTAAAACCCTTATTAATGAGCAAATCAAGTCAAACCTGCACACACATTTTCCTAAGTTTTTGGCAAAGAACTCTGATTGATTGCCAGCAAACTGAATCCTAAATGACCTGACTTGACAAACTCAATTTGGTTCATATGGTATTTACATCGCCAACATACTTTAGGCGGAAGATAAGGCCACTACTATATTCTAAGAGTTAATAACAGAGGTCATCAGCATTTGAAATAATTGCCCAAAGGGTTGGTGAGGAGAGGACCATGGTGCAAAATGCAGTAAAGCACCCTAGCTGCCATGGTACATTTACACTTTTGCAGGGGATGTAAATGCACACAGTAGTCTGCAGTGATACAGGTAAATCTGATTGCAACATTGACAGGAGTGGATAAAGTGGTGGGAAAGCAGTGTTGACCTGCCTTCCCAACAGCTGAGTCACTGCTAGGAGGAAGAAGGGGAGGATGAAGGGGAAGTCAAAACACTACAGAACTAATTTGAATCATAGAATCATAGAATCATAGAGTTGGAAGAGACCACAAGGGCCATCGAGTCCAACCCCCTGCCAAGCAGGAAACACCATCAGAGCACTCCTGACATATGGTTGTCAAGCCTCTGCTTAAAGACCTCCAAAGAAAGAGACTCCACCACACTCCTTGGCAGCAAATTCCACTGTCGAACAGCTCTTACTGTCAGGAAGTTCTTCCTAATGTTTAGGTGGAATCTTTTTTCTTGTAGTTTGGAACCATTGCTCCATGTCCGCTTCTCTGGAGCAGCAGAAAACAACCTTTCTCCCTCCTCTATGTGACATCCTTTTATATATTTGAACCTGGCTATCATATCACCCCTTAACCTCCTCTTCTCCAGGCTAAACATGTCCAGCTCCCTTAGCCGTTCTTCATAAGGCATCGTTTCCAGGCCTTTGACCATTTTGGTTGCCCTCCTCTGGTGCTCCTGGTTTTGCTCTTGCACCCTGCCAATGTCCCCACCCCTTCCCTGTAAGCAACAGCAACAGCTGCTGGGAGGTCAGGTAAGCCCCATGCCGCACTATGCCAGACACTACTTAACAGTGACAATAGCAGACCCACAAAGCTTAAACAGGCTAAGGTTGCAAGGTGCTCATGGCTGCTGACCGACACCCTCCCCCTCTTTCTGAGTCAGTTTAGAGCAGGGGTCAGCAAACGTTTTCAGCAGGGGGCTGATCCGCTGTCCCTCAGACCTTGTGGGGGGTCAGACTATATGTTGCCATGATTATGACCCGCATTTTTGACAAAAAAAACCCTTATTGGGACCAACCCCAACGTTGCCCAAATGTGATTAGAGAACTGGGCCAAAACAAACAAGATGAATTTTAATAGGGAGAAATGTAAAGTATTGCACTTGGGCAAAAAAAATGAGAGGCACAAATACAAGATGGGTGACACCTGGCTTGAGAGCAGTACATGTGAAAAGGATCTAGGAGTCTTGGTTGACCACAAACTTGACATGAGCCAACAGTGTGACGCGGCAGCTAAAAAAGCCAATGCAATTCTGGGCTGCATCAATAGGAGTATTGCATCTAGATCAAGGGAAGTAATAGTGCCACTGTATTCTGCTCTGGTCAGACCTCACCTGGAGTACTGTGTCCCATTCTGGGCACCACAGTTCAAGAAGGACACTGACAAACTGGAATGTGTCCAGAGGAGGGCAACCAAAATGGTCAAAGGCCTGGAAACGATGCCTTATGAAGAACGGCTAAGGGAGCTGGGCATGTTTAGCCTGGAGAAGAGGAGGTTAAGGGGTGATATGATAGCCATGTTCAAATATATAAAAGGATGTCACATAGAGGAGGGAGAAAGGTTGTTTTCTGCTGCTCCAGAGAAGCGGACACGGAGCAATGGATCCAAACTACAAGAAAGAAGATTCCACCTAAACATTAGGAAGAACTTCCTGACAGTAAGAGCTGTTCGACAGTGGAATTTGCTGCCAAGGAGTGTGGTGGAGTCTCCTTCTTTGGAGGTCTTTAAGCAGAGGCTTGACAACCATATGTCAGGAGTGCTCTGATGGTGTTTCCTGCTTGGCAGGGGGTTGGACTTGATGGCCCTTGTGGTCTCTTCCAACTCTATGATTCTATGATTCTATGATTTTTGGGGGGGAGGGTGTTCCCTCATACACCCACACTGCTTCCTTTGTGTTTTACGTGTTGACAGTTATTATTTCTCTCGTAAGGCAGGGGTGGGGTGGGGGGGCTGAGGTAAGTGCGCCATTCCTGTCAGCCCTGAAGAGCGTGTGCGCGGGCGTGGGTGAAGGGAAAAGCAATTGCCCGCTCAAGCAAAAACGTTCTTTTCCCCGTGTGAGGGAAGACGAGGTGGCAGCGGCCGTTTACCTTTCCATGGCTCGCATCGTGTAGCTAACAAGTGGCCTCCCTAGAAGAGCACAGAACTGCTCTGGAGTGCAGCCGCCCAGGCACTCCCCGCTTCCTTTGGCGGGGAGCACCACTGCCACAGACACTGGCGGCTGTCGCTCCCGAGGCGCCTCCGAGTCCCTGCCGCTGCAACTGCCCTTCCTGAGGTCAGTCGCCGGCAGCTCCATGGTGGAAATCCAAACTGTGGCTCCTTTTCCCTCTTCCACATCCTCCACCCCGGAAGAAAAGTTTGCTGTGCTTATGCGACAAAAAAGGGTCTTGTCTTGAGCAGCCGCCTGCCTCACTTTTGACCCCCCCAAGCCTGGCTGAGTTGCAAAAACCATTGCTCACATGCGCTATGCTAGCTGCCTGGATTCCCGGACCGTCCGCGGGCCAGATCTAGAAGGCAACTGGGCCTGATCTGGCCCACAGGCCATAGTTTGCTGACCCACGGTTTGGAGGCCAGCAGGGGGATCGGGAAGGCAATACTACGGAGCTACAACAAGTCCCAGTTGCTACCCATCTTCCATTGGTGCCATCCTCCTGTCTGCTAATGGATTACCCAGGCCAGCACTTTGAATGGCCAAAAACCCTCATCATTCCACACCTGGTTTGCCTTCTGAAAGCAAATGGGAATGGTATTGGATGACAGCAGTGGGTAGAAGGTAAGGCTGTGCGCCAGATTCTACCAAAGCCCAGTCCCAAACCAAAGAGGAACTGAGCTTTGACTGAGTCAAACTGTGACAGCCCTGAATCACCCTGGGTTTGGCCACCCAGAGCTATCTGGTGCTGTCAGGAGGTGGGGCAGCAGTCTGGATGAAGGAGAGACAGCCTCTGGAAGCAGTGTGGGGTTCTTTGCAAAGGGGCTTTCAAATAGCCCTGCACTGTGCTTTGGCTGTGCACACCTGTTCCCAGCGTTAGGGAAACTTCGGAGGCACACTGATGGTTGCACAAAGTTTGGCAGATTTTAAGCAGTTTATATGCAATGCCAGTAGAGCTAGTAAATTTCACAGGCAACCCCATGATGTGAAAACATTTTAAACAAAGAAAGGGAAGGAGAGGGAGGGAGGGAGGGAGGGAGGGATGATGTGGCCTTCGTTGTATTTTCTTCTTCTTCTAGACTAGCCAAGCACCGTACTTCATGTCCTGCTTCCTCAAAGAAGTTTACAAAAAAGTAAGATACCCTTAGTAATATTTTAGCTGTGGCATTTCTTCCAAAGGTCAAAGTAAATTGTTATTGTAGCGTAGGATGGCAATGAGCATGAGAAAACAATGTGTTCTCCTTCCCCTCCCTAATGGTTCTTCTATATTGTTGTTACAGGCAGTATTTTTATTGTACCATCAAAGGAAAAGGGAAAGAAAGACAAAAAACCCTGAAATATTTGGTAAGTGAGGCCATAAAGCTTTTATGCCGCAGTGGGTTTTGAATGGATAAAACTTTTTCCTTCTTCTGAGGCATTTGACAGCATATTTTGAAAGGTTACTCTGGGCTATTTGGTGGGCCGTGATGCTCTACCAAGTGCTCTGATACATGATGTATCATGTACATGGTGACCTTGGGCAGATGCCAGGGCTCCCTCCTGCACCTAATCCCCTTTAATAAACATGTCGGCCTTGTACTCCAAGCAGTGCCAGGCAACTGGATCTAGCCACCATTTCAATTCCCTCCCCCACAAACCTCTCTACCTCATAACATGTAATACAATTTAACCAGAGGCAACTCCCATTCTGGAAAACTGGTTCTGGGTTTCGTTGCGCGTATAGAGTAACAACAACAACAACAACAAGGAGAAGAAGGAGAAGGAGAAGGAGAAGGAGGAGGAGGAGGAGGAGAAGAAGAAGAAGAAGGAGAAGGAGGAGGAGGAGAAGAAGAAGAAGAAGGAGAAGGAGGAGGAGGAGGAGGAGGAGGAGGAGGAGGAGGAGAAGAAGAAGAAGAAGAAGAAGAAGAAGAAGAAGAAGAAGAAGAAGAAGAAGAAGCAGCAGCTTGCAACATGCCAGCTAACCACATTCAACAGCTAAACGTGTAGGGTGGAATGGGGGCTTGGAATGCAAATGGTGAAATATGTACTCCTTGTGAGATATGTAGCACGTTGCAGCCATGTTGAATGGGGCTCTGCAGAATAAACTATTAAATCAAAACTGTGCCCTGCTGTTACTGTGATGCATTCTAATTCCTTGGTTTTCCCCTCGCTTCCTCCTCTTTGCCAAGATATTTAATGCCCGTGCTCTGCAGAGATTCACAATTTGCTGTTTTGCAAGGCATTAATTTGAGACTAAATTGCCAAGGATTAAATCATTATATCTGCACAGCTGGCAAATACCACACTCACAGGAGACATGATAAAAGCAGAATATTAGGAGCCAAACACAGGATGCATCAGGTTAGATTTCGACGCATGTCATCCTGCTGCTCAAATCAACCTTGAGATAAAAGGCCACTGTGATCGTGCAGGTTCAGAACCAGCCAGGCCACAGGAAGTACTCAGTTGCAGACCTAGGCCTTCAAACTCATGGAGGACTCTGGAGGAGCCAGGAAAGAGGAGTAGTGATGTACATCTGGCCTCTTCCTGGTTCCAGCGTTGCTATGACTTGCTGGATGGGAGAAAAGGATGAGCAATGCAGTTGGGAGGTTGGAATTATAGAATCATAGAATCATAGAGTTGGAAGAGACCACAAGGGCCATCGAGTCCAACCCCCTGCCAAGCAGGAAACACCATCAGAGCACTCCTATGTGGACCTCCCTGCTGCCTCCTGCTCTCGCTCCCAGTAAACCTCAGTGACGCTGGTGCTGGGAGGCTAGGTGTGTTCTACCTATCAACATGGAGAGGGCCAGGAGGCCAGCTGATAAGTCCCAACTCGGACGTCTCCTTCCATTAGCCTGTGCTCCGTTGTAAATCAGCGACCCAGACTTTAGAAGGCAGGGCACTCTTTTAGCAGAATGTACCACGCACACAGAATAGGTGTGAGGCGTGTGAAGTCATACTATAGCTACAGATTTATTAATCATAAATCAGACAAAGAAACATGTCGTCTCTCTCTCATGTCGTCTCAGAGAGAACAGCTAGAGCAAAAGCTGTACGCAAATGGAAGTTCCCAGTATACTGTGCTGGAATGTAAACAGACATGTGACACACAACCATCTCATGCCTGTTCCTTAAGGTGGAATGGAAATGTCAACACTACCAACCCTCCCAACCAAATGCTCCTGCTCTAAATCATGAACAGATGACATGCCAGAGGGTGTGGGGCAGCTTAGCAGTGTTACTCCATCCCCCCATGTGATTGCTTACATGTGCGTGTTATGAATGCTCTCAACAGGGCTACACTTATCTCTCTGCTTGTCCTGCTTTTGCACCGATGGAGCAGTCTTGCTCTTTCCCCCATGCACATAACATTTTGTGGGAGACAGAAGCTCCGTAGGAAAAACCTGGTTCCCGTTTATTGCATCTGCCCTAGAATCACTTGTCAAGGAAGGGGGAGGTTCTAGAAATTCTTAAATAGATGAATGAATAGAGGACTTTGTGTGGATTCTCGTCCCTCAAAAAACTACATCTCACCAATCAGGCAGATGGACATACTGGGCAGAATTCAATGTTCCACTATTCCAAATGTTCCAGCTGTGCTAGCACTCTCATCTCCTCCCCCTGCATGCTGTTCTGAGATTTTGCCAGACCCCCTTGTGCAGATTCTAGTTTGAGCAGGGGGTGTGGGGGGGTGGAGAGAAGGGGGAAAGCCCTTATGCAAGGCTTACACTGACAGAGTTTGTTAGGCGAATCCTGCCCACTGAATGCTCACTCACTACTGTATTGTATTGTGATATTTGTCATGTGCCCTCATTTTTCCACCATGCAAATTATATTTTAAATCTGGTCTGCAAATTGCTTCAGGTGTTGCAAAAAAGTCCCCCCCCCCCGTCTTTTGCTGATTTTAATTATCATACATTGTATTATTTATATTGTTTGCTGCGTGTTTTCTTTATACGTCTTGGCTTTTCGTATTAGTCCTGTTCCCCACCCCAGTGCCAGATTTACGCATAAGCTAAACAAGCTATAGCTTAGGGCCCCACGCTCTTGGGGGCCCCCAAAAAATTTAAAGAAAAAAACTGGATGTAAATTTCCAAAATATAAGATAAAAAACAAATAAAATAAAACCTACATACAGTGACAGTGTTTTGTGTTGTGTATGGATTTATTGGATCCATAAATTACGGTACCATATAGCATATATTCAACACAAAAAACAGCGACAATTTGTTGTTGACAAAGGACAGCTGGACATACAAAGGGCCCCATTACCTTCAGTAGCTTAGGGCCTCATCAAACCTAAATCCAGCCCTGAGTTTATATGCCTCATCTTGCATGTTGTTGATACAGGTTGCCTAACTACAAAGTTACATATCTAAAGGCTCTAGCCTGCAAGCAGCCTGATTAAGTCTTCCCTGGCAGCTAGGATTCAGAGTTACTGCTCATAATGCTGATAGAAGCCACTTCTTGAGAACAGGGTTTACCTCATGTCTTAACCTGGCAAAATGTGGCGGTCAAAAGGGAAGTCTACAGATTGTCTTTGCTCTTTAACAAGTGGGCCCTAAAGGCATGAGCATCTTCAATCTTTTGAAGAGCTCAGTTCCTAAATTAGGACCTGTGGCAGCAACTGTGGTCACCCTAATGAGCCTAGGAGGGAGAGGAGGGAGATCAGGTTGTATTTTGGGCACCAGACATATTTACTTCAGATTTAAACTTTATGCAGATAAAAAATGTTACATGGATGATTGTGATATGTTTGTTCTTTGAAACCGGTGCTCTTCTGCAGTTCAGATCGAGAAGGCTGGTGTTTATTTTCAGCGATTTCTGAGCTGTGAGATAAGAAGGGAAGGGAAGGTTTGTGGCTCTCGAGTAAGGCACCTGCTTCGCATGCACAATGTCCTAGTTTCAAACCTTGGTATCTCCTAGGAGGGCTGGGAAAATGACTCCTGTTTGATAGCCTGGAGAGCACAATCAACCAGTGCAGACCAAGGGTAGCCAACATCGTGACATTGCTAGACTCCAGTTCCCATTGGCCCCAACCACTATGGACAATGGCATGGGGTTATGGGAGTGGTAGTCCAAAAAAAGATGTGGTTGCCATATCGCTACCTCTAGTGTACTGAAACAGCTAGACCAGGGCTCTGACTCACTTTAAGGCTGCTTCTGGTGTCCATCTATTCCTAAATCCAGGGATGATGATGAAGAAGAAGAAGAGGAAGAGGAGGAGGAGGAGGAGGAGGAGGAGGAGGAGGAGGAGGAGGAGGAGTAGTAGTAGTAGTTTGGATTTGATATCCCACTTTATCACTACCCTAAGGAGTCTCAAAGTGGCTAACAATCTCCTTTCCCTTCCTGCCCCTCCTTTCCCTTCCTGCCCCTCCTTTCCCTTCCTGACAAACAGTCTGTGAGGTGAGTGGGGCTGAGAGACTTCAGAGAAGTGTGACTAGCCCAAGGTCACCCAGCAGCTGCATGTGGAGGAGCGGAGACGCGAACCCAGTTCACCAGATTACGAGTTTACCGCTCTTAACCACCACACCACACTGGATGCAGCATCTGGAGTTAGAGGAGATTTCTGGTGTTTTGTGATTCTATAGATATCCACTCACAGATTAATAATAGGTGAGGATCTACAGCTTACTCAGACTCACAGCTTCCCCATCAAATCTCTTAAGGGTGGACATGTCTTGTTTCCTCAGCTCCATTTAGTTCTCAAACCTGAGCCTGTTCTTGTGTCTCAGCCTCTGTAAGGAAATGGAATGTGCCAAGCTAAATTTGTCCAACCAACGCACCTGACCTCCTTCGGCAACACCTGCCCCCCCTCCAGATTCATTTACATTCAAAGTTACTAGACCGGAATGGATCCTTGCAAAGTTATTTCAAGCAAGCGCCATCCCAACAGGTTGGCAGCCAGGTGATAGGTCGAAATCCAAAAGGGAGGACTTCCGGGTTAGCTCCGACCGGAGGAGCTGGCTCCGTGGAAACTGGGTCTTCCCGCCGCGGCGAGGGTGGGGACCCGCTAGAAATCCCAGGTGGAGGAAGCCTGGGAATATGGGGTTCGGCAGAGCACCAGGAGCGCCTCCCCTACTCACGGGGAACCCCATTTTGGGGCTCTGGAGCGAAGTAGGGTGAGCGGTGCGGTGCTGCGAACTGATTGCTATTTTCACGGAGGGAAGCCGCATAGCCATTGCCGGAGAGCACTGACTTTTTCCTGTCGACAATTGGACTCTAAACAAGTACCCGTGAGTAGAAACGGAAAATTGGATCAAGAAACATCCTAATTTGGCACCGAAGCGGGAAGGTTCAAAACAGGAAGTCCGCCTTCCGCTTTTTGTAAACAGACTGAAGCAAAAACCTTGTAAGCTAATAGCCTGGAAAGTTGTTTTGTAAAGGTCGAAATTTCCTTCATTTATAACCACTAAAACCCCCCTGGAAGCAGGAGAAAAGGGGGGAAAATTTGACTGTTTAAGCCTGCAGGAGAGGGAGTAAAGTAAAATAAGTTTCCACCGTCTCAAACCTGGGAACGGGGGCCAGAGACAGAAATTGTTGGAGACGTCCATTGACTGTGAATGGAACATTTTGACAGATAGCGAGAGAGAGAGAGAGAGAGAGAGAGAGAGAGAGAGAGAGAAACAAACTGATTCCAATGTTGCCTTTTGCATTCTAAAGAAACAAAATATTTGAAAATTGAAAGTAACTTTCTTTTGTTGGACATGCTTTAAAAAGATGGACATAAATAGAAATTGTCTCCTCTAGAGGGAGCTTGTTAAATTGTTGCTGCAGTTTAATTGGGGACTTCACAGCTGCGAGATTAAGATCGTGGAAACAGACTGCGACCTTGAATAAAAATGTGTTTGCAAGAAGTCTTGGTGCTTGCTTTTTGCAAGACGAGTGCTTTGCTGGAGCAGTTGCATGAGAAGATGGATTTAATGAATGAGAAGTTGGATTTGATGACTGTTGTAGTCAGTTAATGTGGACAAACAGGGAATACTGACACAGAAATCATACAGGGACTAACTCAGGAAACTGGTTCGACTGGGCAAATGCAAGGGCAGATGATAATGGAGGAGGTTGCGGTTGTATCTCAAGCAGTACAAATGGAGAGATCTGAGGCCCTGCAGGAGCATAAGCCGTTGTTTTGGAAGATTGAATTTGGAATGAGCCAGAGGGAGTCTGGAGCTGAGGAGGCTCTTAACTTTGGAGGGACTTTGAAATATGCTGTTAAATATTTTTTTGAATTATATTGATGACTGTGGGGAGTGGGACTGTGGGGAATGGGCTGGTCTGATGAGGGGAGATGGAGATAATTATGGGCTGAAATCCCCCAGAGACCTACTCCTCAATGAGAAAGGAAAGAAATCAAGAAAGAGATCAACAAAAGATAAGGAAAAGTGCAAGTATGAACAAGAAGAAGATTTGCAGAAGGAGCATGGAAGAGATTTAAGAGCCTCGGATATAAGACTACCAGGTTGATGGACTAGATGGAATGGACAGTAAGGACTGACATAACCCGAGACCAGGAAGAAGGGACGTTGGATGAAAATTGGAAGAGTCTATAAAGAAAAACTTTTATTTTGGGATCTAGTTTAAAATTAATGAATATTAGGGAAAATGTTGGAATGAAACTGTCTGGCTTTAGTAGAAATGATATAAGGAGTTATGTATAAATAAGCATTAAGTTTTAAGTTTAAGGTGTGAGGAGGTCAAGGAAACAAGCAAATGATAGATAAGATATGGAAAGATGGGGATTTGTTTTTAATTGTTTTTATTTTTTTTCCTGTATTTTGTATTTTCTGTTTTTATTTTTTTTCTGTTTTATTCTTGTAACTTTTTGAAACATCAATATATATATATATATATATATATATATGAAATCCAAAAGGGAGAAGGGCACAGCCAACCAGTGCAACATGTGGACTAGAATGTTGTTCTCCCCCCCCCGCCAAAAAAAAAACAACCCACACAAGCACACACACACAAGCACACAAATTTCATGCATTAAAACATTTAGAGGTAATCATATAGATAGAAGCCACTCAGAAAATCTCTTCATGATAAGACTTTTGAAGATCATCTTGAGATGTGCAGGTGTGGGAAGGTGTTTTTTAAAGATTTCAAGGATATCTCAGTCGGTAGAGCATGAGGCTCTAACCTCAGGGTCGTGGGTACGAGTCCCACATTGGGCAAAAATTCCTGTATTGCAGGGGGTTGGATGACCTCCATGTCCTATACCCTCCAACCTTTCTCCATTGAAAACAGGGATGTCCCATTCCACAATGTCAATTTTACCATTTATAGCCCACACATCTTACTGGGTTGCCCCAGCCACTCTGGGCAGCTTCCAACATAAATAAGAAGATAATAAAACATTAAACATTTTTTTAAAAAATAACTTCCCTATACAGGATTGCCTTCAGACAGCTTGGGGGGGTGGATAACGCCATACCCTCCAACATTTCTCTGATTAAAATAGAGACATCCTAAGGAAAAGTGGGACATTCTGGAATCAAATCAGAAACAGGGATGGCTTCTCTAAATCAGGGACATCTCTGGAAAATAGTGACAGTTAGTTTGTTGGTCCCTTCCAATGCTATGATTCTAAGTATGTCGAGCATAAACTAAGAATGCCAATTAATGTAACTCCATACAATCACTCATTGCAGGACAAACCCAACCTCAGCTGCCTGCTACAAGCATATGCAAACATGTTCAGTATATTCACACTATAGATTTGTAGGTGTACACTTAAATCAGGAATGTATGTATGTATTTTTAATGTTTTTAGAGTCCGTTTTGATGAGTGCAATGGAATGTTTTAAACATACTCACAAAAACCATTGCTGTGGATCTGAAGTATTTAAAATGGAAATAATTTCTTTAAACAATACTTTTTTTGTTTCTTAAGCTAGATCTTCTCCCCATTCCTCACTCATGTACATGCATGGCCTTTCGCTCTTAAAACCAAATAATCCCCTCATTAGTTTTCTCTTCTTGTTGTTTGCAAGGATGACACCAGTCTCCAGTGCCTTCCAGCATGGCTCAGACATAGGTAATGAGAGAATTTGTTTATTGCACTCTTACCTTCCTAAAGCTCTCTCCAATGTATTAGAGAAGTTTCTATGATATCGACATGTAAAAATGTATGGTAGCATTAGGCCAGAAATTGTTATTATTAGGACTATCATTCCATTTCAGAAATAATGTGTTCAAGTGGGAGGGAAGAACAGGGCTGGTACTCTTCTACCTAGATTCTAGTTTCCTATGCACGGGGAATTTTTATTTTTAAAAAATATCTTGGTTGTTCAATTTTATATCTATCTGTCTGTCTATCTATCTATCTATCTATCTATCTATCTATCTATCTATCTATCATCTATCTATCTATATCTATCATCTATCTCTGTGGAGATCCCTTCAATCATCTGAACTAGGGCTCTGCGACCAATCTGGATGAAGCCCAGATTACAAACCAAATTGGCCCCATCCAGTCTTCAGCCAGAATGGGTTGAAACAGCCCCAGATCTCCCCAGGTCAGGGGATCCACTACAACAGATCTGGGGGCAGTGTGGCATTGAAGAGAAAAGAAATTTTCATTGCATCTGTGGAAATGTGCTTGCATGACATTGGATGTCTTCCTTAGGCTATACCCCTTACCAAACGTACTGGCAAGTAATTGCACTTGAGTAACCATGCTTGGGGATGCAGGTGGCACTGTGGGTTAAACCACAGAGCCTAGGACTTGCCGATCAGAAGGTCAGTGGTTCGAATCCCCGCAATGGGGTGAGCTCCCATTGCTTGGTCCCTGCTCCTGCCAACCTAGCAGTTCGAAAGCACGTCAAAGTGCAAGTAGATTAATAGGTACCACTCCGGCGGGAAGGTAAACAGCGTTTCCATGCGCTGCTCTGGTTCGCCAGAAGTGGCTTAGTCATGCCGGCCAATAAAGCAAGATGAGTGCCGCAACCCCAGAGTCGGCCATGACTGGACCTAATGGTCAGGGGTCCTTTTACCTTTACCTTTAACCATGCTTAGGATTATACTGCATATTTTTCCTCGGAATAAAAAAAAAGGGTCTTTGGACTGCAGTGAAGAATGTGTATGAAAAAGGTTTCTGTTCCCTTCTGTTTCAGTGTAAAGTAAAATCACCACATGAAATAAAATATATTGTCCCTATCCAGAAATCTGTGGCCAGAGGTATCCACCTTCCTCAGTGCTCTGGCTAGGTAACATATCTTCTTCCCTTCACTTTGTCCATTGTCTTCCTCACTCCTATGGGCCTCTCGGGGTAGAAATCTGTCTTCTATCACTTTTGTCAAACCAACACATGAAGCTGCCTTAGCCAGAGTCAGACAGTTGGTCTAACACAGTATTATATACACTGACTGACAGCATCTCTCCAGGACTTCAGATGCAGTTTCTTCTCAACTCTGCTTGGAAGTGCCATGAATTTAAACCTGGGACTTTTTGCGTGCAAAGCAGAGACTCTACCACTGATTGACAGCCCTCCCTTCCATGTATACACAAGTTGTCATCATTATCATCTTTGCCATTTTTTGAATGACCTGCAGGACTCATCCTTATTTCTGTGAAAAGTACTTGTGGATTATAAAGCTGGATTTCTCTCTTCTACTTCAAATACTTTTCTGAGTGATATTCTAAAATGAGCCAAGCCATATATCAATGAAATATTTGAGGCATCTTCAGATCATCTCTAAACATATAATGAATACTTCAGATACGAAACAATTCACCTGCACAAGCCCCTATTATGCCACAAAGAGAAAACTGTTTTAAAATATTAATGTAGCAGTGCATTACTTCCATGGAGCCATGTAAGATTTATAACACTGTGAATAGGAAATGCTGTTTTGTAATATTAACAAAGGTATCCATGACAGAACTGTTGTGGAGCGATGGTTATAAATGTAAAGAAACTTTGGATTTTAGTGAAAACTGTACACTTCAAGCAGTTACATCTCTCTCTCTCTCTCTCTCTCTCTCTCTCTCTCTCTCTCTCACACACACACACACACACACACACACACACAATGGGAAATCCATACATATAGGCAGCAGTTAGGAATGGAAAGTTGGTAGGTGAGGAGAGATCTGTTAATCATTTTTCCACTTGCTGAAAATAACATCTGAGCTGCTTTTCTTCCCATCATGGGAAAAACAGGTATCTGCAAGCAAAAAAGTAGTGGTCTGGGGAGGGTTTTGAACAGCAAGATGGCTGGAAGGGGGAAGGAGTTAAGTAGCCTCTTCCTCCCCACTCTCCTCTGCTCAAATTGGCATCCTCCAGTCTTGCAGTTTCTTACATACAAAAATACAGGGAAAGGGTGAATCAATCTACTTCTGGTCCATGTCGTCTTCACATGTGTATCCCAATCGCTTCCAGTTTCTTTTTTTAAAAATAATATTTATTCAAGTTTTAAAGGTTACAAAAGAAAAAAAGAAAAAAACACCAAATTAAGCAAAAAAACAAGACAATACATCACAATAAGTAAAACAAAAAAAAATAAAAAGACACAGAAAAATACAAACAATTAAAAAAAACAAATCAAACCTTCCCATAACTTATCTTTCATTTGCTTGTTTCCTTGACCTCCCCACACCTCCCTTTTTTGTATTCTAGTTCAGTTAGATATTTCAGCAAATCCTTTCCATCTTTGTTTTTATCCTGATAATCTGTCTTAATATACTGTAATTTTACATTCTCTTCTTTCACCAATTAACAATCCATTTTTACTTAGTTCTTTATAACATTTCTGCTAAAACCACATAACTTCATTCCAGCATCCTTCTAACATTCCTTAATTTTACAATGTTTCTGTAAATAAACTTTAAATTTCTTCCAATCTTCTTCCACCGACTCTTCTCCCTGGTCTCGGATTCTGCCAGTCATTTCTGCCAGTTCCATGTAGTCCATCCCCTTCATCTGCCACCCAATCGCTTCCAGTTTCTGCTTCGACCAACACATATTGGTGTAGGTGTATTTTTAGTGCTAAAAACAGCCTTGAGATGCGTTGCAATGAAACAGTATTTTAAAACATAGTTTTCCCCCAAGTACACATTTCAAAATGCACCTTCTTTCAAGAAAATTGCATTTGCAAATATATTTTGATACGGTTTTGAGACAACCCCCCCCCCCCAAGAAATGTTCTCCCCTAGCTTCCTCATCTCCCCAAAAAACAATGAAGCCAAAATTCAAAAATTCAAACTTTGCTGGGCCTTGGTCTTGCTGGGAGAGGCATTTTTTAACATGTTTAAACCAAGACCTAGTTCTCACTGAGGTAGTAATTTTGTGTCTGGGCTGGATTGCTTTAGACTTCAGGCTAGATTCAAATGACTGAATGTTCCACCAGTAAATAAATAAAACAAATCTAGGATCGAAAACTGGGATGTCAGGTAGAGGGTGGACTAGAACACTCCTCCCTGATATCTGTTGTGTATGTGTGTGTATATAATATACATGGAATTTTATTATATGAGGAAGTATTCAGTCACATGCTGCCTCCGACGGCTTTCTGAAGCACTATAGCCCAGAGACACAAGTTTATCATCTGCATAAGAACTATTTCCAAATCTCCAGCCATCAGGCAGCCTGTTGCCTTCTCTCTCCTGTAAAATCCCTGTAGGATACAAAACCTGCAATACCCTTTATCCCCTCTCCCCACTCCCCCACTTTTTACAGGAAATAAATAAATGAGAGTTTGTGGTTTTTATAGATATTGCTGGCAAGGATCCAAAGACTTGTCAAATGACTGTGTGAGTCCTCAGAGGCTTTAACCTTGTTTTCCCTCAAACAGCAGTTTGTTATATGTCAGGGGGGTCTGCTGTTCAAAGAAACACACACACACACACACACACACACACACACACTCTCTCTCTCTCTCTCTCTCTCTCTCTCAAAGGGGCTACTGCAACTCCTTGTGTCAACCTGAGCAGCTTTTGACAGCTGACACAAAGTTGTACGATGTCCATGGATTGTAAAGTGTGCCTCACAGCTTGGAAGAAGAAGGGGAGGCACAACTGCTGTGGTTCATTATGTTACCTGAAGGCTGGTCTCTACACGTTTTTTTTTTTTTTTTTTTTTTAAATCACAAATCTTTCAGTACATCCCATAATCCTTTAGAAATTGGCAATGTCATGCATGTCACCTGAACAAATGGCGAGGCTACCAATGGGCCAAACATACGAAATCATCAGAAGGATAATGCTTCCTGATGTCAGCATTTTATGCTTCAGTGACAAAGCGCTCCAATAATAGTTTTCTGCAGAGATATATTCTTTGGTCCAGTGAGCTTACAGATTCTAAATCACAGACCTGAAAATGAAAGAATGAAGCATCCTGCTTCTTGTCGCTGGTGAATTCGTTAATGGGGTAGAGCTGAGGGGGGGGGGGGATACACTCAATATGCACAATTCAACATTTACTTCATATGCAATTGGTTCCTCTCTTGTGTAAAGATTATGCATCAGCAAAAAACCTAATAAACTATTTCCTGTAACAGAATATGAGAGAAGGAAAAAGATGGGGAGGGAGCGGGGAGTGACTTCCAATCCGGCTGAACTATTTTTATCTCCCGGTGTAAGTGTAAAATGCATTCCTGTCAAGGCTTTTGGATATAAATTGGATATAAAATCAAGTTCTCATTTCTTGTTTCTTGTTTAACGAATGCAACTCCTGGAAATAATTGCACTGGTATCAAGTATGAATAAGATATTAACTATGCAATGAAAAAAAATGCTCATGGCAGCATCTTCCAGGATGAGCTGTTCACATACAGCAGATCAACACGTGGATTGGGCTGTTGATCTCTGCAGAGCAAAGTAGTCCGGATGCTGAGAAGTTGATAGCTGTGTTGGGGGTTCAGCCACTTCCTCACGGTGTCACCAGAATGGGTTCCTCAGGCGTTTCATTGGTGAGGACAAAATATTTGACTAGATAGGCCTTTGGTCTGATTCATTAGGACTCTTCTTACTGGGTTCATATGTTCTGGAAACGACAATGGTGCCGATTGCAGGATAACAAAATTGGATGGCCATGAAAATGGATTAAAACTAGTCAAAGGTTGAGAAGGTGCCTGGACGCTGAGGTCCAGCGCTGAGGGCCTACTGGCGGTTCCCTCATTGCGAGAAGCAAAGCTACAGGGAACCAGGCAGAGGGCCTTCTCAGTAGTGGCGTCCTCCCTGTGGAACACCCTCACATCAGATGTCAAAGAGATTAACAACTACCTGACATTCAGAAGACATCTCAAGTTTTTAATGTGTGGCATCTTAGTGTATTTTTGGTCTTTGTGGAAGCTGCCCAGAGTGGCTGGGGAAACCCAGCCAGATGGGCGGGGTACAAATTTATTATTATTATTATTATTATTATTATTATTATTATTATTATTATTATGTGATCAAATAAGAATGAAGCAGTAACATCAGGAATTTAATGGACATATGCTCGCAACAGGAGTGGGAAACCTAATTACTTTTGGGGGGGAATGTATTAAATTTAACTAATTTGGATGGATTTGTTAAAATTTGAAAACTAATAAAAATTAACATATATGTATATTTAAAAAGGACTCTTCTTACTGGAATGTTCATGGCAGAGCCATCCATTCGTTTATCTGGACCAGGATTTCAGAATGCCGCAATCTACCCCAGGAGTTAAAGTAGGCTGTCAAGACAAGAGCAGTGTATGGAAGGAAAAACACTGGTCTACATGGAGTCAAACCACACATCTACTAAACATAGTCTGAGTCCCAGCCTTCAGAACACAACACTTATATTAAGGGTGTTGGGCAAGGTGAAGGATGAAGGAGTGCTTGGAGCAAAGTGCATACCAGCACCTTGGCCTAAACACTGGAAAAGCCCATGACTAATGCCTGCCATAAGCTCCCTAAAAAAATACAAATAAAAATGCAAGGCATGCCTAGGAATTGGTGAATCTGTCGATTTCAGTTTCTCATTTTCCCAGTCTTAAATTCCATTCTCCACATTTCTGCATTGTTTGCTATTTTAAAAAACTTCTAGCGATATAATGCATTGCATATGTTATTCTTACTAATACATGCACATATATTTTTGCATACCTTACCCAAGTGTGAGCATATCCGTACAAGATGTTTGGCTGGAGAACTGCATTGCAACATTCATGGAGGTGTGAATTTGAAAGAACAGCTGTATTTTAGTTTGCATACCATTTCAGAAAGTATTAATTAGGAAGGTCCTCCTTTTAACGTGAACAGAATTGAATAGAATCCCTCCTCCCACAAATCCCTAGCTGTGCCAGACATATGGGCATAGACATTTAAAAAAGTAAACATATAATTGCTTCCAGCATAAACTCTGCAGAGAGTAGCAAGCTTGTTCTTACCTAGCAATTGGTGGATTATAAACATGGGCATAAATAGGAAGCAATGGGGGGGGGTACCCCTGCAAAACAAAAATACTTGCTTAAGAAGAGGGATTTCCCCCAGGACTTTGGCAAGGGAGGAAAGAGTTAAATTATATGTGTGCTCTGATCCTCTTAATTATCAGCATGCACATGCACACTCCATCTAATGCAATTTGCATTTTTGAAAATCTTGCACGTTCATTAGCTGCAAATGCACATTTCCCATCACGTACAGTTTGACCCGATAATCTAACCTGGTATAAGGCAGATTCTTATGTTCTTCCTTACAAAAAAAAAGGAGAAGAAAAACTATTTCTTTCCACAAACTATTTCTTCTCTTGCCCTTTCAAACACTTGCTGAGTCCCTAATTAGCCGGTGAATTAATAGTACATGACCAAATATTTATTTTGTAATTCATATGAAACCTTGAAATCAAGGATGGGGAAGATGAAATTTAAACCTATGGGCTCCCTTCGGTAAACGTTATAAGGAAACATGATTGCTCCTCTGAAACTCTGTTAAGATTTACACTCCTCAGCTTCCTGTTTAGCAGCAAGCACATCACTGGTGATGAATCTAGTCCATGCAACCAGCTGCATGAGAGCAAAACGCGACATAAAGGAACAAGCTATTGAATTGCTATAAGCTACTTCCATGCCAGTGACTTTAATCACTTGCTGTGATTTTGGCATAATCACAGAAGCACCCAAAATGCTTATGGCAAGAGGTTCACTCCCCCCCCCCAAAAAAAAAAAATTCTATTGATATGTGGTTCTATTGCCATTGCTTTAGATGTGGTTGTTTTTGGTCTTGTTGTGGTTGTTTTTGGTCTTGTTATATTACTATTTTTTTAAAAAAAAAAATTGTAAGCCAAGCCCGGAATGTCACTTGGCATGTAGGGAGCAAGGTACACAGTTTGGAAATCAATTCATTGATTTGTAGGGTTTACCAAAAACATCCTACAAAACCTGCTCAGTGTTTTAGGTCCCGGGGAGAGGCTTCCCTGTTGTAGACATTCCCCTCAAATAATTGCCACTGTATGGTTTTTAATGCTTTTGTTTGATCTCTCATTCGTGTTTTCTGCAAGCACTCTAAGGTCAATGGTGACTTACAAATACTAGCGCAGTGCTATAAAAAGCACATGAATTTCTGTAGCACTTTAAACAAAAAAGGAGGTTACCTTAGGGACCATTTGCCTCTCCATATCAGCTTGCTCTCCTTTCCCAGCTCTGAAGCCCCAATTCAATTCAGATCCTCAGATGTCTTTTAATTAACAACAATCTTCAAATTAAACTCTGCAGCCCCCTACATCTCTGCAAACCTGATGTTTAATTTACTGCCATTTTTATGAGAAATGATTGTAATTATAGCTATGATTAGTATCATCCTGGCTGGTTTTGTCCCACGTCATCACCATTGTCATCAATGGGGTGGGGACGGACACTACTGTTCAGATTGGCTCAATGCTGTTCTCTTAAAAGTTCTGAAATCCATCCGATTCAGGAACAGACTCAGAGAGAAGGGAAGCATCAGTTGAACCAGTACCCTCACACCATTCAGGGTAGGACGTATGACTTTACCACACCCCTCTTCCAGCTGAGAGGACACTCATCCTTCCAATTCTTTCCTCACCCCACCCATACCATAAGAGTCATTCAAACTCAAAATCCTTGGTTTGTTCTGTTTGAGAAGTTACAGTTTAGCCTGGGATCATCTGGAAGCCAAACAAGCAGAGAGTCATTGGATATATTAAGTGCTTAGGCAAATTGGCCACATTTGTCTATGCACTGGTCCAGATGCAACTGTATTGTCTGCTGGGAAGTACAGTGGTACCTCGGGTTAACTACTTAATTTGTTCTGGAGGTTCTTTCTTAATCTGAAACTGTTCTTAACCGGAAACACCACTTTAGCTAATGGGGCCTCCCTCTGCCACTGCACCTCTACCGCGCAATTTCTGTTCTCATCCTGAAGCAAAGTTCTTAACCCAAGGTACTATTTCTGGGTTAGCGGAGTCTGTAACCTGAAGCATATGTAACCTGAAGTGTATGTAACCCGAGGTACCACTGTATCCAAATTACAGAATAAAAGCTAATCAGATTCCATTCTAGAGGGAGCCAGAATGTCTTGAAAAGTTAAAGTGCTGAGAATTAATGAGGCCTCAATGGTGCAAGCCTAGATTTTGAATCTATCTATCTATCTATCTATCTATCTATCTATCTATCTATCTATCATCTATCTATCTATCTATCTATCATCTATCAATCATCTATCATCTATCATCTATCTCAATCAATCATCTATCATCGCTATCATATCTATCTATCATCTATCTATCTATCATCTATCTATCTGTCATCTATCTATCTATCTATCTATCTATCATCTATCTATCATCTATCATCTATCTATCTATCTATCTATCTATCTATCTATCTATCTATCTATCTATCATCTATCATCATCTATCTCATGATGATTGGCTCCTATAATGTTCATTCTTTAAAGATCCTGCCCAAGCTGGATAAAATACAAGTTTCATAAAACAAATCTAAACCATTCTAATAACATGTGTTAGATAGCTAGATGATAGATAGATGATAAATAGATAGATAGATAGATAGATAGATAGATAGATGATAGATAGATAGAAAAATAGATAGATAGATGATAGATAGATGATAGATAGAGAAAGATGATAGATTAGATAGATAGATAGATAGATAGATGATAGATAGATGATAGTGACAGTTGATAGATAGATGATGATAGATGATAGATGATAGATAGATAGATAGATAGATAGATAGATAGATAGATAGATAGATGATAGATAGATGATAGATAGATAGATAGATGATAGATAGATAGATGATAGTGACAGATGATAGATAGATGATGATAGATGATAGATAGATAGATAGATAGATAGATAGATAGATAGAGATAGATGATAGATAGATAGATATAGATAGATAGATAGATAGATAGATAGATAGATAGATGATAGATAGATTGATAGATGATAGATGATAGATGATAGATAGATGATAGATAGATAGATAGATAGATGATAGATAGATGATAGATAGATAGATAGATAGATGATAGATAGATAGATAGATAGATAGAGACAGATCATAGATAATAGGTAGATGATAGATAGATTGATAGATGATAGATAGATAGATGAGAGAGAGAGAGAGAGAGAGAGAGAGATGAGAGATGAGAGATAGATAGATAGATAGATAGATAGATGATAGATAGATAGATAGATAGATAGATAGATGATAGATAGATAGATCGATAGATCGATAGATAGATAGATAGATAGATGATAGATGATAATAGATAGATAGATAGATAGATAGATAGATAGATAGATAGATAGATAGACAGATAGATAGATAGATAGATGATAGATGCCAACCCATCTCCACAGCAGTATGAGATTCCAGAGGTCACAGGCACAGAATGGAAGATTGCAGGATCGCCAAGGACCATGCTCCACAAGGAGCTGTCTGCAGGAACCAGGCCAGTTGGCAGACCAACTCGTCTTTCTCTGAAACATTCTCCTTGGTTATCTCTGCAATCATTTTTTTGATATGAAGTATTTGAAGATGTAAAATCTAACTGTATCTGAGCTTCTTGTGGCCAGGTATTTTTGTATCCATTGTTCACTTTCCAAAGTGATCTTGTCGAACATGTATACATGCATTGCCACCCTGAAAAATATTTATAACCGTACAGAAAATAACTGTATTGAAGTGCAGGATAAAACAAAACAAGCAGAGCCATATTTCACTGCAATATGTCATCTGTTTAATTACAAATGCAGCAAGGACAACCAATCTCAAAGCACTATTCCCACATGTATCCACTTACTCTGGGTAGTTGAGAAATTAAAATGCAAACACAAAATGTTACATTAGAAGAAGGCTTGAAATGTCCAACTCTCTGCTGCTGGCACAGATAAACTGTGATGAAACATAGTTTTGTAGCATAGGGTTGAATATCAGCATGGAATAGAATATGATTTATTTATTTGTATAGCTGAAGTCATTGAAAAAGATAAAATACATAAAACAGAATAAAATGCATTACACAGTTGAAATAATTATTAAAACCAGGCATTCCGTTTGCTCCCCTGAAAAATTTCTCATCCCCACAAACTTTTCTCATTAAAATTGTCACTCTAAAGGGAAAACAGGCCACTTTTTCAGACTTGTCTCCTAATAAAAAGTTTATCAAATACCCAACTGATATATCAACTGGGAAATGTAAATCTTTGAACCAGGTTGAAATATCAGCATATGAGCCAGCTGCCTTAAGAGAACCAGTGTGGTGTAGTGGTTAAGAGCGGTGGACTCGTAATCTGGGGAACCGGGTTCGCATCTCTGCTTCTCCACATGCAGCTGCTGGGTGACCTTGGGCTAGTCACACTTCTTTGAAGTCTCTCAGCCCCACTCACCTCACAGAGTGTTTGTTGTGGGGGAGGAAGGGAAAGGAGAATGTTAGCCGCTTTGAGACTCCTTCGGGTAGTGATAAAGCGGGATATCAAATCCAAACTCTTCTTCTTCTCTTCTCTTAAGATCCACAGTCTCAGCCCAAAGTTCATCATCCCCTCTGAAGATCTATGTGGGCACATTCCTCTCACTCATCAAATGGCTGGTGATATCAGTGCCATTGTAGTTTGGAGCACTCTGTTTTTGTGTGTATGTGTGTGTGTGTTGGGGAACAAATTCATTTTCTTCTCTTTCTGCAGACAGATGATTAGTGGTTCTGACACCTTGAGAGCTATCCATCTGTTGAGCTCTGTGTGTCTAGTCTGGTTTAGGCGTGCTCAAAGAATTGATTATTGCAAATTCCAGCAGGAACTCAACATGATCCTTATCCAATTGGCTAATGTACAGATCAGAATTTAATCATCTCCTGGATGCTGCACTTCCCAAACTTTCTGTGTGGCACACACACACATATATACACATATACATACATACATACATACATACATACATGTGTATTTTGAGAGAATGTGTATTTAGAAATATGCATTGAAATATATATTCAAATGCTCAGATGGAGCAGAAATGCAAGTGATCTATGTATGTATTATTTTTAAGTATCTATTACACTGTGCATAGTAAAATTAGTTGAAAATCTAAGATAACTATATAAATACAGATGTATAAGAGAGAGAGAGAATAAGAAGAGAGAAAAGAAAGAAAAGAAAAGAGAACACAACAAGATAGAAAAAGTATTACAAATACAAAATACTTGTGAGGAGGTCATCAATGTCTCACCAATTCAAACCAGTACTAAGGTATCTTGTAGACAACATCCCTCGTACTGGGTTGAATTCTTATCAATTTATTAGTTTGGTGACTTCCGTCTCCCACTTTGTGGTTTCAATTCAACTGTTTCTATTTTTCATCTGTGTTTAATTGTTTGTCCACCTTTTGGGATGAAGAAATTGTTTTACTATCTGCAAAATTAATCTCGGCACAGCCAAGTGGTATTTCTGGAACTGTATTTTGTCAAATAATTTTTAAAACATTCCCATTCTTTTTTGACCTTGTCTGCCAATTTGTTTCATCATCACCATCAGCATCATCATATTACTACTACTACTACTACTATTACTATTTAATCCCTGCATGCATGCCAGAGTGGAGCAACACTTTTAGCTCCACTCCCAATATTGGATCTTCTTTTTCTAACATCATGTATACAGTGGTACCTCGGGTTACAAACACCTCAGGTTACGAACACTTTGGGTTACAGAATCCGCTAACCCGGAAGTAGTACCTCAGGTTAAGAACTTTACCTCAGGATGAGAACAGAAATCACACAGTGGCGGCAGCGGGAGACCCCATTAGCTAAAGTACCTCAGGTTAAGAATGGTTTCAGGTCAAGAACGGACCTCCGGAACGAATTAAGTTCGTAACCAGAGGTACCACTGTATAGTCATCTGTACTGAAAGGCCAATGTGTGAATTTCTTCCTCACCTGTAGGGGCATCATGTGATCATGATAGCTGATACCAGTTCTGATCATATGGAGCCCATACACATGAGGAAGAGCTTCCACGTTGGACTTTCTATACAGATAAATGCACAATTGTTTCTAAAATGCAATTGGTGTTGGGGCAGGACAAAGGGTATGCCTGCGAGTTTACTCTGCACAGGTGTGTCCACTTTGTCTACTCCCAGCCATACTAGTCTTTTGCATTCATGAGTCCAATTCACCCTTTGCTGGTTCAGGATAGTGATGTTCTTGCATACTGAAGTGAGAATCTGAAGTGATATTCTATGACTTGCTTCCTCTGACTGGAACTCTTGAAAAGCCTTTTTAATATTTTGTGGAAGTTCTTATGCCAGTTCAATTTAGCATCTCCTAAATTTAAAACGGGACGTGGGTGGTGCTGTGGGTTAAACCACAGAGCCTAGGACTTGCTGATCAGAAGGTCGGTGGTTCGAATCCCCATGACGGGGTGAGCTCCCATTGCTCGGTCCCTGCTCCTGCCAACCTAGCAGTTCAAAAGCACGTCAGAGTGCAAGCAGATAAATAGGTACCGCTCCGGCGGGAAGGTAAATGGCATTTCCGTGCTCTGCTCTGGTTCGCCAGAAGTGGCTTAGTCATGCTGGCCACATGACCCGGAAGCTGTACGCCGGCTCCCTCAGCCAATAAAGTGAGATGAGCGCTGCAACCCCAGAGTCGGCCACGACTGGACCCAATGGTCAGGGGTCCCTTTACCTTTACCTAAATTAAAAACATGGGCAAAAATAAATAAATCACTATATATAAAAGATTCAATTTGTATATTATATTAAAGATCTCAACCTTAAGGAAATGACTATAGTAACTTGATATACAACAATAAAACATTCATTTCCAAAGTCATTGCTTCCATTATTTTCTGTTTAAATGTCTATTACCTTCTTTTCAAAAGTGTATTAGTCCCGTAATATTAATAAAAGAAAGGAGATTCTTCCTCTCCACTGTTAAACAAATTGAGTTTGAGAGAAATCTAGTTGTTGTTCCTCATTTGAGAAAAAAAGTAAATGATTTAGGGATGGTGATTGAGAGACGAAAATAACTAGCTAATAAAATGGATTATTCAACTTCAACAGAGATGACAAAGTTTAATAATCTTGGCTGACCAAGGGAACACTTAAGGTGCATTGCATTCATCAGAATAATAATAATAAAATGAATAGGCTGATCTTTTAATCATAGAAAGGGAGAATGATGGAAGGAATGAGAGGCAGCCTAAAGATGACAGACAGAAAGATATTTATTGATGCATCACCAGATGATTCCCCTTTCACTGTGATGAAGAAAAAAGAACAGAACATGGTTATTTAAAATGGGAATGGCTCTAAGTCTTGGAAAATGTTTTGGACAGGGGATAGTAAGAATGCACTCTCTCCAAACCCATTCCAAATAAGATCCCTTCTATAACTTGGACCTAATTCATGATAGTCTCACCCTTCAATGAGCCCTCTCTACAATCACCCTTGTCTCACAGGACCTAGTCTATTTAATATCCCTCCACCATATTTCACATTATGGAATGAATAGGTTGGGGGAAGGCAAGAATCTTTCCCTATAGATCTGGAAGTTTATGGAAGGCCTTGTTAACAGTCCTGTGTGGCAACTTGGCTAACCAATTCAAGCTGTGATCTTAACTTGAATGAAATATTGTGGGGGCCCAGGTAAGGCCCACCCCACATAATCGATCACATGGCATTCAAAATGTTGACGGCAGTTTGCTATGTGCAATTTTTGTCCATGGATCTTAGATGTCACTGATGCCTTTTTTTTAATTAAATAACCAGTTTATGAATACATTTAATAATGCTAGTGGCATGTTTGGATGCTGTTCGCCGTTAATCTGTATGGCCCATTAATCCTGAAGACATTTGCTCCCCTCCCTCTAATTCCACATGTCTCCTGGTGCTTAAATGCATATGTTAAGACAAATGAGCCTCTTGTGGAATACCTTTAATCACGCCTTGAGAAATGATGCAACAAAACAAACAAATCAGATCAATGCTTGCATCTTAAATATGGCAGATGTTCATTCATAAGAAGTTGGATGGAACAATCACCCACCAGCATGATTCGGAGAGGGGCCCTTCCCCCCCCCCATGGCCTTTGATTCCCACTTCAGCTGTTGGATAAGGTTTAACCCCTAGAAGAGCACATGCAGAAAGGAGAGGGGGCATCATTATGTCTGACAGGCTGAAATGGATATAACTATAGACTTAGCATGATACTGAGTTCCACCATCAACATTTTGAATTCTTTCTTTTGTACCCTGCTTAGCTTTATTTCTGATATATCAGGAATCCGGTCCCCGGCTTGATAACACAGTGAGCGTAGTTAATTAAAAAGGATGATTTCTTGTCAAAACAAACAGATAGCTCCAGACAGCTTTAACACAACCTTCACCCTCATCAATCAAGATGACCCTTCTGAAGACTGCTTCCAGTCTGATGAAGAAGCAACTGAACTTTCGCTTCATACGCCTTTTGTTTTGCTTCCTATCTTGCAGCCCTCCCATTCACCGGGGCCTCAAACTGAGTGGGTCAGCTCCCTCCTCTTCCCCATTCCCTGAGAGGCTGTCTCTTAACTCTGTCGTGGCTTTTGGTGCTTCTGGCAAGCTTTGGCTGCATTCTAGCTTGCTGCCCACCATTCCCTTATCAGCTGGCATTCCAAAGGGCGGGGGAGTTGGCACTAGATGCTCATCCTGCATGGCAGTTAACCCTCTCTGTTCTTGGCTGCTTTCTTCAGTTGACAGCAACCTTTCCCTGGGAGCTGGCTGCAAACCTTCGCTGGGAGCTGGCTCATTCATGACATGATATATGTGTTTGTTTTGCTTTCATCCTGTTCCAAATCTGGTTTTTAGGAAAGGTCACTGACTGCTATTCTTGTACTGTGACTGCTTAGAGATCTATATTATGCAAAGTGGTATGAAAATGCTATAAATAAATAATTCCTGGTTTTATAGGCTGCATTCATATTTCTCCTGCTGCAGATACTCAGATGGGATGTGAGGAAAGCTTTAGACTCAGCTAAAGCCACCAAGCATGTACATGGCTGAGGTGAGATCCGAATCGATAATTTCCCAGCTCAAACCTCACCCTCTTTGCCATTCCACTGCAGCACCTCTCAAGGGGAAGGAAACCTATGACCCTTCAGATATTGCTGGATTCCAATTCCCACCAGCCCTGGCCAATGGTCAAAGATGACGGGAGTTGTACTCCAACAGCATGCAGAGGGCTAGAGGTTCCCTCACGCCATTGCACTTGTTCAAACTGGGTAGCATATTGATGGTGCTGTGCAATTTTTACACTTTCAGAATTCACACAGATTCTTCATACAGCTGTACCTCTCCCTTATCAACAGAGCATTTGTTTCAGGGACCATTTGGCTTATTTAGGGTTGTGTGCGTGCATTCCTTCTCCCCGACCCTTGGCATGGATTGCTCCATCGGGTGAAAGTAACCCACTAAATGAGCCAGAACAAAACCAACTCATCAAACATAATTTTGATAATGAACAGCACCATTTTTACATTCAAATACCTCCCAAAATGGTGGCAATTTATTAATGTCAGATTAAGGAACTCAGCTCATTATTCCTTTTCAGTAAAGAGGCAGTTAATGAGTGAAGCACGCACATGGGCAAACTTCTAATTAAGGCGCCTATATGTGTTGAAAGCGCAGTGCTGAGATACTGAGTGGCTGCCAGTGGATTATTGATATTTTTCCTTCTTTGCCGAGCGTACTTATTTATACAAAGTGTATTGCTAATGTGGTGCTAATTGAGTCTGCCATATCTATTTTTTAAAAAAGCAAAACCTCAGCACAGTGGTATTCATTGCTGAAACTTTTACACATAGCCACATTTTTTAAAAAACAACAACAACAATTCTCCCCAGTCTTAATTGCCTCTAGCATTTTCAGTAGTATTGATTGAAAGGATGTTGGCAACATGGGAGAGAGAGAGAGAGATGCTTATTAGATTAATAGATTAATAACTACTATTCCTAATAGGCAAATGGGACTTGATTTGTAAAGGGCACAAAGAATAGTAACCTATATGTTTATCTTATTTGGCCGGGAGAAAAGGCAGCAAACCTGAAGGAATTCAGAAGAGCTGGCTGAAACAGTAGCAGGCCCCAAACAGGATGCACATGCAGTTTGAGGAAAGCAGTAATATAGGAAAAGCAGAGCAAGAAAGTACAAGG
Source organism: Podarcis erhardii (assembly GCF_964252035.2). Taxonomy (NCBI): domain Eukaryota; kingdom Metazoa; phylum Chordata; class Lepidosauria; order Squamata; family Lacertidae; genus Podarcis; species Podarcis erhardii. The sequence continues at coordinate 30,980,460 of NC_138507.1, read as the reverse complement.
GTTGCACAGAACATTCATGCCATGTTAGCAGGCATATGTGCCAGCTTCTAGCGGCCAAGGCAGTTTTGGCTCCACCAATGTTTTGAGTTTCTTGAGGAGGCCAAGCCCCCTCAATGTTCAGAAGATGTTTGGCTCTGCACCCTGGCTCCTCGTCACATTGTGTGTGTGATGTCAGGACGTCGCATTGGGCTCCCTCCATCAACTTGAGACGATGGCACCTTTGTTAGCAGGGCTCTAAAGGGATGGGGAATCTGCAGGAGCTACAACTTCCACAATCCCTGGCATTGGCAATGCTGGATGGGCTTGATAGGAATTGGAGTCCAACAGCATCTGAAAGGTCTATGGTTTCCCATCCTTGGTCCATGAGGACACTCTATGGAAAGCATAAAACATCTTTTCCACAGAACTGTGTGATGTACCTATGGGCATTACGATTTGTATCTCATTTATCACCAAGTCCTATGCTTTATGGCATAAGAGAGATAGCAATGCACAATGTTGTGTACAGGTAAGTCCATATAGGTGGCCAAAGAGGAACTTTATTCCTATGTCCCGGGTAAGTGGGATGCTACACTTCCAAGGAACTCAGACACTAACAAAGCACCCTATCAGATTATTGGACTCAAAGGAATGGAGGTCATTGGCTCTGGCATCAAGCAGCTTAAACAGTGGACGCTTTCATTATATGTGGAAAATCTGTTCTGTACATCTTTTCCTAATTTCTCAAATTGCTTCCTCTACATTATTTGAACAATCCAAAGGACAGTTTTATTATCCTTATAGTACATGATGATGGCAGGGTTTAAGAGTTTATGTCTAATGCGTATTAACCAGCTTTTGTCAAATCTATGCTTGATTCTACCTTTCTTCCTCTCGTAATCTTGTCTTTACATTAGTCACATTTTTAGTATTTCATTTTCTCATATCTTGCTTCCTGACTCTGCCTATACGCGCATATATATATATATATATGCTGCTACTGATGTAAAAATGATATATATAGGAATTCTTTAGGATTAAGCCTCTTAGATGTACAAATTATCATTTGAATTTTATATGCAAATTCAGGTTAAGACACCTGATTGTTAGAAGGACAAAAAAAAAGTCTGGTTTGTACAATAGCTTGTAAAATAAGCAACCATGGATTCATTAATTTGCTTTTTTAAAGCATATCCAATTATGGATACTGTTAAATTGGTCCCCCCCCCTTAAAGTTGCAAATATATTGAGACAAGAGAGTAAGCCAGAAGGATATTCCTTTTTCTTTTGTTTCAGACAAGTAGCAGATCTTTCTTGCTCAGATCATGGGATAAGGAGAAGACTGATATGGGGCTGATGAGCCCTGAGTAACTTTCGCAACAGTTAGAACAGATATCTATTTCGGGCATTTGGAGACTGCTGTGCACATTGGGCTTTACTTACAGAGTATTGCATGAACCAGACCTAATAATCCTTATAACATTCATCTAGATGCAGCACATGCCTTTCCCACTCAGCAGTTACAATAAAGATATGCTGGAGATTGCTCCTCTCGCAGACACGCTTCAAGATATCTTGAGGAAGTCCTATCATGGTTAGTGCTTTTAGCATTTGTCTTAGTCCACGTCCCTCAACCTGATGCAATATATAACACTGCAAGGGAAGAAATTGAACTACATATCAGAACTGAGAAGCACACGACATGAATCAACAGAGGGTGGCAAAAATCACAATCAGGCAAGAGACTCCTTTGAGTGCCAGACTCAAGGTCAAGCGCTGCATCAAGGGAAAAATGGAGAATTTAGGGAAGTAAATTAAAGAGCTTCAATGTGGCTATAAAAAATCCTGAAAAATCACTCAGTCAGAAAAGATGGCTAGGTTACTCAGAGGAATGCAAAGGTGTCTGCTATGATGGAAAATCTTATAAAAACAAAGATATAGAACAGAAGCTCACCTGGAGTAGTAAAGTGGAATCCAAAGTTTACATCAAAGATGACATTCTTGACATCCTTAGCAGTCAACCCTGCTTTGGGTCAAAAATAACATTAAAATGTTATTTTCAAGATGTTTTTTTGAGGGGGATTTCCAGTTGAGGGAGAGAAAGAAGAGCTAAGCATTTATGCAGAAATTAAACAATATGGGGTCATGGACCCTTGTTTTAATGCCCCTTGATGTAAATATTTCATATATATGTATTCAGGCGGGGAAATCCCACAAATCCAGTTCAAATTCTACCAGCAATATTAGAGCTCAGTATGTGAAACAGCAGTTGTTTATCCATAGATGCTACTGGTCGATGGAGTCAAAGGCAGATGAGAGATCAACACATGTGACATGCAGCTTTTTGGTGGGTCACTAATGTAATTCAGAATATAATCATTCAACAGCGATCAATTGTGCTATGTTTGTTGTTAAAACCAGCCTGCACTGGGGACAGAACTGGCTTCTTAGTAGAAGACAGGTATGTATGTCCATCTGTATTAATGGAGCTAAACTCCATTGTCCTTCAAATTCAGGAGCTGGTTGGCTCCAACTCCCATCAGTCCCAGCAAGAAGTTGTAGACTAGCAATATCTAAAGGGCACCATATTGACTACCCTTGTTATACTTTGCCAAGCACCAGAATAGTGCATAATGCTTCATTTACAAGGAATTTCAGTTATTACACACACACACACACCTCTCCCAGAAATAATATCCCCCTTTCATTAAAAATAAACCCATTATTTTTAGCAGTCTCTCAACATTTCCTCAAAATTATGCATGCTTGTTATTTCACTGGCATATACCTTCAGCTGAGAGAATGCAGCAAGAAAGTTCAAATTCTCATCTATGATGTTAGGTGAACTGCCTTGGTGTAAGGAAAAGTGAAACTGTCAGGTATAGTTTATTATACCGCTCAATGGAGAGAGCTAATCATTGCTGAGATCATCTGAAAGGTCATCAGTGCCTCCTTAGAAAAAGAGAATAAAAGTGAGGAGGTATTAGTATAACAAAGCTGAATAGAATTGATCAAGGCTTCTAGCTGATAGGAATTAAGACATGCCACCAAATGTATATATAGTTAAAGAGGAAAAACTTCTCTTTTTTTTAGTACTGCCCATAAATTTGAGAACTGTGACTGCCTTGTGGGACATAATGGAGGTAGATAAAAACAGAATCCTTTTGTTTGATTTTTTGTGAAGGTTTTTAGAGGCGGCTAATCAAACTTAAATCCATAGCTTGCCCACATACTGTACTTAGGTCCTTCATATCGAAGCAAAAAGCTGCAAACATCTGTAGTGGCACATATTTTTCTAAGTGATCTCTATATATAACTGTCACAAATGGGGAAGAACCAGCAAGCAAGAGTTCTGCATGCTGTACTTAGTTACGGGTCAACAGAGCTGGGAGCAGTCTGGGCTAGGGATGCAAGAAGGCGTCTATTTCCACTCTGACCTGAATTCATCACAATCAGCACTGTTTCCATTCTGCTGCAGCTTGGTTTCTGTGAAATGCTATACAGTGGTACCTCAGGTTAAGTACTTAATTTGTTCCGGAGGTCCGTTCTTAACCTGAAACTGTTCTTAACCTGAAGCTCCACTTTAGCTAATGGGGCCTCCTGCTGCTGCCGTGCCGCCGGAGCACGATTTCTGTTCTCATCCTGAAGCAAAGTTCTTAACCCGAGGTACTATTTCTGGGTTAGCGGAGTCTGTAACCTGAAGCATATGTACCTAAAGCATATGTAACCCAAGGTACCACTGTAGTATTTATCTCGTTTGCCACTATTTAATATACATTACCTAAGTATCTGACATGAATCTCATTGGAACGGAAAGGTCAGAATAATCTTTAAAAAGGCATTGATTGCATATCTCTTGCAGACTTAAACACAACAACAACAATTGAGTGACACAATACCAATGCTATTTGCTTGACTAATCTCCATCCCTGACCATAGCTGAACACATGGACTGCAGTGATTCCCATTTCCTTTTCTCTTTTCATTGGAATTATCCAGCATCCCTAGTTTGGATAAGGTGGGCGCTTTCTTGGCTGGCTAAACTGTCCACCTGCCTGCTGTTAACAAAGTGAGGCATGTGTCACCCTATTGGAACAGCATTCACCCTTCCACCTGCCAAGCACGTGGGTGGGTGGCCATGCCATTGGTAGGCTACCTGCCAGCAGTAATCTGTGGAATTGCCTGAAAGAGGATGATGGAGGTGGAGTGGGTGGGGAGAGGCTGAACTTGCCTGGTATCTGCTGGACTCTAACATGGTCCCTCTGCTTTTGTGTGGCAACCACATCCTAGAACGGGGATAGTGATTGGACCCAATCCTTCCACTACACTCCCTGTGAGTGGCTGGGCTGTGGGTGTACCAGTGCTCCTGTCACTCCACCAAGCCACACCCAGTGGTGGTGGTGGTGGTGGAAGGAAGATTAGGGTTGTGTTTTAAGTTACAACATGGGAACAAGGCAGCTGTGCCAAAGGTTTCACAGACAAAGGTGAAGTTTAGGAAGCATAGTGTATTTCCACCTTAAATTCTGTCAAATGTAATGCAGCACCCATCCACCTTTAGAATGCACTTTTATGGACTGTTTCAAGAAGTGGCAGAGAGAGATTTCTAGATTTGTCTGGCAGAGCAAGAAGCCTTGAATAAAATTTAAGATATTAACTGATACTAAAGAAAGAGGTGGATTTGCCCTGCCAGACCTTAGGCTTTATTATGAAACAGCTGCATTTTGTTGGCTGAAAGAATGGCTGCTTCTCGAAAACACGGACATTCTGGACTTGGAAGGTTTTAAGAATGTTTTTGGATGGCATGCATATTTGTGGTATGATAAGGTCAAAGCACATAAAGCGTTTAGAAACCATATTGTCAGGAAAGCACTGCTTAATGTCTGGATAAGATATAAGGATTTGCTTGAAAACAAAACTCCAAGGTGGTTGTCACCAATGGAGGCAAAGGCTCAGAAAAAGCTCAGTATGGAGGCCAAATGGCCGAAATATTGGGAAATTTTGGAACAAGAAGGAGACAGATTAAAACTGCAGAGTTTTGAAAAACTAAAAAACAAAGTGCGAGATTGGCTTCATTATTATCAAATAATGGAGGCCTACAATTTGGATAAGAAAATTGGTTTTCAGGTGGAAAAATCAAAATTGGAAATAGAACTGTTAGAACCTAAAACTAAGAATTTGTCAAGAATGTATAACTTGCTGTTGAAATGGAATACTCAGGATGAAACGGTTAAATCTGCTATGATTAAATGGGCACAAGATGTTGGACATAATATTATGATGGCTGACTGGGAACAGTTATGGACCACAGGTATGAAGTTTACGGCATGCAATACCTTAAGAGAGAATATTATGAAAATGATATACAGGTGGTACATGACACCAGTCAAGCTTGCAAAAATCTATCATTTGCCCGATAATAAATGTTGGAAATGTAAAGAGACCGAAGGTACATTCTTTCATCTTTGGTGGACGTGCCCAAGGATTAAGACTTTCTGGGAGATGATTTATAACAAAATGAAAAAGGTACTTAAATATACCTTTCAGAAGAAACCAGAGGCCTTTCTCCTGGGCATGGTCGGCCAATTGGTGTTAAAGAAGGACAGAACTTTCTTTATGTATGCCACAAGCAGCAAGAATACTTATTGCAAAGTATTGGAAGACACAAGATCTACCCACCCGGGAAGAATGGCAGATGAAGGTGATGGACTATATGAAACTGGCGGAAATGACTGGCAGAATCCGAGACCAATGAGAAGAGTTGGTGGAAGAAGATTGGAAGAAATTTAAAGTTTATCTACAGAAATATTGTAAAATTAAGGAATGTTAGAAGGATGTTGGAATGAAGTTCTGTGGTTTTAGCAGAAAGGATATAAAGGATTAAGTAAAAATGAATTGGTAATTAGTGAAAGAGGAGAATGTAAAAATATAATATATTAAGGTTAACTTTTTTTAGGATGGAAAGGATTTGCTGAAATATCTAATCGAACTAGAATACAAAAAAGGGAGGTGTGAGGAGGTCAAGGAAATAAGCAAGTTATGTAAAGGTTGGATTTGTGTGTTTTTTCTTTCTTTCTTTTCTTTTTCTCTTGGAATGTTTGTCTTTTTTGTAACCTTCAAAATTGGAATAAATATTATTTTTTAAAAAATAGAATGCACTTTTAAGCCCTTTTTGCATGTCCACTGGACACATGGAGGGAGGAAACAAGGCCACACTGTTGATGTGTTGATGTGGAGGTGTGTACACAGGTACACATTTAATGTTCTCTTTGCATGATCAGAAACCTGGGGAAAGGCAAGGTCATAGGAATAGAGGATGCTGATAGTTCCTCTGGGTCAGTATTGGCTCTGCAGGTTTTCAGACAGGGGTCCCTCCTGGCCCTGTCTAGAGATTCTGAAGACTGAACCTGGGACTTTCTGCTTGCCATGCAGATGTTGTACCATGGATCTACAGAAAGGCTACCAGATTCCCCCCCCCCCAAAGAATCTGGGGACACTTTTTTCTTTTCTTTTTTTGAAAAGAGAAAAAAAACAGTTATTAAAAAACAAACAAATAAATAATATCTTCTCTTCTGTGGTCTCCTCTGTCACGTGGCCTTTCTCTGGGCCCCGACTTGCTCTCTTGGAGTGCTAGCCGCCATGGAGTAGGCTCGGGTTGAGGCATCTAATCATAAGCCTGCATGTTTATCAAAGCTTCTATATATTTCAATCAAGGCTTGCATTTTAAAAATGAGCTTAAAAAAAGGATTTTCAAATGTTTCATGCCAGGCAAAAGACCAGCTGCCTAAAAGAACCTTGGCAAGATGTTTTTCCTCCTAACACAAGAAGGGCCCCATTGATTTATAGCAGAAAAACAATTCTCAAAGTCATAAAAAGGGGAAATTACATATGCTGCCCCAAGGCTGAGAAAACACCATTAGGAATGGGGAAAGATAATACTAATGTGCCTCCCAGTAAAATGAGCCAGATCTTCTTTCTAAGGTTGAAAGGCCAGGAGCAAAAGGGAAAAACATTTAGCTGACAGAAAAAGAGAACATTTTTGAAGAGGCTTCTTTTAAAAGCTGTGTTTTATTGAGTTCCTTCCTTTTTACTTTGAAAAGCTTTATTCTTTTAAGAGGCTACCTATGATAAATGTATGAAATATATTAGCTTAAATATATTGGCTTAAATGTAATTATGCAAAGGATTTAAGGAATGCTAGATTCTTATTTCATATGGTTGTAAGAGTTGTATTTATCCTGAAATTAAGTCAGCCACCAGCCCCCCCGCTGCCAGACAGAAGACGCCATCTAAGCAGTCTTGATATATAGTTGTCAGGCATTTTGTTTAGAAACATTAAATGAAGGAAATCTTTCAATGTTTATGTGAAACTCAAGATCCTTGACATCTGTTGAACATAAAATGTAAGATTAAACCATTTGTTTTAGAAGGCAATAGGGCAAGAAGGGCAAGAGGTGAGCTGGTAATTAAGATTCCATGTAAGATATATTATTACTTATTTGTCATTTATATATAGCTCTTTGTCTCCCATATAAGGGCAAGGAAGTGGGTGTATCTTTTGTGGGTGTATCTTTTGTGATTGGCTCTAGCAAACAGCCAATAGGAATTTCAACCAGGCTGATTGGACAGAGGCAGCCACAGGAGGAGCAAAGGGGGCTGGATTAAGGGAATATAAGTGCTGGCCAGAATGGCAGGAGGCCAGGCCAGAGCTTGGTAACCACGTACCACTGAGCCTCTTATTTATTTGTCTGACAAATAAATTACTATTTTAATTTCTCTATTGCTGCGTTGAATATTTCATTCCAGCTAAGCGTTAACCACAAGCAGGGTGCTACATTTTATGGTGCCCTGTGACTCGGATAAGTGGTCTGCTGGAACGCAGCCCCTTCGCCCTACTGGGCAGGGTACAAGAGAGAGGACAACTGCTTACCCAAAGCGCGCACTGGTAATTTTTTCCAGGGGGAACGCAGAAGACTCGTCTGTCTGATACCCTGCTCACTGGCGGCGACGGACCGGGGGAAACAGGGAACCAACCAAGGGTAAGTGCACAAAGGGATTTTTGGCCCTCCAATTAATTGGGAGGAAGAGAAGTCTTGATCAAACTTCTGCGTCTCAGTAAGGGGAAACTGAGTACGCTAGGTGGTTGGGTACATCAGATGGTGATCTGGTGTAGGGAAAGGGAAAAATTGGGAGGTAGAGTGTGGTGAAGTATCCAGCGCATTGTATGTGTGAGAAAGTACAGAGCAATCTGTAGCTGACCCAAGTGTGGAGTGGGCAGTACTTCGGTTCCTAGTAAGGCGACTTCACTAGGCAAGGAAACCCACGAAGCGCGTCTGTGAGTGACTGAGTGGATACTTCACAGGGCCATACAATGGGAGTTGGGGGTTCAAAGGGGGAAAATACACCTCTTGAGTGTATGTTAAATAATTTTAAGAAAGCCTTCTCAGGGGCATATGGAGTCAAAATGACGCCAGAGCGCTTGAGAACGTTATGTGAACTAGAATGGCCAAAACAAATTACTGGATGGCCATCCCAGGGAACCTTTGATATAAATTTAGTAAGCAAACTTTGGACTGATATCGCCAAAGAAACTGGAGGGTGCCCAGAACAATTTCCATATATAGATTCCTGGCTGAGCACATTAAATAAAAATCCTCCATGGATAAGGGAATGCAAAGTCAAACGATGCAAATTATTGGCTGTAAAAGCCGAAGCTAGAAAAGGAATCTTGCCAAATAAACTCAAACCCATTTTTGAGGGGCCAGAGGAAGAGGTGCTTCCACCTCCACCCTATGCTCCACATCGAAGGGAGCTTAATCCAAACACTCCACCAGTTGTAACCCCAAGGCAAGAAACTGGAATGAATAATGGGAGTGGAGTCACAGAGCTTGATTCCTTGATAGATTATGATAAATATCTTCAGGAGGCATTGGAGTTCTATAATAAAGCCCAAGCAGAAGTGGTTATTCCACCTGTGACTCCTAATAGACCTCCATCTACAGTCTCCTTTAGTGGAACAACTGATTGCCCACCCCAAACCCCTGTACATCCAAGTCCCAGAGAAATGTTACAGAAGTTACAGGGAGACCTTGCTCGGTCAGCAAGCAATACAGCCAGGCGTATAAAGCTGCTAAAAGAACGCCTTGCGACAGATACCATCCCCTATGATTTGAGGCCCCTAGAGCAAAGTGAAGAGAAAGATCACGTAGTAGCCCCTCTTAGAAGAGTATTTGATGCACTTGAGGAGCCTGCGCTGGTTAATGGGCAACCCGGACCACGGCCACCTCGAACTTCGACCCTGCAATATATTCCATTCACAACTACAGATCTGATGAATTGGAAAACACACACCCCATCTTTTGCAGAAAAACCTCAGGCTATGATGGACTTGGTGACTTCAATAGTAAATACTCATAGCCCTACTTGGACAGATTGTCGCCAGCTCCTAAATACTCTGTTCACCACTGAGGAAAGGAGAGACATAATTGAAAAGGCACAGATATATTTGCGTGAGCAGGCCAGAGCGGGAAATATTTATAATATTGACCGTCATCTCCAAGATAACTTTCCCTTGGAAGATCCTAATTGGGATCCAAACAATGCAATTCACCTGGCCAGACTCACCACCTACCGCCAGACACTTGTGCAAGGTATCCGCAGGGCATGCCAGAAGCCCACTAATATGTCTAAAGTCTCAGAAGTAGAACAAAAACCAAATGAGAGTCCGGGAGACTTTTTAGAGAGGCTGCAAGAAGCCTATCGTATATGGACTCCTTTTGACCCTGAAGCCCCTGAAAACAGTAGAATGATTACTGCTACATTTGTGGCCCAGTGCGCTTCTGACATTCGTAAGAAAATTCAGAAATCAGAAGGATGGGAAGGGATGCTGATGAGCCAAATTATGGCCATTGCACGCCGAGTTTATCGGAATAGGGATGAGGCTGAGAAGCAAGAGAAGAAGAAGTGGCAGAAGGAAAAGATGGTAATGCTAGCCACAGCAGTGAAGCAAGACCACCGCCCCTTAAATGGAGGGCGAGGGCGAGGAAGGAATCCACCACTGGGAAGGAATCAATGTGCAAATTGCAAGAAGGAGGGTCATTGGAAGCGGGAGTGTCCTGAACCCCTGAGGTTGGAAGAAGTACGCCCAGGCCCAGGCCCAGGCTCCGGCTCCGGCCCAAGAAACCAGGGACGGGGACGGGGAATGATCCGAGATGGAAGATATCAGAGACCAGGACAGGGACGGAGTAGAGACAATTTCATTGGACTGGCAGAAGAGGATTTTACCCAAGACTAGGAACGACCGGACTCCATAAAGTTAGGCTTCCAGGAGCCCACGGTCACGATTCAATTAGGAAGCCATTTAATAGATTTTATGATTGATACTGGGGCTGAATACTCAGTACTCCCAGAACTATTGCAGAAAAAGGCATCCAAAAGTGTAATCATTAAAAGTGCCACTGGACAGTCAGCCAAGAGGTCTTTCCTCCAACCTTTGGAATGCCAGATTGGGGGACATCGTTTAACCCATCAGTTTTTGTATATACCTGAGTGTCCAATACCTCTCTTAGGCAGAGATATGCTGTCCAAATTGCAGGCCCAAATCACTTTCACTCCTCGAGGTCCAGAAATGAAACTGCCATCAAAAGCAGCAGGAATAATTACCCTCTCAGTACCTAAGGAACAATCATGGCGCCTAATGTCAGCCTTGCAAGTCCAACCCACATTGGATACAGAATTAAACAAGCTCCTCCGAACTCTACAGGTGCCACCAGGAGTATGGGCTGAAAATAGCCCACCAGGAATGGCTAAGAATATAGCTCCAATTGTAGTAACCCTAAAACCTATGGCTACCCCTGTATCTGTAAAGCAATATCCCTTACCCCGGCGAGCAGCGGAGGGCATCCAGAAACATTTGGACCGCCTATTAAAATATGGTCTGCTTAAGCCTTGCCAATCAGAATGGAACACACCCCTTTTGCCTGTTCGAAAACCTGGGACAGATGAATACAGGCCAGTGCAGGACTTGAGGCTCGTAAACCAGGCTATCGAGACCTTGCACCCAAATGTGCCAAACCCATATACCTTGCTGAGTTTGATCCCACCAGAAGCAACATTTTTTACTGTATTGGACTTGAAAGATGCATTCTTCTGTTGCCGGCTGGCACCACAGAGCCAACCTATATTTGCCTTCCAGTGGGAAGACCCTTTGACAGGAACAAAAGGCCAGCTAACCTGGACAAGATTGCCCCAAGGATTCAAAAATTCCCCAACTTTATTTGGCACTGCCTTGGCGAGGGATCTAACAAGTTACCCCTCAACACCGGGAGAAAAGGTGGTTCTGCAATATGTGGATGATCTTATACTAGCTGCAAAGGATTTTGATACCTGTAAAGAAGGGACAGAGGAACTGCTCCACTTGCTCTGGGAAGCTGGCTACCGAGTTTCCCAGAAAAAGGCACAGTTATGTTTAGAAAAGGTCAAATATTTGGGCTTTGACATCTCACACCAACAACGAGCATTGAGACCAGAGAGGAAAGAAGCTATTTGCCTTATCAAGGAACCTACCACAAGAAAACAACTTAGGGGATTCCTGGGAACAGCAGGGTTTTGTAGACTATGGATACCTGATTTCAGTAGTCTGGCCAAGCCCTTACATGAAAGCACTCGAGGTGCAGAAAAGGACCCATTCGTATGGGGACCTGAGCAGAAACAAGCCTTTTTAGTTATCAAACAGCGACTTATGGAGGCACCAGCCCTTGGATTGCCTAATTCGGAAAAACCCTTTCAGCTGTATGTACATGAACAGAATGGGATTGCAGCGGCAGTCCTGACCCAGAGATTAGGAAGTTGGAACCGTCCAGTAGCTTATTTGTCTAAACAATTGGACTCAGTAGCAAAAGGATGGCCTCCATGCCTAAGGGCAGTAGCGGCCACTGCGAGCCTTGTCAAAGAAGCTGATAAATTTACCTTTGGCCAGACGATGTATGTGAATGTACCTCATGCTGTTCTGACACTCATGGAATATAAGGGTAGTTATTGGCTAACGAACCCAAGGATGGCTAGATACCAAGGCCTATTGTGTGAAAATCCCAGGATTCATCTACGAGTAGTGAATATGCTCAATCCAGCGACTTTGCTGCCCCTACCAGAGGTAGATGATGAGGAATCACATGATTGTCTCCAAATAATGGATGAAGTTTATTCCAGTAGACCTGATCTGAAAGATGAGCCATTGAAAAATCCAGATGTTGTATATTATACGGATGGTAGCAGTTACCTGCATGAAGGTGCCAGACGAGCAGGATATGCTGTGGTCACCAATGAGGAAGTTGTGGAAGCTGAAGCTTTGCCTGCTGGCACCTCAGCACAAAAGGCTGAACTTATAGGTTTAACTAGAGCTCTGCAATTGGCAGCCGGATGTAAGGCAAACATCTATACTGACTCAAAATATGCCTTCTTAACCTTGCATGCACATGGAGCTCTATGGAAAGAAAGAGGTCTAATCGGAGCCCACGGGAAGGCTTTGAAATATGGACCTGAAGTAGAAATCCTGTTAGAAGCAGTATGGGCTCCAGAACAGATTGCTGTAATGCACTGCAAAGGTCATGGACGAGGAAGGGATCCAATAACCAGAGGAAATCATGCTGCTGACAAAGCAGCCCGAGAGGCAGCCCAAAAGCCTGTGGGAGGATTTATAGCAGCCCTCATACCAGAGGTAGTTCCAGAAGATGTTAAACCTCACTATACCCCAGAAGAGAGGAAGTGGGCTGAACAGGAAGGAGCAGTTGTGAAGGACGGTTGGATGATCCTGCCGGACAATAGGATTTATGTACCTCATCATCTAGCAGGCACAATTGTAAGAAATTATCATGAATCTACTCACCTTGGCGGTACTGCAACTAGAGAGAGTCTCAGTCGGAAGTTGTATATTATTAATCTATCACAATTAGCAACTTGCATTTCACAGAAATGTGTTCTTTGTGCTAAAAACAATCCCAGGCAGGGACCGGTACAACCTCCTGGAATTCAGCATGTGGGATACGTCCCCATGGAAAGCCTAATTGTGGACTTCACAGAGCTGGTCCCTTCTAAGGGATTCAAGTATCTCCTTGTGTTTGTAGATACTCTTACCGGATGGGTTGAAGCTTTTCCCACCCGAACTGAAAAGGCACGAGAGGTAACTAAAAGACTCCTCACTGAATTGATCCCAAGGTTTGGATTACCTAGATGCATTGGAAGTGATAATGGGCCAGCGTTCATTGATCAAGTAGTACAAGATGTATGTCGAGTCCTACAAGTAAAATGGAGACTGCATACAGCATATAGGCCTCAGAGTTCAGGGAAAACTGAAAGAATGAATCGGACTCTGAAAACCCAATTGGCAAAATTAACCCAGGAAACGGGATTGGGATGGGTAGATGTGTTACCCATAACACTGTTTCGTGTTCGGTGTGCACCCACAAAAAGACTTAAGTTGTCACCTTTTGAGCTCCTGTATGGGAGACCGCCCTCCTTTGTTCAGGATATTCCAGCTGACCTTAAACAAATAGGAGACCATGTGACACAGGAACAAGTGCAATCTCTCTCCCGTGTTTTTGTTTCTCTTAACAGGTGGGCCCTCGAGCGCACGCCGTGCAGCATTGCCGAGCCGATTCATCAGTTCCAGGCTGGCGATAGCGTATGGGTGAAAGAGTGGAAACGTGATCCACTTGCACCTAAGTGGCGTGGACCTTACACCGTCTTGCTCTCTACTCCAACAGCGGTGAAGGTAGCTGAGGTGACCCCCTGGATTCATCACTCTCGTTTGAAGAAGTCTGAAGGCAGTTGGACGTGCAAAGGTGACCCCTCTAATCCTTTAAAACTAACTCTCTCCAAAAACCCCTGTATCTAGCCCTACCGGGAACGGGCTAGGTCACGGGCAACATTTGACGACCGGCCTGCTGCAGCCACAACCTGGAAGCTGGCTGACCTGCGCACGCCTGAAGCTTGAGGAGCGTCTGAACCAGCGACTGTGAACGGAAAGATTCTCTAATACAATTGATTGACTGCCCCCCCCTTGTGGAACAATTATCAGAGATATTACTCATTGGGGATCCTCGGGATATATGTTTTGGTCTTGGTGGTTCCCCATTTCTGTCACTGGGGGAATTATATTGGGGCTAATAATTATTTGCTATCACAATAAGGTAATCTTTTGTGGAAGGAATGCATATACTAGACATCAACATGATTTTATTATTAATCCTGATCCCTTGGGAAGGGGAAGGGTCCTTGAATCTGACCAAATTGGCTAAATATGGATTCAGCCATGACCACAATATGTGGGTAGGTTTAGCTGAAATGGTAGCTAATGTTGCAAATAGGACCAATTGCCTTGTTTGCTCTCTTGGGCCAGATGATTCAGAGGGAGGTATGCCCTTATTACCAATACCATTAGATGCCATTGGTATGGTAAGCGAAATGCCACACCAAACTGAAATACAGAATTTCCCCGGATGGAACTCAACTAAACCATTACGAGTTATACCTGTACAAGGGGAATTCTGTGTACATAAATCATCAGATGCAGCTGATTCTCCCATGATAGGCTCTTCTCATTGTCACTATACTTGGGATTATAAGAAGAATAGTCATACCTGGGCACACGGTACTACCTATCGAACTCGGAATGCCTTGCCCTGTGCACCTCCTTTTATTCATGCATGGAAAGTGGTGTGGAACATAACTGTGACAGAAGAAGGCAATCTAACATACTGCACTGTGAACTCTCTACCCCTTTTGGTATTTCGCCTTCTGTATTCCCCGTACCAAAAACCTCAGACCCGATGGTTGTGGTGGATATGTGGAGAATGGGCATACAAGAAACTCCCTTCCAAATGGAGTGGGACTTGTTTCTTGGGTTGGGTATTACCACCAATGTGGATTATGCCCACTAGTTCGGCCAGGCGAACACGAAGGAATGCTGATATTTCTCATATAGCAGGAGGAAGTACCCAAAGTTGGAGCGGTACTGATGATTGGCCGCCAGAGCGCATTATAGCCTATTATGATCCTGCCTCCTGGAATCCTGGTGAGCTCATACAAGGGGCACGGGATCCTATTTATAATCTAAACAGAATAATTCGATTGCAAGCAGTAGTGGAACTTGTAACCAATGCAACGGCCCAGAGTTTGAGACTTATTGCACAACAGTTGGATGAAAGTAGAGCCGCCATTTTGCAGCTGAAAATGGGAATGGATTATGTACTTGCCAGGCAGGGAGGCCTATGTGGAGTCTTGAACTTGACAGGGAATGCCTGTTGCTTTAACATTTCTGATAATGGTGAGGCAATCCGTGTGTTGGCCACAAAGATGGAGAATATAGCACATGTCCCAGTACAAACATGGGAAGGATGGGATATGGGATGGCTCACCAATTGGTTACCTAATGTCACAGGACTCAAAGGGATACTATTGTCTTGCTTGTTTTTCTTGACAGTAGTAGTATTGGTTTTATGTATGATGCCATGTATCATTTCATGTTTTAGAAGTACAATTAGCAAGATGGTTTCAAATGAAACTCTACCTCATATCATGGCCCTATACAGAGCTTTACCTCAGGAATATGATGAAGGTCAAGCTATCAAGGACACTTGGGATGAAGGTCCTTGAGCTTGAAAGGGGGGAATGAGGCATCTAATCATAAGCCTGCATGTTTATCAAAGCTTCTATATATTTCAATCAAGGCTTGCATTTTAAAAATGAGCTTAAAAAAAGGATTTTCAAATGTTTCATGCCAGGCAAAAGACCAGCTGCCTAAAAGAACCTTGGCAAGATGTTTTTCCTCCTAACACAAGAAGGGCCCCATTGATTTATAGCAGAAAAACAATTCTCAAAGTCATAAAAAGGGGAAATTACATATGCTGCCCCAAGGCTGAGAAAACACCATTAGGAATGGGGAAAGATAATACTAATGTGCCTCCCAGTAAAATGAGCCAGATCTTCTTTCTAAGGTTGAAAGGCCAGGAGCAAAAGGGAAAAACATTTAGCTGACAGAAAAAGAGAACATTTTTGAAGAGGCTTCTTTTAAAAGCTGTGTTTTATTGAGTTCCTTCCTTTTTACTTTGAAAAGCTTTATTCTTTTAAGAGGCTACCTATGATAAATGTATGAAATATATTAGCTTAAATATATTGGCTTAAATGTAATTATGCAAAGGATTTAAGGAATGCTAGATTCTTATTTCATATGGTTGTAAGAGTTGTATTTATCCTGAAATTAAGTCAGCCACCAGCCCCCCCGCTGCCAGACAGAAGACGCCATCTAAGCAGTCTTGATATATAGTTGTCAGGCATTTTGTTTAGAAACATTAAATGAAGGAAATCTTTCAATGTTTATGTGAAACTCAAGATCCTTGACATCTGTTGAACATAAAATGTAAGATTAAACCATTTGTTTTAGAAGGCAATAGGGCAAGAAGGGCAAGAGGTGAGCTGGTAATTAAGATTCCATGTAAGATATATTATTACTTATTTGTCATTTATATATAGCTCTTTGTCTCCCATATAAGGGCAAGGAAGTGGGTGTATCTTTTGTGGGTGTATCTTTTGTGATTGGCTCTAGCAAACAGCCAATAGGAATTTCAACCAGGCTGATTGGACAGAGGCAGCCACAGGAGGAGCAAAGGGGGCTGGATTAAGGGAATATAAGTGCTGGCCAGAATGGCAGGAGGCCAGGCCAGAGCTTGGTAACCACGTACCACTGAGCCTCTTATTTATTTGTCTGACAAATAAATTACTATTTTAATTTCTCTATTGCTGCGTTGAATATTTCATTCCAGCTAAGCGTTAACCACAAGCAGGGTGCTACAGGGTAGGCCTGGGCTCGGCCACGTGTCCTTGTCCTCCTGGTGTTCTCCTACCTCTCCTCCTCAGTGGCGGCAGTGGCATGGCAAGGTCAGGGTCCCCTCTTTTTTCCTCTTTCCTCTTTCACTCTCTTCCTTCTCCTTCTCCTCTTCCCCTTCTCCCTGTGTTGGCTCCAGGGTTTTCCTTGCCCCGTAGTACTGCTGGGCAGTCAGCCGGGTGACCAGGTACTCTCGCTCCTGGCTTAATTTGGGTTGCAGGGGGATGTGTGTGTCAGCAGTTCCCCCAACTGATGCACCAGGCGTCCCCGGTCCCCCCCTCAGCAGTGGTGGTGGAAGCAGAAGTTTCAGCAGCCCGGAGCCAGCCAGGTAGCAAAATTGGCTCTGGCTGGCTTCAGGATCTGCTCACTGCTGTAGTGCCTGCCATTTTGCCTCGCCGGAAGTCCCCATATGATGTATCTTGTGCCATTGAACCAATCATACAACATTCATTCCCTACTAATAAATCTACAACACTTAAAATATAAATCCAGGGACATTAAATGAAATCCGGGGACATTCAGGGGATGGATTTTGTCTGGGGGCGGATTTGGAAATCTGGGGACCGTCCCTGGGAAATGGGGACGTCTGGTAACCATAATCTACAGCCTCCCATCTCCAATCATACATTCAGAGTCGCCCCGACTGGCTGGGGAAACCCAGCCAGATGGGCGGGGGTATAATTAATAAATTATTATTATTTAGCGCATGTACACATAGGCTATGTTCAAACCTTTGGCTTAGCATATGTTGCATAGAGAATGGAGGCAGAGTCAATGGTCACAATCCAGCTCCTCCCTTAAGCATGAATGTTCTCTGAACATTCTATGTATCACAGGAGACGTCCACTTTTCCTATATGCTCAAATCAACAGACCCCCTAAATATTTTTGCTTGTTCTAACATATTTCCATCAAGTCGTCACTTTATAACCTGGGTTACTGCCAAAGACCTTTCTTTATTATCATGAAGAAATGAGTATTTGAAATACTAATTTGAAAATCTCATTTTTAGATTATTTCTCTCAGAGTGTTGTTGGGGTGTGTGTGGTGTGTGTGTGTGCGCGCGCGCAAGTGGGAGGGTGTTGAGTGATGAAGTTTTGGATTGATCAAACATGCCTCTCTTTTGAAATCAATAAGGTGCTTGGGACTCCTTGCTGAAAAGTGTTGCGTTGTAATGGCCAATTTCGGAAGCAGGTGTGCTGCTAATGGCACAGCGCTTGTTTGTGAGAGAGAGGAAGAAAGATTATTAATTTGCAAGGCATGAGCATCTTTCTGGCACTCAAAGAAAGTTGCTGAACTTGGGCAGGGGAGTGGCTGCTTGTGGAATGACAGCGAAGGGGGATAGAATCTGGTTTCTTCTACATAAAGGGAGAGGGGAGGCATCGCACACTCTGTTGGATCTTCCCTTTTATACTCTCCAGTTTTTGATCTGCCTCCCACATAATATCATTTTGTTTAAAGTGCATTGTACCTTCATTTTTGAAATATCAAGTGACTAACAAGCAGGGCTATCACACATGCATCCATTAGCAGGTTTATCAAGCCTGAAATTAAAAGCCAATACAGAAGAAATCTGTAGGGCTAGACATTTTTGTATTTGTAAACAATTATTTAGGCCTATCTAAGAGTGATGCAGGGACATTTCAATCAGGAGCTAGTTTTCACCCTCTCTGTTAATTAAATTAACTGAGAAGTTGTTTTACCTGTCTTTGCAAAAATGGTCTCCCCCTCCAGTGAGAGGTTATGAGGCAAAGCAGAGGTACACTGGCAAGCCTAGCTCTTTCCAATACAACACTTTTCACTTTTCCTGATCTTTAGGACCCTCCACAAGATGGAGCCTGGGTGACTGTTTGAAGTGGGGTGCTTCTTGTACTCATGGAGCCTGCCGATACAATTTAGGATGCTCCGGAAATGCTATTATTTTAAAAATCCACTCAACCAGCTAAAATCTAAAAGGCCTGGCAAAAAAACCTTTATGAATAGTTTTAAATTGGCATCCAAAAACACTATATATTCTCCCTCATCCAGCAGAGGAAAACCACTGTGGGACTCAAAAAGAACCATCGAGTGGGGGGGGCTGCCACTGCTCCCCCCTCCACGTTCCCACTTTGGATACCTGAGGAACCCACCTTACTCTGCCTAACAGCGAGGCCAAACCCTGATGGGACCACTGGGAAACAAAACTATGCGTGTAATAGAACTCGGGTTCTATGGGGTATGCAAAGCAATGCCAGAATGACCCAGAAGCCTTAAATAAAGGCACAGGCGAGTAATTTATCTACAGCGAAATATATTATACAAGTTAAGGTCCTTTCTTCATCATTGCTGCTGTTGCTGTATCTCCCATCTATGACCTTCCTGCAGTTAGTCCCAACCATTGTCTTCCAGTGTATGGGCTATTGAAGCACTTTGAGCAGAACCAAAACCAGCAAGGATGTCCCTATTAACAGTTTTTGTGCCCATCCAAATGCTGCTGTCAAGAGACCATACAGAACCTCTCTTTATGATCTTCCTCTGTGTTATGCTAAGGAAGCAGCTGAGGAAGTCTCTCTCCTCCTTGTATGACAACTGCTTGTGCAATGGAACTTGCCCCTGCACTCCCACCAAATTTGCTCTTTGGTGTTCCCCAAAGCATCAAAGGAATATTTGGGGGGTCCATTGGGGAGAAAAGGAGGGGAGTTCCATTGCAAAAGTGGAAGTGGTCTGCTCCTCCCGCAACTCACCTTCCAATTCCCAGGTAACCCAAATTTGAGAGGAATTGCTTTGCTTATCCCCAGAACAATCCAATTTGAGTTTGGGCAGAGCTCACCCATTACTATCTTTTCATAAACCGCCTTGGATAAGAGAGAGAATGGCGGGAGACACACTTCTTCTTCTGATGTGCAAAAAGTGTTACGAATGAACAAGAGTCATCTGGTGGTCTTGCGGGCCTGCAAAATTCATCGAGGCCGATTAGCTCAGGAGATGCCTGCTCTATAAAACCACGAAACATTTCCCTGCGGCCAATGTAAAGGATGCTATTGTGCAGTGAATATTCATTTGTAAATAGCAGAGCAATCCATTATGGAAACCGGGAGACGCCGGCCCCATGCAGTCATGTACTCCAAAGTAATCCGTCTTTATTACTGTCTATCCAGGACTGATTGTTGGCAGCAACTACTGCTAGAAACCATCCAGAAGCTCTTTGGTGTGTATTAATAATAAGGGTTTGAACATGAGCGATACTGGAACCTTTACAGAGAAGATTCCTCATTCTGTAAACAGCAACTCATCAAGGTTAATTCCTCCCCCCCCCCCATCGGATACTTTACACAGTGTAATGTGTGCCAAGACACGGCATTGGCTCAAGAAGACTGAATTCCAGCAGAGCACGAGCTGCTGTATGATTTGCAAAGATTTTGCATCCGGATTTGGTTTGTAGCAGACTATTGTCTGCGTGGAGACTGCAATGTAATATTATCTAAGACATTGGTACTTACTTCCAAGTAAATATACTGGGGGTATACTTACTCTATTATTACTATTGGTGGTGTTTGATCTTCCGATTTATTTACCTCTTCATAGCCATAAGCTACCAAGCTGTGTACAATATTAAAATTTTAAAAAAAAACCTATAAAACTATAAAACCATTTCTACAATTAGTATTTCATAAAATTATCGGATCACACTCTTTCAAAGCCTTCTTTAAAGGAAAAAATGAATATTCAGTAGCAAGCCACAATTCAATTGTCTAGTCTGCAATCCTATAGCCTTTCACAATGTGACTTACTTCTGAGTAGGCATGTTTAGGATTTCACTGTTAATTGCTATACTTTTGCTTTTACAGAGCCACTTGGATAGAAGTATGCCAATCTGGGATTTCATTATTCAACAGCATATTTTTTTAAAAAAAGTTATTTGATAATAAAAATGGTTTTATTCAAAGACATTTATCACAATAGAAATAATAGTGAAAATTACAGATGATTAGGATAAAAGGATGCTTGAGATACGAAGGAAGTAGAAAAGAAGAAAAGACACCAAATGAGAAGCTATTATCAGTGGATGAAAAGGTTGAAGGGGGAGATGCTTCCTGGTTGGGAAGGAGAAAGGAAGAGAAAGGAAGTGTTAAAGAAAGCTTCAGCATTAAATAAGTACCTTCCTTCAGTCTCTGCTTGAAATGAAAACAGCAAATGGATGCTCTGTGCTTCAGGGCAAAAGGGGGGAAAATGAGAGGTCAGATGGCAGGAAAATTAAAAGTCACTTCACAGTGTCTAACTATATTTAATCACAGACATTTGCTTAAGTAGCATGAATAATAATAAAAAATTGGTCTTTAATTGGAAAGTATGTAAAGTTTCTAAAGAGCAAAAAAAAAAAAAAACCCCACACAAAAACTACTATGTCCACTTTAAGGCCTGTCTTAAAATTTCCACTTTGCTTTTAAAACTATATGAAACTGCTGTAAGGCATCATCCAGAGTTTTTGAGTTAAGTGCCATCAGTATGCTGAGGATGCTTGGCTCTATTTCTCCTGGTCTTCTAAATCAGGTGATGCTATGAGAGTGCCTGGAATTGGTAATGGACTGGGGAAGGTCCAATACAAGGAATCTGAATGCTGCCAAGATGGAAGTGCTATGGGTAGTTGGCCCTTATGTAGAGGGAGATGGTGCTGAACCTGCTTGAGGGGGAGGGGTCTACACTCTCCACAAATCACAGCCTGGGGGTACTCCTATAACCAGTCACTAGAAGAGACTACCCAGCATTTGTGAAAGTAAGTGCCTTTTACCAGCTACAGCTAGTTCTCCAGCTGCGGTCACTTCTCAACAAAGATAGTTTGGCCGCGGCAGTGATCTATGTTCCTGCAATGTGTTATATATGGGACAGTCAGGGACTGCCTAGATGAGGAGAAATGGCAGGAGGCTACAGCCAGGGAACCACCAAAGAAGCATCAGAGGAGGAAGGTTCCGAGCCAGGAGATTGGTGGTAGGATACAGAAGACAGCTCAGATGAAGAAAGAGGGGCAGATGGGTTGGAGGCCAAGCAAGCAACAGGTCTGAGTGAGAAAGAAGCGGCTGAGGAGGAAGAACTAAGGCTATGACAGATCCACAGAAACCTGCCAGTTCCACTGTTTTCCTCTCCCCTCCTACTCTGCCCCCAAGAAGGAGGAGGGTGTTACATGTAGCCAGGGGCGTCGACTTATAAAAAATATTGGGGGGGCCCAAGACCTCCAAACCGCTGCTGCTGGGGGAACGAAAGGGGCGAGCCCCGGGCTGCCCCGACCTTAAGTGAACCTGTGAGGGCCCGCCCTTTGCGGCAGCCGATTGGCTGCTGCCGTGGGTGGTGAATATTAATGAATCCCCGCTTCTTGCGGGGCTGACACCAGCCCTGCGAGATTGTTGATGGGTCGAGAGCCCACAACCCCACCCCCTCTCTAGATCGGGAGTGGCTTTGTTTTAACTCATTACTGAATGTATTTTAAAAGGTAACTATCGTCAAACAAGGAAAATAAAAAATACCAACATAATTTTGTGATTTTACAAAGCATAATATAACTAATAATTTTCTTAAATTATTGGGGGGGCAGAGCCCCCCCAAATGAATTTTTGAGGGGGCTCGGGCCCCCTCAGGCCCCATGGAGCCGCGCCTATGCATGTAGCAGAGCAAAAGGCACAGAGAGACCCTCTTTGAAGGAGTTTGTTGGAAAGGAGTTTGCTGTGGAGGAGCCTTAGGTCCTGAGCTCAGATCCTCGGTCCTGGCAACTGCTTCTTCAGGCTAGTCCTGCCCATGGAGTTCTCTGTTTGTAGTTTGTCTCTTTGAATAAATAATCAACTTTACTGCTCGTCTCTGAGTCCCTGTGCTGACCCACAGCTGAACCAGCCCTGACTAGGACTGCACTTTATAGGTGGTCTGAATGCTTCAGTTAATATGGAACAAAACTGCCAGAATTTTAACTGTCATGGCTTGCTTTGCTCATACGACACCTCCTTTTTCTAAGAGTGTTAATGGCTACCTATTCAGTTCTGGGCCAGATTCAAGGTGCTGTTGCATGCCTGCAAAACCTCAAATTGACTGGGACGCAGATACCTATTAACATATAGGGATGTGGGAAAGATCCGATTCAGTTTGCATTCCAGTGTGAATTACCAGCTCCCAAAACAGTGTGCTACAAAACGTTTGTTTATTTGTTGTTGTTGTTTTCACATTTTTGGCACAGCTCTTTAAATAAACTGAGTATAAACTAGGTTGGGGCATGGCAGAATTAAGTGTAGCCTTGCAGCAGTGGAGGTGTCTGCCCCCTCAAAAAAGAAAATCAATGAAAAGTTCACTAATGGCAGACCTAAATTGGAAAGGATAATCAAATGGAGAATGGAGGAACAGTCACTAGGCAAGGTACCTGAGGGAAGATCTGGGAGTTGTAATGGATGATCAAGTAAATATGAATTGACAATGTGAAGCGGTTGCAAAACTGACTAATGTTTTATTGAGCTGTCCTAGCAGCTGCCTCCTGTGTAAAACAAATGAGGTAATTATTCCATTAATCCTGACAATAGTTTGACCTTATTGAGAAACCCACATTCAGTTTTGGACAGAGCAATTAAAACAAAAAGATAATTGTAGGGAGTTAAATGGAAGGCAAGAGAGAGAGAGATAGAGAGGCTTAGAATGAGGAATGCAGACAATCGCCGAGCTGAGCATGGTAAATAAATTAAGAAAACAGGATAGTTGTTTGTGTGTGCTGAAAGAGGGGGTAAGAAAGAATTGTTTGGATTTGTCTGAGACATAAAAGAGGAAAGTCATGAACTTTTGAGCTCTTCGTGGAATTTACAGCATGCAACACAAAAATCGCTACATAATCCAATTATCTGTACAACATAAAAATAAAAACAATTATTGAAATAGTATTGTAATAACAAATTACATAATGAAATGCAGATGTTTGTAACAGCAGCAGCATAAAAAATAAAAAGTGAGAAAATCAGCAGCAAGTGTGCTCATCGGTACAAAGTGCATGCTTTGATGGCTATAGAAACACATAAGGACCTAAGAAGAGCTTGCTAAATCAGGCCAATGGCTCCTCTAGTTACAGGCATTGGCAAACTCGGCCCTCCTAATGTTTTGGGACTACAACTCCCATCATCCCTGACCACTGGTTCCGTTAGTTAGGGATGATGGGAGTTGTAGTCCCAAAAATCTGGAGGGCCGAGTTTGCCTATGCCTGCTCTAGTTCATCATTCTGCTCCAGCCAACCAGATGTCTATATGAAGCCTGCAAGCAGGACTGGAGTACAATATTATTCTGCCCACTTGCAATTTCCAGGAACTGGTATTCAGCGGTAGACGAAGAGCATAGTCATCATGGCCAGTAGCCATTGATGTCTTTCATGATTTGGACTCAAACTCCTTTAAAGCCATCCAAGCTGGTGGGAGCCATTTCCACAGTTTAACTATATGACAAAGTACTGGGGACGGGAAGACAGGGACAGATCTTATTGGTGCTGAGCAGGAGGCAATTTTTCTGAGAAAACACATTTCCCTTCCCCCTCAATCCCATCAATAGAAATACTTCATATATTTGCTATCGTGTTTGTGTGTGGTGCTTTGTCCTCCACCCACCCACCATGGTCCACAATGATGCCAGGCCCAGAGTAATGGGGAGGATGTAGGGATCAGGTGGCGCTGTGGTCTAAACCACTGAGCCTCTTGGGCTTGCCAATCAAAAGGTTGATAGTTCGAATCCGCTCGATGGTGGTGAGCTCCCATTCCCCTGTCCCAGCTTCTGCCACCCCAGCAATTCGAAAGCACACCAGTGCAAGTAGATAAATAGGTACCGCTGTGGCAGGAAGGTAAACAGCGTTTCTGTGCGCTCTGGCACTTGTCACGGTGTTCCGTTGTGCCAGAAGCGGTTTAGTCATGCTGGCCACATGACCCAGAAAGCTGTCTGTGGAAAACGCAGGCTCCCCTGGCCTGAAGCAAAATGAGCGCCACACCCCATAGTTGCCTTTGACTGGATGTAACCATCCAGGAGTCTTTTACCTTTACCTTATTGTGGAGGATGCAAAATGGTGGCAAGGTAAACAAAATAGAGCAGCACCTTAGGGAAAAGGGAAAAAGCTGTGCTATTGCCACTGCTAAATGGAAGTCAGATCCCTGAGAAAATGTTGGAGAATTTATCCTCTTCCCTGGAGAAATTCATTGAAAATACCCCTTCAGTTTCTCTGTCCATAACTAGGATTTTGAGAAGCTATTTGCACCCTAACCAGAACCTAAATGTGATGCTTTAAATACACGATTTGATTGCTGACCTGTAGCAGTCATAATGCTGCATACTTTGACCACTGCAGCCCCTAACACACAAATTTTCAATGACTTCTCCTGAGGAAGCTGTTTTTTTAAGAAAAGAAAGAACGAGGAAAAAAACAGACAAATAAATAGTTTCCATTTTCTCTCTGCCTTGCTTCATTGGAAAGAGCAGGCTAAAAGGAAGCCAGCTGTGTGAATTCTAGTGGCAGGTGAATCAATGCTCTAGCACTCTGTAGGTCCCTGCCAATTGCTGTGATATTGATTGACTCCTAATCAATTGCTACTATGTGACTGCTGCATAATCAGCGAGTGTAAACAACATGTGTGTGGAGATATCTGGGACAAGGGAGGCAAGCGCAGCAGGGGGCGAGAGGAGATATGAACCAAGCCTCACATAGCCTATAATTAAACACAGCACAGTGCCCGTTAAAACAGGAAAGCACAATGGATATGAGGGTTACTGGGGAAAAGGTGGGCGGGGAATAAATTATCCAAACAGCTGTATGCATGTCTACTCAGAAGTAATTTAACAGGGCTCGCTCCTAGGTAAGTGTCTGAAGAATTGAAGCCTAAAAGTCTCAAGGGGGCTGCAGTCCTAAGCATCCTTTTGCCATGACATACATAACAGTGGGGCCTACCTTAGAGTAAACAGCATATGTACAAGCTGCTTTTTAGAGGGGTCTTCTGATACCTCTGTTGTACCCTGACCTGAAATTCTACCACACCTCCAAATTCCAGAATGTGCACACAGATTCATACAAACACATCCATGGCAATGGTCAAAGCAGCAGCTCTTTGAATGAATTTTTATTTTTATTTTTTGCTGGTGTCTGGATTTAAATCGGCCCATAATCTTTGGACTTCACTGTATGGGTTTTTGTTTATTTGTTTATTTGGGGTGATTTTTTTATGTTACTGAAGAAGGGTGTGGTTTGATATGGACTTGTCTTGAAGTCAGTGTGTTCCAGGGATAGGAAACCTTCATTATGTCAAAATCAGCATTCTTTTTTGGGGGGTGCTCTCTCAGGGACTGGGGGGTGACAGGGCTGAAGTCAAATATATTTGGAGTGGCGCTAGCTGTGGGGTGGGGGTGGGGGGGGCAACAGTTTCTTCTATGTGTCTTGCCTTCTCCTTCTTTCTCCCCTCTGTTCGCTCCCTCTTTCCCATTTTGTTTCTCTGTTTGTGAAGCAGAGGGGGCAAGGTCTATGATATAACCAGCCCTCCTTCTCTCCCCTGTATAACTTTGCTCACCTCTGTTTCTCTCCCCCCCCCCCATCCTACCATCTCAGGGATGGCAGGCTCACTCCCATCCCTCACTTGACCTTGGCTAGACACACAGTATCCCTGGCCCATCTCTTGGAAGCTACAACAAGGTCAACGTCAGGGGATATCAACTAAGAGCAGTGGTGCAGCATGGGTTGCTGACACCTGGGGTGGACAAGCTACTTATGCCACCAGAATGTCCCCCCACCCCCAAGCCAGTAACCAGGGCTACATCACCTGCCTGCCTGTGCAGGGGGGGACCCGGCCGCCCACCACGACCCTTGGTGGGTGAATCTTCCCCAACACTGATGGAGAGGATATACAAAGAAAAATATTGGACATGGCTCACACCCCAACTCTTATCCCAGATTCTTTTTAAAAAAACATTAAACCTTGCCATTCTCCAGTGTCTCCCACCCAGGAAGGGCACAGTTTCATGCTGGATTTCACACTCCAGGGCATGAAGCCAGTGCCGGATTTACGTATACACTAAACAAGCTATAACTTAGGGCCCCACTCTCTTGGGGGCCCCCCAACAAAATTAAAGAAAAAAAACCTGGATGTACATTTCCAAAATATAAGATAAAATACAAATAAAATAAAACCTCCTGTGATGTAACCTGCTCCCTAAAATATCACAGGTTTGCTCATTTCTATATACAGTGGTACTGTACCTTGGTTCTCTAACATAATCTGTTCCAGAAGTCTGTTGCAAAACCAAAGCGTTCCAAAACCAAGGCACGCTTTCCCATAGAAAGTAATGCAAAACGGATTAATACCTTCGAGTCCTAAAATCCAGCCCTGCATGAAACTACTGCTCCAGGCTGCCTTCTGGAAGTCTCACTCTGGATGTAGCCTCGAGAAAAATATGACAGCGCCCTACCCAAGAAAAACAACAACAAAATGACACAAAAGTGATGACCCCACCCCATCCCCCAGTTATAACCCAAAGATGCAATTACCGTATTTTTTGCTCTATAATACTCACTTTTTCCCTCCTAAAAAGTAAAGGGAAATGTGTGTGCGTCTTATGGAGTGAATGCAGGCTGCGCAGCTATCCCAGAAGCCAGAACAGCAAGAGGGATTGCTGCTTCCACTGGGCAGCGATCCCTCTTACTGTTCTGGCTTCTGAGATTCAGAATATTTTTTTCCTTGTTTCCTCCTCTAAAAACTAAGTGCGTCTTGTGGTCTGGTGCGTCTTATAGAGCGAAAAATACGGTATCCTCTTGGGCCACTTCTGGCAGCAATGACACTCACTATCCTAGGGAGACTTGCCTTATGTCCTCAACTACCCAGCAAGGCATCCTGGGGAACTGCAGGGACTTAGGCAGATAGAATTCAGCCTCAGTAGAGCTTATTCCTGCTGTTGTGATATCACAAACTTAATGTTCCTAGGTATTATGCAAAATAAAAATTAAAAAAGACCAGCTCCATGGAATATGTATGTAAAGCTTTGCTCTACTTTATTTTTGTGGCTTATACCATAGCAGAAACTCAATTTTGCAGGTGCTGTAATAACGAAAGACCAAAAACTGCAAGTATACCAAGCAACAAGAAAACAAAAACCACCCTCTGTGCAAACAGTATATAAAGTATAATATAAATTTCCCTGCAAAATAAATGGAGTCTGATGTGCAAAAAAAATAAAAAGTAGGGAAATGTTCTGATAGCTACAGTTAAGATTTCAATATTTTCTTTTCCCCTCACTTTCTTCTGCACATAAAATCTGGGAACAGTAAGCAAAGAGAGGTTATCTGCCAGAGGCAAACATTCAATTTGCTCTAGTTTGTGAATCATTTCAACTGTAAAGAACTGCTGTTTAGCTATCCCCCCTGCTGAATGCTTTCAGAGACAGATGAAATTGAGCAAAAAAACATTTCTGCAGTTGAAGAGGTGCGCCTGTGTCTTACTGCTTTCAGTGGGAGACCTGGCATTTGATGGTCTTTGATCCTTCATGCCATGAGAACTAACATAAAGAGAAATGTGTGAGTTTGGCAGAGAACATAACAATGCAGATGTAGGATGAGAAATGAAAATTTGGTTCAATGTGTCAGAGCACAGTGAAGAGAAGAACAAAACCAAAGGTGGCCCAATCATCCACTTGTCTCTTCCTCTGGTTGTATGAATCTTGCTTCTGAGATGCAGTTGCAGATCTTCCCAATTGGAACTTTTGTTTAGAAAAGTGTGGACAGTGGCTCACCTGGCTGTAACTAGTTTCTAAGTGGAAAAGTGATGATGATAGATAGATGATAGATGATAGATAGATAGATGATAGAGAGAGAGAGAGAGAGATGATAAATAGATAGATAGATAGATAGATAGATAGATAGATAGATAGATAGAAGATAGATAGATAGATAGATAGATAGATAGATAGATAGATAGATAGATGATAAATAGATAGATAGATGATAGATATTTAGTCTTCCCATGTGGAAAGTTCCTTACCTTGGTAGTTTTCCTTGGCTTCTTTTTCAGCTGGAGGGTTTTACCAGTCATGGCAGCTCTCCCCGCTGTGAATAACAAATTCTTCCCTTCCTCCACTTACTTGAATCCTTTTTAGCCAATGTGATAAAACAGCAGGGGATAAAATGTTTTTAGTAAATAACTAAGTAAGATCATTTTGTCAATTAAGTACAAGAATACTTTATCCACAGCTCCCAAACTCGTGGGCAGATTAGAATGTTGTTATCTTGCCCATTTTATTCTCCTCTGGATTTTGCAATGCTCATTTTTTAAAAAAGGAAAGTACAGAAAATGTGTTTATAGATGTAAACTCTGAGGTAACATTTAGTTATAAATGCTTCTTTTGGGACACAGTGCATTCAGAAATGTGTATATTGAGATAAGATATGCTCAAAATGCAAAATGACATATCTGAATGTGCATGTTTGTGAAGTTTTTTTAAAAAAATGCAGATTAATTTGGATAGATGAAGAAAGAAGCATATGAATAAACACATGTGAAAATGACAGGGATAGGAAATAGTCTGAGTCATCACCCTGACGCATGTTTTCCCTCACTAGGCTGAAGTTGAGTGACAAATTGTCACAGCATATGCATATTATATTTTTCTTCAAACTGTTTCCCGCCCCCTGCCCCCAACACTTGTTGGTATGAACCTTTTCCCCACATAAGAACATAAAACGAGCCTGCTGGTTTAAACCAATGGCCAGTGAGGTGAGGTTAGTGGACTAGGGGACTAGGCTAGTTCCCTTAAATGTTCTGGGACAATTAGAGTATTAAAGTATTTTTTTTTCTTTTTTCTTTTATTAAGGATTTTCTTGTTTTACAGAAGTAAGTGTAATGCCTCGTATTTTTTCCATGTAACATTTTTACAAATCCGTTTCATTTGTTGAGACATTAGGGGGAGAAGAAAAGAAAGGAAAAAAAGCGGATGGAGGGAGGGATGGGTGGGGGTGGGGTCGGGTGGTGATGTTTCTATTATGCTTAATGTATGTAGAGTTTAGTGTCAGCGTTGCTTGTGTTGTTCACTTGTGTTCCTTTGGTGGTGAGAGAGGTTGGGGTTGGCCTAGGGTGTGGTTGTTTGTTTGTGATTGGCTGTGGTGATCTTGAGTATTAAAGTATTAAAGCCTGGCGCCTCCTTCCCTAAGCCTGGGCAGCTTCTGCCTGGCTTAGGGAGGAGCTTCTGCCTGGCTTAGGGAGGGAGGTGTGATGCTTCAACGGGGTCCAAGAGCCCTTCTGCCATCTTCCCAAAGCCCAACTGGCTTTGGGAAGGAGGCAGGAAGTCTCCAGCATTCTCTCAGAGGTCTGGCACTACCTTCCCAAGCCTGGGAAGCTTCTGACCAGCTTAGGAAGGGAAGCATGACGCTCATGCATGCAATGTCACAATGTCACGACATCACCCTTTCCTCCCCTCCCTACAGTTGCCCTTGCAAGCTGGTGCCTCTGGCCCTGTTTCCCTACGAAAAATTCACCACTCACCACTGCCAATGCCCCACCAAGTCCAGCACCCTGCTAGCTGGAGATAAGTGCAACAGCATCTGTGATTCCCAGCAACTGGTATTCAGAGGCATAATAACTGAATAACTGAGATCCAGCGCTGAGGGCCTTCTGGCAGTTCCCTCACTGCAAGAAGCCAAGTTACAGGGAACCAGACAGAGGGCCTTCTCGGTAGTGGCACCCGCCCTGTGGAATGCCCTCCCATCAGATGTCAAAGAGATAAACAATTATCTGACATTTAGAAGACATCTGAAGGCATCCCTGTTTAGGGAAGTTTTTAATGACTGATGTTTTAATGTATTTTTAATCTTTGTTGGAAGCCGCCCAGAGTGGCTGGGGAAACCCAGCCAGATGGGCGGGGTATAAATAAATAGATAAATAAATAGATAAATAATAATTTGACCAGGGAGGGAGAACCTAGCCCTTATGGCTAGTGGTCCTCTGTGCATCATTTTGCACCTGAGACTTGTCTGAGCCACTCAGGTGGCAGAATGGAAATATCCTTTTAGACTAGGCATGGGGAGCCTATGGCCCTCTGGAAGTAGTATTCCTTACAAACTGGATTAAAATATAATCCATAAAACACAATATAAAACCATCTACTCAGCAGCAATGCCAAAACAAAAACAAAAAGGCCAAAAGAAAAACCATCAGTAAACCGAGCAAAACCCCAATAGGCAACAGTATTTTGCATTAGCCACTGAAGACCATAGAGACTCCCAAGTCCGTTGAAAGGGATGGGGTCTGCCCAATGTTATGCAGCACTGAGTGCCACAACTTTGGGGTCATTGCTGGGACAGGTGCTCCCATAGTGTTAAGCTTCTGATTTCCATTTCAAGCAAGGAAAATATCCTAGCAGCCTCTATGATCAGCATCTCTTGAAGAAAAGAATCCATATTTCCCTCAACCTGCTGCAGAAGAAGTTATTTCGGGGCTTCAGCCTAGATAACACACCGTTTTATATCACATATTTCTTCAGTCCATAAAGGAAGAGAGTCGTGACCATCCTATGCAAGGATTCGTGGCACTCCAACTATTTGTGTCGGAAGGCAATTGTGAACTAGAACTATAAGTTTCAACCGCCCCCAAGGGAAAGACACAATAGGGGAAAGGGCTTGTTTAGAGTGTTCAGCTAGAACCAGGGATACTCAGGTTCATATTCTTAACTCTGCCATGAAGTTTATTGGAAAGCAGTTCTGACTAGCCACCATCTCTCAGCCATACCTACCTGATACAGATGCTGTGAGGATAAAATTGGAGCAAAGGAGAAAGATGTTTGTCCATGTAGATATGGAACAAGAATGCGAGGGAGCAGCTGGTCTG
This sequence comes from Podarcis erhardii, assembly GCF_964252035.2. Taxonomy (NCBI): domain Eukaryota; kingdom Metazoa; phylum Chordata; class Lepidosauria; order Squamata; family Lacertidae; genus Podarcis; species Podarcis erhardii. The sequence goes on along the minus strand of NC_138507.1, from coordinate 30,948,775 downwards.
GTCCCAGTTGTTTTTTTAAAAATAAACACAGCACAGTCCCAGCTGGCAGAAGATGATTGCTTATTCTGGCCAAAATAGATAAGAGTGCAACTTTTTCGAATGAATAATGCAAAATGTAAAAATCTGCTCAACATGGGAGGACGGCAGTCAGTCTCCCTTTGTACAATTTCAAGTCAAGGGCAGGAAGATAAAGTGTCCAGTTTCTCTTCGTACCTTTTGCAAATGGTAACAGCACTGCTGAATATGGGGAGAGCTTGCTGTGGGTTCCTACCTATTGGTTTTAGTGTGTGTTTACATTTACTGATTGAATAGTAGATAACATATAGGCTGATTGTGTATATGTTAGGCCAAAGATCCTGCATTGCAGTGGGACTAGATGACCCTCGTGGTTCCTTCCAACTTTACAAACCTTTGATTCTATATGACTCTACCTGAGATTATGTCTCAGTTAACTCAATGGGGCTCCCATCTGAGTAGACATATATAGGATTGCACAGATCTGTAATCTGTGGTGTGCAGTGGGGCTACAGAGATAATTTGCCATCAAGCCTTACCAACTGTTTATAAACAAATAACATTGAAAGGTTTAAGCATTAAAGTTATCCTACGAGGGTTTGGGGGAATGGATATGCATGGTGACCTCTGGAGGAGATTATAGATACACACACACACTATGATCACATAGAACTTGGCTCTTGAGAGTACTTAGCACTGGCATTAGAAACAATTTGTGACTTTGACCATTGCTTACAAATAGGGAACAAAAAATAGGGATGGAGAGAAGTGTGGTTTGCTATGCTTTTAACATCAAGTTACCCAATTTACACTGCCTAAATCCATTTGCGATTCAAAACACAATTGTCCTTTGCAATTTGCACCTCTCTGAATTTTTCAATGCAGCTCTCCAACCAGAAAAAAAGTGTATATTAGGGAAAGTGTGCCTAAAAATGCATGCATTGGTGAAAATAGCATCCCCAAAAAAGTATTGTAATGTGGGAAATTCCTTCAGGGGAAATGTGTGCATTATGCAAGACAGCATACAAAAATGTTTGCATTAGGAGAAATGCACACAAAGAGACCGATACATTTATGTGATGACATTTATATATTTTAAAAAATTCAAATTGGTGCTGGAATGTGGCAAACTGAATTTGAGGCTGGAAACATTAGAAGCTGAGAGAAAGTGAAATTGACAGATTCACCCATCCCTAATGAAATGGAAGCATGACAGAGCTATAAATGGTTATACTGTAGTTGTGAAAAAGAATCTGCATCAGTCAGAAGCATCAATTAACAGCACAGCTGAAAGCTTGGAGAGCTTTAGATATGCAGTTAGATATTCCTTTTTCAGACTTGCAAAACTTTATAAGCCATCAAACAGAATGCAACCCATGAGCTATGACCTGTCAGGTGCTTGCAACTCCTTTGGTTTTTCAAATGGCAGGGCTTATAGGAAGTAATTCAAGTCTTTCATACAGGGTTGGCCATCTATGTTTGGCTTGGTGAACAAGTTGTACAGGTCTGCCATATTGCATTTGGAAATATTCACCAACTTATGAAATAGAACCAGACAACCCTTCTCCTAGCATGCATACCTGAGTCGCTAGAACTGGGTATATTAATTCCGTACTTGAGAGTATGGATGAATGAATTCGTCTACTTCCAGACTAGGTTACTTTTGTCGGTGCTCTCAAAACTTTAGTTGGACCTTAAAATAAATGTTTTTGGGTGGGGAGGTGGTGGCTGCAGCTGGTGAAGGGTAAGCCCCCATTCTTGAATTAATGATGAGTGGGTATGAATAAGATAAAAATAAACTTCACTAATCTCCATTCATTATTCACGGCTTTTGTTTTGCAGCACATGAAAATTAAACTGAAATACAGATCACCAGTTTTTGATTTCTTACAGAGTAATTGCATGCCACAATCCACACACACGCTCCAACATTTCTCCAATGAAAATAGGGACGTCCCATTGCATAGTAATAATTTTATTATTTATACCCCACACACCTGACTGGGTTGTCCTGCCACTCTGGCCAGCTTCTGACACACACACACACACACACACACACACACACACACACAACACTGTAAAACAGTAAACGTTTAAAAAACTTCCCTATACAGGGCTATCTTCAGATGGCTGAGGAGTCAGATTCCCTCCAACATTTCTCCAATGAAAACAGGGATGTCCTCTGGAAAAGCGGGACTTTCAGGGATCAAATTAGAAACCGGGATGGCTTCTGTAAATCAGGGGCTGTCCCTGGAAAATAGGAACCTTTGGGCGGTCTGTCTACATTCACCATCAGAGGCAAGAAACATCTGAATACTGCTTGCAGGGAATCACAAGGGAGGAGAGTGCTGTTGCACTCAGGTCCTGCCTTTGGGAAGCCCAAAGGTATCTGGTGGGCCACTGTGCAAACAGGATGCAGGACGAGATGAGCCTTTGATCTGATTCAGCTGAGCTGTATGCCTTGCTGTGTGCCCAGCACCATCCACTCCTCAATAAGGGTTAGCCAATGGTGGGAAAGGAGTTGGGGAAGGTTCTAATAAACCCTATGGAGATCCTCTAGGACATTGTTTCCCAAACTTGGGCCTCCAGCTGTTTTTGGACTACAAATTTCATCCTCCCTAGCTACCAGGAGCAGTGGTCAAAGATGGTGGGAGTTGTAGACCATAAACAGCTGGAGACCCAAGTTTGGGAAACACTGCTGTAAGGGAAAAATGCACACCTGCACATATAGGCAGAAAGATTGGGCCCAAATTAACAATTGCAAAAGATTTAGAGTGTCATGACTGAGAAGAGGGAAGAGAAACTCCTTTGAAAGCTAATAGAAACAATTAACAACAGCAACTAACATCTAAGGTGGAAAATGATTATTTACCAATGGGACAAATTGCTTTAAAGAACATTACAACAATATCTTACAAGCCTTTGTCATACATGGAGGGATTATTTATTAGCATGAGCACACAATCTAGGTCGAGAACAGGGTACCCTCCAGATGTTGTTGGACAAGAATCCCCACCATCCCTGACAACTGGCAATGCTGGCCGAGGTTGATGGGAGTTGGAGTCTATCAACATTTCTTGGGCACCATGTTAGCTATTCCATATTAGCCTATAGTGTTGAAAGCCTCCTAAATCTGTCATCACAATTAGAAATGAAAAGTGAAAAGGGCTCAGATACCTTACGAGCAACAAGAAATGATAAGTTAGGATTGATGGTACATGTGTGTATGTGTGTTTGTTTTTTTTGCCATAAAATGTCTTTGTGCTCTTCCAGGGGCTTCTTTTTACATACGTTTATTAAAAGGAAAAGCAAAGGGAACCCACCTATGTCTTCCACATGCAATTGTATAGGCTACACAAACATTGGATGCATTTGCATCACTCCCTGGGTAAAGATGCACCATTACATGGAAGAAGAAGGGAAAAAAAAAAAAAAAAAACGAGGCACTACACTTCTGTAAAACAAGAAAATCCTTAATAAAAAAAAAATTAAAAAAAAAAGATGCACCATTTTAATTTTTGCACATTACAAGAAGTGCTGAAAAGAAGACGGGGAAGTATATTTATGCACCCAATTTTGCTACTTCATTTGAAAACAGAAAGCAAGCCTACATATTACAGATCCACCCCTTTGAGCATGCACCTTTCAGTGGACTCTTACAACATTTCTCCATTTCGTAGAAGATGCCTCAAATCTAGCAACCAATTGACCAAGGCAGTCAATGTATTAGAATTTCTTGAGGTGGACATCTTTTTCTTCCAGGAAAATCCCTCCCTTCACCCTCCCAGATAAACCTTTCTGTGCACAAAATTGGGCATTTGAGCCCATGGTATTACAATCCATTATTGGCAATTATAGCTCTCCATCAGAAAGGACTTGCAGCCCATTGCTGCAGAGAAAAATGAAGCTGACAGTAAAAGTGAGGCAGTGCTGGATAATATCTTTGGTATCTTTTTCTGGCTTCAAGAAAAGTCATTTCCTTGTCTCTGCTTCTGAACAGTGCAACATTACTCTTCAGCACAAGGATATAAACTGCTAAGAAAAGGGCACTATTAGCACCCATTGAATGAATCACAAACTTGCATTTGCTGGTGTGCCCGATAAGAGTGATGCCTTTGTCTCGCTTCATGTTCCACAATAGAGTTTCTCTTTAAAATAAAACAAAGCAAAACTGTAGCCATATGTGTGAATAGGTGGAGGGTTGTTTTTTGGGGGTGGGATAATGGGGTGTCCCTACATCCTGATTAAAAGGGACTTCAGTAAGGCCATCTTGCAGCTCATAGGCGATAATTAATATGCCCCACTTCCTTCTGGGAGTGTGGCTGCTCACGAGCCAATTATGACTGGCGGTCAGCTTTCTCCTTATCACCTTGTGTTGCTTCCTCCAGCAGCACTGTTGCCAGGACAGCAGCCTGGCAGCATCTCATAATTGGCTGCAAGGAACATCTTTTCCCCCACATTTGTCACCTTGTGAAGATCACTAAAGGTGAGCTGTTTTCACATGCATTGGCTGCAGATTTTAGTAGGCATTGGCAGGTTCGTGGTGGATTAGCCAAGAATTGTGCAGGCTTCCCTGCTGAGTAGGCTGAGTTATCTTAGTGGTGAAGAAGGGTGGCTTATGAAACCAGCCCTCACATCTGTCTGGCTCATAGCAAGAGTCTGTCCTTGGGCTCTGGTGGCATTACCCTTTCCAAAGGGGTGGGAGGAAGCTGTTACCTGCCTCCTCTGTACACAGGCAAAGGAAAACACAGCTCGGTCAGTAGACTGATCCAAGAATTATCAGTAGGATGCATTCAGCCATTTATTTAAAAGGAGACAACAGAACATCTGAGCTTGTGCTTTAAGTGTTAGGGAGCTGACACAGTTAGAACGAATTGTTTGAGAGAATTCGCTGCTTGTAGCAGATCCTGCAAGTTATAATAAAAATGTGGCCCTTGATTAAACCCACAAGCTGCCTTGTGTCTTGAAGAGGGCACAATTGTTTGTGTGAGGGCAAGCAATTGTTTGAATGACCAGAACATTTGCTATATTTTATTGGATGAAGCCTAGGGCACATTGACAAAAGCTTACAGTTTTAAGCCTGGCACAAGGATACACAAGAAAATTACCCATACAGCAAACACCACCCCTCAAATCCAAAGGACATTTTGCATTATCCAATACCTTTTGTTACAGGGAAGCTTTAAAATAAAGGGCCTACACCGCGTACCATATTGCTTCTGCAGATGTTCTTCAGGCTCTTGTCTGACATAACTGCAAAAGAAGCAAGCAATGAAATAGTGGCATCCTGTTGAATAGAACTATTGAAGAGAAGTGACTTGCTAACAGAGAGTAAATTACATTTCTTTAAAAGGAATATGAAAAATGACAAAGGAGAGCTGCCACAGAAAAGCAGGTTTTTTTGTTTATGAAGAGTAGGTATGGCATCTGAAATGGAAGCCAGCTATATGCAACAATATTGTTGCTGCTGTTTTCTAAATTGAGATAGAACCTTATTGGTGACACCGATGCTGTGTTGGGGTTCCAACAACGAGCCATATTTTAGAATATAATGTGCTGCTAAATGAAAGTAATGGGAAGGACCATAGTTCAGCAGTAGAGCATCTGCTTTGCATGCAGAAGGTCTTAGATTCAATTCCCAACACATGGCTTGGAGTGTTTCCTGGCTGAAACCCTGGATAGCTACTTCCAACTAGTCTAGACAATGCTGAACTAGATGGAATGGCTAGTATGGTGGGGCAGAGACACCCTCCTGGCACTATAGCACAGTGGTCACCAACCCACTTCCTGCGAGCCCCCACAAAAACCCTCATTGGTAGCCTCAGGCAACGACCTCAGACTGAGCTTTCATTTTTTGTAAAAAGTAAGTCTCTAGCCTTCCTAGAAAGAAAGTTATGAATCAAAATGTGCGGGTACATTTGGGTAAAATGACCCAGCCTGGCTGTTCCTGCCTGCTGGTGCTCTTAGAAAATGAATGAAGTCAGAGCTGTAATTGATTTGTTTGGACACAAAGCAGTAGGAACTGCTGGGTTTCCAAAGAGCTTTCGTTTCCGCCTCCATGTTACTGCACTTTTCTTGATTCTGTCTTATTTTCTAGTAATCTTTTAAATCTCTGTCATTTGCCCTTTTCCCCTAGCAACAAGGGCTGGATCTACACTGACCAGTTTTATATTATTTCCCCCTACTGGCATGATATTAAATATGTCATTCTAAAATGTCACAGGGCATACTTGTTAATTAAAATGTTTTTTGCCTTGTTCCCCCCCCCCGTCAAGTGAAAGTAATACCTGGCCACACCATTTTGCAAAATGCTGTTTCTTTCGCTGCTGGTGGTCACTAGTTGCTCTGCTCTGCCCTCTGATGTCACATTTTAATTCTTCCTCACTGTCTCCCTCCATGTCCTTTGTTATCCACACATACATAGGGACACATGAGTAGTGTTTCACCGATATAGCAGCATAAAATGATTCTGAAGGTGCATCTCCACCCCCATCATTCTGCCCAGACACTGAGGTTCAGCTCTGAGGGCCTTCTGGTGGTTCCCTCACTGCGAGAACAGGCAGCCCTGTTTAGCGAAGTTTTTAATATTTGATGTTTTATTCTGTTTTTAATCTGTTGGGAGCCAATAATAATTGTTATTATTAAAATTAAGCGATAAAAAGGCAAGGTAATAACACATTATGAATGTAAAAAGTCGGATGCCATGTATCCATGTACATTATCAAAACCTTTCCTTAACCCTTCCTTAACGTTAAAAACCATGAGTGTAGATCTGCCCCAGCATGCTTCTTCCCTGTGGTGGGTGACATTTGCTGTCACTTACCAGGATGCTATGGGGGCAGCCCAGGTTGGCAGTGAGATCAGGTCTGCACAGGCTTATCAGTGAAGCTAATCCAGTGCAACCCGAAGCTCACTGCTATCACCACACTGCATTCCATCTTGGTAAGCAGCGGGGATGTTGAGAGGGCAGTAGTCACTACTGTGCAATCCCCATGCATGAGCTGCTTAATGAATCCTTTGTAGAGAAACTCATTATGAGTTCCACCCACCCACCGAAAGACAAGAGAGCATGCTTGGGCCCTGGCTGAAGGTCTTGAGGAGTAATTCTAGCAATTTCCTGGGAAACTTGCAACCAGAAACCTGCCGCAGCTTCACAGTTCCACCCCATCTGCATTTCGAGATAACAAAGAGCTCAAACCCAGGAAAGTGGTAGCTTTAAAAGATGGCAATCCCGTTGTTTTCGAAAGGAAAGTTAAGGTTTTTCTCTCTTGCTATTCATACAAATGTTCATCTGAATGTTGAAATGGTGCACGCTCCTCAGGGGAGAGTCAGAAAGCACGGTATTATTTAATTTCACTCACAAAACTCAATTATTCCCCATCCAACTTTGCTGATAGCTGGAGGTATTAAACAACTGGGTTCAAAGAAGCGAATGCCTCTGCAAGAATATCAATTCATTTTGTATGCTGGTAAGCAGATTTGTTCTTTCTGCCTGTATGTTAATGGACACAAGAGACCAGCTCCCGGGGCTTAGGGGACATTGCTAATTAATTTGCTAATCAATGCCATGGACTTTTGTGACCTAACATGCAGAAGAGGGGAAAGAAAGTGCATGGCTATGTTTAATATTCATTCCTTTTAAAATAGGCAGATATCACCCCCTTTAGATTACTAGATATAAACCTCTATTTAAAAAATAATAATCCTAAATACAAGTTTAACTACTGAGGATCTGGCTGGTCACTGTGAGAACAGAACTTTGGACTAGCTGGACACTACAGCTAGTACTTTGCATCACCCTTCTTGTTCGTGCCAGTTCTGTTTTCTTTCCGTTTGTCCTTGTCTTGAAAAGTTACCACACTGCTCTTTGCACGGGAAGGCTCTGCTGAACATTTTCCACTTTCAGCTCGAAATGAACCACTTTAGACAAAAAAATGCCTGATAAATAGTGCTACTGGATATTTTTCTTCCTCTTGGGTTCTTTGGTTCCAGCCCTTAATTACTGCCATTTGACTAAACATTTATGTTGACTTTGGACAACTTCCCCAAAGTGTGTGACAGGGCCCTGATGAGTGATTTGAAAATTGTATTTTGTTTGTGACATTGTGTCCTCTCTTCCCTTCATGGGCAGGCCTGTGATCCAAGCACTGTCCAGACTTAGCTCTGCTTAGCTTCAGAAAAGTTAGAGCATGATGTACCTTAAGACCACAAAACTGACCATTAGGTCCAGTCACAAACGACTCTGGGGTTGCAGCGCTCATCTCGCTTTATTGACCAAGGGAGCGGGCGTACAGCTTCCGGGTCATGTGGCCAGCATGAGTAAGCCACTTCTGATGAACTAGAGCAGCGCACAGAAATGCTGTTTACCTTCCCGCCAGAGCAGTACCTATTTATCTACTTGCACTTTGACGTGCTTTTCAACTGCTAGGTTGGCAGGAGCTGGTACCAAGCAACAGGAGTTCACCTCGTTGTGGGGATTCTAACTGCTGACCGTCTGATCGGTAAGCCCTAGGCTCTGTGGTATAGACTACAGCACCACCCACGTCCCATGTTTATGTTTATGTTTATGTTTATGTTTATGTTTATGTTTATTATTTCATCACAAAACTACAAAGTTCATGTCAATTGGGAACAAACTGTGATGGAGCATTATAGCTGCTTACCTGAAATATGGGGGGGGGGGATGTTTCAAAGTAGCACCAAACCTGGAGGAAAGTTTGCTTTCACATAAGACATCTGGAATGTCTCCATTTGACTATAACCTCTTACATACTGACCAAAGAAACCTTATCAGCACAGAAATAGCATCACCACCTTCAAGGTTTTTGAAGCTGAGGTAGTGCAGAAATTAGCATATATTATCATGGGCCTCTTTGATGTGGTTTCAAAGCAGAAACATCTGTAGGCATACATAATAGCTCATCTCGAAGTCAGATATAAGATGGTTAGTAATCAATACTCTCTGTGTATTAAAATGTCAAGTTATTTTTCATGCCTACCGTTTAGAGTCTCAATCACACAAAATGTAGTCCTTTTCTTTTTTTTAAGCGCTGTGGGCAGAAGATACCTTTTAAGGGGAAAATCCTGGGCTTTATTTTCCTTTTGCTGAACAAACATGAAAAAGCTTGATATACCTAAGATAAATTAGAGGCTGAGCTCGATGACAGATTTAAATTTGGAGACATACATATTCAAGCTAACCATCATACATTCTCAAAAGTGGCGCTTTTGCAAAACGTGTGACAGATCTTTATTGACAAAAGAAAGACTACAGTAAATTGGTTGTGTCATTCAATTCCCAACTTTCATGTTAAAGATTGTAAAGCCAGGAGGAACCTAGAGTAAAGATGGAGCCACAGCTTCATCTTCAGCCTGCAGATTCTATAGGATATGAGAGAAAGATTTGTCTTGCACGTATCTCTTTACCATTCAGAAATCATCAGGTCTGATCAGTCTCATATGTGTGTGTGCGCACGCATGTGCAAGCACACACATGCATGCATGGTCTACTCACCTTTAAGCCAATCCTGTGTTTCACCACAGGTAGAATCCATATGTCATGAAGGCAGCACGAATTGGATTGAAGCAAATGAGTCCAGGGTTGCTGAGTTCCTGTCCTGTTTTATGTCTTTTAATTTTTATCACCTACTGTACTATTTCTTTTATAGTACAGTACATTGATTATTGCTTTCATTTTATGGATCAGTGGTGTCATTAGATAGTAAAATTTATGTTAAATTGCTGTTTTAGGGGTTGTTTTTAAAAATCTGGAATGGATTAATCCATTTTGCATTACTTTCTATGGGAAAGCATGCCGTGGTTATGGAACGCTTTGGTTTTCAACGGACCTCCGGAACGGATTAAGTTTGAGAACTTAGGTACCACTGTACTGCTGTAATCCTTTTATTTTTAAAAAACAAACAAACAAACAAATGAGAGCCTAGTGTGGGAGAAGAGACATACAGAAGTCATATTGCCAAGTACGAGAGTGCAAATGTATTCAGTTTCAGGCTTGGCAATATCCTTAACAGTTGTGTGACTTGAAATGAGTGTGCGGTCTTTCCTGTTACAGAACCCAAATTGTGCTGTCACCCCCTTCAAGTGGTGGAGCTGTCTAAATTCGTCCTGACCTTCAGGATATGTTTAAAGCCCACACACCTGAAGAAGTGCTGGTTGCCTTTAATCTGGTTTAAGCAGCAGATGGTGAGCTGATCCACACTTACATTTTGGCCCACACTTTCCAGTCTATGCTTTAACACTCTGTATCCAATTTCCTTCTCTTTTTGCCCCATGCTTTCCCTGCAAAAATCCACTCTCTAAAGCTGAATTGGAGCAAATGTGAATTTGGGTTTTCTGTTGATTGAAGTTTGCTTCAATTGAGCTTTAAAGAGTGGGTTTTCACAGGGAAAGCTCTGGAGCAAATAAAGAGGTGCTAAGACACAGAGTTTCAAACCACAGACCATTCCTGGAAAGAGTAGAGGAAGTGGAGGGGGAAAATTTAGGGTGGAGTTAAAAGGAGAGGATGGTTTTTGTGAAGATTTCTCTCGGTGATTATTAGTGCTCCCTTCTGGCACTTTTTCAGATTGCTTTGAAAGCAAAGTGCTTGGCATGTTCAGGAACTATTGCCCTCCCTCTGAATGAGTCTTGTTGGAATTGCAAACCACATTTTGCTTCTGGAAACATTGGGTACAATGTTTAGCATACAAAATGTGTGATCTGAAAGGAGCCTGCCTTGTTACCTGCTGTCCCAAGTCATCACCATCATCAGGTCCACATTTGGAAGCAATCAAGAAAATATTCAGATTAATGCAATAAGCTGAAGTTGCAATATAAGAGTATACCACAAATCAAATGAGATAATCTTGACTCTGCTTATAGAAAGTTAATGAGAAGCTACCTGGCGTGTGCATATAAATCTAGGTACTTTGTTACAATAAGGTTTGGGAAACTTACAGAGACAGAATGAAAAGATTGATGAAGTGCCTCTGGTCTTATAAGTACTGCATGAGAAGGAGATAGGAAAATCAGATTTATTGCTATTAAAAACATTAAGAAGGGGGTATGATTAACGTGTGTTCCATTTTGTGAAGGGCACAGCGAAGGTGAATATTTCAAGAGGTCTAACAGTGAAGCTGACATTAAAATGGGCCATGAAACCTACAGGGGGACATGATGAATATACGAAATAGAGAGGAGAATGTGCAAGTTTCTTCCAGGGCAGGGGTGGGAGAATATCGGATCTTCCAGGCATCATTGGACACTAATTCTCATAAACCCCACCCCCCTGAAAGTTCAGTGATGGTGGGAGTTGCAGCCCCAACAATCTTTGGGACCTGTTGGCCATAGTGAGAATGGTGATTGGTCGAGTATAGGAGGTAGACAACTCCAGGGAGTCAGACAGTTAGTGGAAATTTATGAAGAGGAGTGTGGGAGACAGGAGAAAGACTGGACATAGGCTCTGGGGATTTGGAGGGAGAGGTTTCAGAATCTTAGGAGGGCCAAGTTCTACTAGCCCTAGATGTAGGTCACAACATTTTGATGGAAGATTGGGAAAAATTATGGAAAACTGATTTAAAATTTAAAGCTTGTTTCCTATTGAAGGAGAATTACACGAAGATGATGTACAGATGGTATACAACACCAGTGCAGTTAGGGAAAATGTACAAAACTAGTTCAAATATATGTTGGAAGTGTAAAGAAAAGGAGGGGACATTTTATCATATGTGGTGGGATTGTAAGGTAATTAACAAAATTTTGGAAATGATATATAACGAATTGAAGAAAATGTTCCGTTTAACATTTGTTAAAAAACCTGAAGCATTTTTATTAGGGATTGTAGGGAAAGATCTGCCAAAAAAGCTGAAAAACATCTTCATGTATGCGACAATGGCCACAAGAGTTTTAATAGCACAAGGATGGAAGACTGAAGAAACCCCAACTAAAGAATCATGGCAAGAAAAATTGATGGACTATGCAGAACTGGGAAAACTGACATACAAGCTACGGGACAAGGATAACTGTGACTTTAAAGATGAATGGGAATCCTTTACAAAGTATTTGAAGACGCAACAAAGCGAACCAGACTCCTTGGCTGGTTTTGAATAAACATTCACAAACTTTTTATTGATACTTATTACTTAAATAGTTTGAGGATCTATACAACTGTGTAAAATGCAGAAAACAGCATTTTTAGAGAAATCAAAGACTGGAACTGAGGGAAGTCGGGGGGTGGGGGGGTTCTGTGGGGGGAAGGGAGGAAAAAAGGGGGAAAATAAGGATATGTTTCTGGATAATATGTTTTGTTTTAATTTTGAATAAAAAAAAGTAACTTTTTAAAAAAGTTCTACTAGCCCTAGATGAGGAACCTCTAATGTCTGGAGGGTCACAAGTTCCACATCCATGCTCTAGGATAAGTCTCTCTCTCTGTGTGTGTGTGTGTGTGTGTGTGTGTGAGAGAGAGAGAGAGAGAGAGAGAGAGAGAGAGAGAGAGATTGAGAGAGAGAGAGAGAGAACCAGTGAGGGCAAGACAAGGAGGGAAGGGTCACAGCTCAGTGGTTGATCATCTGCAGATGGTCTCAGGTTCAATCCCATGTAGAACAAGGAGAGAGTCCCTGTCTGAAATCCTGGAGATCCACTGCCAATCAGCACAGACAATAATGAGCTTGATCTGACTCGCTATAAGGCAGCTTCCTATGTTCCAGCATCCCAAGTCCCCTGAGCTGTTAATAAGGTTAAATAAATACAATCTATGGCATTCTGGGAGCAACTCTCCAGAGATCTTGCTCTTGCAGAATTCAAGACCGCTGCTGGTGGAACAGCTGCATTTTTGCCTCTCCTTGTTCTTTGGATAAACAAGAACATTTTGTTCTCTGTGACATCCATCTCTTTCTTCCACCTCTTTTAAACACATTGCCCACAAAAGGTGCTAGATAGATGGCTTTGCAGGTTTCCCCACACAAGCTCATAAATCCCTATTCAGCCTTTCACTACTTTGCTGAGATTGAAACAAGGCACCCATCCTTCAGAAACTGGGCTCGGCACTAAACTTATTTTACAGAAGCTGTAAAACTAAGCCTGGGAAATGGTAATAACACTGGGCCAATGCTGAGTGGAATGTAATGCTGAGGGGTAGACAAAAGGGAAACAGGTAGCAATTAAGTACACACCCCATTCTCCTTCTCTGCATATTTCCCATAGTCTATATCAGTGTTTCCCAAAGTGGATGATACTGCCCACTGGGGGGTGCTGGAACCATTCAGGGGGGCAGTAGTAGTCTCAGATGCATTTGTGGGGTGTTGTATAAAAATAAGGGGGTGGGGGGCATAAAGAACAGGAGAGGAGAGGATTTTGAACAATCATTCGTACATGACTGGGAGCGGCCACTGAGACCACATAACACCGGTTTTGAAAGACCTACATTGTCTTAGAGCAACAAAGGAACAAGTAACTTGCCTTTCATGAGCAAAAATCTAAGTTGCAGAATGGAGCATCTCCCCTTTGCCTCTGCAAAGAGTTGGCTTGGCAGAAATCAAGCCCCCCAATATTGGACTACTGCAAAGTGCTCTGTGTGGGGCTACCTTTGAAGGTGACCCAGAAACTATAACTAATCCAGAACGCGGCAGCTAGACTGGTGACTGGGAACGGCTGCCAAGACCACATAACACCAGTCTTGAAAGACCTACATTGGCTCCCAGTATGTTTCCGAGCAAAATTCAAAGTGCTGGTGCTGACCTTTAAAGCCCTAAACGGCCTCGGTCCAGTATATCTAAAGAAGCGTCTCCACCCCCGTCGTTATACCCAGACACTGAGGTCCAGCTCCGAGGGCCTTCTGGTGGTTCCCTCACTGCAAGAAGCCAAGTTACAGGGAAGCAGGCAAAGGGCCTTCTCAGTAGTGGCACCCGCCCTGTGGAACACCCTGTGAAACAACATTTACCAGACTTTTAGAAGACATCCGAAGGCAGCCCTGTTTAGGGAAGCTTTTAATGTTTGATGTATTACTGTATTTTAATATTTTGTTGGAGGCCACCCAGAGTGGCTGGGGAGGCCCAGGCAGATGGGCAGGGTATAAATGATAAGTTGTTGTTGTTGTTTGTTGTTGTTGTTGTTGTTGTTGTCGTCGTCGTCGTTCTGTTATTCTGTTATTCTGTTATTCTGTTATTCTGTTATTCTGTTATTCTGTTATTCTGTTATTCTGTTGTGTAATGATGCTTAATGATAGGTTTGGTGTCATTGTGACAATGCCTTCTCTGGCATTGCCTTCCTGGGATCCAGCTGCCACGCTGGAGGCGAGGGGTTTTCCTGGGCTTGGGTGTAGCATTTCAGCTTCGCTGGGAAGTGGATCACAGCTTGCCTGCCTATTTGGCCAATATCAGGAGGGCTGTGGTACTGTCCCTGTCCCTGGGGCAGATCAGACTGAGCCAGCAGGCTTCACTCCGGTCTGCCCCATGGGTTTTTAATCCCGGGGCCTAGTCCATCTCCTCGTCCAGTTTTGAGCGGAAAAACCGTTCATACATGTTTCTGCTGTTGTATAATGCTGCTTACCGATGCAGCATAGAGTTAAAGTCATAGTGATTACTTATTTATTTAATATGTTGTAGGACGTAGATAGAAATGTAGATACATAAAAGAACACATTTTTTACTGCATCTTTCTGTTTGTTCGCTTAAAGAAGGTAGATTTCGGGGGGGGGGGGCTGAGTAATTTTTTTTTTCCTGAAAAGGGAATGGTAGGCCAAATAAGTTTGGGACCTCTGGTCTATATGTTTGCCTGGGCCTTTGTGATTATGCACTCTTAGCAATAGCTTTGGTATGATGTCTTAATCAACATACACATGCATTTATGCTGCTTAGTAACCTGTAAGCAAAACAAGGAAAGAAAAGACCAAACAGACTGCAGACTATGGTAGACAGCATGCGTGCAATTCCAAAATAATTACTTAAAAGAAAAAAAAGAAGCCGGAAAGCAAGTTGTGTGGAACATGATACAACCTATGGAGCAACCATGAGATGGAACAAAGGATATTGGCTTGGCCACTGACGTTGTGACATCATGTAATACTCACTGCTGTTGATTGACGGCAGTGTATTTCAAGACTGTTGTGAAACTGAGACATGGTCCTTTATGGAACTCCCTTTCCCTTGATATATGCCCAGCACTGCCATTCTTGTTTCAGTGCTGGGACACACTTATCCACACAGATATTTGGAGTGGGTTGGCTGAGGTGACCAACTATAAATGTGGGTGGGGGGTGGTTTATTTGCTGTAGTGTAGGTGGCCAGCTGCTTACATAACAGAAGATGTGTGTTCCTCTGACCCTTCCTTCCCACTGCCATCCTCTGGAAAATCTGCTTTGGTCAGTTGGGGAAACCTCTAGAATAGTTTGGAAGGCATGGGGTGGGGTGGGACTGTAGTAATAATGAGGAGCAGGAGCAAATTACCTCCCCCCTTCTTTTATTTCTATTCCATGCAGACTTGAGAAATCAGATCTAAATTATATTTTTCAATTTTTAATGCCCTTCTGCAAAGATATTTTCAGGCAAAAACAGCAACTTTGCTTCATTTCAAAGCATTTAAAGATTTATGCAAAGTCTTTGTTACAAAACCACTGCTGATGAATAATACTCAGTTTAGCTGGAAAATGCATTTTCTACCAAGATCTCGACCACAGAATCATGCTGAGCCTTAAACAGGACGTTTCCATTGGATGGATATTTGGAAAAGAGATAGAGAATAGCCCTGGGATCTAATACATTATGCCTGTGTCCATGCATGCATGCGCACACATGATACCAATATCTACAGAATGATTTTTTAAAAATAGGATTGCCTGAAATGTTGTATTTCATTATTAAATGAAATATATTTTATCCTCAGGTAGGGAGATTATGGAGAAATATATAATTCTTGCAATTACACTGTAATAATATAATTATTGCCAGGGGAGCATGTGAGCCATGAAAAATTCTAACAATTGCATGGTTATTTACACATTAAAATGCCATAGAAATTTTATTTGGAGTTTAAGTACCACCAAGCTTAAAACGGAGCCAAACATAATGGACTTTTGATTTATGCCAGTATTTTGAATAAGCAGGATCTCTTTATTAGATGCACACACACAAACCTACAATAAACTATTTAATTTAAATCCTGCTGTTCCTCTCAAAGGAGCTTACATATAAATATTTAGCTACAAGTTGTTCATGTGTCAGATCTGACACTGTTCATATTTAATGTTTCCTTAAGGCCACATTCAAGCGAAGACTTCAACGTACAACGAAATTTTTCCAGCAAAGAGAGAAGTTGTGCTCTGCCTGCCTTTTGTTTGGTACGGCGTCTAAGTTGATCAAAATGGTGCCAACCACATCTCAGCTTAACTGCACCCATGCAGATTTGGTTATGTGACACTCATTGTGAGAGAGGTCAGATCCTGGGTTACAGAGACCATAGGCTACCAATGGTAGCAGTTAGGTGCAAGAGATATCAAAGGTTGGAAACATTGCTCTTCCCACACGCATGCTTATGTGACATGGATGAAAAGGGACGCACTAGGAACCACACAGGTAAAAGACTGATGCGTACATATATCTGCATGGCACAATGGCTGTGCAGACAAATATTCATGGGGCACTGCAAAATTAATCCAATTTGTCAAGCCACCTCTCAGTTAACTAGCCACTGATTTAACCTCCACACACAAGTGGTGTGCAGTCAGTGGACTAGGGGGACTAGGACAGTCCCCTAAATGTTCCCAGTAAATTAGTGTATTAAAGAATTAAAGCCTGGCGCCTCCTTCCCAAAGTCCAGGAAGCTTTTGCCTGGTTTAGGGAGGGAGTTGTGAACTTTATGCACGTGACATCACCCACACCCCCATCACCTTCACATGCTGTTCCCCTACGAAAAATTCCACTGCATTCCACTGCCATACACCCCTCTCTAGGTGTTACATATCAGGAGGCAATTGTGGTCACTGTGCTAGCTCCAACCCCCTCCATACCTGTTTTTGTTATCTGCCTGGTTTTACAGGAACCCAAAGTGATCAGGAAGCCTCAATGGAGGCTTCAGACAAGACCGCAACAAAAACAGGTGGAGCTAGTGAACTCCCCATCCCAACACTCCCATGGCAACTTCCTTGGAGTGTGATGCCTGAGAGTCAGGATGCTGTATGGAATGCATGGATTACAGTCACTGCTTCGAGCACTTCCAAGCTACAACTTGTTGCTCCTCATTGCAGAAAAAGCCAACCTGCCCCACCCCAGCCTCGTCTTTCTGCAGGGAAGAAATAGACCTCAAGATCAAGGGCAAGTTCACACTGTGCAAGTGCCAACTTTAGGCTAATCCAGAAGCTAAGCTGAAACGAAGAGTTCATGACCAGCAGACAAAGCTGCAGAATGAAGTTTCATTTTTTGTTCTGTTTGAGTTAAAACTTAGAATGCCACCAGATCAATATTTGATCAGCTTGAGACACATTGCCTCCACTGAGATACACTTCATCAACAGGGAATGGGCTACTAGGCAATGATATTGTAGGAATAAGGAGGACTTGAGGAGGCACAGGCAGTGGTGTGATCCAATATAGCAAACACTGCCTCAATAGCAATAATAGCTCCTTGAAGAATGCCACCTGCACAGAAAGTAGAAACTTCTGAACGATGAACCTGTTTATTGTTCTTGTAGATTAAAAGAAAAGAAAAGTGTAGATCCCCAGGAGTTTCTTTCATGATGCCACCAGAAGTCCAGTATTTTATAGGAGGAATTCAAACACATCCTAGAACTTTAGGTTCATGCATCTAAACTAGATTAGAGCATTCTGTGGCCCAAGTGTAACAAATCCTCTATTAAAAAACATATGGACAAGGAAATGCACTGAAAAATGTGGAGAGAAGTAATAAAGAATGGAAAGACATGCATTTAAGGTGAACGTTTGATGAACAAACATTCACTAAAGACCAGGCACAGTCTAACCATCACCACATAAGCAAATTAGGATGAAATTTCACTAAACAGGTTGTCTGAAGGCAGGGGCGTAGCAAGGGGGTGCAGAGGTGCGGTCTGCCCTGGGTGTCATCCCTGAGGGGGTGACAAAATGGCACACCATGGGAGGTGGCATTTACCGTGGGGCCTGGCCTGCAGCGCGCCCGAGGTATGCATCTCTCCTGGGAGTGATGCGGTGGCTCGGGGCCCCACGCTGCCCAAAATGGCAGTGTGGGGCTTGCGTCTGCCAGGCGGACTCTGTGGGCAGCTCACCGCACTGCCCCCATGGGCGGATCGTCGCTCCACCCCATGCGCGGATCGCCATGCTGCCCCCGTGGATGGCTTGCCCTGCGCCACCGCTCCGGGTGCCAGAGTGGCTAGCTACGCCCCTGTCTGAAGGACCTTTCACTATCTCATCATATTACCACTATTCCTTCTCTAATGCCTTTAACGTCAGGGGAAAACAACGTGTCAGTTGTGGACTAAAACTGCCTATTTCTTTTTTAAAGCACAGTTTCAATAACAACAGAGAACCAACTCCAGCAAGGTAGAGGAGAAATCATCATATTTAAGGCCTTCCTCATGCTCATGGCTGAGAGTCAAGGTTCAGTGAGCGCCTGAGGATGAGCTGTGAGTCAGCCCTGCAAAATTGTGGAATTAAAATAATGCCCATCCTTCTTAGCATTTGTGTTTGTTTCTTTTCCCACAGACCGCACATGACAGAACCACTGCCAAGCTCCTGGCTGCATTCCCAGAGGACAGAAAATTACATTTGCAATAACTAAGAAGCTGTGCTTTATTGTGTGTGTTTTAAAGAAGGTTTAAGATTGCTGGGTTCACTTCAAACTGTTCTGAAAGTGGAATCCTCCACAAAAAGATGGATGGGGGGTAGGAGATAAAGTAATGGAAGAAGCTTTGTGCAACAAATTGGTGCCAATTCAAAAGGATACTTTGCATCATCATTGTAATAGCACAAATCCTTTTACTCTTATAGGAGGAATTTGGTCTTTCCTTTAAACTGTCATTTGATCAGGGCTAAGTCCTTAAAAGGTGCAAAGCTTTCTGTACTGGAAGAGTATCATAGGCCTAATTAACCCTTTGAAAATAACTGCATATCAGTCATACAACTGCTTTCTATACAACAGATGAGGAGCATCTGAAGTCTAAAGCGGCAATCCTAATCCCATTTAACTGGGAATAGGGATAGGGAATAAATTTGATTCAGTTCACAATTTAAAGTTAACCCACCTAATTCACATTTAAAGTGAACCCACCTGATTGGCTGTTTTCAAAACAATGCACAAACTGAAACCCAGCAAACTTTTGAAATTCTCACTTCTCTGAATTTTGCAGTGAATTCCCTCAGCTAATAAATGTATCCAAAATACATATACTTGGGGAAAGTGTGCAAAAAATTGTATCTGTCTGAGAAAATAGCATATAAAAATGCATTAAGTTGGGGAAATTGCTTTGCAAAATGTGTACATTTGGCAAAATTGCATACAAAAATGTATATATTGGGAGAAAGTCACTAATGAATTATGATAAGAACTTTAAAAAATAATAATAATCCCAAACTGATGTGGAAACAGGGAGAACTGAATTTAAGTTCTGAAAAATGAGAAACTAGGGTGGGGAAATTGAGAGATTCATCCCACCCTAGCTGAGAGCAATCCTCGTTGAATTTAATAGGACAGACTTCTTATTAGACATAGCTTGAGTTCCACTGCTGGTTGTCAGAGCTGGTTGAGAAGAAACTAATAGTGAGGAGTACCGCTAAACCAAAATGTGATGCTTTTATATTTAATTTTCACTTTCTTCTGTGTATATTGTAATGTTCTCTTGTTGCTATGGCCATTGGCTGAGGCAAATAAAGTTCCCATTCTATTCTCATAGCTGTCAACCGTCCCTTATTTGGCGGGAAAGTCCCTTATCCCAGTGCCATGTCCCGCTGCTGTCCCTTATTGATGATGTCCCTTAAATTTCCCGGGTTTCAAAGGAAGCAGCTCCTCTCCTTCCCTCCCTGCTGGCCAGGGAGGAGGGAGGCTCCAAGTGTGTTGCTTGGCTGCATTGCTCACCCAATAAGGAGTCTACGAACGACTGGGGGGTGGAGCTTGCATGCCTTGTGCTGATCAAATCAGCCGCATTGCCTGGGGACTCGCTTTTGATCAGCGCTTCCCAGCGGAGAGGTGACGGTGGTTTTACTTGCTGCATCTCCTTTGCCGGGTTGCTGCGCTGTGGGAACCACCACTTGAGGCTTCGTTCGGCTGCTGGCTGGACTTTCTGCCTTTGGCTCAGAGGGGCTCAGAAGTTGAACATACCTGTGCCCAGAAAATCCCCTATTTTGGCTGCGAATCCCATATTTTCGAGGCTGCTGGTCCCTTATTTTCAAATCTGTAAGTTGACAGCTATGTCTATTCTAGACCAAAATGCATTTGCAGGAGCCTGTGAATCAACTCTGCCTCCCAGCATCCATTACACCAAGCTCTACCCTGGGTAATGATGGAGAGGGGATAGAAGCATTTCTCATTTCACTGCCATTTTGTCTGCTTACTGCTCCTAATAAGGGGAAAGGGAGGGGTGGCATTTGGATACTAGGGGGTTGAACAAATAGCATTAGGGTGGCAGGAGAGCATTAGGAAAGCACTTTCCAAGTGCTCGGTTTGGTTTGGAACCTTTTCCAGCTTTTCAGGTATGGGAAGAGGGAGGAAGGTGACAGTGGCACCACAACAACCCTGGATTTGGATGCAAGTAATAAAGCAGGCAGGGGGCTAGGTCTGGTTGACTAATGCCAGTGGAATAGTGCCCCATTTGCTATCATGGATTGGCCTCCATTATCTAAACCAGGGATTCCCAAACTTGGGTCTCCAGCTGTTTTTGGACTGCAATTCCCATCATCTCTGACCACTGGTCCTGCTAGCTAGGGATGATGGGAGTTGTAGTCCCAAACAGCTGGAGACCCAAATTTGGGAAACCCTGGTCTAAATCTCTGCAAGTAGAAAGGAGTGCCAATTTTTCATAGAAGTCAACAGATCTGGCGATGGGAGGTGGACCCAGTTTGCTCCATGTTTGCAGGGTGAGAAACTGTGAATAGAACTGGGTTGTGTACCTGAGAGACTTGCCCAATGAATACCTGAAAAGGGCTTCAGGCAAAAATCTAAATGAGCCCTAATTCTGTGTAGCCATCATTCCAATTGTATGGCTTCCAACACCGGTGGATTGCAGGAAGAATGCATTTTCATTAAACCTTAATGCAGAAAATGGTACCTTAACCTTTATTAAACACACACACAGAGAGAGCCAAAGTACATTTAGCAGTTCTCCAAATTAAGCCTGTGCTCATCAAAAAGAAGCAATTAGCAAGTGAGAGCCCATTATTATTATTTTTTAAGTGTGACCTTAATTATGTGTGCTACCAGAAGGTATTGGTGATATCATCAGCAGCTCGGTGCGTGTTGGAGTGATAAGAAGACACGTACTGTAACAAAGAATGGAGAATTTCTTTAAGAAATTGATAATCTATGCTTTCTTGCATAATAATGAGCAAGGAGATCTGAGAGTTACTACAAATAAATTCCCAGCTCCCCCAAGCAATTGTGTGACTACAATGTGTGATGCTTTCCAATACAGAATTGGCTCAGCATATATG
Organism: Podarcis erhardii; assembly: GCF_964252035.2. Taxonomy (NCBI): domain Eukaryota; kingdom Metazoa; phylum Chordata; class Lepidosauria; order Squamata; family Lacertidae; genus Podarcis; species Podarcis erhardii. Next base: position 30,927,138 of record NC_138507.1, on the reverse strand, counting down.
AGCTTAGAAGCACAGAAAGCAGCCTTATAACAAGTCAAACCATTGGCTCATTGACGTCAGCATTGTCTACAATGACTGGCAGAAGTTCTCTGATATTCCAGGATCTCTCCCAGTGCCACCTAAAGATGCCAGTGATTGGCACCTTTGCATGCAAAACATATGCTCTACCCCAAGCCATTGCTCATCTTCTTCTTGTCTAGCTCATAATGCACAGAAGCCGATAGTGTGGCATGTGTCTATCTTAACTGTATTGTTCTCTGAGAATTGGAGCTCTGCGCATCAGTATTGGCTAAAACTGCCTGGAAATTCAACCCACACTCTCACACTCCCTTTCCAAGCACACCTGGGTACAAGGTAGGGTTTTAGATCTGCCTGGAAAACAGCCAGCGCATCAAACATTTGCAAGAAACAATCAAGGCAATTGACTGAAACAAAGAAAAGATGCTCGCCAAACATAGTCAAGTCCACAGCCTTGAATCTGAGGTTACCTTCCCTTGCATATGTTTATCTTTCTAGAATAAGCTTTTAGATGGTGTTTGGTTTTCTGTGTACACGTACAAAATATTGTTACTGGATGGCACTAAAGGGAGAAGGCAGTCTAAAAATAGCACTTCAATTTATTACTTTCGGCATTGCCATCTGGGCATAAGCCACACTCTGGATTTAGCAGCAAATATTATCCCAGTCAGTAGAGAATACAGCTCAGTCTACCCTACCCAGATGGTTTTGGGCTGACCCCATATAGGAGCAAGATGTATAGGTCTTTATACTGGTGCCAGCTGGAGACATATCCAGCACAGTTGTATAAACCTGCATCAACCCTAGCCAGCTCTCTTTTGCCAGCCAGGCCAAGGAGGAGAGCAGGCTCTGGCACTCCAGCATTAAGCCTAGCATGGCCTGCATAGTCTGGTGGCAGCCCACTCCACCAAAGAGAGGAGCAACTGGGGCCTGATCAGACAGGAGATGTGTGTATCAGGGCCTTGTGGCAGCTTTTCTCAGCAGGGGAAGATGCAAAGGGGTTTTAGCTGGCCCAAATTGGCAGGGCCTAGTACTAACTATTCCCAGTAGTGAAATGTGTGTGTGGTCTGACTGGTCCAACAGCAGGCCCAATAGCAACAGTCCTGTCTCATTCCCCCAACAAAGGAAGTGGTTGGCAGGCAGTGTGGGGCAGTGGCAGAAGTTATGAGGGGAGTATTTGAGCAGATATAATGGGGTGCACACACACACACACACACACACACACACACACACACATATTATTAGTGTGCAGCAGCTGCAAGACATGTCCTGTATCTGTAGTACAGTGGTACCTCGGGTTATGAACATAATTCATTCTGGAGGTCCGTTCTTAACTTGAAACTGTTCTTAACCTGAGGTACCACTTTAGCTATTGGGGCCATAGCTGTCAACTTTCAGATTTGAAAATAAGAGATCAGCAGCCTCACCTGTCCCGGGGACAGTCTATGGGATATCTAACAATCGGGGATAGCAGCAGGAAGCAGCAGGAAATGGCGCTGGAATAAGGGAATTTCCCGCAACAAAAGGGAAGGTTGACAGCTATGATTGGGGCCTCCCGCTGCCGCTACAGCGCAATTTCTGTTCTCATCCTGAAGCAAAATTATTAACCTGAGGTACTATTTCTGGGTTAGCGGAGTTTGTAACCTGAAACGTCTGTAACCTGAAGCGTCTATAACCCGAGGTACCACTGTATTTTGAAGTTGCCCAGCTTGGTTCAGATCTGCTCTGCATCATTCCAACTTAATTCGTCCAAATCCAATCTATTAAATCTGAAATTCTGTTTAACCCTTCCCACATTGACTATAATGGCAACTCTAAAAATGCCATGTATTTCATCAAAACATAACCAACAGAAAAGAATAAACAAGAAAGCAAGATCAAGCCATATTATAAGCCAGGCAAAATAGCAATCTTGACATTGCTCATTGGAGAGGGAGACAAGCCAATGGAACCTTGGGTTCCATTGGCTTCATAGCCTGGGCACTACAACCCTGTTCCATGTGTCAATGCACCTCAGAAGACAAAGGAACATGAAGCATAGCTTCCAATGATGAACTTAGTGTTTCCACAAATACAATTGCAGTGGGTGCTCTAATGGACAGATGCTCACATTTCCTCAGATGCAAAATATTACACTTTGGGGCATTCAGAAAACAATAAATTTCTACAATGAACACATGGTGTTGAGAGAAAACCACCCAGCATTGCACAAGAACCTGATTATGAAATACAGCTAAAATACCAAAAATATGTACGGAAGAGCAGATGTGGTAAATAAGAAACTCTACTGTTTTTGTGTGGAAGCATTACGTTCATCACTGTTAATTTTTTTAAAATGATCATCATTTGGCATTCCCAAAGAACAGCTAAATTCCTTTTATTTGGCTAAAACTCGAACTTGCATTTCTGACTCTTACCAGATAGCAGTTACTTGCTTCTCGAGGGCTTCTTGTTAGCTCATAGCATCCCACTCTGCAATCATGTGGACTTGAAAAAAGGATACCCAATTTAAGCAATCATGAGACTTAAGCATTATTGTGCAGAAAGGTCCTCTGTTCTTAGCCCACTGAGATGACGCAAGGAAGACTAGGGCAATCAAGCATAAGTGAAGGGTAATCAAGAAAAAGCTGGAGTTGAAAGCGAGACCCTCAGAATTTTTGTTTGAGGTCAGCTGAAGGCCATGGCGATCATCAAAGTGATCAGAGCTGCATTTTCTCCCAGGTTCTAATGCATTGAAGGGGTGGCACAAGGCAAGAAAACCACCACTAGCATACAAAGCTGTAGAGTTACATTTCAGGGTATTTTTTCTATTCCCCCCCCACACACACATGTATTGCATTTCAGAAGGTCCGCTTACCATTACTGGTCAACAGCATTGCAGCCTGGCCATGGCCAATGAACCATACCTACCTCATATTAGACTCCATCCTCTGAAACCTTGCTTTGATGAAGTAAATAACTTTATAAAGGTTACACATTTTTCATAATGCCAGCTCCAGGTTTTGAAGGCCCAGTGAGTAAGATGCTCTCCATGGGGCAGGGTGGGCAGAGAAGAAGTGTGGCAGTGATAGCTGCTGCTTGTTCTCATTGTCATATTGTAGGGAGGTTTGGTGATCACCAGCAGTTGAGCTACCAAGTTGTAGGCCTGGTCAGGAGCCCAGCACGGCCAACCTGTGACACCAGCCCTGACTTTCCATGTGGAAGTGACATAATGGAAGGTACTGTATAACCTTATCTGCTCTTTTTATTTCCAACCATAAACCAGATCACCTTGGGTCACAATAATATGTTTCCCTCATGAACTTCTAAAAAATATGATGTGCACTGTATTTTAAGAGGGGAGGGGAGAGTTGCCATGATGATCCTTTGGGAGAGAGTCTCAAACTGAGATTTACTGGACTGTATCTGCCTGAAATAGGAAAATAAAAAAGCAGGATTAGTTTGCAAAAAAGGCAAGGGAGGGTAATTGGTATGCAAATACTTATTGAAGATTCAGGCCCATAAATAAGAGTTATCATAACAAATCAAGCCAACCTTTCAAATCTGAAATCCTCTTATGGACAGTATCCATAGAAAGTAAAGCCCCCCAAATGATTAACAACTATCCTCAAAACTTGAACCCATTTTTTAAAAAATTCACCCTTGAGGACACAGAAAGCAAAGTCAATTTCCTTGACTAAACATCAGCGTCAAATGTGGGAGATTTATTATTGATCTCGATGCAAAAGACATAGTCCCCTCCACACATTACTCCTGGGAGGCAGCTGCCACTGCCAGCCAGTCACATAAAAATGTGGATTAGGTTGTCAATCAACAGCTGCATGCTAAATGCATCTATAAAGGTGGTAATCGCTGCAGCAGTAAAACAGAAGGAAAACAGGCAGCCCAGTGTTTCAGCTGTGGTTTCCACTGGAGCAGATAAAGTGGCATTATTGTACTCATGCTGTTTTGATCCCATGTACCATTTGCAATTCCTAAAAAAGCCCCTTTCTTATAAGTCCAGGTTGTATTAATGGAGAGACCTCCATCCAGAATCACTCATAAATGGCATGGAAGGCACTACCAACAAGTGTCAGTTTATATAGTCAGCAGCAGGGCTTTTTTCCCCTGGCAGGAATTCACCGAAACTTAGTTCTGGCACCTCTCAGGTGGGCACCATTGCCATTCTAATAGAACTAGGTGAGTTCTGGCACCTCTTTTTCTAGAAAAATGGCACTGCTCAGTAGAACATGGTTGAAGCATTTCCTGCATTTGCACATTTTTTGGAGTGAGGGTTGATTAAAATGGTCTCTCACCAAGGGAGGGGGGAAGCCAAGTTACTCTCAGTTCATGTTAAACACACACACACACACACACACACACACACACCTCAGCATATCAATTCAAAGTGCTGCTTTTGGCCTACAAAACCATAGCTACCTAAAGAACCACAGTACCTAAAGAAGGGAGGGGGAATATGTGCCCCTCCAGCTGTTGGTTTATGGAATACCATAAACATTCTATAGAAGCTCTCAGAGTGGCTTACAAAAATCGGTATTAAGGTGGTTCCTGCCTTCGGGTTCACAATCTAAATAGCAATTAAGAAGGGCCAAGCTGGGCTTCTCTTTGACATGTCAACTACATGTAGGCAGTTTTAGTGTGGTGGAAACACACCACACCCCTTTAACACTCCCCCCCCCCACATCAATCTCTGTAGCTTAAAGTGGGCCAATCCAAGTAAGGGTTTTGTCACATGACTCTGCAGGCTATATTAACTGGTCCTTAGTCACATGCTGTATAGGGGTGTATGGGGTGTTAGAGCAGGAGTAGTACCTCTGATGGGGGACATGGTGTGCTCCATCTAGCCTAGTTTGTTCACCTTTGGACGAGACCAATAGTGGGCCCATTGACCAAGAAAGTGGTTTCTGAATGTGCTGCAGAGGAAAGCGAGGGGAAGATGGGGCTTGCCAACCCAGGAAGGTAGCCCATTTAGGAGAAGGAAAATTCTGATCCTAAACCTCCACTGCCTTGTGGGATATCTTTGGGAGAAGAAACGGCTAAAAAGTAAAATTACACGATTTCAGAGTGGTGTCCCTAAGATGATCTTGTTCTTGGATGCTTCCTTCCAGCAGCTCCTGCTGCCAAGCTAGTGCCAAACGAATTGCTCAGCTTTTCCTTGGACCTCATTAGCGAAACTGAAAGGGGAGTCTTTCTGTCTGGGCAACCCAGGACCTCCATACATACTGTTCAGGCTTTTTATGTGGCTGGGTCTCCCCAGCCACCTTGGGTGGCTTCCAACAAAGTATTAAAATACAGTAATACATCAAACATTAAAAGCTTCCCTAAACAGGGCTGCCTTCAGATGTCTTCTAAAAGTCTGGTAGTTGTTTTTCTCTTTGACATCTGGTGGGAGGGCGTTCCACAGGGCTGGTGCCACTACCGAGAAGGCCCTCTGCCTGGTTCCCTGTAACTTGGCTTCTCGCAGCGAGGGAACTGCCAGAAGGCCCTCGGAGCTGGACCTCAGTGTCCAGGCAGAATGATGGGGGTGGAGACGCTCCTTCAGGTATATTGGACCGAGGCTGTTTAGGGCTTTAAAGGTCAGCACCAACACTTTGAATTGTGCTCGGAAATGTACTGGGAGCCAATGTAGGTCTTTCAAGACTGGTGTGATGTGTTCTCAGCGGCCGCTCCCAGTCACCAGTCTAGCTGCTGCATTCTGAATTAGTTATAGTTTCTGGGTCACCTTCAAAGGTAGCCCCACATAAAGCGCATTGCAGTAATCCAATATTGGGGGGGGGGGTGATTTCTGCCAACTCTTTTTCAATGGTCCCTCTTTTTCATTCTCAGTGGCCCCCTCTCCAACTCCCAGAAGCATATTGGCATGGGGACCGGGGATGGGGTGGGGGCAAGGAGATGCAGAGGCAAAGGGGAGATGCTCCATTCTGCAACTTAGATTTTTGCTCATGAAAGGCAAGTTACTTGTTCCTTTGTTGCTCAATGACAAACGCGGGAGCTTTGCTAATCCACAAACTATACAAACAGTGATTCGTTCCAGATCTACCTGTTTGGAAAAGAAACACAAGATAAAGCTTATCAAAAATGTAACGGTTGTTAGCGTGCAAAAATAAATTAAAACATAAATACAATTTAAAATGTGCCCAGGTGCTGCTTCATAAAAGCCTCTCTAAAGCAGAATAAGTTTACAAAGGTAACCCAACTCGTTTTTGTTTTTTTAAAAGAATAATAATAATATTGCGACAGATACCGTCCAATAAATCTGCAGAACTTTCAGTGCAGGCAGAATTTGTTTGAAAGTATTACAGTAGCAACCTCTGTAGAGGTAAAATGTAGCTTAGAATACTGTATATCTTCCACATAGATCTCTTATCCCTTTTGTCAGTTGGGGGAGAAGCAAATATGTTTCTTGAAGAATGACCTATTTATTGCGCAATTGACTGAACACATTTCAGAAAAGAATGAAAAATATAGAAATTGACATCACAACCTAACACTTTTTGTTGTTGGTTTCATCTCAGACCTCATTTCAAGATTTAAAACATAGCATGTTGCCAACATTTTCAGGTTTGCTCTGTTTTGTGAGAGTAGCTCTTCACCCTATCTGTTAAAATGTTCTAGCTAAGAAAAGATATAAAGAGATAAAGTCTGCCATGGTGGGATACAAACCATACATTTAAAGCACATTTAAATCAAATGGCTTCCCCCTAGCCATCCTAGGAACTGTACTTTATCCCCACAGAGCTAAAAAACAACCCATCATCTTTAGCAATCTACAGTTCCCATGATTCTCTGAGGGAAGTAACATGCTTTAAATATATGGTGGGTTAGCCTGTGTGGGTTAAAACCATATTTTCATTTTGGGGTTAGTGGGTGTGGGTGTGTTGTTGTTGTTGTTGTTGTTTTAAAAAAACACTGGGCAAATAATGCATATCTATTTATTTTACAGTTTTTGAAACAGCATTAACATTCTGTGAGATTTTTGAAAGATCATCATCAACAACAACAACAGGGTCATGAAGAAGCTGTGTTCTGATATAGCAATCTCCTCTGCACAGCAGCTTGGTAGGGAAAAAATATAGGCCATAAAATTTAATGGTTTAATCGTTTGATGCACAGACACGATGGTTGCATTATGTTTAACTTTAAAAACATTTTTATAAAGCTATAAAGCTATTTGTTACTTTTATGAAGTAACATGTTTGATACTAAATTAACTAAAGTGGTGCTTCAGGTTAAGTACTTAATTCGTTCCCGAGGTCCGTTTTTAACCTGAAAATGTTCTTAACCTGAAGCACCACTTTAGTTAATGGGGCCTCTCGCTGCTGCTGTGCCGCCGGAGCATGATTTCTGTTCTCATCCTGAAGCAAAGGTAATATTTCTGGGTTAGCGGAGTCTGTAACCTGAAGCGTATGTAACCCGAGGTACCACTGTATAATGTGGTTTTATTATTAGATATGCCCAAGTTTTGAAAGGTAAAACCAAGAGAATAATCAAACCACGAAACAGAAGAGCAGCATCTGAAAGGCCTAGGAGTCTACAGGATGCATCCAACATAGTGGCTCCACTGGAAGGAGGATTTTTGACTGCACAAGTTCGCCTCCCTCTCTTCTTCCTGCTCACCCCTTTAAATCTATCATCTATCCAACCCTCCAAAGCAGGTTTTGGGATGGCATGGTGGTGCAGAGAAAGGAGAGGGAGGGCAAGTTCTGCTGCACCAACATAATTTCTTGTGCTTAACAACTACTTTGTTGGTTGCCATCACAAACTTCTATAGACTGAGTGCAGAGGAAAAAATGAAATAAAATCATCACCTGTGTGTTTCCTTGGAAGTAAGCCCCACAGGGTTCAATGAGGCTAACTCCCTAGCAAGAGGGTTTAGGGTTGCAGTTCCCCACCACTTTTAATTTCTACTTCAACCAATGGGACAAGCAGCCAACGTCTAGCATTGATTCCAGTGAGACTTAAGCATCACCAAGGGCCAAACTAAACGTCAAATGGAATCAAGATCTTCTCTTTAGAAACTTCTAGTAAAAAAAGGAGGGTATGATACATGGATACATGTTTAATGATTCTTTTTTTAAAAAAAACATTGTTATTAGGTTTTCTGTTTTACAATTTCAGATAAACATTTTACATACTTAAGATATCAATGACTTCCCTTCTTCTCTTTCCATGATTCCTTTTTCATATCTTATATCCCTGCATATTATACAAAAACTACCAATCGGTTTTCCATTTATGCATCCATCCAAATTTACACTGTTGAATTTATCTTAATGCTGCCAGCGTTTCCAGCTGTACACTATTTCCGAAATATTAAATAAACGTTTTCCAATCTTCTTTAAGCGTATGTTCTTCTTGTTCTCTTATTCTATATGTTCAGTCTGCAAGTTGTGCATATTCTGTCAACTTAAGTTGCCAGTCTTCTTTGGTTGGGACCTCGCTGATTTTCCATTTTGGGACTAACAAAACACAGGCTGCAGTAGTGGCATACATAAATAACCTTTATACATGTTTAATGATTCTTCACTGGATGCCCTGTTGCAGGTGATATGGAAATCCTGAAGAAATGGCATTACATTATACATTAGGAATTCCTGGAAGGAGAAGCAGTGGTTGTTCTCTGGATGGTAGCCACACAACTCTCCTGGTGTCTAGCATGGCATGCATATTTTTGACTTCCTGCAGTTTTATTGTAATTATTTGTATGTCTTAAACCTATTTTATATATGTATATCATTTCGATTCTATTAATGTTTAATTGTTTAATTATTGTTTTCTGTTTTCAGCTGTTTTCCTTGTTTTTATCTGTAAGTGGGGAGGAAGAAGAAGAAGGAGAAGAAGATTGTATATTTCACCTTTTTCCAAAAGAAAACTTACAAAAATCAGTTGGAGGATATCTACTCACGGTATCCCACTCGTGGTATGGACTTCCACTTCCACAAACACTTCACTTTTCTCCCCTCTCTGCTGCAGCAGTCATATACCCCTCCAAAACAAAGTACCCTACAGAAGGTTGTATGACTTTCCAGAGCAGACTAGAGAGGGCTGAAGTGGAGAGGGAAGAAAATGGAATCCCATCATGGCCACTGACACAAAGTTAGATCTTGTCCAGACTCTTCAGTTCATCTGGAATTACAAGGATTTCAGCTGAGAAAGACATCCAAATGGCTTATCCTTGAATTACCGTATTTTTCGCTCCATAAGGCACATCTGACCATAAGGCGCACCTACATTTTTTTTGGGGGGGGGGGAATCAAGAAAAAAAAATGCGGCTCTTGGGGGCTTTTGCGGGAGGCAGGGGAAGTGAGAGAGCCTCGCTCTGTCCCTTCCTCACCTCCCGCAAAAGCCAAGGGATAGCCGCGCAAAGCCTCCCCAGGGCCACTGGATGAAGGTTCCCCGCTGCCCTGTGGAGGCTTCGCAGGCTACCCCAGAGCTGCTTGACCCAAAGAGCAGGTCGGGGAGCAGTGGAAAGGCTGCACGCAGCCTTCCCGCTGCTTCCTGGGGCTGACGGTGTGGGAAGCGCTGCTTTCCCCCACCGCCAGCCCCACAAGCTCGAGGAGCAGCCTTTCCGCTGCTCCCCGACCTGCTCTTTGGGGAAAGCCACCACCAGCCCCAAAGAGCAGGTTGGGGAGCAGCGGAAAGGCTGCATGCAGCCTTCCCACTGCTCCCAGAGCTTATTGGGGCTGGCGAGGGAAGCCTGGGTTCCCCCCACCCAGTCCCAGGGACGACACATTCACTCCATAAGACACACAGACATTTCCCCTTAGATTTTAAGAGGGGGAAAGTGCGTCTTATGGAGCAAAAAATACGATAGATATTCTTAGGTTCCTTGCTTTCTTAGACGGTAGAGCTGAGAGTTGTTTTTTTCATGCATTTTGATACTTTTGCCATTTACCCCCAGCCCTCAGTTTACCAATCCTACATTCCTGCCTCCTTAGGATAGAACCCTCATCAACTCTACCGAACAACTCTTCAGAATCTTGGTGATGTATCTAAAATTTTGTTTTGTGATGTATTCCCAGAGTCCTCTAAACAAACATCTTATGAGACCTAGTTTTGCTTGTAGGCCTTTGCTGTTATTTACCTAATGCCTTCTTATCTGCAAGGAGTAAATTTGTTTTATTCCTGGCTTATGTTTTCCTCGCTGCATACATTTTTGTCATATTTATACAGTAATGTTTTCTTGTAAGTACACTGCTAAACACTATTGATTTTGGACAGTACATTAGCCAGCTTTTCCCTCGCTGATAACTGCATCATACAAGTTTTCCAGCACCTTGCAGTACCCTTCAGTTTGACTCCTAAGAGACTTTGGCAATCCTGTACTTACTTACCAGAAGTGTAAGTCCCATTACTTTCAGTGGGGCTTACTTCTGAGAAGAATGCATAGGTTTAGGCATTTGTCGCACTCCCATCATACTTTCCCATTGGTCATGATGGTTGGAGCTGATGGGAGTTTGGAGGGAGATGGATTCCCTGTCCCTGTTTTCCACCATGCAATCACTTCAGCAATAATCACCAGCAATTCTCCTTCATACTGGAGATACATACCAGGCTTGACTTGGCCAATCCAGCTGGACCTCTTAAACAAACTTATTGCTGAATTGACCCTCACCACCCAGTTGGAAGGGAATCTAAAAGGACCAATCCCCACTCTCAACAACCCCAGAATTAGAAGGACAGAACAGGCTCAGCTTTGTCTGTACTGACTGATACTGACTCCCTATGGTTTCAGTCAGGGATTCTCTCCCAGCCCCACCAAGGATTGGACCTGGAACCTTCAGCATGGAAACATGAGCTACCACCCTTCTTCAAGAGCAAGTTTTGGGCTATCATTAAATAGCCATTTACTTAGTTTGTTGTTATAATGTTAGGGTTCAAGCGCAGCACCATTTGGGTCTTCTGCCTCAGGTACCAGAAAGGTTAGTGTGGCAAGAGGAGGCTCAGCAGATCCCAGAAGTCAGTACTCTTTGTTGTAAATAATGTGCTGCTACTCTCATCTTGGAGTACTGCCATAGGCCAAAACACTGCCATGCAATTGCCGGTCAGGAGACCAAGTTCTAAAATCTGACGTTCAGGGTAGATGTTGGGAGCAGGTGAGCAGTAACTCACAAGGTGTCAGTGAAGTTAACTTTGTTCAGAGAAACAAAACAGCTCAGGCTCAGTGAGCACAGCAACACTTCCCAGCAGATCTTGCCCCAAGGACTAAAGGTGCCTGCCTTCCCACAGTTCTCTGAGTCTCCTCTTTCCCCAGTTCCTTCCCTAGCAGTCCGAGACTCCTTCGTCTTGTCTCTCTTTGCTCTGCCCTCTTCATACCTCTGTGGGTTCAGGAAAACCAGCTGGGAGGGGAGCTGGTCACTGCAGGAGGGGGAGGCTCCTTAGCTTCTTCAGCAGCCTGCCTCATCTCTGCCTCTTGACCCCCCTCCTCTCCAGCCTTTACTTCTGTCTCTGATTCTGGACTGCTCTCTGTCCCAGCCACATCCTGCTCATTCAACCCTGTTCCCTCTTCAGCTTCCGACACCTCCTCTTCCCATTCTGCCCCCTCTTCTCCCTCTGGCCACTCAGGGTCACCCCACCACCAATCCCCTAGCTCTGAGCCTTCTTCCTTTGGGAGGTTCCCTATCTGGAGGTTCCCTATCTTCTGCATCCCAGGAGTCTGTGACATCTAGCAGACTTCGGTGCCCAGACTCCTGATCTTTTTTGGGGGGGAGGGGGTGGGTTTAAAGCATATTTCAGTTTAATGCAGAATGTGGGTGGCACTGTAATAGAGGATGAAAAATAATTCATTCCAAGAAATGCCATGAATAAGGTGATTAAAACATGATGAGTCCTAGATCGCCAAATGTCAGGAGGTACTTTGAGCAGAAATTGAGAAGGTAAAAAAAGAACAACCTCAAACCGCATCCCTCTATATAATTAAACAGCCTAGTTATCCTTCCTTGTTATCCTTCCTATGGTTCTAATTTATAAAGGCACACAGCTAGCCTATGGTTTCACCACTAAAACTGAAGCTAGCGTTTCAAACGCCAGATACGGAGATCTGTCCTAACTTGAATAACAGCCAAACTTTCTGACTGACCACAGGGGCGCCTTGGAATTAAACCAAATATGTTTTATCGTGTTTTTAATATTTTGTTGGGAGCTGCCCAGAGGGGCTGAGGAAACCCAGCCAGATGGGTGGGGTACAAATAATAAATTTATTACTACTACTAATACTACTACTACTATTAACACAGCTGACCTCAGAGCCAGGGCTTCAAGCATGTTGATCTGAACATAGTCCCCAATGAGGTTAATACACCTTTCTGCTAACAAGAACCAACTTCATATATCTCTGTAATCAGACCTCTCCATTGTGTGGAAATTGATTTGCTTGTGCAGTTACTTAGTTAAAAGCTGCTCTAAAAACCAATTTAATCCAGCATACACCGATACTGTCCAAATGTGAAGGAAAATAAAAGCATCTTTACCTGGTTAATTCATAATCCCCCTTCTGTTGCTAAGACTATCGTTTTGAAGGAGTTAGGTGCATGTATCAGAATGTGTAGGCTATGCATACAACTAATATAATAAACTCTGGGAGTGGTTGGTTTTTGAATTAATAATAAACACCAATGGCTGTGATGGCAAAAAAAACACAAAACAACTTTTCACCATATGGATGGTCCCTGACAAGGAATAACTAGTTAACACATTCTTTCCGAAATCTGAAAGTTATGTGACACATTTGGAAGCTGAGCAAGAAGACAAATGATTAGAGCAGCTATAATCTTGGTTGTGCAGACTTGCAGAGAACAAATCCCAAGTATCAATTTGTTTCATGTGTGTTCCAGGGGTCAAAAATTACAAGGCTTTTCTAGAGCACATCCTGCAAACAGGTCATGGTATCGGATCCACAATTCCTGTGCGCCGAACATTATTCCAACAGCTGCTTTTCACCATTTGCTCTCAAAATGTTCAAACTTCTTTAGACATTAGCAGCATATGTTTGTATATATTGGAGAGGGGGGAGGAAGGGGGTTAATGAATCCAGAGTGTATTAAATTAAAGCTTCTGTCTTAAATGTATCTTGAAGCGATTCAGAATAACTTCATTCTTAACCAAGGGCTAACTACAGGGACCTAATTAAGATGGCCTTCTGGGGAAGAGCATGGAGTTCTCTTCCTCTGTATCATTTTTTATCCTTCTCAGATTGAATGATGCTCTACTAGTACATCTCCTCCCAACCTTAGGCCTCCCTGATGCTGATGAACTACAACTCCCAATATCTCTGACTATTGGCCATGCTCTTTGAGGCTGTTGGAAGTTGTAGTCTGAGTCATCTGGAAGGCACAAGGCTGGGAAGACTAGGCAAAGGAATGACTTGAAAGTGACAGGTGTCATGGAAGAAAAACTTGACCAAATGGTATTGCATATGCCAGTGTCCCAGAAAAACTGGGACATCCCATCCCCCCCCCCATGAGAGCATGGCCGCCATTTTGGGCACGATGTGATCTTGCACGATTTACCTCTTTGTCCGTAATTCTCGATAATTGTCAGGTCAATCCTAATTATAAGAAGCTGATGAAATCTATGGAAACTTAAATTAAGCGGGCATAAATTAGCCCTATTGCAAACTCCATTCATGTCTGAGGCTATAGGTGGCTGAGCTGGCCTATGCCTGACAGATGAAAAGCAAGCCTTTAAAATAGAATTTGAAATCCACTAACCTTTCTGCCAAGGGACGCGGGTGGCGCTGTGGGTAAAACCTCAGCGCCTAGGACTTGCCGATTGCATGGTTGGCGGTTCGAATCCCCGCGGCGGGGTGCGCTCCTGTCGTTCAGTCCCAGCGCCTGCCAACCTAGCAGTTCGAAAGCACCCCCGGGTGCAAGTAGATACCAGCGGGAAGGTAAACAGCGTTCTGTGTGCTGCGCTGGCTCGCCAGATGCAGCTTGTCACACTGGCCACGTGACCCAGAAGTGTCTACGGACAGCACTGGCTCCCGGCCTATAGAGTGAGATGAGCGCACAACCCTAGAGTCTGGCAAGACTGGCCCGTACGGGCAGGGGTACCTTTACCTTTACCTTACCCTTTCTGCCAGTGGGTTGCCAGATCACATAACTAAGTTGGAATTCAAATACAGCGTAAGTCCCCTCCTACTGGTCCACTCCCCTGGAACTTTCAATTTTCAGGGTTCATACTAATACAGGATCTACCAATCTTGACTCAGTTGGCTGAAGCAGGATGAGTGATTTATGCTGGATTATCCTTGGCTGAGTCAGGGTGTGGGGCTTACACTGGTGTAGCCCAGCTGCACCATAAATCAGCTTGCTGAGCTGGAGATCCATTGGATCCTAACCCACTCAACTTAGCAGATCTTGGGTTTGGATTGCTAACTTAGCTCCGTATTCCTTAAAGAAGTCCTCTAAGGTACCTCAGTATTACTACCCCATATTTTAGGCAGAGATATGGGGGGGATCACAGTGCCCCTAAGGCTGCTTACTGGGATATAAAGTTTGTTGCTCACATATGGCTAAGCCGCCCTATCGTGAAATAATGTAAACATATCTAGTAATTTTATATTTTATATAATGTTCCATTTCAGCAGTCATCCTTTTTCATCAATATATGCACTTTTTAATGGTAAACAGAGGGTGAGACACAAAGGTGAATTTGTACCAGATAAACTAAGTTTCTCTGACTTCCATGGGAAGAGGGAAAGGAGCCAAATTATGTCTTGTGATGACTAAAGATGGACCCGTTTGTTTGTTTACCACACCAAACACTGTAAACATACCCAGCCTCTTTCTGGCAGAAAATAGGCTAAGCTATTCCGTTCACTCTGATTCTACAGAAATCCTTGGTCTTGACTGCAACCTTCTTAGAAGAAAACAAAATTAAGCATTAAAAAAATAAAATGTGTCTTGCCTATTATCACAGTTTAGCACATGGGGGAAAAGAAAGGCCAACTTATTTAGTTCAGTCCCATCTCTGGTGGCATCTTATTTCACTTCCTCTGTCTAAGCCAGTGTCAAGAGTCAGTGGTGTCATCCCCAAGGAGGGAACATTGTTTATTGTACAGATCTTTAATATGATGGGGAACAGCAAATAATATCCCTCATACAAAAAACTCTTTTTGGTGTGTATCTCCAGTATCTTGAAGTAATTTAAAGTGAGCAGCTGGGTATCTCAGTTGGTTAGAACATGGTGCTAATAATGCCAAGGTTGCAGATTCGATCCCCTATGGGACAGCTGCATATTCCTGTATTGCAAGGGGTTGGACTGGAATGGTCCTCAGGGTCCCTTCCAACTCTACAATCCTATTCTTCTTCTTTCTCCAAGAATGATTTTGCAATCCGGGGTGGAAACCCACTATGAAGAGCATTGGTTTTCTTGTGCCAAGGTTTCTGTAGCTGGAACTGCTCTACCGCCAAGCCCTAACTGCATGTCATCCCAGTATCTGCCTGTTCAAAAACAACAGGTTGCGTCTCCACCTGTCAGGCTTCAGGGAAGCTGCTTCCTCCCTCCCTTTGGCCATGGGTATGCAGAACAAAGCAAAAATAGTCTCTTACCATTTAGAGAGATTTTTATAATCACAGAGGAAGAACAAAGAGTCCATTCTCAGAGTAAAGGTGCTCCCAGTTAAGGTTTCCCCCCTCCCCCCTCCAAGTCACACTTGCCACTTCCTCGTCTTGCAACCTGATCTTGCAACCACTGTGCCTTCTGTGCAGTTACCTTATCTAATCTCCTTGACCTTGGACTGATCAGCTGGACACTTTCCAGCAAACCAGAGTCTGTTAACTCCTTCTCTCCCAGTTCTTCTTCTCCTAGCTGTTGACCACACAGTTCTTCCCACCTTTTGTCTTCTGAACTATGTCCCTCTGTGAACTATTGTTCTGAATCTATACTGTTCCACTGCTCCTGGGAAGATTCAGGATCCTGATCAGGACCAGGGAGGGGAGGAGGCTCCCACCATTCCTTATCTGTGCAGCCCTCCTCAACACGGTCCCCGACACCACCCTTGTCTGTCCTGTGCTTCCATTGGCAGGATTTATCCTCATAAGAACTCTGCTTGGATCGAGCCAATGGACCACCGAGACCAATATCCTGTTCCCACAGTGGCCAACCAGATGCCTATGGGTAGTGGCAGCTGGTGGACTCTGGGCCTGGCAGGGCAACCAGACAAGGTGTAGGGGGTTTTATAAGTGGGGCCAGCAGACAGTTAAAAGGTGTGACACAGAACTATGGAAAACAATTATTCCCTTCCTTCAGCTTATACACTTTTAGGTTCACTTTCCGGAATATGGAACCAAAATGGCAGGATATTTATTAGGATCTGGGAGAACAGAGTTAAAGTCACAAGTTTGCTTTCCAAATGTGTCCTTTTGGCCACAAAATGCAAAGTGAAACATAGCCATCCTTCAGAATTTAGACTTCTCTGAATTTTGCAGTGTAATTCTCCAACCGGGTAATGTGCACAAAAATGCATGCACTCTCAGGTAAACACGTGTATATTAGGGAAAAGAACATATGGAAATTCATTCTATTAAGTTAAACCATGTTGCAAAAATGTGCGCAATCAGATCAATTGCAAACCAACATGTGTACATCGGAAGAAATTCACTTCTTTTTCAGATAACTTTAAAATAAAATCACAAACAGGTTTGGATATATAGAGAACTGAACTTCAGACTGGATAAAATGAGAGACCGAGGGGGGGGGGATTGGCAGGGTTGCCCATTCCTAATGCAGCGTCATTCCACCACTGCCCCACATAAACAAAGAGAGTGGTTAGTGCAGTCGCCGCTCATTTGTTGGCTTTTTAAAATAATAATTTTCATTAAATTTTCTGTTTTACTATTTCAAATAAACATTTACAAACCTTAATATATCCAGTGACTTCCTTTCTTCTCTTTCCATGGTTCATTTTACATGCCATACATCCCTGCATATTTTACTATAACCTTTCAAATCAATTTTCCACTTTTACATCCATCAAAAAATATTTACCCTTTTGAATTTATCTTAATGCTGCCAGCGTTTTCAGTTGTATAGTTATTTTCCATATATTCAATAAAAGTTTTCCAGTCTTCTTCAAACGTACATTCTTCTCGCTCTCTTAGTTTATATGTTAAATCTGCAAGTTGTGCATATTCTGTCAATTGAATTTGCCAATCCTCTTTAGCTGGGACCTCGCTCACTTTCCATTTTGGGGCTAACAAAACACAGGCCGCAGTTGTTGCATATATGAATAACTTTTTCTGACACCTGGGAATTTCAGTCTGGTGCTCATTAGTTGGCGTTTAATCCTGCCCACAAAGATAACATTTCAAGCAGTCGTTGCTTCAGTTAGAAAATTTGAGTCAATTATCTAAAAGGCTTCATGAGAGATTAGTCCTTGCGTAAACTCATTCCTTCTGTTAGCAACAGTGATGCTTTTCTGCACTCCAGAACTTCCCATTTGGATAGTCTGCTCTGTCAAGCCTTCATATATTTACTTAAAAGGGGGCAAATCACACACACACACACAACCACCCACAGCGTATTTGACAGATATCGTATGCAAGTCAAAATATCTTTCAGCGGCCCAGTCTGCATGTGTCAGCTGACAATCCGCTGAGCCATTCAGACCGCAAATGTCCATTAGGTAATTAGTGTTTTTGTCCTACCTTTTCAAATCCGTGTTTATTGAGACAGGCTGCCAAATGAGTTTGCCTGCTAATAAAACGCACCTTGCTGAGCCCAAGTTGAGCTTGTTTGTGGCAATATTGGACAACACTCTTGGGCCTGCTCACAGCACACTGTGCTGCAGGAGCTAAAAAATAAATAAACCTGCAAGTAGAGTGAGCTGGTCAAATTATGGCACCTGCTGTTTGAAAGGGCCATTTAGTAACATAATGAGCTGGGGTGGGGGGAAATGCTTGGCAAGATCCTTTCGTTCTGTTTTGTTTGGGTTGCATTTAGGGTATTCGATGCTTTTGTTCACTCCATTTGGGAAGAAGGTTGCAGTGTGCCGCATTTAAAATAATCTTAAACCTGGAGAACCATTGTGGTAGCAGCCCAAAGAGCCTAATGCTGGGTCCTTTTTTTCTACATGTATGGTAATGCTAAATCCTTTTCAGGTAGCCAGTAAGCCATTAATGACATGCTCATTTCCTCAAAGATAGCCTAGAGCAGTATTTCCCAGACTTGGGCCTCTGTTCCCATCATCTCTGACCTCTGGTTCTGCTAGCTAGGGTTGATGTGAGTTGTAGTACAAAAACAGCTGGAGACCCAAGTTTGGAAACATTGGTCTAAGGTAAGGATGTGGAACTTGTATACCTCCAGATGTTGGATTCCAGCTCCCATTAGCCCTAAGTATGTACCCTCCAACATTCCTCAGATGAAAATAGGGACATTTCTCACCACAACTGACCCTCCTCGACCCTCCATCCCCACTCCCAGAAGGGCATTTCCACAACCACTATACCAATGGGACACAGCACAAACACCCTCCAGTGTCCTGAGGAAACCCCTTAATCCCCATTTTGTTTTATTTTATTGTTTGGCAGATTTACGAAAAGAAAAACACACACCAATTAAATAAATAACACGTGGCTACACAAAGTACTAAAAACAAACAATCCAGGGACTTCCGGGTCGGCGCCATCGCCGAATGGCGGACTCCCTCCGAGCTCCGGAGGGAGCCTGCACGGCAGGGGCTGGGTCCTACCGCACCGGCGATGCGGGGACCCTTAAAAACCACGGCCACGGGGGCCGTGGACATGGAGACTCGGCTGACACCGTTAGCGCCCTCCCGACTCGTGAAGGAGCCTTTTTAAAGGCTACGGATCGGGTGCCGGGGAGAAGCGTGGTGTTTTGAGTCCTCTGCTATCCCTGCCGTGCGAAGCCGCATGCCATTCGGCGGAGAGCGCTGGCTTTTTCCTTTGAAAATTCGGACCTAAAAGAACAACCCGTAAGTAATTGGAACTTGGACTAAAAAGAGGGACAAAAATTTTAAAAATTTCGGAGCGAGCGGGGGAGGCGCAAAAAAGGAAGTCAGCCACCCCCTCCATTGTAGAAGGGTCAAAGCAAAGGATCTGATAACTAAGATCGGAGTAACATCATTTTGGCAAGTTTTTAACCTCACGAGTGAAGAATATGAGATTGAGCTGGAGGAGGAAAGTAGAATTTGGACTTAAAAACAACCCCCCCTGGAACCCCGGGAGCGATCGATGACGGAGTTTGGAGAGGAGAAAGGCAAGTTTTGACAGCTGTCAAAGAGCTGTCAAAGCGGAAAATAAGATAGAGACTATGTTACAAGGACTTTGCTGGTTATATTTGTTATAAATTGGATACAAATTGTTTTAAATAAGGATTATAAAGTTACTAGGGCTAATGGACGTGATCTGGAAGAGAACTCAGTTTTTGCAATCCACCTAGAGGAGCCGAGGGATATTACAAGTGGTTTTAGCTGGAAATTGGAACTGAACTGTTTATCTCCTGGGAAACTGCAGAAATGGAACATTATTATGACTACAGAGGCCACTACACCGAAGAAGACAATGGAATCATCTGTTGTGGAATGAAAGGAACTTGACGTAATGTTTTGTTTCTGAATAACAAGCCTCTGTAAAGGAACTAACTTTTGGAATTAGGACATTTGTGCAGGAAAACAGGGACAGAAAGAAATAGAAAGAGGAGTGTGATCAATAAGAACAACAAAACAACAAGAATTGGACCAAGTCAAAAGTGGGGACATTTGGGACATCCAGATTTGACAAGTTTAAGGATTATAATTTGGAGTTTTTCACTCCTGGATATAAAAATCTGGATGGAAAAAATGGGCCTCTCTTTGAGACAGAATCCTTCCATGATTGGACATTCGAAACTAAAGAGGACTGGCAAAGGACTATGACTTAGAGAGACGTGGAAATATCGGACATTGAGGAACATTGGGAACGCAACCGGGAAAAGGGGGGGTGGGAAATGTGGAATCCAAAGGGCGTAAACTATGTTTTATTTAGGCTATATACATCTACATGGTATTCTAAAGTGGGGAACTCGTGGTGGGAATAAGCCGATTTTAGGGGAATGGAAAATAATGTTTTTTTTTTTAAAAAAAAAAAAAAAAAAATTGGGTTAAGGATAACAAGTCTGAATTGAGGAGAAGAACTTGTTGAGATCATTTGAGAGATTTGGAATACAAGGGGGGGAGGGAAGGGGAAGTCCTGAAAGGATGTAATTGGAAAAAGATTTGAAATTGGATGTTTTATTAATTTGTAATTAATTGGAAAATTTTAATAAATATTATTAAAAAAAAAAAAAAACAAACAAACAATCCAAGACTTCTTGTGCTCTGCTCCACTCCCCCTTTCTTCCCACCCAGGGGGGCCCTGCCCTCTGCCTGCCCCTCAGAGCCGGTGTGTCACGCAGGGCTGGGCCTCAGCGATGGCAGCCTCTCCTCCTACTATTAGCTTCTCCAAGGGAGGAGGCTGGCAGCCGCAGCCATGGAGAAGCCATGAGATGCTCCCTCGCAGCTGCCACAACGACTGCTGCCGCAGCTCAGGACAAACAACTGCTGATCCTCCTCCCCAAGTTTGGTGGCGGCTCATTCTGCTTTTCCCACCACACAACTCATAGCTGGTCTATGGGAGAGCACTACAGTGGACTGCACAAAGGAAGGGCAGGAAGCCAGCATGGCTTTCATGGCTGGTTGCACAACCAATTCCTGTAGCCAGTGGTGGAGGAAGAGGAGAGCGGGGGGAGCGCACCACCCCCGGCAGCACAACCCCGGTGGTGTGCCATCGCGGCTGCCCCCCCCGCCCACACTGGGCACCACGCCCCCACAGGCGGCATGCCACGCCCTTCAGGTGGCACGCCATGCCCCCAGCACTCCCATCATGCCCCTGTGGGTGGTGCGCCCCACCCCCGGGACGTGTGCCAGCCCTGCCCCTACCTGTTCTCCATCCCCTGGTGCCGGAGCATAATAAATTATAATAAATTTTTATTTATACCCCACCCTTCCCGGTTCAGAAAACTGGGCTCAGGGCGGCTAACAACAAATTTAAAACACTTAATTGATGCAACAAAAAACAGCATAAAATACAGTATAAAACATGAATAATAAATTCAGAATTCAAAAATCAATTTAGGGGGGAAATCCATCCAATAAACATTAGCTTATGAGCATGAAGCTCCGCCACTGCCTGTAGTCCCATTACTTCATGTTGCACAACTTCCATCATAGAGCCAGCTGCTGGTATTGCTACTGATTCTTACCTGCTCACTCACCCACCTACTTCGGAATACAGAGATTAATTTATCATTTGTTCCGCGTTTCTTTTTCACAACATTTTCTCTTTGGGGTGTGTTTTCCCTTTAACTTTTCCTTGAAATAACTTCAAAAGTTGTTCATTGTTGTTATACCTAGCCGGCAAGGGCTTCTTTCCTCCCCCTCCTGCTGTTTTTTCTCATTCTTCAGTCTCCATGATATCTTACACATGAATATTCTTAAGGAAATAAGTAGGCAGCCATGTTATCTTTCCTTTCCTTAACATTCTTCTTTGCTTTTTCCGATGCCTGGAAACTAATGAGGCTGAGGGGGAATGCTTTCAGGTGCTTAGTTTTATATTTGAACCCCCCCCCCTCCCCCCACTCATCAAACAAAGTGTATGTCATTCCGTGAAATACAAGCCATTATTCTTGCTTGTATTTAATAACTGCATTTAGCGGAAATTTTATACTCGCGCCTACCCATTTGAATGTTTTTCCAACAGAGAACAGACGTTTGTTCTGTCTCCTGTTTATTTGAACTTCTGCATTCTGCAGAATTAATTTGGTAGAACCAGTTTAGTATCGGAAGAATGTTCAGGGAGAGCACCCAAAATGAATTGCCTGTTTACTAGCAGGTCTCATAAAGCTGATGCAGTTAGTTGCATATCAATTTGTGTTTTTTTGTCCAAATGAGACCGAAATTGACAGGGGAAGAACTCTGCTCTATTAAAATCAATAGGAGGGCTTAATCACTCCATTAGTGTTTGACAACGTACAACTTACTTTACAATTTTTATCTCATTTGTTAATGCAGCCTCCTCAGGTTTCCAAGAGCACCGTGGGCCAGTTCAGCTCCCTAAACTCATAGAATCATGGAAACGTAGAGTTGGAACGGCCCCCAAGGGTCATCTTGTGCAAGCCACGGAAATGCAGGAATCTTAACTAAAGCATCCATGACAGGTGCCTCTCCATAGCTTCTCCCAGCCTCTTCCATTGGGCCGTTCCTAGTGGTTGCAGGAGAGCAGGCGAGGAAGAAGGATGCAGCAGCTGCCGAGCCTGAGCCCCGTGTAATATGTCTGCTCTGAGTGGCAGGCAGAGGGCAAGGCCTGGACAGGATGAAAAGAGGAGCAGAGCGGAGAACAAGGAGTCTTGATTTTTTAATAATAATAAAAAATGCTTTGTGTGACCGCATGTAATCTTGCCCCTTTCTAGAATTTATTTATTGGTGTGGGTGCTTCTTTATGTAAATCTACCAAAGAATAAAACAAAATCAGGATGGTTTTCTCAGGATGGTAGAGGGTGTGTGTGTGTGCTGTACAATGGTACCTCGGGTTACAGATGCTTCAGGTTACAGACGCTTCAGGTTACAGACTCCGCTAACCCAGAAATAGTAACTCAGGTTAAGAACTTTACCTCAGGATGAGAACAGAAATTGCGCAGCAGCGCAGCAGGCCCCATTAGCTGAAGTGGTACCTCAGGTCAAGAACAGTTTCAGGTTAAAAACGGACCTCCAGAACGAATTAAGTTCTTAACCCGAGGTACCACTATATCTCATTGGTGTAGTGGTGGTGGCACGCACCCTTCTTCTGATAGGAAATGCTCTGCATGGAGGAGGGCAATAGACAAAAATGTGGGAATCTAGAAGGGTCAGTTAGGGGGAAAGTGAGAAATGTGCCTATGTTCATCTGAGGAATGCTGGAAGGTATGCTGTGGAAAGCCCCAAATATGGTTGGTTGTTTGTGGTTGTATGAAGAAGACCTGAGAAGGGATTTGCACCTGGGTTTTCAACCTGTGAGCTGGATACTGTTGTTTTTTCTTCAGTGTTTTGCAGTCAGTTTCGTGAGATGTGCTTTTCAAGGGTTATGAACAAGGCTTTCCCTTGGTTATAGGAGTCAGTCAAGTGCCCAAATGGTTTTTGCTCCCCCCCCCCCAAGCCAAATGAGGTTTCAGACAGCTTAGTCTTTCAAAACGCTATCATGAATTCATTCCAGTGAATTACAAGTTGCAAGGAATTAATGTCATAGTTCTGGCAGAAATTTCAATATAATCTCAGGGTATAATTAGGTAATGTCACCATGGCACTAGGTTACTAATTAAGCACACCATTAGAAATTATTGCTGTTTTCAAGAACATATATTTTTAAGAGTAATTGTCTTTTAATGACTACCGGAGGGATTTTTTTTTTCTGTGAGGAAATTAAGACAAGCATAACCCTTGTTGGACCATAGACTTCTTTTCTGGCTAAATACATTGTACAGCTGACACAATTTTGCCCATCTTTTTGAAGCATTCATTCTTACATCCAAAACTTAGGCTGTATTCCTAACCCTATTTACCCAGGAGTAAGCCCTGCTGAATGCAACAGGACTAACTTCTGAGCAGACGTATTTAAAATTGTGCTGTTACTCAGGCTTACTCCCTCTGATTTAAGCTGGCCTACTCTAAGCATGACTTACATCAGGCTCCAATCCAATGTGGAAATTGCATCCTTCCCTACATGCAATTTGTTTTCACTTAATGGATCCTGGCAACTGCAAATCATAGGGCAGCCTATGTCTATCATCAGTAGTGAAATCAACAGTGCTTCAATGCTGACATTGGCACATGTAGGTCATTATCAATTTACAAAATGAGTGGGTGTGTCTTTCAGGATCAATTTCCATTCATTTGCCCTGCAAAGGCAAGTTAGGCTTAAACTCCAAATTCTCAAAATCCAGCTCTGCACAATTAACTCCCAGTCATACCACACCATATTCATTTAGAAACATGTACAAATAGTAATTAAACAAATATTTATGGAAACTTCTTGCTTTAAAAGGGGCAGGCAGAATGATGTGAAAACAGGGTGAGAGAGCACATGTGAAACTGACATGAACTGGAAACTGACCATTAAAGCCCATTCATGGGTCAGAGACTTTTCATGTGCTTTGTTTAAAGAGTTGCACATTTTTTTCCTTTGTGGACTACTTTCCATGTTGCATTGTCTGCGCAGATTCTGAAGCATATTTCTCCAGGATGAACGTACAGCTCTTGTGGCATGACGGTCGCATGACTATTATGTGCATGTTGCCCCACATGCATTAGTCGAAGCACACTCCATTCATTGGTTTGTTTGTGAATTTGAAATTCCCATACCACACCTGTTCATCTTGGGAATTTGACAGGCTGCCAACAGATCTAAAACCACCTATACACCTTCAACACATAAAAATAATCAGCACCAATTAACAAAGACAGCATTGAAAAGCAGCAGAAGAGAGCAATGGTTGGCTTCCACCTATGATACTAACTGGCTAAAATTCAGCTACTAGGGCTAGCAGCACCATTGGGAGAAACAATGTAGAAGAAGAAGAGTTTGGATTTGATATCCCGCTTTATTACTACCCTAAGGAGTCTCAAAGTGGCTAACAATCTGCTTTACCTTCCTCCCCCACAACAAACACTCTGTGAGGTGAGTGAGGCTGAGAGACTTCAGAGAAGTCAAAGAAGTGTGACTAGCCCAAGGTCACCCAGCAGCTGCATGTGGAGGAGCGGGGAATCGAACCCGGTTCACCAGATTACAAGTCCACCACTGGAGACCATGATCAAGTTTGGGAAACAGAACAGGGCCATGAATGGAGAGGCAGGCTGTACCTCATTCTCTACTCCACTGATGACAGTTGCTTCACCCATTTCTTCTTCTCCACCACCCCGTTTGCTGTTGTAGTAGATGCAGCTAGGGATGGGGGCCAGGTAAGCTTCTCCTTGGGTGATGATATGCCCTGCTTTGCAGAGGATAGCCCTGTACTGGAAGATCTGCCAGTTACCTGTTTGGTGGTGATGGTGTTAGAAAGGCTGCCCTGTCCAGGTCTGGTTTTACAATAAAGAACCACAAGAAAAGAGAGTAGGGGGCTTGGATTTGCCCATCAACAGCATCAACAGGGCCTTCTCGGTAGTGGCGCCCGCCCTGTGGAACACCCTCCCATCAGATAGTGCCACTGTATTCTGCTCTGGTCAGACCTCACCTGGAGTACTGTGTCCAGTTCTGGGCACCACAGTTCAAGAAGGACACTGACAAACTGGAACGTGTCCAGAGGAGGGCAACCAAAATGGTCAAAGGCCTGGAAACGATGCCTTATGAAGAACGGCTAAGGGAGCTGGGCATGTTTAGCCTAGAGAAAAGGAGGTTAAGGGGTGATATGATAGCCATGTTCAAATATATAAAAGGATGTCACATAGAGGAGGGAGAAAGGTTGTTTTCTGCTGCTCCAGAGAAGCGGACACGGAGCAATGGTTCCAAACTACAAGAAAAAAGATTCCACCTAAACATTAGGAAGAACTTCCTGACAGTAAGAGCTGTTCGACAGTGGAATTTGCTGCCAAGGTGTGTGGTGGAGTCTCCTTCTTTGGAGGTCTTTAAGCAGAGGCTTGACAACCATATGTTAGGAGTGCTCTGATGGTGTTTCCTGCTTGGCAGGGGGTTGGACTCAATGGCCCTTGTGGTCTCTTCCAACTCTATGATTCTATGATTCTATGATTCTAGATGTCAAAGAGATAAACAAATACCTGACATTTAGAAGACATCTGAAGGCTGAGGGAAGTTTTTAATGTGTGACATTTTAATGTATTTTTAATCTTTGTAGGAAGCCGCCCAGAGTGACTGGGGAAACCCAGCCTGATGGGCGGGGTACAAATAATAAATTACTATTACTATCAACTTCACAACAGACTGAGCATGCACACAGGTCACCCAGCCAACCATCCCCACTAAGGTGGGATTGTTGCATTTCTATTTCCATTACAGTAATTGTTTCCAAGTTTCCATCTAAACATACAAAGAACCAAATGACAATCTCATGCAAATCAGTGCTAATTTTGCCCTGCATTTCTACTTTTGGAGTGATGGAGAAGTGTCACCCTGCTGCTGCCACCGCCACCTTCTCCTCCTCTTTCTCTGGTGTGGTGAATGGGTGCTGGTTTGGGGGAAAGGACCAAACATCTCCATCTCACTTCTCTTCCCCATCTGTCAAACACAATGAGCTATTAGCTAGTACACATATAAACAGAACTCTGTAACCTTACCCAGGTAACCAGCCACAGAAATATATATATACATTTAGAGCTAGCAAACTCACTTCAAGTTATTACACCTTCTGAGGGATAAATCTGCCATGGTATGAAGTTCTTAAGCAGAAAAAGGCAGCCATAACTCTTAATGTTCTTCAACAATATCATTTTAGGGCCATCGTTGCTCAATCTCTCTTATAAATCATGCAGGATAATGCAATTCAAATGCTGGCTATTTTCCAAGGAGGAGATAGAGCACACCAAAGCGGAATGGGACAGACAAATTCGCCAGCAAAAGATCCTGCTTTGTGAAGATGACTGCCTTTCTAGCACAGATAGGTAGAGTCTAACTGCCATTTGTTAACTCTAGTGGCAGTAAGGCTCTTTAAAGAAATGATCCAGCTGTGCCACCCCCTTGATGGCACAATGGGGCGTTGAGTGCCCGTCAATAGAAAACACTTGACAAGCTCTGCTTGAAATGCTGTGCCCCCATCCCTCACTGTCCCCCCCCCACCCACCCGCCGTTCTAGCTGGTTCTGTCTTATTCTTTTGAATAGGTTCCTACGTGGAGTCAGTTCAACAGAAGGCATGTGTGAAGCATTGTGTGGCCAGAGTATTCTGTTGTTTGGCAAGGGTGTGATCACATCAGCCCTTATCCATGCCCGTGGAAGGGAAGAAATAGTTAACTTTGCTGACCACAGATTTGAGAAGGAACAATTCCAGGTAGTGCTCAGGAAAAATAAGTTTTGGACACAGCAAACTCAGAAATCTCTTTGAGCTTCATGGGAAACTCCAGGAAAATTGTTGGTGGAATTTGGGTAAGATTCTAGTCTTTGCTATCTTCCCTATTGATCTATTGATCTATCTTAAATGTGGGTGGAGCTGTAGTCTAAACTACTGAGCCTCTTGGGCCTGCCAATCAGAAGGTCGGTGGTTCGAATCCCCGCGACGGGGTGATCTCCCGTTGCTCTGTCCCAGCTCCTCCCAACCTAGTTCAAAAGCACACCAGTTCGAGTAGATAAATAGGTACCACTGTGGCAGGGAGATAAATCACATTTCCGTTCGCTCTGGTTTCCTTCACGGTGTCCTGTTGCACCACAAGCGGTTTAGTCATGCTGGCCACATTACCCAGAAAGCTGTCTGTGGACAAACGCCAACTCCCTCGGTCTGAAAGCAAGATGAGTGCCACAACCCCATAGTCACATTTGACTGCATTTAACCATCCAGGGGTCCTTTACCTTTATCTTAAACACCTACAGAATTGAAAAGGGAGGGCAAGCTACCCTGTGCTTTCAGAGTGGTGCTCCACACAGTGGAAGAAGAACCTGCAGTTGTTGATAGGTTGTCAATTTTTTAAAGTCAATTTTAATCATTTATAGACAGTTTTTGGTTAGAAATCCACAGTGGTGTACAGGAGTGAAGATGAAGCACACACACACAACTTCTCAGAGTAGATGCATTAAAATTACTGAACCTAAGTTAGCTGTGTGAAGTAATTTCTTACTCTGAGTAAGATTAGCATGACATATTGCCCTATCAAATAGTCACTGGCACTTTACAGCATCAAGAATAAAAACCAACAGGTTTCTGCCCCAAGGATATTAAGAGGAAGGAAATATAAAGGTGAGGCAAGAGCAACAAACAAAGGAGTGAGAAAGAAGGAAGGAATAGGAGTTTTAATGGCATGAAGTTATCACCTCCAGTACATACCATCAAGACAGGCGATAGATAGATGATAGATAGATGATAGATATAGATGATAGATAGATATCTTCCAGTTTACCTTAGATGCAACATTTTCCACTTCTGAATAAAACACCTAACAGCTGGAGGCAGCAAAAAACAACAGGCAGCTTACATATTTTCCCCTAGGACCATTTCATTAAATATATATTTTATTTACAGATGTCAAGATCAATGATAACCAGTAGTACATTACCTATAATGCTTCCTGTGGTTTATGGTTATTAAAAGCAGCAAGTCAGACGAGGGTACGGGGGGGGGATGTTTATTATAATAGATGATGGTGTTATAATTGCCATGGACTCTCTCAGTAGCTTGAGGCTTAACGTGAGCAAGTGTTCTGCAACCCCATTGAATTGTATTAATATTGTTGTTGGGTTTAATAAGAAAGCAATTTACCTGCTGTGCAAGAGGAAGCTCATTGATAAATGTTATTGTTTTACGTTCCAAATGCCCCCCTTGGCAGCTGCCTTCCATGGAAGACCTAACTTAATGATATCAGGAGGGAGAAATGGAGAAGGGCAAAGATGTGGATCGCTGTTCCACCTGTTCCTCTGGTCAGAACGATGCTTCAGCATGTTTCATGACTCCCTTCGGCCTTAGAGGAACACTAAACAAAGCAGCAGACAGCACGTAAGGAAGTCACAGCTGATTGAAGCAACTTAGCAAACCTAAGTATAGGAAGCTGGTTAATATATCCATGTCCCAAACTCCATTCAGGATCGTGACTACTGCTGACTGAGCTGGCCGAAGCCTGGCAGAGGGGAAGGGCCACCATTTTGGCCAGCATGAGTTCTACTGGGTTGCAAGTCATGTGACTGAGCTGAACAGAGTTAGGGTCCAGCATAAACACCTACCCACCCAGTGCCACTCCCTCCTTCAGGACACTCATTCTGCAGGGCTTACATCTATGTAAGACCTACTGGTCTTGGATCAGCTGAGCCATATTTGTGGCTGAGCCAGAATATGGGTCTTACATCAGAGTAGCACATCGAAAAGGTCAGCAAACTGCTGCTCATTGGGTAGGTATAGGGAAAAAAGACAAATGCTTCAGTCAGAATGACTGCACTTGAACACCTCCAGAATTTTAGCACTTGACAGAATTCAGTGGTTTCTTCTTTGAGGAGAGGGGGAAAGGGACCTTTATATAAATCTAGTGTCATTTCCCCTCCTACTCAGTACCTGAAAAGTATGTCTGTTCCTCCTAGAGGAGAGGCAAATGGTTGAAAATCCCTCACCTGTGTGTTATTATTCACCCACACAAATCCATTCCGTACCTACGTATCGTCAATCACAGCTGCAGTCATATTTGAGAGCTATACCAGATTATTACTCATTTAAAAAACATCATCCCCCCCCACTTGATCTACCATCAAAACTCGGGTTGAGATGATTAGAAGTTCTGAAAAGCATTAGGACTGACTGAACAACTGTTTTTAAACCCAGAATTTTACACACACACACCTCTCACAAGAATTTCACAGGTCTACTGAAAAAAGACCACCACATCATGCCAGAAGAAGAAGAAGAAGAAGAAGAAGAAGAAGAAGAAGAAGAAGAAATGGTGTTTGGACTTGATATCCCACCTTTCACTCCCCTTAAGGAGTCTCAAAGCAGCTAACAATCTCCTTTCCCTTCCTCCCCCACAACAAACACTCTGTGAAGTGAGTGAGGCTGAGAGACTTCAGAGAAGTGTGACTAGCCCAAGGTCACCCAGCAGCTGCATGTGGAGGAACGGGGAAGCGAACCCAGTTCACCAGATTACAAATCCACCACTCTTAACCACTACAACATGTCTGTAGCAAATGCTATTAGGAATGAAGGGGTTGCACAGGCCTGAGGAAGTGGGTCTCCCGCCTATTCTTGGCCCTTGCAAGGCTGAGGGGGGTCTCAAGGAACGGAATTTTGACTCATTGTAAGAACTGAGAGGTGAATGCTACTGTCTGTTCTGTTCTTACTATCTGCAAAGGGGCTTGGGAACTTCAGCAAATGCTATCAGGCAAGAGGGGAAGTTGCAGCGGTGCGTGGAGGCGGTACTGTTCTTCACAATGACCTGGAAGATTCAACCATCATGCTGCTGAGGGAGTTGGGGAAAATCACAGCATTTCAGCCTATCACAACATTTCTGAGGTAAGATGAGGGGAGAGACTATGCAAAGTCTCACCACACATTTCCCAGCCCCTTTTTCCCGCTGGCCAGCCACAAAGCCCACCCTCAGTGGTAAGTGTGTCAGTGGTAAGTGTTCCCTTGGAATCTCCCACCGCTTAGAGATTAGGGTAGTGTGACCTAATCCTGGAACTGCGAGAGATGTACTACAAACAAGGCAATAAGTTTTAGTTGGGATTTTTTAATTACATGCTATCTGATGGTGCTTCCCACAAAGGCAATTAAGGAGTTGGCCGAAGGCCAAGAAGACTGAGCAGAGGGAGTTATTCTGCCTAGAGATATGAGACCTTGGATACAACTCTGCTATTGATCGAGGTTACCGACATAGGCATGATGACTCATGACCTTGCTGGTTGGTTGGTTAGTTGGTTGGTCAGTGTGTGTTCTGAGAGTTGCTGGAGTTTGTTCAGTGAGAGAGTTAAGATCCGTGTCTGTATCCTGTATAGTGATTCTGCTGTAAATAGGGTGGCGCTGTGGGTTAAACCACAGAGCCTAAGACTAGCCGATCAGAAGGTCAGCAGTTCGAATCCCCATGACGGGGTGAGCT
The DNA here is from genome assembly GCF_964252035.2 of Podarcis erhardii. Lineage (NCBI taxonomy): Eukaryota > Metazoa > Chordata > Lepidosauria > Squamata > Lacertidae > Podarcis > Podarcis erhardii. Next base: position 30,896,383 of record NC_138507.1, on the reverse strand, counting down.
CCCGTTGCTCTGTCCCTGCTCCTGCCAACCTAGCAGTTCTAAAGCACGTCAAAGTGCAAGTAGATAAATAGGTACCACTCCGGCGGGAAGGTAAACGGTGTTTCCGTGCGCTGCTCTGGTTCGCCAGAAGTGGCTTAGTCATGCTGGCCACATGACCCGGAAGCTTTTCGCCAGCTCCCTTGGCCAATAAAGCGAGATGAGCGCCGCAACCCCAGAGTCGGTCACGACTGGACCTAATGGTCAGGGGTCCCTTTACCCTTTACCTTTAACCAAGTTACTAGTAGCAGTGTCTTGTTCCTGCTTCATCCTGCCTGCAACTGACTGCTTCTGGACAGTCTGCATAGGCTCTGCTCTATTCAACAGGTTCTGGCTAAGATCCTTCAACAGTTTTCTCATGGATAAATAAAGAGACTTCTCTGTCTTTGCAGCACAAACTGCAAGGAACTGCTTGCTTCCTGTCTGTGAGCAGAGAACCTTTCTGGTAGCACTTGCATTTATACAGGAAATGAGGCTGGGAAAAGGAATTTAAAATATAGATAAAGAGATATGTGATTTTAAAATGCATTACTTTAAGTTTTCACTATGGATCTTTCCATACTGCATAACAAATATATTTAAAGAGCCAATTATTTGGCTTAACTGATCTTTATGGTGCTGAAATTATTCTTTTTATTCCCTTTCCGTTACATAGTTATTGCTCAATATAAGGTCATTTGAAATTATTGCTCCTTATAAAGCCACTAAGTACTGCAGAGGTGATTGTGGGCAAAAAGCATATGAACAGCTCTAGCTCATAGGTAGGAACAACAGAAAATAAAGTCAGTAAGGGGAAAACTAGCCCATATAAACACTGGAGGCAGCCATGTTTACCTTGTAGAAAGCTCACTGAAAGTGACAGGACATCATCAAGTTCCATCACTCCCAGGTGAGACTAGCTCTTTGTTCATTGAATGTGCACTGCAGCAGGCTAGGACTGTAGGCAGCTGGATTCACAGTTTAAAAGGTAATAATAATAATAATAATAATAATAATAATAATAATAATAAATCGTAAGGCAACATGAAACCTTCAGACCACATGAGTTTTAAAGCAGATAGAGGGAAGCGGGACAGAGGCCCCACAATTGTGGGGAGTCATCAAGCCATCCATGACATATCTGATTAGCACATTAGCCAGAAGGGAAAAAAAAGGAACTTACACTCATAGTCACCCATTTCAGACTTTTCACCTAGCATGCAAATGTGTGGGAGTGGAGAAAGGGGATATTTAGCTTACATAATACCCCCTACACACATCTTTGGAATGCATGGAGGATAATTTCTGATGGGGTTTATGTCTTCCTGCTAACTATGGGGGGGGGGAGTTGAGTAGATAGGATGAAAATTTGGAACCGATGGCCCTCCAGTTTGCACCAGACCTCAACTCACAGCACCCCCATAGATTCCATAGTGTTGGAGTTCAGCAACAGCTGGAAGACAGCAGGTTCCCAAAAATGGTCCAATAAAATGTGTTATAACCCTTGAAGGTGGCACTTGTAAATGGAACTAGATCTTTGAAACACCTTGAGACCTCAAAGTTCTCTCTCCGCGACCCTGCAAAAACACAATCCATTGAGCATTTCCCCATTATTGCATTTACAGAATCCTGGCTTGCAAATGCCATTTCCATGTTTTTGGCATCCAACTCAGAATGCTTAATTTCTCTGCATAATGACCACAGTACACAAAAGAGGCTTTATTAATAAAATATATGGCAGTAAGCAGTAAAATAATCTCACACAAAAAACCAAGCCAGCAGCTCAGTTTGCTTTGAATACTTCCAACTTGGCATTTAGAGCAAAATAAATTTAACACAGCACTTAAAATGGTGCAATTAAACCTTATTATGTATGACAAATGACTTCATTACCGAGTCAGGGATAAGATTTTTATTTTATTTTATTTTTAAAGAGAGAATATTTGACTGAATCCAAATTCAGAATATCTCTGACAAAGCAGGGGAAGAGCTACAATGTTGAGCTCGGTTGAGATGGGATGGATGGAGGAAACTGTCAAGAGATAGTTTCCTGATGAGTGTTTCTCTATTTCCTGTGCAGATCTGGCAAAATTCAGTCCTGTCATTCCATTGCTTGAATTTTTTTTTTTTTGGCAAGCTTAACTCAGAGAGCTCAGCTGGGACGACCTCTCAATTTGCCAATGACACTGCTATCACAAACGCTGGTGGAGAAATCTTTGTATTTCATTATGGGGGGGAGCTAATGGGATGACTCCCTCCTTTGTGCAACTCCTCAAACTCCTAGTGTGCTTGTGGATGCGTTCATCTGGGGCCTGTCCCTCATCGTGGGATTTCCTCAGGATGGCTTCTCACAAGTTTTGCACTCGGTACAGATTCCCGAGCACAAAGTACACGCCTGCTGCCCTCGCTGGGAAATGTGTTTGCATGTATTATTTGCCACTTGCTTTCAATATACATGGAAGCGGGAGCTTGATCTCTTCCCTGTCTCTTTCCTTGGTGTATTTGAAAGGAACTAGTAGTGAATAATACATGCACATGCCCTTCCCAGCTGATTCCAATATGCATTGCTTTGTAGTTGGGAATCATCTCTATCTGAATACAAACTGAAAGCACAATCTAAAGTGCTATGTGAATATTTCCATCCCACTGCTTACTCTGAAGAATCCAATGAAAGCCGACCTTCCTGGAGAAGGAAAAAGATCACAGGTTCCGCGTGCAATAAGCACCTATTAGCTAGCAATACCAAAAGACAAACAATCCGTAGCTGTTTCCTTAGAATTATGACTAGTGGAAAGTGTGGTTTCCCCATGGATATTTTGCAATCACAGTATCGTGTGTGTGTGTGTGAGAGAGAGAGAGAGAGAGAGAGAGAGAGATTTTTATTTGGTTTTACAAAAATTAGTTTATAGCAATCCAAATTTCATATCCATATTTTGAGATTTCTCCAAATCTCTGGACTTCCCACCTTCCCCTCCATGGGTCCTATTGTACACCGTCTCATCTGTGTATTATTTCATAATCCATATTTTGTATCTTTCCATATTGTCCATGGTATCCGCTGCATTACAAGTGTTGTTAAAATCCTGCTAATGTTTTCATCTGCTTACAGTGGTCTCCTAGATAAATTATATATATTTTTCATTATTTATTGAAGTTTTGGTCTTCTTGGTTCCTGAGCTTTCCAGTCAGTTTTGCCATTTTCGCATAGTCCAACAGCTTGGTTTGCCATTCCTCTCTGGTAGGGACTCTGTCTTCTTTCCAATTACATATTTATTTATACCCCACCTTTTCCCCTGATTGAACTCAAGGCAGCTTCCTGGGAGGAAGCCACATACACCGTGTACCCTGGGCATACTTCAGTTGGAGAAAGCAGGATGCGGGGAAAGCTTCCTTCCAATCCTCTCCTTGTACACTACTGCATCTTCAGAAGTCAGAAGGCAAGTGTGTGAGTTTATTTTTGGAGGAGGAGTCTGGTTGGGGTAGCATTCAACAGCATAGGTATGGATGAATCAGACCATTGGCTCATTTAGCTTAGTATTGTCAACACTGACTAGCAATGACTCTCCAAGATTTTAGGCAGGAGTGTCTCCCAGCTCTACCTGGAGATGTCAGGGGTTGAACCTGGGACCTTCTGCATTGCAAAGCCAGGTGCTCTTACCATTGAGCTGTGGATCCCGGCCACCAAAGGACTGCATGGGCTGGCAGGGTTTGGGAGCAAGCATTTTTCTGAGCACTTGCCTTGGAGAAATGATCCAAGATCTTCATTAGAAATGAAAGATCTCAGAAAATTTCCAAGTTAGTACGAGGCAAGTTTCAGTTAGCTCACCCACCTCCAGTTGAAGTCCATAGAAACCAGAGGTTCTACATCCTCTCTGGCTTGCTCTTACCTCCTTTTGGTCCAATTGGTCATTCCCAGGACATCAAGGCACACAACATTCTACCATCTTCTTTGTAACCCACATTGAGCACCAGAAGAAATATAAGAGATAGGGAACTCCACCTGAAAGGTTTCAACCTGATTTACAGACAGGGAACTCAATATGGCATCCAAGCTCCGATCAGCAAACTGGGTTCATCATGTGCCATCAGACCTTAACCATGAGACACTAACCACCATATCAGGTCAATAATTATGAATTGATCTCTACATCAGGTTTCGGCATCATTTGTGAACATTTCCATGTCTGAAACTTCAGTTTGCGTAAAGATGAGTTGGCATAGATCCTGAATTAAGAAGAGGCCCCCGACTCAACATGATTAGAAGGGACCGGCTGATCCAAGGAATTAGGGTCGGAGCTAAACAATATAAACTTAAGGCTTTTGCAGATGACTTGGTTTTGACATTACAGGAGCCAGAATCTAGTACGAAAAGGGTGTTAGAATTGATTCAAGAATTTGGTCATGTGGCAGGATTTAAACTGAACAAGCAAAAAACTAAGGTTTTAGAGAAAAATTTGACAACAATGGAAAAAGAAAGGTTTCAGAAGGAGACAGATTTAAATGTGGTTAAGAAAGTGAAATACCTAGGGATCAACATGACGGCTAAAAATTTGAATTTATTTAAAGATAATTATGAGAAATGCTGGACAAAAGTTAAGAAAGATCTAGAAATTTGGTCAAAATTGAAGCTTTCCTTGTTGGGTCGGATTGCTGCTATAAAGATGAATGTATTGCCAAAAATGCTGTTTTTCTTTCAAACTTTACAGATTGTGGACAAGATGGACTGTTTCAAGAGGTGGCAAAGAGATATTTCTAAATTTGTCTGGCAGGGCAAAAAGCCCAGAATAAAATTTAAAATATTGACTGACGCTAAAGAAAGAGGGGGATTTGCCCTGCCAGACATGAAGTTGTACTATGAATCAGCAGCATTCTGCTGGTTGAAAGATTGGCTACTTCTTGAGAACACTGACATTTTGGACTTGGAAGGGTTCAACAATGCTTTTGGGTGGCATGCATATTTGTGGTACGACAAGGTAAAAGCTAATAGAGCATTCAAAAACCATATTGTCAGGAAAGCTGTGTTTAATGTCTGGACAAGATATAAAGACTTATTGGAAAACAAGACCCCAAGGTGGCTATCACATATGGAGGCTAAGGCTCTGAAAAAACTCAATATGGAGGCCAAGTGGCCGAAATATTGGGAGATACTAGAACAAGATCGAGACACATTGAGATTGCAGAGTTTTGAGAAATTAAAAGATAAAGTGCGAGATTGGTTACATTATCATCAAATTAGAGAGGCCTTTAACTTGGATAAAAAAATAGGCTTCCAGGTGGAAAAATCGAAATTAGAAACAGAATTGTTAGAACCTAAAACTAAGATACTTTCGAGAATGTACAACTTGCTGTTAAAATGGAATACTCAGGATGAAACAGTTAAATCAGCTATGATTAAATGGGCACAGGACATTGGTCATAACATTATGTTTGCTGACTGGGAAAAGTTGTGGACCACTGATATGAAGTTTACGGCATGTGATGCCTTAAGAGAAAACATTATGAAAATGATCTATAGGTGGTACATGACCCCAGTCAAGCTTGCAAAAATTTATCACTTGCCTGATAACAAATGCTGGAAATGTAAAGAAACTGAGGGAACATTCTTTCACCTTTGGTGGACATGCCCAAAGGTTAAGGCCTTCTGGGAAATGATATATAACGAACTAAAAAAGGTATTTAAGCATACCTTTCCTAAGAAACCAGAGGCCTTCCTTTTGGGCATTGTCGGCCAATTGGTGCCAAAGAAAGATAGAACACTTTTTATGTATGCAACAACTGCAGCAAGAATACTCATCGCAAAGTATTGGAAGACACAAGATTTGCCCACTTTGGAAGAATGGCAGAGGCAAGTGATTGACTATATGGAATTGGCAGAAATGACTGGCAGAATCCGAGACCTGGGAGAAGAGTCGGTGGAAGAGGACTGGAAGAAGTTCAAAGAATATCTCCAAAAACACTGTAAAATGTTTGAATGTTAAAATGATGTTGGATTTAAAGATAATATGGCATCAGTGATATGGTAAAAAGAAATATGTAAAAATGTTTTGAGAAAAAAGGGGTAAGACCAGAGTATTATTATGTCGAGACTAAACAAATGATATAAGGGATTAAGTCATAAAGAACATGTGATAAATGGTTCTAAAAGGAAAGGAAACCAAAGGCATAATAGGTTGAAATGTAAAATAGTGAATAAGAATGGAAAGAGGGTAGGAAATTGCTGAACTTGATTGTGTAAAGGGGAATACAGAAAAGGGAGATGTGAGGAAGTCAGGAAAGAGGGTTATAAAGATAGTAAGTAAGAAATATTTTTTTCTCTGTTTTTTGTTTTTTTTCCTGATTATCTTTACTTTTTTCATCTCTGGACTGTGCTGTTTTTGATTTTCTTTTTCTTTTGCTTTTTCTGATTGTGATATTTGTTTTATTATGCAAAACCTTAATAAATATTTTTTTTTAA